>NW_027363294.1:0-600000 GCF_046119375.1 Phyllobates terribilis
GTGAGCTTTCCGATTTCAGTTCCAGAGCGATTCGCCCAATGAGTCCTTGATATTTAGTCGTTTTCAGCCAATTTTCTGGATTTTTGAAAATTTCACTTTTTTGTGAAAATATCCACTAAATGAGGGAATAATATGTGTGAGGGTACCCCAGGAGAGTTCCAAATGTGTGTGGGTAGAATATATATCCCACAGGGTTAAAATTGAAAAAAGTTGAAAAAAATTTTTTTTTGGACTTAGTCATTTTTCCGGCGTTTATCAGACTTTCAGATAGGGGAAATGTCAGTGAGCTTTCCGATTTCAGTTCCAGAGCGATTCGCCCAATGAGTCCTTGATATTTAGTCGTTTTCAGCCAATTTTCTGGATTTTTGAAAATTTCACTTTTTTGTGAAAATATCCACTAAATAAGGGAATAATATGTGTGAGGGTACCCCAGGAGAGTTCCAAATGTGTGTGGGTAGAATATATATCCCACAGGGTTAAAATTGAAAAAAGTTGAAAAAAATTTTTTTTTTGTACTTAGTCATTTTTCCGGCGTTTATCAGACTTTCAGATAGGGGAAATGTCAGTGAGCTTTCCGATTTCAGTTCCAGAGCGATTCGCCCAATGAATCCTTGATATTTAGTCGTTTTCAGCCAATTTTCTGGATTTTTGAAAATTTCACTTTTTTGTGAAAATATCCACTAAATGAGGGAATAATATGTGTGAGGGTACCCCAGGAGAGTTCCAAATGTGTGTGGGTAGAATATATATCCCACAGGGTTAAAATTGAAAAAAGTTGAACAAAATTTTTTTTTTGGACTTAGTCATTTTTCTGGTGTTTATCAGACTTTCAGATAGGGGAAAAGTCAGTGAGCGTTCCGATTTCAGTTCCAGAGCGATTCGCCCAATCAGTCCTTGATATTTAGTCGTTTTCAGCCAATTTTCTGGATTTTTGAAAATTTCACTTTTTTTGTGAAAATATCCACTAAATGAGGGAATAATATGTGTGAGGGTACCCCAGGAGAGTTCCAAATGTGTGTGGGTAGAATATATATCCCACAGGGTTAAAATTGAAAAAAGTTGAAAAAAATTTTTTTTTGTTCTTAGTCATTTTTCCGGCGTTTATCAGACTTTCAGATAGGGGAAATGTCAGTGAGCTTTCCGATTTCAGTTCCAGAGCGATTCGCCCAATGAGTCCTTGATATTTAGTCGTTTTCAGCCAATTTTCTGGATTTTTGAAAATTTCACTTTTTTGTGAAAATATCCACTAAATGAGGGAATAATATGTGTGAGGGTACCCCAGGAGAGTTCCAAATGTGTGTGGGTAGAATATATATCCCACAGGGTTAAAATTGAAAAAAGTTGAAAAAAATTTTTTTTTGGACTTAGTCATTTTTCCGGCGTTTATCAGACTTTCAGATAGGGGAAATGTCAGTGAGCTTTCCGATTTCAGTTCCAGAGCGATTCGCCCAATGAGTCCTTGATATTTAGTCGTTTTCAGCCAATTTTCTGGATTTTTGAAAATTTCACTTTTTTGTGAAAATATCCACTAAATGAGGGAATAATATGTGTGAGGGTACCCCAGGAGAGTTCCAAATGTGTGTGGGTAGATTATATATCCCACAGGGTTAAAACTGAAAAAAGTTGAAAAAAATTTTTTTTTGGACTTAGTCATTTTTCTGGCGTTTATCAGACTTTCAGATAGGGGAAATGTCAGTGAGCTTTCCGATTTCAGTTCCAGAGTGATTCGCCCAAGGAGTCCTTGATATTTAGTCGTTTTCAGCCAATTTTCTGGATTTTTGAAAATTTCACTTTTTTTGTGAAAATATCCACTAAATGAGGGAATAATATATGTGAGGGTACCCCAGGAGAGTTCCAAATGTGTGTGGGTAGAATATATATCCCACAGGGTTAAAATTGAAAAAAGTTGAAAAAAATTTTTTTTTTGTACTTAGTCATTTTTCCGGCGTTTATCAGACTTTCAGATAGGGGAAATGTCAGTGAGCTTTCCGATTTCAGTTCCAGAGCGATTCGCCCAATGAGTCCTTGATATTTAGTCGTTTTCAGCCAATTTTCTGGATTTTTGAAAATTTCACTTTTATGTGAAAATATCCACTAAATGAGGGAATAATATGTGTGAGGGTACCCCAGGAGAGTTCCAAATGTGTGTGGGTAGAATATATATCCCACAGGGTTAAAATTGAAAAGAGTTGAAAAAAATTTTTTTGGGACTTAGTCATTTTTCCGGCGTTTATCAGACTTTCAGATAGGGGAAATGTCAGTGAGCTTTCCGATTTCAGTTCCAGAGCGATTCGCCCAATGAGTCCTTGATATTTAGTCGTTTTCAGCCAATTTTCTGGATTTTTGAAAATTTCACTTTTTTGTGAAAATATCCACTAAATGAGGGAATAATATGTGTGAGGGTACCCCAGGAGAGTTCCAAATGTGTGTGGGTAGAATATATATCCCACAGGGTTAAAATTGAAAAAAGTTGAAAAAAATTTTTTTTTGGACTTAGTCATTTTTCCGGCGTTTATCAGACTTTCAGATAGGGGAAATGTCAGTGAGCTTTCCGATTTCAGTTCCAGAGCGATTCGCCCAATGAGTCCTTGATATTTAGTCGTTTTCAGCCAATTTTCTGGATTTTTGAAAATTTCACTTTTTTGTGAAAATATCCACTAAATGAGGGAATAATATGTGTGAGGGTACCCCAGGAGAGTTCCAAATGTGTGTGGGTAGATTATATATCCCACAGGGTTAAAACTGAAAAAAGTTGAAAAAAATTTTTTTTTGGACTTAGTCATTTTTCTGGCGTTTATCAGACTTTCAGATAGGGGAAATGTCAGTGAGCTTTCCGATTTCAGTTCCAGAGCGATTCGCCCAATGAGTCCTTGATATTTAGTCGTTTTCAGCCAATTTTCTGGATTTTTGAAAATTTCACTTTTTTTGTGAAAATATCCACTAAATGAGGGAATAATATATGTGAGGGTACCCCAGGAGAGTTCCAAATGTGTGTGGGTAGAATATATATCCCACAGGGTTAAAATTGAAAAAAGTTGAAAAAAATTTTTTTTTTGTACTTAGTCATTTTTCCGGCGTTTATCAGACTTTCAGATAGGGGAAATGTCAGTGAGCTTTCCGATTTCAGTTCCAGAGCGATTCGCCCAATGAGTCCTTGATATTTAGTCGTTTTCAGCCAATTTTCTGGATTTTTGAAAATTTCACTTTTTTGTGAAAATATCCACTAAATGAGGGAATAATATGTGTGAGGGTACCCCAGGAGAGTTCCAAATGTGTGTGGGTAGAATATATATCCCACAGGGTTAAAATTGAAAAGAGTTGAAAAAAATTTTTTTGGGACTTAGTCATTTTTCCGGCGTTTATCAGACTTTCAGATAGGGGAAATGTCAGTGAGCTTTCCGATTTCAGTTCCAGAGCGATTCGCCCAATGAGTCCTTGATATTTAGTCGTTTTCAGCCAATTTTCTGGATTTTTGAAAATTTCACTTTTTTGTGAAAATATCCACTAAATGAGGGAATAATATGTGTGAGGGTACCCCAGGAGAGTTCCAAATGTGTGTGGGTAGAATATATATCCCACAGGGTTAAAATTGAAAAAAGTTGAAAAAAATTTTTTTTTGGACTTAGTCATTTTTCCGGCGATTATCAGACTTTCAGATAGGGGAAATGTCAGTGAGCTTTCCGATTTCAGTTCCAGAGCGATTCGCCCAATGAGTCCTTGATATTTAGTTGTTTTCAGCCAATTTTCTGGATTTTTGAAAATTTCACTTTTTTGTGAAAATATCCACTAAATGAGGGAATAATATGTGTGAGGGTACCCCAGGAGAGTTCCAAATGTGTGTGGGTAGAATATATATCCCACAGGGTTAAAACTGAAAAAAGTTGAAAAAAATTTTTTTTGGACTTAGTCATTTTTCTGGCGTTTATCAGACTTTCAGATAGGGGAAATGTCAGTGAGCTTTCCGATTTCAGTTCCAGAGCGATTCGCCCAATGAGTCCTTGATATTTAGTCGTTTTCAGCCAATTTTCTGGATTCTTGAAAATTTCACTTTTTTGTGAAAATATCCACTAAATGAGGGAATAATATGTGTGAGGGTACCCCAGGAGAGTTCCAAATGTGTGTGGGTAGAATATATATCCCACAGGGTTAAAATTGAAAAGAGTTGAAAAAAATTTTTTTGGGACTTAGTCATTTTTCCAGCGTTTATCAGACTTTCAGATAGGGGAAATGTCAGTGAGCTTTCCGATTTCAGTTCCAGAGCGATTCGCCCAATGAGTCCTTGATATTTAGTCGTTTTCAGCCAATTTTCTGGATTTTTGAAAATTTCACTTTTTTGTGAAAATATCCACTAAATGAGGGAATAATATGTGTGAGGGTACCCCAGGAGAGTTCCAAATGTGTGTGGGTAGAATATATATCCCACAGGGTTAAAATTGAAAAGAGTTGAAATAATTTTTTTGGGGACTTAGTCATTTTTCCGGCGTTTATCAGACTTTCAGATAGGGGAAATGTCAGTGAGCTTTCCGATTTCAGTTCCAGAGCGATTCGCCCAATCAGTCCTTGATATTTAGTCGTTTTCAGCCAATTTTCTGGATTTTTGAAAATTTCACTTTTTTGTGAAAATATCCACTAAATGAGGGAATAATATGTGTGAGGGTACCCCAGGAGAGTTCCAAATGTGTGTGGGTAGAATATATATCCCACAGGGTTAAAATTGAAAAAAGTTGAAAAAAATTTTTTTTTTGTACTTAGTCATTTTTCCGGCGTTTATCAGACTTTCAGATAGGGGAAATTTCAGTGAGCTTTCCGATTTCAGTTCCAGAGCGATTCGCCCAATGAGTCCTTGATATTTAGTCGTTTTCAGCCAATTTTCTGGATTTTTGAAAATTTCACTTTTTTGTGAAAATATCCACTAAATGAGGGAATAATATGTGTGAGGGTACCCCAGGAGAGTTCCAAATGTGTGTGGGTAGAATATATATCCCACAGGGTTAAAATTGAAAAAAGTTGAACAAAATTTTTTTTTTGGACTTAGTCATTTTTCCGGTGTTTATCAGACTTTCAGATAGGGGAAAAGTCAGTGAGCGTTCCGATTTCAGTTCCAGAGCGATTCGCCCAATCAGTCCTTGATATTTAGTCGTTTTCAGCCAATTTTCTGGATTTTTGAAAATTTCACTTTTTTTGTGAAAATATCCACTAAATGAGGGAATAATATGTGTGAGGGTACCCCAGGAGAGTTCCAAATGTGTGTGGGTAGAATATATATCCCACAGGGTTAAAATTGAAAAAAGTTGAAAAAAATTTTTTTTTTGTTCTTAGTCATTTTTCCGGCGTTTATCAGACTTTCAGATAGGGGAAATGTCAGTGAGCGTTCCGATTTCAGTTCCAGAGCGATTCGCTCAATGAGTCCTTGATATTTAGTCGTCTTCAGCCAATTTTCTGGATTTTTGAAAATTTCCCTTTTTTGTGAAAATATCCACTAAATGAGGGAATAATATGTGTGAGGGTACCCCAGGAGAGTTCCAAATGTGTGTGGGTAGAATATATATCCCACAGGGTTAAAATTGAAAAGAGTTGAAAAAAATTTTTTTTTTGTACTTAGTCATTTTTCCGGCGTTTATCAGACTTTCAGATAGGGGAAATGTCAGTGAGCTTTCCGATTTCAGTTCCAGAGCGATTCGCCCAATGAGTCCTTGATATTTAGTCGTTTTCAGCCAATTTTCTGGATTTTTGAAAATTTCACTTTTATGTGAAAATATCCACTAAATGAGGGAATAATATGTGTGAGGGTACCCCAGGAGAGTTCCAAATGTGTGTGGGTAGAATATATATCCCACAGGGTTAAAATTGAAAAGAGTTGAAAAAAATTTTTTTGGGACTTAGTCATTTTTCCGGCGTTTATCAGACTTTCAGATAGGGGAAATGTCAGTGAGCTTTCCGATTTCAGTTCCAGAGCGATTCGCCCAATGAGTCCTTGATATTTAGTCGTTTTCAGCCAATTTTCTGGATTTTTGAAAATTTCACTTTTTTGTGAAAATATCCACTAAATGAGGGAATAATATGTGTGAGGGTACCCCAGGAGAGTTCCAAATGTGTGTGGGTAGAATATATATCCCACAGGGTTAAAATTGAAAAAAGTTGAAAAAAATTTTTTTTTGGACTTAGTCATTTTTCCGGCGTTTATCAGACTTTCAGATAGGGGAAATGTCAGTGAGCTTTCCGATTTCAGTTCCAGAGCGATTCGCCCAATGAGTCCTTGATATTTAGTCGTTTTCAGCCAATTTTCTGGATTTTTGAAAATTTCACTTTTTTGTGAAAATATCCACTAAATGAGGGAATAATATGTGTGAGGGTACCCCAGGAGAGTTCCAAATGTGTGTGGGTAGATTATATATCCCACAGGGTTAAAACTGAAAAAAGTTGAAAAAAATTTTTTTTTGGACTTAGTCATTTTTCTGGCGTTTATCAGACTTTCAGATAGGGGAAATGTCAGTGAGCTTTCCGATTTCAGTTCCAGAGCGATTCGCCCAATGAGTCCTTGATATTTAGTCGTTTTCAGCCAATTTTCTGGATTTTTGAAAATTTCACTTTTTTTGTGAAAATATCCACTAAATGAGGGAATAATATATGTGAGGGTACCCCAGGAGAGTTCCAAATGTGTGTGGGTAGAATATATATCCCACAGGGTTAAAATTGAAAAAAGTTGAAAAAAATTTTTTTTTTGTACTTAGTCATTTTTCCGGCGTTTATCAGACTTTCAGATAGGGGAAATGTCAGTGAGCTTTCCGATTTCAGTTCCAGAGCGATTCGCCCAATGAGTCCTTGATATTTAGTCGTTTTCAGCCAATTTTCTGGATTTTTGAAAATTTCACTTTTTTGTGAAAATATCCACTAAATGAGGGAATAATATGTGTGAGGGTACCCCAGGAGAGTTCCAAATGTGTGTGGGTAGAATATATATCCCACAGGGTTAAAATTGAAAAGAGTTGAAAAAAATTTTTTTGGGACTTAGTCATTTTTCCGGCGTTTATCAGACTTTCAGATAGGGGAAATGTCAGTGAGCTTTCCGATTTCAGTTCCAGAGCGATTCGCCCAATGAGTCCTTGATATTTAGTCGTTTTCAGCCAATTTTCTGGATTTTTGAAAATTTCACTTTTTTGTGAAAATATCCACTAAATGAGGGAATAATATGTGTGAGGGTACCCCAGGAGAGTTCCAAATGTGTGTGGGTAGAATATATATCCCACAGGGTTAAAATTGAAAAAAGTTGAAAAAAATTTTTTTTTGGACTTAGTCATTTTTCCGGCGTTTATCAGACTTTCAGATAGGGGAAATGTCAGTGAGCTTTCCGATTTCAGTTCCAGAGCGATTCGCCCAATGAGTCCTTGATATTTAGTTGTTTTCAGCCAATTTTCTGGATTTTTGAAAATTTCACTTTTTTGTGAAAATATCCACTAAATGAGGGAATAATATGTGTGAGGGTACCCCAGGAGAGTTCCAAATGTGTGTGGGTAGAATATATATCCCACAGGGTTAAAACTGAAAAAAGTTGAAAAAAATTTTTTTTGGACTTAGTCATTTTTCTGGCGTTTATCAGACTTTCAGATAGGGGAAATGTCAGTGAGCTTTCCGATTTCAGTTCCAGAGCGATTCGCCCAATGAGTCCTTGATATTTAGTCGTTTTCAGCCAATTTTCTGGATTCTTGAAAATTTCACTTTTTTGTGAAAATATCCACTAAATGAGGGAATAATATGTGTGAGGGTACCCCAGGAGAGTTCCAAATGTGTGTGGGTAGAATATATATCCCACAGGGTTAAAATTGAAAAGAGTTGAAAAAAATTTTTTTGGGACTTAGTCATTTTTCCGGCGTTTATCAGACTTTCAGATAGGGGAAATGTCAGTGAGCTTTCCGATTTCAGTTCCAGAGCGATTCGCCCAATGAGTCCTTGATATTTAGTCGTTTTCAGCCAATTTTCTGGATTTTTGAAAATTTCACTTTTTTGTGAAAATATCCACTAAATGAGGGAATAATATGTGTGAGGGTACCCCAGGAGAGTTCCAAATGTGTGTGGGTAGAATATATATCCCACAGGGTTAAAATTGAAAAGAGTTGAAATAATTTTTTTGGGGACTTAGTCATTTTTCCGGCGTTTATCAGACTTTCAGATAGGGGAAATGTCAGTGAGCTTTCCGATTTCAGTTCCAGAGCGATTCGCCCAATCAGTCCTTGATATTTAGTCGTTTTCAGCCAATTTTCTGGATTTTTGAAAATTTCACTTTTTTGTGAAAATATCCACTAAATGAGGGAATAATATGTGTGAGGGTACCCCAGGAGAGTTCCAAATGTGTGTGGGTAGAATATATATCCCACAGGGTTAAAATTGAAAAAAGTTGAAAAAAATTTTTTTTTTGTACTTAGTCATTTTTCCGGCGTTTATCAGACTTTCAGATAGGGGAAATTTCAGTGAGCTTTCCGATTTCAGTTCCAGAGCGATTCGCCCAATGAGTCCTTGATATTTAGTCGTTTTCAGCCAATTTTCTGGATTTTTGAAAATTTCACTTTTTTGTGAAAATATCCACTAAATGAGGGAATAATATGTGTGAGGGTACCCCAGGAGAGTTCCAAATGTGTGTGGGTAGAATATATATCCCACAGGGTTAAAATTGAAAAAAGTTGAACAAAATTTTTTTTTTGGACTTAGTCATTTTTCCGGTGTTTATCAGACTTTCAGATAGGGGAAAAGTCAGTGAGCGTTCCGATTTCAGTTCCAGAGCGATTCGCCCAATCAGTCCTTGATATTTAGTCGTTTTCAGCCAATTTTCTGGATTTTTGAAAATTTCACTTTTTTTGTGAAAATATCCACTAAATGAGGGAATAATATGTGTGAGGGTACCCCAGGAGAGTTCCAAATGTGTGTGGGTAGAATATATATCCCACAGGGTTAAAATTGAAAAAAGTTGAAAAAAATTTTTTTTTTGTTCTTAGTCATTTTTCCGGCGTTTATCAGACTTTCAGATAGGGGAAATGTCAGTGAGCGTTCCGATTTCAGTTCCAGAGCGATTCGCTCAATGAGTCCTTGATATTTAGTCGTCTTCAGCCAATTTTCTGGATTTTTGAAAATTTCCCTTTTTTGTGAAAATATCCACTAAATGAGGGAATAATATGTGTGAGGGTACCCCAGGAGAGTTCCAAATGTGTGTGGGTAGAATATATATCCCACAGGGTTAAAATTGAAAAGAGTTGAAAAAAATTTTTTTTTTGTACTTAGTCATTTTTCCGGCGTTTATCAGACTTTCAGATAGGGGAAATGTCAGTGAGCTTTCCGATTTCAGTTCCAGAGCGATTCGCCCAATGAGTCCTTGATATTTAGTAGTTTTCAGCCAATTTTCTGGATTTTTGAAAATTTCACTTTTATGTGAAAATATCCACTAAATGAGGGAATAATATGTGTGAGGGTACCCCAGGAGAGTTCCAAATGTGTGTGGGTAGAATATATATCCCACAGGGTTAAAATTGAAAAGAGTTGAAAAAAATTTTTTTGGGACTTAGTCATTTTTCCGGCGTTTATCAGACTTTCAGATAGGGGAAATGTCAGTGAGCTTTCCGATTTCAGTTCCAGAGCGATTCGCCCAATGAGTCCTTGATATTTAGTCGTTTTCAGCCAATTTTCTGGATTTTTGAAAATTTCACTTTTTTGTGAAAATATCCACTAAATGAGGGAATAATATGTGTGAGGGTACCCCAGGAGAGTTCCAAATGTGTGTGGGTAGAATATATATCCCACAGGGTTAAAATTGAAAAAAGTTGAAAAAAATTTTTTTTTGGACTTAGTCATTTTTCCGGCGTTTATCAGACTTTCAGATAGGGGAAATGTCAGTGAGCTTTCCGATTTCAGTTCCAGAGCGATTCGCCCAATGAGTCCTTGATATTTAGTCGTTTTCAGCCAATTTTCTGGATTTTTGAAAATTTCACTTTTTTGTGAAAATATCCACTAAATGAGGGAATAATATATGTGAGGGTACCCCAGGAGAGTTCCAAATGTGTGTGGGTAGAATATATATCCCACAGGGTTAAAATTGAAAAAAGTTGAAAAAAATTTTTTTTTTGTACTTAGTCATTTTTCCGGCGTTTATCAGACTTTCAGATAGGGGAAATGTCAGTGAGCTTTCCGATTTCAGTTCCAGAGCGATTCGCCCAATGAGTCCTTGATATTTAGCCGTTTTCAGCCAATTTTCTGGATTTTTGAAAATTTCACTTTTTTGTGAAAATATCCACTAAATGAGGGAATAATATGTGTGAGGGTACCCCAGGAGATTTCCAAATGTGTGTGGGTAGAATATATATCCCACAGGGTTAAAATTGAAAAAAGTTGAACAAAATTTTTTTTTTGGACTTAGTCATTTTTCCGGTGTTTATCAGACTTTCAGATAGGGGAAAAGTCAGTGAGCGTTCCGATTTCAGTTCCAGAGCGATTCGCCCAATCAGTCCTTGATATTTAGTCGTTTTCAGCCAATTTTCTGGATTTTTGAAAATTTCACTTTTTTTGTGAAAATATCCACTAAATGAGGGAATAATATGTGTGAGGGTACCCCAGGAGAGTTCCAAATGTGTGTGGGTAGAATATATATCCCACAGGGTTAAAATTGAAAAAAGTTGAAAAATTTATTTTTTTTGTTCTTAGTCATTTTTCCGGCGTTTATCAGACTTTCAGATAGGGGAAATGTCAGTGAGCTTTCCGATTTCAGTTCCAGAGCGATTCGCCCAATGAGTCCTTGATATTTAGTCGTTTTCAGCCAATTTTCTGGATTCTTGAAAATTTCACTTTTTTGTGAAAATATCCACTAAATGAGGGAATAATATGTGTGAGGGTACCCCAGGAGAGTTCCAAATGTGTGTGGGTAGAATATATATCCCACAGGGTTAAAATTGAAAAAAGTTGAAAAAAATTTTTTTTTGGACTTAGTCATTTTTCCGGCGTTTATCAGACTTTCAGATAGGGGAAATGTCAGTGAGCTTTCCGATTTCAGTTCCAGAGCGATTCGCCCAATGAGTCCTTGATATTTAGTCGTTTTCAGCCAATTTTCTGGATTTTTGAAAATTTCACTTTTTTGTGAAAATATCCACTAAATGAGGGAATAATATGTGTGAGGGTACCCCAGGAGAGTTCCAAATGTGTGTGGGTAGAATATATATCCCACAGGGTTAAAATTGAAAAAAGTTGAAAAAAAATTTTTTTGGACTTAGTCATTTTTCCGGCGTTTATCAGACTTTCAGATAGGGGAAATGTCAGTGAGCTTTGCGATTTCAGTTCCAGAGCGATTCGCCCAATGAGTCCTTGATATTTAGTCGTTTTCAGCAAATTTTCTGGATTTTTGAAAATTTCACTTTTTTGTGAAAATATCCACTAAATGAGGGAATAATATGTGTGAGGGTACCCCAGGAGAGTTCCAAATGTGTGTGGGTAGAATATATATCCCACAGGGTTAAAATTGAAAAAAGTTGAAAAAAATTTTTTTTTTGTACTTAGTCATTTTTCCGGCGTTTATCAGACTTTCAGATAGGGGAAATGTCAGTGAGCTTTCCGATTTCAGTTCCAGAGCGATTCGCCCAATGAGTCCTTGATATTTAGTCGTTTTCAGCCAATTTTCTGGATTTTTGAAAATTTCACTTTTTTGTGAAAATATCCACTAAATGAGGGAATAATATGTGTGAGGGTACCCCAGGAGATTTCCAAATGTGTGTGGGTAGAATATATATCCCACAGGGTTAAAATTGAAAAAAGTTGAACAAAATTTTTTTTTTGGACTTAGTCATTTTTCCGGTGTTTATCAGACTTTCAGATAGGGGAAAAGTCAGTGAGCGTTCCGATTTCAGTTCCAGAGCGATTCGCCCAATCAGTCCTTGATATTTAGTCGTTTTCAGCCAATTTTCTGGATTTTTGAAAATTTCACTTTTTTTGTGAAAATATCCACTAAATGAGGGAATAATATGTGTGAGGGTACCCCAGGAGAGTTCCAAATGTGTGTGGGTAGAATATATATCCCACAGGGTTAAAATTGAAAAAAGTTGAAAAAAATTTTTTTTTTGTTCTTAGTCATTTTTCCGGCGTTTATCAGACTTTCAGATAGGGGAAATGTCAGTGAGCTTTCCGATTTCAGTTCCAGAGCGATTCGCCCAATGAGTCCTTGATATTTAGTCGTTTTCAGCCAATTTTCTGGATTTTTGAAAATTTCACTTTTTTGTGAAAATATCCACTAAATGAGGGAATAATATGTGTGAGGGTACCCCAGGAGAGTTCCAAATGTGTGTGGGTAGAATATATATCCCACAGGGTTAAAATTGAAAAAAGTTGAAAAAAATTTTTTTTGGACTTAGTCATTTTTCCGGCGTTTATCAGACTTTCAGATAGGGGAAATGTCAGTGAGCTTTGCGATTTCAGTTCCAGAGCGATTCGCCCAATGAGTCCTTGATATTTAGTCGTTTTCAGCAAATTTTCTGGATTTTTGAAAATTTCACTTTTTTGTGAAAATATCCACTAAATGAGGGAATAATATGTGTGAGGGTACCCCAGGAGAGTTCCAAATGTGTGTGGGTAGAATATATATCCCACAGGGTTAAAATTGAAAAAAGTTGAAAAAAATTTTTTTTTTGTACTTAGTCATTTTTCCGGCGTTTATCAGACTTTCAGATAGGGGAAATGTCAGTGAGCTTTCCGATTTCAGTTCCAGAGCGATTCGCCCAATGAGTCCTTGATATTTAGTCGTTTTCAGCCAATTTTCTGGATTTTTGAAAATTTCACTTTTTTGTGAAAATATCCACTAAATGAGGGAATAATATGTGTGAGGGTACCCCAGGAGAGTTCCAAATGTGTGTGGGTAGAATATATATCCCACAGGGTTAAAATTGAAAAGAGTTGAAAAAAATTTTTTGGGGACTTAGTCATTTTTCCGGCGTTTATCAGACTTTCAGATAGGGGAAATGTCAGTGAGCTTTCCGATTTCAGTTCCAGAGCGATTCGCCCAATGAGTCCTTGATATTTAGTCGTTTTCAGCCAATTTTCTGGATTTTTGAAAATTTCACTTTTTTGTGAAAATATCCACTAAATGAGGGAATAATATGTGTGAGGGTACCCCAGGAGAGTTCCAAATGTGTGTGGGTAGAATATATATCCCACAGGGTTAAAATTGAAAAAAGTTGAACAAAATTTTTTTTTTGGACTTAGTCATTTTTCCGGCGTTTATCAGACTTTCAGATAGGGGAAATGTCAGTGAGCTTTCCGATTTCAGTTACAGAGCGATTCGCCCAATGAGTCCTTGATATTTAGTCGTTTTCAGCCAATTTTCTGGATTTTTGAAAATTTCACTTTTTTGTGAAAATATCCACTAAATGAGGGAATAATATGTGTGAGGGTACCCCAGGAGAGTTCCAAATGTGTGTGGGTAGAATATATATCCCACAGGGTTAAAATTGAAAAAAATTGAAAAAAATTTTTTTTTTGTACTTAGTCATTTTTCCGGCGTTTATCAGACTTTCAGATAGGGGAAATGTCAGTGAGCTTTCCGATTTCAGTTCCAGAGCGATTCGCCCAATCAGTCCTTGATATTTAGTCGTTTTCAGCCAATTTTCTGGATTTTTGAAAATTTCACTTTTTTTGTGAAAATATCCACTAAATGAGGGAATAATATGTGTGAGGGTACCCCAGGAGAGTTCCAAATGTGTGTGGGTAGAATATATATCCCACAGGGTTAAAATTGAAAAAAGTTGAAAAATTTTTTTTTTTTGTTCTTAGTCATTTTTCCGGCGTTTATCAGACTTTCAGATAGGGGAAATGTCAGTGAGCTTTCCGATTTCAGTTCCAGAGCGATTCGCCCAATGAGTCCTTGATATTTAGTCGTTTTCAGCCAATTTTCTGGATTCTTGAAAATTTCACTTTTTTGTGAAAATATCCACTAAATGAGGGAATAATATGTGTGAGGGTACCCCAGGAGAGTTCCAAATGTGTGTGGGTAGAATATATATCCCACAGGGTTAAAATTGAAAAAAGTTGAAAAAAATTTTTTTTTGGACTTAGTCATTTTTCCGGCGTTTATCAGATTTTCAGATAGGGGAAATGTCAGTGAGCTTTCCGATTTCAGTTCCAGAGCGATTCGCCCAATGAGTCCTTGATATTTAGTCGTTTTCAGCCAATTTTCTGGATTTTTGAAAATTTCACTTTTTTGTGAAAATATCCACTAAATGAGGGAATAATATGTGTGAGGGTACCCCAGGAGAGTTCCAAATGTGTGTGGGTAGAATATATATCCCACAGGGTTAAAATTGAAAAAAGTTGAAAAAAAATTTTTTTGGACTTAGTCATTTTTCCGGCGTTTATCAGACTTTCAGATAGGGGAAATGTCAGTGAGCTTTGCGATTTCTGTTCCAGAGCGATTCGCCCAATGAGTCCTTGATATTTAGTCGTTTTCAGCAAATTTTCTGGATTTTTGAAAATTTCACTTTTTTGTGAAAATATCCACTAAATGAGGGAATAATATGTGTGAGGGTACCCCAGGAGAGTTCCAAATGTGTGTGGGTAGAATATATATCCCACAGGGTTAAAATTGAAAAAAGTTGAAAAAAATTTTTTTTTTGTACTTAGTCATTTTTCCGGCGTTTATCAGACTTTCAGATAGGGGAAATGTCAGAGAGCTTTCCGATTTCAGTTCCAGAGCGATTCGCCCAATGAGTCCTTGATATTTAGTCGTTTTCAGCCAATTTTCTGGATTTTTGAAAATTTCACTTTTTTGTGAAAATATCCACTAAATGAGGGAATAATATGTGTGAGGGTACCCCAGGAGATTTCCAAATGTGTGTGGGTAGAATATATATCCCACAGGGTTAAAATTGAAAAAAGTTGAACAAAATTTTTTTTTTGGACTTAGTCATTTTTCCGGTGTTTATCAGACTTTCAGATAGGGGAAAAGTCAGTGAGCATTCCGATTTCAGTTCCAGAGCGATTCGCCCAATCAGTCCTTGATATTTAGTCGTTTTCAGCCAATTTTCTGGATTTTTGAAAATTTCACTTTTTTTGTGAAAATATCCACTAAATGAGGGAATAATATGTGTGAGGGTACCCCAGGAGAGTTCCAAATGTGTGTGGGTAGAATATATATCCCACAGGGTTAAAATTGAAAAAAGTTGAAAAATTTTTTTTTTTTGTTCTTAGTCATTTTTCCGGCGTTTATCAGACTTTCAGATAGGGGAAATGTCAGTGAGCTTTCCGATTTCAGTTCCAGAGCGATTCGCCCAATGAGTCCTTGATATTTAGTCGTTTTCAGCCAATTTTCTGGATTCTTGAAAATTTCACTTTTTTGTGAAAATATCCACTAAATGAGGGAATAATATGTGTGAGGGTACCCCAGGAGATTTCCAAATGTGTGTGGGTAGAATATATATCCCACAGGGTTAAAATTGAAAAAAGTTGAACAAAATTTTTTTTTTGGACTTAGTCATTTTTCCGGTGTTTATCAGACTTTCAGATAGGGGAAAAGTCAGTGAGCGTTCCGATTTCAGTTCCAGAGCGATTCGCCCAATCAGTCCTTGATATTTAGTCGTTTTCAGCCAATTTTCTGGATTTTTGAAAATTTCACTTTTTTTGTGAAAATATCCACTAAATGAGGGAATAATATGTGTGAGGGTACCCCAGGAGAGTTCCAAATGTGTGTGGGTAGAATATATATCCCACAGGGTTAAAATTGAAAAAAGTTGAAAAAAATTTTTTTTTTGTTCTTAGTCATTTTTCCGGCGTTTATCAGACTTTCAGATAGGGGAAATGTCAGTGAGCTTTCCGATTTCAGTTCCAGAGCGATTCGCCCAATGAGTCCTTGATATTTAGTCGTTTTCAGCCAATTTTCTGGATTCTTGAAAATTTCACTTTTTTGTGAAAATATCCACTAAATGAGGGAATAATATGTGTGAGGGTACCCCAGGAGAGTTCCAAATGTGTGTGGGTAGAATATATATCCCACAGGGTTAAAATTGAAAAAAGTTGAAAAAAATTTTTTTTTGGACTTAGTCATTTTTCCGGCGTTTATCAGACTTTCAGATAGGGGAAATGTCAGTGAGCTTTCCGATTTCAGTTCCAGAGCGATTCGCCCAATGAGTCCTTGATATTTAGTCGTTTTCAGCCAATTTTCTGGATTTTTGAAAATTTCACTTTTTTGTGAAAATATCCACTAAATGAGGGAATAATATGTGTGAGGGTACCCCAGGAGAGTTCCAAATGTGTGTGGGTAGAATATATATCCCACAGGGTTAAAATTGAAAAAAGTTGAAAAAAAATTTTTTTGGACTTAGTCATTTTTCCGGCGTTTATCAGACTTTCAGATAGGGGAAATGTCAGTGAGCTTTGCGATTTCAGTTCCAGAGCGATTCGCCCAATGAGTCCTTGATATTTAGTCGTTTTCAGCAAATTTTCTGGATTTTTGAAAATTTCACTTTTTTGTGAAAATATCCACTAAATGAGGGAATAATATGTGTGAGGGTACCCCAGGAGAGTTCCAAATGTGTGTGGGTAGAATATATATCCCACAGGGTTAAAATTGAAAAAAGTTGAAAAAAATTTTTTTTTTGTACTTAGTCATTTTTCCGGCGTTTATCAGACTTTCAGATAGGGGAAATGTCAGTGAGCTTTCCGATTTCAGTTCCAGAGCGATTCGCCCAATCAGTCCTTGATATTTAGTCGTTTTCAGCCAATTTTCTGGATTTTTGAAAATTTCACTTTTTTTGTGAAAATATCCACTAAATGAGGGAATAATATGTGTGAGGGTACCCCAGGAGAGTTCCAAATGTGTGTGGGTAGAATATATATCCCACAGGGTTAAAATTGAAAAAAGTTGAAAAATTTTTTTTTTTTGTTCTTAGTCATTTTTCCGGCGTTTATCAGACTTTCAGATAGGGGAAATGTCAGTGAGCTTTCCGATTTCAGTTCCAGAGCGATTCGCCCAATGAGTCCTTGATATTTAGTCGTTTTCAGCCAATTTTCTGGATTCTTGAAAATTTCACTTTTTTGTGAAAATATCCACTAAATGAGGGAATAATATGTGTGAGGGTACCCCAGGAGAGTTCCAAATGTGTGTGGGTAGAATATATATCCCACAGGGTTAAAATTGAAAAAAGTTGAAAAAAATTTTTTTTTGGACTTAGTCATTTTTCCGGCGTTTATCAGACTTTCAGATAGGGGAAATGTCAGTGAGCTTTCCGATTTCAGTTCCAGAGCGATTCGCCCAATGAGTCCTTGATATTTAGTCGTTTTCAGCCAATTTTCTGGATTTTTGAAAATTTCACTTTTTTGTGAAAATATCCACTAAATGAGGGAATAATATGTGTGAGGGTACCCCAGGAGAGTTCCAAATGTGTGTGGGTAGAATATATATCCCACAGGGTTAAAATTGAAAAAAGTTGAAAAAAATTTTTTTTGGACTTAGTCATTTTTCCGGCGTTTATCAGACTTTCAGATAGGGGAAATGTCAGTGAGCTTTGCGATTTCAGTTCCAGAGCGATTCGCCCAATGAGTCCTTGATATTTAGTCGTTTTCAGCAAATTTTCTGGATTTTTGAAAATTTCACTTTTTTGTGAAAATATCCACTAAATGAGGGAATAATATGTGTGAGGGTACCCCAGGAGAGTTCCAAATGTGTGTGGGTAGAATATATATCCCACAGGGTTAAAATTGAAAAAAGTTGAAAAAAATTTTTTTTTTGTACTTAGTCATTTTTCCGGCGTTTATCAGACTTTCAGATAGGGGAAATGTCAGTGAGCTTTCCGATTTCAGTTCCAGAGCGATTCGCCCAATGAGTCCTTGATATTTAGTCGTTTTCAGCCAATTTTCTGGATTTTTGAAAATTTCACTTTTTTGTGAAAATATCCACTAAATGAGGGAATAATATGTGTGAGGGTACCCCAGGAGAGTTCCAAATGTGTGTGGGTAGAATATATATCCCACAGGGTTAAAATTGAAAAGAGTTGAAAAAAATTTTTTGGGGACTTAGTCATTTTTCCGGCGTTTATCAGACTTTCAGATAGGGGAAATGTCAGTGAGCTTTCCGATTTCAGTTCCAGAGCGATTCGCCCAATGAGTCCTTGATATTTAGTCGTTTTCAGCCAATTTTCTGGATTTTTGAAAATTTCACTTTTTTGTGAAAATATCCACTAAATGAGGGAATAATATGTGTGAGGGTACCCCAGGAGAGTTCCAAATGTGTGTGGGTAGAATATATATCCCACAGGGTTAAAATTGAAAAAAGTTGAACAAAATTTTTTTTTTGGACTTAGTCATTTTTCCGGCGTTTATCAGACTTTCAGATAGGGGAAATGTCAGTGAGCTTTCCGATTTCAGTTACAGAGCGATTCGCCCAATGAGTCCTTGATATTTAGTCGTTTTCAGCCAATTTTCTGGATTTTTGAAAATTTCACTTTTTTGTGAAAATATCCACTAAATGAGGGAATAATATGTGTGAGGGTACCCCAGGAGAGTTCCAAATGTGTGTGGGTAGAATATATATCCCACAGGGTTAAAATTGAAAAAAATTGAAAAAAATTTTTTTTTTGTACTTAGTCATTTTTCCGGCGTTTATCAGACTTTCAGATAGGGGAAATGTCAGTGAGCTTTCCGATTTCAGTTCCAGAGCGATTCGCCCAATCAGTCCTTGATATTTAGTCGTTTTCAGCCAATTTTCTGGATTTTTGAAAATTTCACTTTTTTTGTGAAAATATCCACTAAATGAGGGAATAATATGTGTGAGGGTACCCCAGGAGAGTTCCAAATGTGTGTGGGTAGAATATATATCCCACAGGGTTAAAATTGAAAAAAGTTGAAAAATTTTTTTTTTTTGTTCTTAGTCATTTTTCCGGCGTTTATCAGACTTTCAGATAGGGGAAATGTCAGTGAGCTTTCCGATTTCAGTTCCAGAGCGATTCGCCCAATGAGTCCTTGATATTTAGTCGTTTTCAGCCAATTTTCTGGATTTTTGAAAATTTCACTTTTTTGTGAAAATATCCACTAAATGAGGGAATAATATGTGTGAGGGTACCCCAGGAGAGTTCCAAATGTGTGTGGGTAGAATATATATCCCACAGGGTTAAAATTGAAAAAAGTTGAAAAAAAATTTTTTTGGACTTAGTCATTTTTCCGGCGTTTATCAGACTTTCAGATAGGGGAAATGTCAGTGAGCTTTGCGATTTCAGTTCCAGAGCGATTCGCCCAATGAGTCCTTGATATTTAGTCGTTTTCAGCAAATTTTCTGGATTTTTGAAAATTTCACTTTTTTGTGAAAATATCCACTAAATGAGGGAATAATATGTGTGAGGGTACCCCAGGAGAGTTCCAAATGTGTGTGGGTAGAATATATATCCCACAGGGTTAAAATTGAAAAAAGTTGAAAAAAATTTTTTTTTTGTACTTAGTCATTTTTCCGGCGTTTATCAGACTTTCAGATAGGGGAAATGTCAGTGAGCTTTCCGATTTCAGTTCCAGAGCGATTCGCCCAATCAGTCCTTGATATTTAGTCGTTTTCAGCCAATTTTCTGGATTTTTGAAAATTTCACTTTTTTTGTGAAAATATCCACTAAATGAGGGAATAATATGTGTGAGGGTACCCCAGGAGAGTTCCAAATGTGTGTGGGTAGAATATATATCCCACAGGGTTAAAATTGAAAAAAGTTGAAAAATTTTTTTTTTTTGTTCTTAGTCATTTTTCCGGCGTTTATCAGACTTTCAGATAGGGGAAATGTCAGTGAGCTTTCCGATTTCAGTTCCAGAGCGATTCGCCCAATGAGTCCTTGATATTTAGTCGTTTTCAGCCAATTTTCTGGATTCTTGAAAATTTCACTTTTTTGTGAAAATATCCACTAAATGAGGGAATAATATGTGTGAGGGTACCCCAGGAGAGTTCCAAATGTGTGTGGGTAGAATATATATCCCACAGGGTTAAAATTGAAAAAAGTTGAAAAAAATTTTTTTTTGGACTTAGTCATTTTTCCGGCGTTTATCAGACTTTCAGATAGGGGAAATGTCAGTGAGCTTTCCGATTTCAGTTCCAGAGCGATTCGCCCAATGAGTCCTTGATATTTAGTCGTTTTCAGCCAATTTTCTGGATTTTTGAAAATTTCACTTTTTTGTGAAAATATCCACTAAATGAGGGAATAATATGTGTGAGGGTACCCCAGGAGAGTTCCAAATGTGTGTGGGTAGAATATATATCCCACAGGGTTAAAATTGAAAAAAGTTGAAAAAAATTTTTTTTGGACTTAGTCATTTTTCCGGCGTTTATCAGACTTTCAGATAGGGGAAATGTCAGTGAGCTTTGCGATTTCAGTTCCAGAGCGATTCGCCCAATGAGTCCTTGATATTTAGTCGTTTTCAGCAAATTTTCTGGATTTTTGAAAATTTCACTTTTTTGTGAAAATATCCACTAAATGAGGGAATAATATGTGTGAGGGTACCCCAGGAGAGTTCCAAATGTGTGTGGGTAGAATATATATCCCACAGGGTTAAAATTGAAAAAAGTTGAAAAAAATTTTTTTTTTGTACTTAGTCATTTTTCCGGCGTTTATCAGACTTTCAGATAGGGGAAATGTCAGTGAGCTTTCCGATTTCAGTTCCAGAGCGATTCGCCCAATGAGTCCTTGATATTTAGTCGTTTTCAGCCAATTTTCTGGATTTTTGAAAATTTCACTTTTTTGTGAAAATATCCACTAAATGAGGGAATAATATGTGTGAGGGTACCCCAGGAGAGTTCCAAATGTGTGTGGGTAGAATATATATCCCACAGGGTTAAAATTGAAAAGAGTTGAAAAAAATTTTTTGGGGACTTAGTCATTTTTCCGGCGTTTATCAGACTTTCAGATAGGGGAAATGTCAGTGAGCTTTCCGATTTCAGTTCCAGAGCGATTCGCCCAATGAGTCCTTGATATTTAGTCGTTTTCAGCCAATTTTCTGGATTTTTGAAAATTTCACTTTTTTGTGAAAATATCCACTAAATGAGGGAATAATATGTGTGAGGGTACCCCAGGAGAGTTCCAAATGTGTGTGGGTAGAATATATATCCCACAGGGTTAAAATTGAAAAAAGTTGAACAAAATTTTTTTTTTGGACTTAGTCATTTTTCCGGCGTTTATCAGACTTTCAGATAGGGGAAATGTCAGTGAGCTTTCCGATTTCAGTTACAGAGCGATTCGCCCAATGAGTCCTTGATATTTAGTCGTTTTCAGCCAATTTTCTGGATTTTTGAAAATTTCACTTTTTTGTGAAAATATCCACTAAATGAGGGAATAATATGTGTGAGGGTACCCCAGGAGAGTTCCAAATGTGTGTGGGTAGAATATATATCCCACAGGGTTAAAATTGAAAAAAATTGAAAAAAATTTTTTTTTTGTACTTAGTCATTTTTCCGGCGTTTATCAGACTTTCAGATAGGGGAAATGTCAGTGAGCTTTCCGATTTCAGTTCCAGAGCGATTCGCCCAATCAGTCCTTGATATTTAGTCGTTTTCAGCCAATTTTCTGGATTTTTGAAAATTTCACTTTTTTTGTGAAAATATCCACTAAATGAGGGAATAATATGTGTGAGGGTACCCCAGGAGAGTTCCAAATGTGTGTGGGTAGAATATATATCCCACAGGGTTAAAATTGAAAAAAGTTGAAAAATTTTTTTTTTTTGTTCTTAGTCATTTTTCCGGCGTTTATCAGACTTTCAGATAGGGGAAATGTCAGTGAGCTTTCCGATTTCAGTTCCAGAGCGATTCGCCCAATGAGTCCTTGATATTTAGTCGTTTTCAGCCAATTTTCTGGATTTTTGAAAATTTCACTTTTTTGTGAAAATATCCACTAAATGAGGGAATAATATGTGTGAGGGTACCCCAGGAGAGTTCCAAATGTGTGTGGGTAGAATATATATCCCACAGGGTTAAAATTGAAAAAAGTTGAACAAAATTTTTTTTTTGGACTTAGTCATTTTTCCGGCGTTTATCAGACTTTCAGATAGGGGAAATGTCAGTGAGCTTTCCGATTTCAGTTCCAGAGCGATTCGCCCAATGAGTCCTTGATATTTAGTCGTTTTCAGCCAATTTTCTGGATTTTTGAAAATTTCACTTTTTTGTGAAAGTATCCACTAAATGAGGGAATAATATGTGTGAGGGTACCCCAGGAGAGTTCCAAATGTGTGTGGGTAGAATATATATCCCACAGGGTTAAAATTGAAAAAAGTTGAAAAAAAATTTTTTTGGACTTAGTCATTTTTCCGGCGTTTATCAGACTTTCAGATAGGGGAAATGTCAGTGAGCTTTGCGATTTCAGTTCCAGAGCGATTCGCCCAATGAGTCCTTGATATTTAGTCGTTTTCAGCAAATTTTCTGGATTTTTGAAAATTTCACTTTTTTGTGAAAATATCCACTAAATGAGGGAATAATATGTGTGAGGGTACCCCAGGAGAGTTCCAAATGTGTGTGGGTAGAATATATATCCCACAGGGTTAAAATTGAAAAAAGTTGAAAAAAATTTTTTTTTTGTACTTAGTCATTTTTCCGGCGTTTATCAGACTTTCAGATAGGGGAAATGTCAGTGAGCTTTCCGATTTCAGTTCCAGAGCGATTCGCCCAATCAGTCCTTGATATTTAGTCGTTTTCAGCCAATTTTCTGGATTTTTGAAAATTTCACTTTTTTTGTGAAAATATCCACTAAATGAGGGAATAATATGTGTGAGGGTACCCCAGGAGAGTTCCAAATGTGTGTGGGTAGAATATATATCCCACAGGGTTAAAATTGAAAAAAGTTGAAAAATTTTTTTTTTTTGTTCTTAGTCATTTTTCCGGCGTTTATCAGACTTTCAGATAGGGGAAATGTCAGTGAGCTTTCCGATTTCAGTTCCAGAGCGATTCGCCCAATGAGTCCTTGATATTTAGTCGTTTTCAGCCAATTTTCTGGATTCTTGAAAATTTCACTTTTTTGTGAAAATATCCACTAAATGAGGGAATAATATGTGTGAGGGTACCCCAGGAGAGTTCCAAATGTGTGTGGGTAGAATATATATCCCACAGGGTTAAAATTGAAAAAAGTTGAAAAAAATTTTTTTTTGGACTTAGTCATTTTTCCGGCGTTTATCAGACTTTCAGATAGGGGAAATGTCAGTGAGCTTTCCGATTTCAGTTCCAGAGCGATTCGCCCAATGAGTCCTTGATATTTAGTCGTTTTCAGCCAATTTTCTGGATTTTTGAAAATTTCACTTTTTTGTGAAAATATCCACTAAATGAGGGAATAATATGTGTGAGGGTACCCCAGGAGAGTTCCAAATGTGTGTGGGTAGAATATATATCCCACAGGGTTAAAATTGAAAAAAGTTGAAAAAAATTTTTTTTGGACTTAGTCATTTTTCCGGCGTTTATCAGACTTTCAGATAGGGGAAATGTCAGTGAGCTTTGCGATTTCAGTTCCAGAGCGATTCGCCCAATGAGTCCTTGATATTTAGTCGTTTTCAGCAAATTTTCTGGATTTTTGAAAATTTCACTTTTTTGTGAAAATATCCACTAAATGAGGGAATAATATGTGTGAGGGTACCCCAGGAGAGTTCCAAATGTGTGTGGGTAGAATATATATCCCACAGGGTTAAAATTGAAAAAAGTTGAAAAAAATTTTTTTTTTGTACTTAGTCATTTTTCCGGCGTTTATCAGACTTTCAGATAGGGGAAATGTCAGTGAGCTTTCCGATTTCAGTTCCAGAGCGATTCGCCCAATGAGTCCTTGATATTTAGTCGTTTTCAGCCAATTTTCTGGATTTTTGAAAATTTCACTTTTTTGTGAAAATATCCACTAAATGAGGGAATAATATGTGTGAGGGTACCCCAGGAGAGTTCCAAATGTGTGTGGGTAGAATATATATCCCACAGGGTTAAAATTGAAAAGAGTTGAAAAAAATTTTTTGGGGACTTAGTCATTTTTCCGGCGTTTATCAGACTTTCAGATAGGGGAAATGTCAGTGAGCTTTCCGATTTCAGTTCCAGAGCGATTCGCCCAATGAGTCCTTGATATTTAGTCGTTTTCAGCCAATTTTCTGGATTTTTGAAAATTTCACTTTTTTGTGAAAATATCCACTAAATGAGGGAATAATATGTGTGAGGGTACCCCAGGAGAGTTCCAAATGTGTGTGGGTAGAATATATATCCCACAGGGTTAAAATTGAAAAAAGTTGAACAAAATTTTTTTTTTGGACTTAGTCATTTTTCCGGCGTTTATCAGACTTTCAGATAGGGGAAATGTCAGTGAGCTTTCCGATTTCAGTTACAGAGCGATTCGCCCAATGAGTCCTTGATATTTAGTCGTTTTCAGCCAATTTTCTGGATTTTTGAAAATTTCACTTTTTTGTGAAAATATCCACTAAATGAGGGAATAATATGTGTGAGGGTACCCCAGGAGAGTTCCAAATGTGTGTGGGTAGAATATATATCCCACAGGGTTAAAATTGAAAAAAATTGAAAAAAATTTTTTTTTTGTACTTAGTCATTTTTCCGGCGTTTATCAGACTTTCAGATAGGGGAAATGTCAGTGAGCTTTCCGATTTCAGTTCCAGAGCGATTCGCCCAATCAGTCCTTGATATTTAGTCGTTTTCAGCCAATTTTCTGGATTTTTGAAAATTTCACTTTTTTTGTGAAAATATCCACTAAATGAGGGAATAATATGTGTGAGGGTACCCCAGGAGAGTTCCAAATGTGTGTGGGTAGAATATATATCCCACAGGGTTAAAATTGAAAAAAGTTGAAAAATTTTTTTTTTTTGTTCTTAGTCATTTTTCCGGCGTTTATCAGACTTTCAGATAGGGGAAATGTCAGTGAGCTTTCCGATTTCAGTTCCAGAGCGATTCGCCCAATGAGTCCTTGATATTTAGTCGTTTTCAGCCAATTTTCTGGATTTTTGAAAATTTCACTTTTTTGTGAAAATATCCACTAAATGAGGGAATAATATGTGTGAGGGTACCCCAGGAGAGTTCCAAATGTGTGTGGGTAGAATATATATCCCACAGGGTTAAAATTGAAAAAAGTTGAACAAAATTTTTTTTTTGGACTTAGTCATTTTTCCGGCGTTTATCAGACTTTCAGATAGGGGAAATGTCAGTGAGCTTTCCGATTTCAGTTCCAGAGCGATTCGCCCAATGAGTCCTTGATATTTAGTCGTTTTCAGCCAATTTTCTGGATTTTTGAAAATTTCACTTTTTTGTGAAAGTATCCACTAAATGAGGGAATAATATGTGTGAGGGTACCCCAGGAGAGTTCCAAATGTGTGTGGGTAGAATATATATCCCACAGGGTTAAAATTGAAAAAAGTTGAAAAAAAATTTTTTTGGACTTAGTCATTTTTCCGGCGTTTATCAGACTTTCAGATAGGGGAAATGTCAGTGAGCTTTGCGATTTCAGTTCCAGAGCGATTCGCCCAATGAGTCCTTGATATTTAGTCGTTTTCAGCAAATTTTCTGGATTTTTGAAAATTTCACTTTTTTGTGAAAATATCCACTAAATGAGGGAATAATATGTGTGAGGGTACCCCAGGAGAGTTCCAAATGTGTGTGGGTAGAATATAAATCCCACAGGGTTAAAATTGAAAAAAGTTGAAAAAAATTTTTTTTTTGTACTTAGTCATTTTTCCGGCGTTTATCAGACTTTCAGATAGGGGAAATGTCAGTGAGCTTTCCGATTTCAGTTCCAGAGCGATTCGCCCAATGAGTCCTTGATATTTAGTCGTTTTCAGCCAATTTTCTGGATTTTTGAAAATTTCACTTTTTTGTGAAAATATCCACTAAATGAGGGAATAATATGTGTGAGGGTACCCCAGGAGAGTTCCAAATGTGTGTGGGTAGAATATATATCCCACAGGGTTAAAATTGAAAAGAGTTGAAAAAAATTTTTTGGGGACTTAGTCATTTTTCCGGCGTTTATCAGACTTTCAGATAGGGGAAATGTCAGTGAGCTTTCCGATTTCAGTTCCAGAGCGATTCGCCCAATGAGTCCTTGATATTTAGTCGTTTTCAGCCAATTTTCTGGATTTTTGAAAATTTCACTTTTTTGTGAAAATATCCACTAAATGAGGGAATAATATGTGTGAGGGTACCCCAGGAGAGTTCCAAATGTGTGTGGGTAGAATATATATCCCACAGGGTTAAAATTGAAAAAAGTTGAACAAAATTTTTTTTTTGTTCTTAGTCATTTTTCCGGCGTTTATCAGACTTTCAGATAGGGGAAATGTCAGTGAGCTTTCCGATTTCAGTTCCAGAGCGATTCGCCCAATGAGTCCTTGATATTTAGTCGTTTTCAGCCAATTTTCTGGATTTTTGAAAATTTCACTTTTTTGTGAAAATATCCACTAAATGAGGGAATAATATGTGTGAGGGTACCCCAGGAGAGTTCCAAATGTGTGTGGGTAGAATATATATCCCACAGGGTTAAAATTGAAAAAAGTTGAAAATTTTTTTTTTTTTGTTCTTAGTCATTTTTCCGGCGTTTATCAGACTTTCAGATAGGGGAAATGTCAGTGAGCTTTCCGATTTCAGTTCCAGAGCGATTCGCCCAATGAGTCCTTGATATTTAGTCGTTTTCAGCCAATTTTCTGGATTCTTGAAAATTTCACTTTTTTGTGAAAATATCCACTAAATGAGGGAATAATATGTGTGAGGGTACCCCAGGAGAGTTCCAAATGTGTGTGGGTAGAATATATATCCCACAGGGTTAAAATTGAAAAAAGTTGAAAAAAATTTTTTTTTGGACTTAGTCATTTTTCCGGCGTTTATCAGACTTTCAGATAGGGGAAATGTCAGTGAGCTTTCCGATTTCAGTTCCAGAGCGATTCGCCCAATGAGTCCTTGATATTTAGTCGTTTTCAGCCAATTTTCTGGATTTTTGAAAATTTCACTTTTTTGTGAAAATATCCACTAAATGAGGGAATAATATGTGTGAGGGTACCCCAGGAGAGTTCCAAATGTGTGTGGGTAGAATATATATCCCACAGGGTTAAAATTGAAAAAAGTTGAAAAAAAATTTTTTTGGACTTAGTCATTTTTCCGGCGTTTATCAGACTTTCAGATAGGGGAAATGTCAGTGAGCTTTCCGATTTCAGTTCCAGAGCGATTCGCCCAATGAGTCCTTGATATTTAGTCGTTTTCAGCCAATTTTCTGGATTCTTGAAAATTTCACTTTTTTGTGAAAATATCCACTAAATGAGGGAATAATATGTGTGAGGGTACCCCAGGAGAGTTCCAAATGTGTGTGGGTAGAATATATATCCCACAGGGTTAAAATTGAAAAGAGTTGAAAAAAATTTTTGGGGACTTAGTCATTTTTCCGGCGTTTATCAGACTTTCAGATAGGGGAAATGTCAGGGAGCTTTCCGATTTCAGTTCCAGAGCGATTCGCCCAATGAGTCCTTGATATTTAGTCGTTTTCAGCCAATTTTCTGGATTTTTGAAAATTTCACTTTTTTGTGAAAATATCCACTAAATGAGGGAATAATATGTGTGAGGGTACCCCAGGAGAGTTCCAAATGTGTGTGGGTAGAATATATATCCCACAGGGTTAAAATTGAAAAAAGTTGAACAAAATTTTTTTTTTGGACTTAGTCATTTTTCCGGCGTTTATCAGACTTTCAGATAGGGGAAATGTCAGTGAGCTTTCCGATTTCAGTTCCAGAGCGATTCGCCCAATGAGTCCTTGATATTTAGTCGTTTTCAGCCAATTTTCTGGATTTTTGAAAATTTCACTTTTTTGTGAAAATATCCACTAAATGAGGGAATAATATGTGTGAGGGTACCCCAGGAGAGTTCCAAATGTGTGTGGGTAGAATATATATCCCACAGGGTTAAAATTGAAAAAAGTTGAACAAAATTTTTTTTTTGGACTTAGTCATTTTTCCGGCGTTTATCAGACTTTCAGATAGGGGAAATGTCAGTGAGCTTTCCGATTTCAGTTCCAGAGCGATTCGCCCAATGAGTCCTTGATATTTAGTCGTTTTCAGCCAATTTTCTGGATTTTTGAAAATTTCACTTTTTTGTGAAAATATCCACTAAATGAGGGAATAATATGTGTGAGGGTACCCCAGGAGAGTTCCAAATGTGTGTGGGTAGAATATATATCCCACAGGGTTAAAATTGAAAAAAGTTGAAAAAAAATTTTTTTGGACTTAGTCATTTTTCCGGCGTTTATCAGACTTTCAGATAGGGGAAATGTCAGTGAGCTTTGCGATTTCAGTTCCAGAGCGATTCGCCCAATGAGTCCTTGATATTTAGTCGTTTTCAGCAAATTTTCTGGATTTTTGAAAATTTCACTTTTTTGTGAAAATATCCACTAAATGAGGGAATAATATGTGTGAGGGTACCCCAGGAGAGTTCCAAATGTGTGTGGGTAGAATATATATCCCACAGGGTTAAAATTGAAAAAAGTTGAAAAAAATTTTTTTTTTGTACTTAGTCATTTTTCCGGCGTTTATCAGACTTTCAGATAGGGGAAATGTCAGTGAGCTTTCCGATTTCAGTTACAGAGCGATTCGCCCAATGAGTCCTTGATATTTAGTCGTTTTCAGCCAATTTTCTGGATTTTTGAAAATTTCACTTTTTTGTGAAAATATCCACTAAATGAGGGAATAATATGTGTGAGGGTACCCCAGGAGAGTTCCAAATGTGTGTGGGTAGAATATATATCCCACAGGGTTAAAATTGAAAAGAGTTGAAAAAAATTTTTTGGGGACTTAGTCATTTTTCCGGCGTTTATCAGACTTTCAGATAGGGGAAATGTCAGTGAGCTTTCCGATTTCAGTTCCAGAGCGATTCGCCCAATGAGTCCTTGATATTTAGTCGTTTTCAGCCAATTTTCTGGATTTTTGAAAATTTCACTTTTTTGTGAAAATATCCACTAAATGAGGGAATAATATGTGTGAGGGTACCCCAGGAGAGTTCCAAATGTGTGTGGGTAGAATATATATCCCACAGGGTTAAAATTGAAAAAAGTTGAACAAAATTTTTTTTTTGGACTTAGTCATTTTTCCGGCGTTTATCAGACTTTCAGATAGGGGAAATGTCAGTGAGCTTTCCGATTTCAGTTCCAGAGCGATTCGCCCAATGAGTCCTTGATATTTAGTCGTTTTCAGCCAATTTTCTGGATTTTTGAAAATTTCACTTTTTTGTGAAAATATCCACTAAATGAGGGAATAATATGTGTGAGGGTACCCCAGGAGAGTTCCAAATGCGTGTGGGTAGAATATATATCCCACAGGGTTAAAATTGAAAAAAGTTGAAAAAAATTTTTTTTTGGACTTAGTCATTTTTCCGGCGTTTATCAGACTTTCAGATAGGGGAAATGTCAGTGAGCTTTCCGATTTCAGTTCCAGAGCGATTCGCCCAATGAGTCCTTGATATTTAGTCGTTTTCAGCCAATTTTCTGGATTTTTGAAAATTTCACTTTTTTGTGAAAATATCCACTAAATGAGGGAATAATATGTGTGAGGGTACCCCAGGAGAGTTCCAAATGTGTGTGGGTAGAATATATATCCCACAGGGTTAAAATTGAAAAAAGTTGAAAAAAAATTTTTTTGGACTTAGTCATTTTTCCGGCGTTTATCAGACTTTCAGATAGGGGAAATGTCAGTGAGCTTTGCGATTTCAGTTCCAGAGCGATTCGCCCAATGAGTCCTTGATATTTAGTCGTTTTCAGCAAATTTTCTGGATTTTTGAAAATTTCACTTTTTTGTGAAAATATCCACTAAATGAGGGAATAATATGTGTGAGGGTACCCCAGGAGAGTTCCAAATGTGTGTGGGTAGAATATATATCCCACAGGGTTAAAATTGAAAAAAGTTGAAAAAAATTTTTTTTTTGTACTTAGTCATTTTTCCGGCGTTTATCAGACTTTCAGATAGGGGAAATGTCAGTGAGCTTTCCGATTTCAGTTCCAGAGCGATTCGCCCAATGATTCCTTGATATTTAGTCGTTTTCAGCCAATTTTCTGGATTTTTGAAAATTTCACTTTTTTGTGAAAATATCCACTAAATGAGGGAATAATATGTGTGAGGGTACCCCAGGAGAGTTCCAAATGTGTGTGGGTAGAATATATATCCCACAGGGTTAAAATTGAAAAGAGTTGAAAAAAATTTTTGGGGACTTAGTCATTTTTCCGGCGTTTATCAGACTTTCAGATAGGGGAAATGTCAGTGAGCTTTCCGATTTCAGTTCCAGAGCGATTCGCCCAATGAGTCCTTGATATTTAGTCGTTTTCAGCCAATTTTCTGGATTTTTGAAAATTTCACTTTTTTGTGAAAATATCCACTAAATGAGGGAATAATATGTGTGAGGGTACCCCAGGAGAGTTCCAAATGTGTGTGGGTAGAATATATATCCCACAGGGTTAAAATTGAAAAGAGTTGAAAAAAATTTTTTGGGGACTTAGTCATTTTTCCGGCGTTTATCAGACTTTCAGATAGGGGAAATGTCAGTGAGCTTTCTGATTTCAGTTCCAGAGCGATTCGCCCAATGAGTCCTTGATATTTAGTCGTTTTCAGCCAATTTTCTGGATTTTTGAAAATTTCACTTTTTTGTGAAAATATCCACTAAATGAGGGAATAATATGTGTGAGGGTACCCCAGGAGAGTTCCAAATGTGTGTGGGTAGAATATATATCCCACAGGGTTAAAACTGAAAAAAGTTGAAAAAAATTTTTTTTTGGACTTAGTCATTTTTCCGGCGTTTATCAGACTTTCAGATAGGGGAAATGTCAGTGAGCTTTCCGATTTCAGTTCCAGAGCGATTCGCCCAAGGAGTCCTTGATATTTAGTCGTTTTCAGCCAATTTTCTGGATTTTTGAAAATTTCACTTTTTTTGTGAAAATATCCACTAAATGAGGGAATAATATATGTGAGGGTACCCCAGGAGAGTTCCAAATGTGTGTGGGTAGAATATATATCCCACAGGGTTAAAATTGAAAAGAGTTGAAAAAAATTTTTTGGGGACTTAGTCATTTTTCCGGCGTTTATCAGACTTTCAGATAGGGGAAATGTCAGTGAGCTTTCCGATTTCAGTTCCAGAGCGATTCGCCCAATGAGTCCTTGATATTTAGTCGTTTTCAGCCAATTTTCTGGATTTTTGAAAATTTCACTTTTTTGTGAAAATATCCACTAAATGAGGGAATAATATGTGTGAGGGTACCCCAGGAGAGTTCCAAATGTGTGTGGGTAGAATATATATCCCACAGGGTTAAAATTGAAAAGAGTTGAAAAAAATTTTTTGGGGACTTAGTCATTTTTCCGGCGTTTATCAGACTTTCAGATAGGGGAAATGTCAGTGAGCTTTCCGATTTCAGTTCCAGAGCGATTCGCCCAATGAGTCCTTGATATTTAGTCGTTTTCAGCCAATTTTCTGGATTTTTGAAAATTTCACTTTTTTGTGAAAATATCCACTAAATGAGGGAATAATATGTGTGAGGGTACCCCAGGAGAGTTCCAAATGTGTGTGGGTAGAATATATATCCCACAGGGTTAAAATTGAAAAAAGTTGAACAAAATTTTTTTTTTGTTCTTAGTCATTTTTCCGGCGTTTATCAGACTTTCAGATAGGGGAAATGTCAGTGAGCTTTCCGATTTCAGTTCCAGAGCGATTCGCCCAATGAGTCCTTGATATTTAGTCGTTTTCAGCCAATTTTCTGGATTTTTGAAAATTTCACTTTTTTGTGAAAATATCCACTAAATGAGGGAATAATATGTGTGAGGGTACCCCAGGAGAGTTCCAAATGTGTGTGGGTAGAATATATATCCCACAGGGTTAAAATTGAAAAAAGTTGAAAATTTTTTTTTTTTTGTTCTTAGTCATTTTTCCGGCGTTTATCAGACTTTCAGATAGGGGAAATGTCAGTGAGCTTTCCGATTTCAGTTCCAGAGCGATTCGCCCAATGAGTCCTTGATATTTAGTCGTTTTCAGCCAATTTTCTGGATTCTTGAAAATTTCACTTTTTTGTGAAAATATCCACTAAATGAGGGAATAATATGTGTGAGGGTACCCCAGGAGAGTTCCAAATGTGTGTGGGTAGAATATATATCCCACAGGGTTAAAATTGAAAAAAGTTGAAAAAAATTTTTTTTTGGACTTAGTCATTTTTCCGGCGTTTATCAGACTTTCAGATAGGGGAAATGTCAGTGAGCTTTCCGATTTCAGTTCCAGAGCGATTCGCCCAATGAGTCCTTGATATTTAGTCGTTTTCAGCCAATTTTCTGGATTTTTGAAAATTTCACTTTTTTGTGAAAATATCCACTAAATGAGGGAATAATATGTGTGAGGGTACCCCAGGAGAGTTCCAAATGTGTGTGGGTAGAATATATATCCCACAGGGTTAAAATTGAAAAAAGTTGAAAAAAAATTTTTTTGGACTTAGTCATTTTTCCGGCGTTTATCAGACTTTCAGATAGGGGAAATGTCAGTGAGCTTTCCGATTTCAGTTCCAGAGCGATTCGCCCAATGAGTCCTTGATATTTAGTCGTTTTCAGCCAATTTTCTGGATTCTTGAAAATTTCACTTTTTTGTGAAAATATCCACTAAATGAGGGAATAATATGTGTGAGGGTACCCCAGGAGAGTTCCAAATGTGTGTGGGTAGAATATATATCCCACAGGGTTAAAATTGAAAAGAGTTGAAAAAAATTTTTGGGGACTTAGTCATTTTTCCGGCGTTTATCAGACTTTCAGATAGGGGAAATGTCAGGGAGCTTTCCGATTTCAGTTCCAGAGCGATTCGCCCAATGAGTCCTTGATATTTAGTCGTTTTCAGCCAATTTTCTGGATTTTTGAAAATTTCACTTTTTTGTGAAAATATCCACTAAATGAGGGAATAATATGTGTGAGGGTACCCCAGGAGAGTTCCAAATGTGTGTGGGTAGAATATATATCCCACAGGGTTAAAATTGAAAAAAGTTGAACAAAATTTTTTTTTTGGACTTAGTCATTTTTCCGGCGTTTATCAGACTTTCAGATAGGGGAAATGTCAGTGAGCTTTCCGATTTCAGTTCCAGAGCGATTCGCCCAATGAGTCCTTGATATTTAGTCGTTTTCAGCCAATTTTCTGGATTTTTGAAAATTTCACTTTTTTGTGAAAATATCCACTAAATGAGGGAATAATATGTGTGAGGGTACCCCAGGAGAGTTCCAAATGTGTGTGGGTAGAATATATATCCCACAGGGTTAAAATTGAAAAAAGTTGAACAAAATTTTTTTTTTGGACTTAGTCATTTTTCCGGCGTTTATCAGACTTTCAGATAGGGGAAATGTCAGTGAGCTTTCCGATTTCAGTTCCAGAGCGATTCGCCCAATGAGTCCTTGATATTTAGTCGTTTTCAGCCAATTTTCTGGATTTTTGAAAATTTCACTTTTTTGTGAAAATATCCACTAAATGAGGGAATAATATGTGTGAGGGTACCCCAGGAGAGTTCCAAATGTGTGTGGGTAGAATATATATCCCACAGGGTTAAAATTGAAAAAAGTTGAACAAAATTTTTTTTTTGGACTTAGTCATTTTTCCGGCGTTTATCAGACTTTCAGATAGGGGAAATGTCAGTGAGCTTTCCAATTTCAGTTCCAGAGCGATTCGCCCAATGAGTCCTTGATATTTAGTCGTTTTCAGCCAATTTTCTGGATTTTTGAAAATTTCACTTTTTTGTGAAAATATCCACTAAATGAGGGAATAATATGTGTGAGGGTACCCCAGGAGAGTTCCAAATGTGTGTGGGTAGAATATATATCCCACAGGGTTAAAATTGAAAAAAGTTGAAAAAAAATTTTTTTGGACTTAGTCATTTTTCCGGCGTTTATCAGACTTTCAGATAGGGGAAATGTCAGTGAGCTTTGCGATTTCAGTTCCAGAGCGATTCGCCCAATGAGTCCTTGATATTTAGTCGTTTTCAGCAAATTTTCTGGATTTTTGAAAATTTCACTTTTTTGTGAAAATATCCACTAAATGAGGGAATAATATGTGTGAGGGTACCCCAGGAGAGTTCCAAATGTGTGTGGGTAGAATATATATCCCACAGGGTTAAAATTGAAAAAAGTTGAAAAAAATTTTTTTTTTGTACTTAGTCATTTTTCCGGCGTTTATCAGACTTTCAGATAGGGGAAATGTCAGTGAGCTTTCCGATTTCAGTTACAGAGCGATTCGCCCAATGAGTCCTTGATATTTAGTCGTTTTCAGCCAATTTTCTGGATTTTTGAAAATTTCACTTTTTTGTGAAAATATCCACTAAATGAGGGAATAATATGTGTGAGGGTACCCCAGGAGAGTTCCAAATGTGTGTGGGTAGAATATATATCCCACAGGGTTAAAATTGAAAAGAGTTGAAAAAAATTTTTTGGGGACTTAGTCATTTTTCCGGCGTTTATCAGACTTTCAGATAGGGGAAATGTCAGTGAGCTTTCCGATTTCAGTTCCAGAGCGATTCGCCCAATGAGTCCTTGATATTTAGTCGTTTTCAGCCAATTTTCTGGATTTTTGAAAATTTCACTTTTTTGTGAAAATATCCACTAAATGAGGGAATAATATGTGTGAGGGTACCCCAGGAGAGTTCCAAATGTGTGTGGGTAGAATATATATCCCACAGGGTTAAAATTGAAAAAAGTTGAACAAAATTTTTTTTTTGGACTTAGTCATTTTTCCGGCGTTTATCAGACTTTCAGATAGGGGAAATGTCAGTGAGCTTTCCGATTTCAGTTCCAGAGCGATTCGCCCAATGAGTCCTTGATATTTAGTCGTTTTCAGCCAATTTTCTGGATTTTTGAAAATTTCACTTTTTTGTGAAAATATCCACTAAATGAGGGAATAATATGTGTGAGGGTACCCCAGGAGAGTTCCAAATGCGTGTGGGTAGAATATATATCCCACAGGGTTAAAATTGAAAAAAGTTGAAAAAAATTTTTTTTTGGACTTAGTCATTTTTCCGGCGTTTATCAGACTTTCAGATAGGGGAAATGTCAGTGAGCTTTCCGATTTCAGTTCCAGAGCGATTCGCCCAATGAGTCCTTGATATTTAGTCGTTTTCAGCCAATTTTCTGGATTTTTGAAAATTTCACTTTTTTGTGAAAATATCCACTAAATGAGGGAATAATATGTGTGAGGGTACCCCAGGAGAGTTCCAAATGTGTGTGGGTAGAATATATATCCCACAGGGTTAAAATTGAAAAAAGTTGAAAAAAAATTTTTTTGGACTTAGTCATTTTTCCGGCGTTTATCAGACTTTCAGATAGGGGAAATGTCAGTGAGCTTTGCGATTTCAGTTCCAGAGCGATTCGCCCAATGAGTCCTTGATATTTAGTCGTTTTCAGCAAATTTTCTGGATTTTTGAAAATTTCACTTTTTTGTGAAAATATCCACTAAATGAGGGAATAATATGTGTGAGGGTACCCCAGGAGAGTTCCAAATGTGTGTGGGTAGAATATATATCCCACAGGGTTAAAATTGAAAAAAGTTGAAAAAAATTTTTTTTTTGTACTTAGTCATTTTTCCGGCGTTTATCAGACTTTCAGATAGGGGAAATGTCAGTGAGCTTTCCGATTTCAGTTCCAGAGCGATTCGCCCAATGATTCCTTGATATTTAGTCGTTTTCAGCCAATTTTCTGGATTTTTGAAAATTTCACTTTTTTGTGAAAATATCCACTAAATGAGGGAATAATATGTGTGAGGGTACCCCAGGAGAGTTCCAAATGTGTGTGGGTAGAATATATATCCCACAGGGTTAAAATTGAAAAGAGTTGAAAAAAATTTTTGGGGACTTAGTCATTTTTCCGGCGTTTATCAGACTTTCAGATAGGGGAAATGTCAGTGAGCTTTCCGATTTCAGTTCCAGAGCGATTCGCCCAATGAGTCCTTGATATTTAGTCGTTTTCAGCCAATTTTCTGGATTTTTGAAAATTTCACTTTTTTGTGAAAATATCCACTAAATGAGGGAATAATATGTGTGAGGGTACCCCAGGAGAGTTCCAAATGTGTGTGGGTAGAATATATATCCCACAGGGTTAAAATTGAAAAGAGTTGAAAAAAATTTTTTGGGGACTTAGTCATTTTTCCGGCGTTTATCAGACTTTCAGATAGGGGAAATGTCAGTGAGCTTTCTGATTTCAGTTCCAGAGCGATTCGCCCAATGAGTCCTTGATATTTAGTCGTTTTCAGCCAATTTTCTGGATTTTTGAAAATTTCACTTTTTTGTGAAAATATCCACTAAATGAGGGAATAATATGTGTGAGGGTACCCCAGGAGAGTTCCAAATGTGTGTGGGTAGAATATATATCCCACAGGGTTAAAACTGAAAAAAGTTGAAAAAAATTTTTTTTTGGACTTAGTCATTTTTCCGGCGTTTATCAGACTTTCAGATAGGGGAAATGTCAGTGAGCTTTCCGATTTCAGTTCCAGAGCGATTCGCCCAAGGAGTCCTTGATATTTAGTCGTTTTCAGCCAATTTTCTGGATTTTTGAAAATTTCACTTTTTTTGTGAAAATATCCACTAAATGAGGGAATAATATATGTGAGGGTACCCCAGGAGAGTTCCAAATGTGTGTGGGTAGAATATATATCCCACAGGGTTAAAATTGAAAAGAGTTGAAAAAAATTTTTTGGGGACTTAGTCATTTTTCCGGCGTTTATCAGACTTTCAGATAGGGGAAATGTCAGTGAGCTTTCCGATTTCAGTTCCAGAGCGATTCGCCCAATGAGTCCTTGATATTTAGTCGTTTTCAGCCAATTTTCTGGATTTTTGAAAATTTCACTTTTTTGTGAAAATATCCACTAAATGAGGGAATAATATGTGTGAGGGTACCCCAGGAGAGTTCCAAATGTGTGTGGGTAGAATATATATCCCACAGGGTTAAAATTGAAAAGAGTTGAAAAAAATTTTTTGGGGACTTAGTCATTTTTCCGGCGTTTATCAGACTTTCAGATAGGGGAAATGTCAGTGAGCTTTCCGATTTCAGTTCCAGAGCGATTCGCCCAATGAGTCCTTGATATTTAGTCGTTTTCAGCCAATTTTCTGGATTTTTGAAAATTTCACTTTTTTGTGAAAATATCCACTAAATGAGGGAATAATATGTGTGAGGGTACCCCAGGAGAGTTCCAAATGTGTGTGGGTAGAATATATATCCCACAGGGTTAAAATTGAAAAAAGTTGAACAAAATTTTTTTTTTGGACTTAGTCATTTTTCCGGCGTTTATCAGACTTTCAGATAGGGGAAATGTCAGTGAGCTTTCCGATTTCAGTTCCAGAGCGATTCGCCCAATGAGTCCTTGATATTTAGTCGTTTTCAGCCAATTTTCTGGATTTTTGAAAATTTCACTTTTTTGTGAAAATATCCACTAAATGAGGGAATAATATGTGTGAGGGTACCCCAGGAGAGTTCCAAATGTGTGTGGGTAGAATATATATCCCACAGGGTTAAAATTGAAAAAAGTTGAAAAAAAATTTTTTTGGACTTAGTCATTTTTCCGGCGTTTATCAGACTTTCAGATAGGGGAAATGTCAGTGAGCTTTGCGATTTCAGTTCCAGAGCGATTCGCCCAATGAGTCCTTGATATTTAGTCGTTTTCAGCAAATTTTCTGGATTTTTGAAAATTTCACTTTTTTGTGAAAATATCCACTAAATGAGGGAATAATATGTGTGAGGGTACCCCAGGAGAGTTCCAAATGTGTGTGGGTAGAATATATATCCCACAGGGTTAAAATTGAAAAAAGTTGAAAAAAATTTTTTTTTGTACTTAGTCATTTTTCCGGCGTTTATCAGACTTTCAGATAGGGGAAATGTCAGTGAGCTTTCCGATTTCAGTTCCAGAGCGATTCGCCCAATGATTCCTTGATATTTAGTCGTTTTCAGCCAATTTTCTGGATTTTTGAAAATTTCACTTTTTTGTGAAAATATCCACTAAATGAGGGAATAATATGTGTGAGGGTACCCCAGGAGAGTTCCAAATGTGTGTGGGTAGAATATATATCCCACAGGGTTAAAATTGAAAAGAGTTGAAAAAAATTTTTTGGGGACTTAGTCATTTTTCCGGCGTTTATCAGACTTTCAGATAGGGGAAATGTCAGTGAGCTTTCCGATTTCAGTTCCAGAGCGATTCGCCCAATGAGTCCTTGATATTTAGTCGTTTTCAGCCAATTTTCTGGATTTTTGAAAATTTCACTTTTTTGTGAAAATATCCACTAAATGAGGGAATAATATGTGTGAGGGTACCCCAGGAGAGTTCCAAATGTGTGTGGGTAGAATATATATCCCACAGGGTTAAAATTGAAAAGAGTTGAAAAAAATTTTTTGGGGACTTAGTCATTTTTCCGGCGTTTATCAGACTTTCAGATAGGGGAAATGTCAGTGAGCTTTCCGATTTCAGTTCCAGAGCGATTCGCCCAATGAGTCCTTGATATTTAGTCGTTTTCAGCCAATTTTCTGGATTTTTGAAAATTTCACTTTTTTGTGAAAATATCCACTAAATGAGGGAATAATATGTGTGAGGGTACCCCAGGAGAGTTCCAAATGTGTGTGGGTAGAATATATATCCCACAGGGTTAAAACTGAAAAAAGTTGAAAAAAATTTTTTTTTGGACTTAGTCATTTTTCCGGCGTTTATCAGACTTTCAGATAGGGGAAATGTCAGTGAGCTTTCCGATTTCAGTTCCAGAGCGATTCGCCCAAGGAGTCCTTGATATTTAGTCGTTTTCAGCCAATTTTCTGGATTTTTGAAAATTTCACTTTTATGTGAAAATATCCACTAAATGAGGGAATAATATGTGTGAGGGTACCCCAGGAGAGTTCCAAATGTGTGTGGGTAGAATATATATCCCACAGGGTTAAAATTGAAAAAAGTTGAACAAAATTTTTTTTTTGGACTTAGTCATTTTTCCGGCGTTTATCAGACTTTCAGATAGGGGAAATGTCAGTGAGCTTTCCGATTTCAGTTCCAGAGCGATTCGCCCAAGGAGTCCTTGATATTTAGTCGTTTTCATCCAATTTTCTGGATTTTTGAAAATTTCACTTTTTTTGTAAAAATATCCACTAAATGAGGGAATAATATATGTGAGGGTACCCCAGGAGAGTTCCAAATGTGTGTGGGTAGAATATATATCCCACAGGGTTAAAATTGAAAAAAGTTGAAAAAATTTTTTTTTTTGTACTTAGTCATTTTTCCGGCGTTTATCAGACTTTCAGATAGGGGAAATGTCAGTGAGCTTTCCGATTTCAGTTCCAGAGCGATTCGCCCAATGAGTCCTTGATATTTAGTCGTTTTCAGCCAATTTTCTGGATTTTTGAAAATTTCACTTTTTTGTGAAAATATCCACTAAATGAGGGAATAATATGTGTGAGGGTACCCCAGGAGAGTTCCAAATGTGTGTGGGTAGAATATATATCCCACAGGGTTAAAATTGAAAAAAGTTGAACAAAATTTTTTTTTTGGACTTAGTCATTTTTCCGGCGTTTATCAGACTTTCAGATAGGGGAAATGTCAGTGAGCTTTCCGATTTCAGTTCCAGAGCGATTCGCCCAATGAGTCCTTGATATTTAGTCGTTTTCAGCCAATTTTCTGGATTTTTGAAAATTTCACTTTTTTGTGAAAATATCCACTAAATGAGGGAATAATATGTGTGAGGGTACCCCAGGAGAGTTCCAAATGTGTGTGGGTAGAATATATATCCCACAGGGTTAAAATTGAAAAGAGTTGAAAAAAATTTTTTGGGGACTTAGTCATTTTTCCGGCGTTTATCAGACTTTCAGATAGGGGAAATGTCAGTGAGCTTTCCGATTTCAGTTCCAGAGCGATTCGCCCAATGAGTCCTTGATATTTAGTCGTTTTCAGCCAATTTTCTGGATTTTTGAAAATTTCACTTTTTTGTGAAAATATCCACTAAATGAGGGAATAATATGTGTGAGGGTACCCCAGGAGAGTTCCAAATGTGTGTGGGTAGAATATATATCCCACAGGGTTAAAACTGAAAAAAGTTGAAAAAAATTTTTTTTTGGACTTAGTCATTTTTCCGGCGTTTATCAGACTTTCAGATAGGGGAAATGTCAGTGAGCTTTCCGATTTCAGTTCCAGAGCGATTCGCCCAAGGAGTCCTTGATATTTAGTCGTTTTCAGCCAATTTTCTGGATTTTTGAAAATTTCACTTTTATGTGAAAATATCCACTAAATGAGGGAATAATATGTGTGAGGGTACCCCAGGAGAGTTCCAAATGTGTGTGGGTAGAATATATATCCCACAGGGTTAAAATTGAAAAGAGTTGAAAAAAATTTTTTGGGGACTTAGTCATTTTTCCGGCGTTTATCAGACTTTCAGATAGGGGAAATGTCAGTGAGCTTTCCGATTTCAGTTCCAGAGCGATTCGCCCAATGAGTCCTTGATATTTAGTCGTTTTCAGCCAATTTTCTGGATTTTTGAAAATTTCACTTTTTTGTGAAAATATCCACTAAATGAGGGAATAATATGTGTGAGGGTACCCCAGGAGAGTTCCAAATGTGTGTGGGTAGAATATATATCCCACAGGGTTAAAATTGAAAAAAGTTGAACAAAATTTTTTTTTTGGACTTATTCATTTTTCCGGCGTTTATCAGACTTTCAGATAGGGGAAATGTCAGTGAGCTTTCCGATTTCAGTTCCAGAGCGATTCGCCCAAGGAGTCCTTGATATTTAGTCGTTTTCAGCCAATTTTCTGGATTTTTGAAAATTTCACTTTTTTTGTGAAAATATCCACTAAATGAGGGAATAATATATGTGAGGGTACCCCAGGAGAGTTCCAAATGTGTGTGGGTAGAATATATATCCCACAGGGTTAAAATTGAAAAAAGTTGAAAAAATTTTTTTTTTGTACTTAGTCATTTTTCCGGCGTTTATCAGACTTTCAGATAGGGGAAATGTCAGTGAGCTTTCCGATTTCAGTTCCAGAGCGATTCGCCCAATGAGTCCTTGATATTTAGTCGTTTTCAGCCAATTTTCTGGATTTTTGAAAATTTCACTTTTATGTGAAAATATCCACTAAATGAGGGAATAATATGTGTGAGGGTACCCCAGGAGAGTTCCAAATGTGTGTGGGTAGAATATATATCCCACAGGGTTAAAATTGAAAAGAGTTGAAAAAAATTTTTTGGGGACTTAGTCATTTTTCCGGCGTTTATCAGACTTTCAGATAGGGGAAATGTCAGTGAGCTTTCCGATTTCAGTTCCAGAGCGATTCGCCCAATGAGTCCTTGATATTTAGTCGTTTTCAGCCAATTTTCTGGATTCTTGAAAATTTCACTTTTTTGTGAAAATATCCACTAAATGAGGGAATAATATGTGTGAGGGTACCCCAGGAGAGTTCCAAATGTGTGTGGGTAGAATATATATCCCACAGGGTTAAAATTGAAAAAAGTTGAAAAAAATTTTTTTTTGGACTTAGTCATTTTTCCGGCGTTTATCAGACTTTCAGATAGGGGAAATGTCAGTGAGCTTTCCGATTTCAGTTCCAGAGCGATTCGCCCAATGAGTCCTTGATATTTAGTCGTTTTCAGCCAATTTTCTGGATTTTTGAAAATTTCACTTTTTTGTGAAAATATCCACTAAATGAGGGAATAATATGTGTGAGGGTACCCCAGGAGAGTTCCAAATGTGTGTGGGTAGAATATATATCCCACAGGGTTAAAATTGAAAAAAGTTGAAAAAAAATTTTTTTGGACTTAGTCATTTTTCCGGCGTTTATCAGACTTTCAGATAGGGGAAATGTCAGTGAGCTTTGCGATTTCAGTTCCAGAGCGATTCGCCCAATGAGTCCTTGATATTTAGTCGTTTTCAGCAAATTTTCTGGATTTTTGAAAATTTCACTTTTTTGTGAAAATATCCACTAAATGAGGGAATAATATGTGTGAGGGTACCCCAGGAGAGTTCCAAATGTGTGTGGGTAGAATATATATCCCACAGGGTTAAAATTGAAAAAAGTTGAAAAAAATTTTTTTTTTGTACTTAGTCATTTTTCCGGCGTTTATCAGACTTTCAGATAGGGGAAATGTCAGTGAGCTTTCCGATTTCAGTTCCAGAGCGATTCGCCCAATGATTCCTTGATATTTAGTCGTTTTCAGCCAATTTTCTGGATTTTTGAAAATTTCACTTTTTTGTGAAAATATCCACTAAATGAGGGAATAATATGTGTGAGGGTACCCCAGGAGAGTTCCAAATGTGTGTGGGTAGAATATATATCCCACAGGGTTAAAATTGAAAAGAGTTGAAAAAAATTTTTTGGGGACTTAGTCATTTTTCCGGCGTTTATCAGACTTTCAGATAGGGGAAATGTCAGTGAGCTTTCCGATTTCAGTTCCAGAGCGATTCGCCCAATGAGTCCTTGATATTTAGTCGTTTTCAGCCAATTTTCTGGATTTTTGAAAATTTCACTTTTTTGTGAAAATATCCACTAAATGAGGGAATAATATGTGTGAGGGTACCCCAGGAGAGTTCCAAATGTGTGTGGGTAGAATATATATCCCACAGGGTTAAAATTGAAAAAAGTTGAACAAAATTTTTTTTTTGGACTTAGTCATTTTTCCGGCGTTTATCAGACTTTCAGATAGGGGAAATGTCAGTGAGCTTTCCGATTTCAGTTCCAGAGCGATTCGCCCAATGAGTCCTTGATATTTAGTCGTTTTCAGCCAATTTTCTGGATTTTTGAAAATTTCACTTTTTTGTGAAAATATCCACTAAATGAGGGAATAATATGTGTGAGGGTACCCCAGGAGAGTTCCAAATGTGTGTGGGTAGAATATATATCCCACAGGGTTAAAATTGAAAAGAGTTGAAAAAAATTTTTTGGGGACTTAGTCATTTTTCCGGCGTTTATCAGACTTTCAGATAGGGGAAATGTCAGTGAGCTTTCCGATTTCAGTTCCAGAGCGATTCGCCCAATGAGTCCTTGATATTTAGTCGTTTTCAGCCAATTTTCTGGATTTTTGAAAATTTCACTTTTTTGTGAAAATATCCACTAAATGAGGGAATAATATGTGTGAGGGTACCCCAGGAGAGTTCCAAATGTGTGTGGGTAGAATATATATCCCACAGGGTTAAAACTGAAAAAAGTTGAAAAAAATTTTTTTTTGGACTTAGTCATTTTTCCGGCGTTTATCAGACTTTCAGATAGGGGAAATGTCAGTGAGCTTTCCGATTTCAGTTCCAGAGCGATTCGCCCAAGGAGTCCTTGATATTTAGTCGTTTTCAGCCAATTTTCTGGATTTTTGAAAATTTCACTTTTTTTGTGAAAATATCCACTAAATGAGGGAATAATATATGTGAGGGTACCCCAGGAGAGTTCCAAATGTGTGTGGGTAGAATATATATCCCACAGGGTTAAAATTGAAAAAAGTTGAAAAAAATTTTTTTTTTGTACTTAGTCATTTTTCCGGCGTTTATCAGACTTTCAGATAGGGGAAATGTCAGTGAGCTTTCCGATTTCAGTTCCAGAGCGATTCGCCCAATGAGTCCTTGATATTTAGTCGTTTTCAGCCAATTTTCTGGATTTTTGAAAATTTCACTTTTATGTGAAAATATCCACTAAATGAGGGAATAATATGTGTGAGGGTACCCCAGGAGAGTTCCAAATGTGTGTGGGTAGAATATATATCCCACAGGGTTAAAATTGAAAAGAGTTGAAAAAAATTTTTTGGGGACTTAGTCATTTTTCCGGCGTTTATCAGACTTTCAGATAGGGGAAATGTCAGTGAGCTTTCCGATTTCAGTTCCAGAGCGATTCGCCCAATGAGTCCTTGATATTTAGTCGTTTTCAGCCAATTTTCTGGATTTTTGAAAATTTCACTTTTTTGTGAAAATATCCACTAAATGAGGGAATAATATGTGTGAGGGTACCCCAGGAGAGTTCCAAATGTGTGTGGGTAGAATATATATCCCACAGGGTTAAAATTGAAAAAAGTTGAACAAAATTTTTTTTTTGGACTTAGTCATTTTTCCGGCGTTTATCAGACTTTCAGATAGGGGAAATGTCAGTGAGCTTTCCGATTTCAGTTCCAGAGCGATTCGCCCAATGAGTCCTTGATATTTAGTCGTTTTCAGCCAATTTTCTGGATTTTTGAAAATTTCACTTTTTTGTGAAAATATCCACTAAATGAGGGAATAATATGTGTGAGGGTACCCCAGGAGAGTTCCAAATGTGTGTGGGTAGAATATATATCCCACAGGGTTAAAATTGAAAAGAGTTGAAAAAATTTTTTGGGGACTTAGTCATTTTTCCGGCGTTTATCAGACTTTCAGATAGGGGAAATGTCAGTGAGCTTTCCGATTTCAGTTCCAGAGCGATTCGCCCAATGAGTCCTTGATATTTAGTCGTTTTCAGCCAATTTTCTGGATTTTTGAAAATTTCACTTTTTTGTGAAAATATCCACTAAATGAGGGAATAATATGTGTGAGGGTACCCCAGGAGAGTTCCAAATGTGTGTGGGTAGAATATATATCCCACAGGGTTAAAACTGAAAAAAGTTGAAAAAAATTTTTTTTTGGACTTAGTCATTTTTCCGGCGTTTATCAGACTTTCAGATAGGGGAAATGTCAGTGAGCTTTACGATTTCAGTTCCAGAGCGATTCGCCCAAGGAGTCCTTGATATTTAGTCGTTTTCAGCCAATTTTCTGGATTTTTGAAAATTTCACTTTTTTTGTGAAAATATCCACTAAATGAGGGAATAATATATGTGAGGGTACCCCAGGAGAGTTCCAAATGTGTGTGGGTAGAATATATATCCCACAGGGTTAAAATTGAAAAAAGTTGAAAAAAATTTTTTTTTTGTACTTAGTCATTTTTCCGGCGTTTATCAGACTTTCAGATAGGGGAAATGTCAGTGAGCTTTCCGATTTCAGTTCCAGAGCGATTCGCCCAATGAGTCCTTGATATTTAGTCGTTTTCAGCCAATTTTCTGGATTTTTGAAAATTTCACTTTTTTGTGAAAATATCCACTAAATGAGGGAATAATATGTGTGAGGGTACCCCAGGAGAGTTCCAAATGTGTGTGGGTAGAATATATATCCCACAGGGTTAAAATTGAAAAGAGTTGAAAAAAATTTTTTGGGGACTTAGTCATTTTTCTGGCGTTTATCAGACTTTCAGATAGGGGAAATGTCAGTGAGCTTTCCGATTTCAGTTCCAGAGCGATTCGCCCAATGAGTCCTTGATATTTAGTCGTTTTCAGCCAATTTTCTGGATTTTTGAAAATTTCACTTTTTTGTGAAAATATCCACTAAATGAGGGAATAATATGTGTGAGGGTACCCCAGGAGAGTTCCAAATGTGTGTGGGTAGAATATATATCCCACAGGGTTAAAACTGAAAAAAGTTGAAAAAAATTTTTTTTGGACTTAGTCATTTTTCCGGCGTTTATCAGACTTTCAGATAGGGGAAATGTCAGTGAGCTTTCCGATTTCAGTTCCAGAGCGATTCGCCCAAGGAGTCCTTGATATTTAGTCGTTTTCAGCCAATTTTCTGGATTTTTGAAAATTTCACTTTTTTTGTGAAAATATCCACTAAATGAGGGAATAATATATGTGAGGGTTCCCCAGGAGAGTTCCAAATGTGTGTGGGTAGAATATATATCCCACAGGGTTAAAATTGAAAAAAGTTGAAAAAAATTTTTTTTTTGTACTTAGTCATTTTTCCGGCGTTTATCAGACTTTCAGATAGGGGAAATGTCAGTGAGCTTTCCGATTTCAGTTCCAGAGCGATTCGCCCAATGAGTCCTTGATATTTAGTCGTTTTCAGCCAATTTTCTGGATTTTTGAAAATTTCACTTTTATGTGAAAATATCCACTAAATGAGGGAATAATATGTGTGAGGGTACCCCAGGAGAGTTCCAAATGTGTGTGGGTAGAATATATATCCCACAGGGTTAAAATTGAAAAGAGTTGAAAAAAATTTTTTGGGGACTTAGTCATTTTTCCGGCGTTTATCAGACTTTCAGATAGGGGAAATGTCAGTGAGCTTTCCGATTTCAGTTCCAGAGCGATTCGCCCAATGAGTCCTTGATATTTAGTCGTTTTCAGCCAATTTTCTGGATTTTTGAAAATTTCACTTTTTTGTGAAAATATCCACTAAATGAGGGAATAATATGTGTGAGGGTACCCCAAGAGAGTTCCAAATGTGTGTGGGTAGAATATATATCCCACAGGGTTAAAATTGAAAAAAGTTGAACAAAATTTTTTTTTTGGACTTAGTCATTTTTCCGGCGTTTATCAGACTTTCAGATAGGGGAAATGTCAGTGAGCTTTCCGATTTCAGTTCCAGAGCAATTCGCCCAATGAGTCCTTGATATTTAGTCGTTTTCAGCCAATTTTCTGGATTTTTGAAAATTTCACTTTTTTGTGAAAATATCCACTAAATGAGGGAATAATATGTGTGAGGGTACCCCAGGAGAGTTCCAAATGTGTGTGGGTAGAATATATATCCCACAGGGTTAAAATTGAAAAGAGTTGAAAAAAATTTTTTGGGGACTTAGTCATTTTTCCGGCGTTTATCAGACTTTCAGATAGGGGAAATGTCAGTGAGCTTTCCGATTTCAGTTCCAGAGCGATTCGCCCAATGAGTCCTTGATATTTAGTCGTTTTCAGCCAATTTTCTGGATTTTTGAAAATTTCACTTTTTTGTGAAAATATCCACTAAATGAGGGAATAATATGTGTGAGGGTACCCCAGGAGAGTTCCAAATGTGTGTGGGTGGAATATATATCCCACAGGGTTAAAACTGAAAAAAGTTGAAAAAAATTTTTTTTTGGACTTAGTCATTTTTCCGGCGTTTATCAGACTTTCAGATAGGGGAAATGTCAGTGAGCTTTCCGATTTCAGTTCCAGAGCGATTCGCCCAAGGAGTCCTTGATATTTAGTCGTTTTCAGCCAATTTTCTGGATTTTTGAAAATTTCACTTTTTTTGTGAAAATATCCACTAAATGAGGGAATAATATATGTGAGGGTTCCCCAGGAGAGTTCCAAATGTGTGTGGGTAGAATATATATCCCACAGGGTTAAAATTGAAAAAAGTTGAAAAAAATTTTTTTTTTGTACTTAGTCATTTTTCCGGCGTTTATCAGACTTTCAGATAGGGGAAATGTCAGTGAGCTTTCCGATTTCAGTTCCAGAGCGATTCGCCCAATGAGTCCTTGATATTTAGTCGTTTTCAGCCAATTTTCTGGATTTTTGAAAATTTCACTTTTATGTGAAAATATCCACTAAATGAGGGAATAATATGTGTGAGGGTACCCCAGGAGAGTTCCAAATGTGTGTGGGTAGAATATATATCCCACAGGGTTAAAATTGAAAAGAGTTGAAAAAAATTTTTTGGGGACTTAGTCATTTTTCCGGCGTTTATCAGACTTTCAGATAGGGGAAATGTCAGTGAGCTTTCCGATTTCAGTTCCAGAGCGATTCGCCCAATGAGTCCTTGATATTTAGTCGTTTTCAGCCAATTTTCTGGATTTTTGAAAATTTCACTTTTTTGTGAAAATATCCACTAAATGAGGGAATAATATGTGTGAGGGTACCCCAAGAGAGTTCCAAATGTGTGTGGGTAGAATATATATCCCACAGGGTTAAAATTGAAAAAAGTTGAACAAAATTTTTTTTTTGGACTTAGTCATTTTTCCGGCGTTTATCAGACTTTCAGATAGGGGAAATGTCAGTGAGCTTTCCGATTTCAGTTCCAGAGCGATTCGCCCAATGAGTCCTTGATATTTAGTCGTTTTCAGCCAATTTTCTGGATTTTTGAAAATTTCACTTTTTTGTGAAAATATCCACTAAATGAGGGAATAATATGTGTGAGGGTACCCCAGGAGAGTTCCAAATGTGTGTGGGTAGAATATATATCCCACAGGGTTAAAATTGAAAAGAGTTGAAAAAAATTTTTTGGGGACTTAGTCATTTTTCCGGCGTTTATCAGACTTTCAGATAGGGGAAATGTCAGTGAGCTTTCCGATTTCAGTTCCAGAGCGATTCGCCCAATGAGTCCTTGATATTTAGTCGTTTTCAGCCAATTTTCTGGATTTTTGAAAATTTCACTTTTTTGGGAAAATATCCACTAAATGAGGGAATAATATGTGTGAGGGTACCCCAAGAGAGTTCCAAATGTGTGTGGGTAGAATATATATCCCACAGGGTTAAAATTGAAAAAAGTTGAACAAAATTTTTTTTTTGGACTTAGTCATTTTTCCGGCGTTTATCAGACTTTCAGATAGGGGAAATGTCAGTGAGCTTTCCGATTTCAGTTCCAGAGCGATTCGCCCAATGAGTCCTTGATATTTAGTCGTTTTCAGCCAATTTTCTGGATTTTTGAAAATTTCACTTTTTTGTGAAAATATCCACTAAATGAGGGAATAATATGTGTGAGGGTACCCCAGGAGAGTTCCAAATGTGTGTGGGTAGAATATATATCCCACAGGGTTAAAATTGAAAAGAGTTGAAAAAAATTTTTTGGGGACTTAGTCATTTTTCCGGCGTTTATCAGACTTTCAGATAGGGGAAATGTCAGTGAGCTTTCCGATTTCAGTTCCAGAGCGATTCGCCCAATGAGTCCTTGATATTTAGTCGTTTTCAGCCAATTTTCTGGATTTTTGAAAATTTCACTTTTTTGTGAAAATATCCACTAAATGAGGGAATAATATGTGTGAGGGTACCCCAGGAGAGTTCCAAATGTGTGTGGGTAGAATATATATCCCACAGGGTTAAAACTGAAAAAAGTTGAAAAAAATTTTTTTTTGGACTTAGTCATTTTTCCGGCGTTTATCAGACTTTCAGATAGGGGAAATGTCAGTGAGCTTTCCGATTTCAGTTCCAGAGCGATTCGCCCAAGGAGTCCTTGATATTTAGTCATTTTCAGCCAATTTTCTGGATTTTTGAAAATTTCACTTTTTTTGTGAAAATATCCACTAAATGAGGGAATAATATATGTGAGGGTACCCCAGGAGAGTTCCAAATGTGTTTGGGTAGAATATATATCCCACAGGGTTAAAATTGAAAAAAGTTGAAAAAAATTTTTTTTTTGTACTTAGTCATTTTTCCGGCGTTTATCAGACTTTCAGATAGGGGAAATGTCAGTGAGCTTTCCGATTTCAGTTCCAGAGCGATTCGCCCAATGAGTCCTTGATATTTAGTCGTTTTCAGCCAATTTTCTGGATTTTTGAAAATTTCACTTTTATGTGAAAATATCCACTAAATGAGGGAATAATATGTGTGAGGGTACCCCAGGAGAGTTCCAAATGTGTGTGGGTAGAATATATATCCCACAGGGTTAAAATTGAAAAGAGTTGAAAAAAATTTTTTTGGGACTTAGTCATTTTTCCGGCGTTTATCAGACTTTCAGATAGGGGAAATGTCAGTGAGCTTTCCGATTTCAGTTCCAGAGCGATTCGCCCAAGGAGTCCTTGATATTTAGTCGTTTTCAGCCAATTTTCTGGATTTTTGAAAATTTCACTTTTTTTGTGAAAATATCCACTAAATGAGGGAATAATATATGTGAGGGTACCCCAGGAGAGTTCCAAATGTGTGTGGGTAGAATATATATCCCACAGGGTTAAAATTGAAAAAAGTTGAAAAAAATTTTTTTTTTGTACTTAGTCATTTTTCCGGCGTTTATCAGACTTTCAGATAGGGGAAATGTCAGTGAGCTTTCCGATTTCAGTTCCAGAGCGATTCGCCCAATGAGTCCTTGATATTTAGTCGTTTTCAGCCAATTTTCTGGATTTTTGAAAATTTCACTTTTATGTGAAAATATCCACTAAATGAGGGAATAATATGTGTGAGGGTACCCCAGGAGAGTTCCAAATGTGTGTGGGTAGAATATATATCCCACAGGGTTAAAATTGAAAAGAGTTGAAAAAAATTTTTTTGGGACTTAGTCATTTTTCCGGCGTTTATCAGACTTTCAGATAGGGGAAATGTCAGTGAGCTTTCCGATTTCAGTTCCAGAGCGATTCGCCCAATGAGTCCTTGATATTTAGTCGTTTTCAGCCAATTTTCTGGATTTTTGAAAATTTCACTTTTTTTGTGAAAATATCCACTAAATGAGGGAATAATATATGTGAGGGTACCCCAGGAGAGTTCCAAATGTGTGTGGGTAGAATATATATCCCACAGGGTTAAAATTGAAAAAAGTTGAAAAAATTTTTTTTTTTGTACTTAGTCATTTTTCCGGCGTTTATCAGACTTTCAGATAGGGGAAATGTCAGTGAGCTTTCCGATTTCAGTTCCAGAGCGATTCGCCCAATGAGTGCTTGATATTTAGTCATTTTCAGCCAATTTTCTGGATTTTTGAAAATTTCACTTTTTTGTGAAAATATCCACTAAATGAGGGAATAATATGTGTGAGGGTACCCCAGGAGAGTTCCAAATGTGTGTGGGTAGAATATATATCCCACAGGGTTAAAATTGAAAAGAGTTGAAAAAAATTTTTTGGGGACTTAGTCATTTTTCCGGCGTTTATCAGACTTTCAGATAGGGGAAAAGTCAGTGACCGTTCCGATTTCAGTTCCAGAGCGATTCGCCCAATCAGTCCTTGATATTTAGTCGTTTTCAGCCAATTTTCTGGATTTTTGAAAATTTCACTTTTTTTGTGAAAATATCCACTAAATGAGGGAATAATATGTGTGAGGGTACCCCAGGAGAGTTCCAAATGTGTGTGGGTAGAATATATATCCCACAGGGTTAAAATTGAAAAAAGTTGAAAAAAATTTTTTTTTTGTTCTTAGTCATTTTTCCGGCGTTTATCAGACTTTCAGATAGGGGAAATGTCAGTGAGCTTTCCGATTTCAGTTCCAGAGCGATTCGCCCAATGAGTCCTTGATATTTAGTCGTTTTCAGCCAATTTTCTGGATTCTTGAAAATTTCACTTTTTTGTGAAAATATCCACTAAATGAGGGAATAATATGTGTGAGGGTACCCCAGGAGAGTTCCAAATGTGTGTGGGTAGAATATATATCCCACAGGGTTAAAATTGAAAAGAGTTGAAAAAAATTTTTTTGGGACTTAGTCATTTTTCCGGCGTTTATCAGACTTTCAGATAGGGGAAATGTCAGTGAGCTTTCCGATTTCAGTTCCAGAGCGATTCGCCCAATGAGTCCTTGATATTTAGTCGTTTTCAGCCAATTTTCTGGATTTTTGAAAATTTCACTTTTTTGTGAAAATATCCACTAAATGAGGGAATAATATGTGTGAGGGTACCCCAGGAGATTTCCAAATGTGTGTGGGTAGAATATATATCCCACAGGGTTAAAATTGAAAAAAGTTGAACAAAATTTTTTTTTTGGACTTAGTCATTTTTCCGGTGTTTATCAGACTTTCAGATAGGGGAAAAGTCAGTGAGCGTTCCGATTTCAGTTCCAGAGCGATTCGCCCAATGAGTCCTTGATATTTAGTCGTTTTCAGCCAATTTTCTGGATTTTTGAAAATTTCACTTTTTTGTGAAAATATCCACTAAATGAGGGAATAATATGTGTGAGGGTACCCCAGGAGAGTTCCAAATGTGTGTGGGTAGAATATATATCCCACAGGGTTAAAACTGAAAAAAGTTGAAAAAAATTTTTTTTTGGACTTAGTCATTTTTCCGGCGTTTATCAGACTTTCAGATAGGGGAAATGTCAGTGAGCTTTCCGATTTCAGTTCCAGAGCGATTCGCCCAAGGAGTCCTTGATATTTAGTCATTTTCAGCCAATTTTCTGGATTTTTGAAAATTTCACTTTTTTTGTGAAAATATCCACTAAATGAGGGAATAATATATGTGAGGGTACCCCAGGAGAGTTCCAAATGTGTTTGGGTAGAATATATATCCCACAGGGTTAAAATTGAAAAAAGTTGAAAAAAATTTTTTTTTTGTACTTAGTCATTTTTCCGGCGTTTATCAGACTTTCAGATAGGGGAAATGTCAGTGAGCTTTCCGATTTCAGTTCCAGAGCGATTCGCCCAATGAGTCCTTGATATTTAGTCGTTTTCAGCCAATTTTCTGGATTTTTGAAAATTTCACTTTTATGTGAAAATATCCACTAAATGAGGGAATAATATGTGTGAGGGTACCCCAGGAGAGTTCCAAATGTGTGTGGGTAGAATATATATCCCACAGGGTTAAAATTGAAAAGAGTTGAAAAAAATTTTTTTGGGACTTAGTCATTTTTCCGGCGTTTATCAGACTTTCAGATAGGGGAAATGTCAGTGAGCTTTCCGATTTCAGTTCCAGAGCGATTCGCCCAAGGAGTCCTTGATATTTAGTCGTTTTCAGCCAATTTTCTGGATTTTTGAAAATTTCACTTTTTTTGTGAAAATATCCACTAAATGAGGGAATAATATATGTGAGGGTACCCCAGGAGAGTTCCAAATGTGTGTGGGTAGAATATATATCCCACAGGGTTAAAATTGAAAAAAGTTGAAAAAAATTTTTTTTTTGTACTTAGTCATTTTTCCGGCGTTTATCAGACTTTCAGATAGGGGAAATGTCAGTGAGCTTTCCGATTTCAGTTCCAGAGCGATTCGCCCAATGAGTCCTTGATATTTAGTCGTTTTCAGCCAATTTTCTGGATTTTTGAAAATTTCACTTTTATGTGAAAATATCCACTAAATGAGGGAATAATATGTGTGAGGGTACCCCAGGAGAGTTCCAAATGTGTGTGGGTAGAATATATATCCCACAGGGTTAAAATTGAAAAGAGTTGAAAAAAATTTTTTTGGGACTTAGTCATTTTTCCGGCGTTTATCAGACTTTCAGATAGGGGAAATGTCAGTGAGCTTTCCGATTTCAGTTCCAGAGCGATTCGCCCAATGAGTCCTTGATATTTAGTCGTTTTCAGCCAATTTTCTGGATTTTTGAAAATTTCACTTTTTTTGTGAAAACATCCACTAAATGAGGGAATAATATATGTGAGGGTACCCCAGGAGAGTTCCAAATGTGTGTGGGTAGAATATATATCCCACAGGGTTAAAATTGAAAAAAGTTGAAAAAATTTTTTTTTTTGTACTTAGTCATTTTTCCGGCGTTTATCAGACTTTCAGATAGGGGAAATGTCAGTGAGCTTTCCGATTTCAGTTCCAGAGCGATTCGCCCAATGAGTGCTTGATATTTAGTCATTTTCAGCCAATTTTCTGGATTTTTGAAAATTTCACTTTTTTGTGAAAATATCCACTAAATGAGGGAATAATATGTGTGAGGGTACCCCAGGAGAGTTCCAAATGTGTGTGGGTAGAATATATATCCCACAGGGTTAAAATTGAAAAGAGTTGAAAAAAATTTTTTGGGGACTTAGTCATTTTTCCGGCGTTTATCAGACTTTCAGATAGGGGAAATATCAGTGAGCTTTCCGATTTCAGTTCCAGAGCGATTCGCCCAATGAGTCCTTGATATTTAGTCGTTTTCAGCCAATTTTCTGGATTTTTGAAAATTTCACTTTTTTGTGAAAATATCCACTAAATGAGGGAATAATATGTGTGAGGGTACCCCAGGAGAGTTCCAAATGTGTGTGGGTAGAATATATATCCCACAGGGTTAAAATTGAAAAAAGTTGAACAAAATTTTTTTTTTGGACTTAGTCATTTTTCCGGTGTTTATCAGACTTTCAGATAGGGGAAAAGTCAGTGACCGTTCCGATTTCAGTTCCAGAGCGATTCGCCCAATCAGTCCTTGATATTTAGTCGTTTTCAGCCAATTTTCTGGATTTTTGAAAATTTCACTTTTTTTGTGAAAATATCCACTAAATGAGGGAATAATATGTGTGAGGGTACCCCAGGAGAGTTCCAAATGTGTGTGGGTAGAATATATATCCCACAGGGTTAAAATTGAAAAAAGTTGAAAAAAATTTTTTTTTTGTTCTTAGTCATTTTTCCGGCGTTTATCAGACTTTCAGATAGGGGAAATGTCAGTGAGCTTTCCGATTTCAGTTCCAGAGCGATTCGCCCAATGAGTCCTTGATATTTAGTCGTTTTCAGCCAATTTTCTGGATTCTTGAAAATTTCACTTTTTTGTGAAAATATCCACTAAATGAGGGAATAATATGTGTGAGGGTACCCCAGGAGAGTTCCAAATGTGTGTGGGTAGAATATATATCCCACAGGGTTAAAATTGAAAAGAGTTGAAAAAAATTTTTTTGGGACTTAGTCATTTTTCCGGCGTTTATCAGACTTTCAGATAGGGGAAATGTCAGTGAGCTTTCCGATTTCAGTTCCAGAGCGATTCGCCCAATGAGTCCTTGATATTTAGTCGTTTTCAGCCAATTTTCTGGATTTTTGAAAATTTCACTTTTTTGTGAAAATATCCACTAAATGAGGGAATAATATGTGTGAGGGTACCCCAGGAGATTTCCAAATGTGTGTGGGTAGAATATATATCCCACAGGGTTAAAATTGAAAAAAGTTGAACAAAATTTTTTTTTTGGACTTAGTCATTTTTCCGGTGTTTATCAGACTTTCAGATAGGGGAAAAGTCAGTGAGCGTTCCGATTTCAGTTCCAGAGCGATTCGCCCAATCAGTCCTTGATATTTAGTCGTTTTCAGCCAATTTTCTGGATTTTTGAAAATTTCACTTTTTTTGTGAAAATATCCACTAAATGAGGGAATAATATGTGTGAGGGTACCCCAGGAGAGTTCCAAATGTGTGTGGGTAGAATATATATCCCACAGGGTTAAAATTGAAAAAAGTTGAAAAATTTTTTTTTTTTGTTCTTAGTCATTTTTCCGGCGTTTATCAGACTTTCAGATAGGGGAAATGTCAGTGAGCTTTCCGATTTCAGTTCCAGAGCGATTCGCCCAATGAGTCCTTGATATTTAGTCGTTTTCAGCCAATTTTCTGGATTCTTGAAAATTTCACTTTTTTGTGAAAATATCCACTAAATGAGGGAATAATATGTGTGAGGGTACCCCAGGAGAGTTCCAAATGTGTGTGGGTAGAATATATATCCCACAGGGTTAAAATTGAAAAAAGTTGAAAAAAATTTTTTTTTGGACTTAGTCATTTTTCCGGCGTTTATCAGACTTTCAGATAGGGGAAATGTCAGTGAGCTTTCCGATTTCAGTTCCAGAGCGATTCGCCCAATGAGTCCTTGATATTTAGTCGTTTTCAGCCAATTTTCTGGATTTTTGAAAATTTCACTTTTTTGTGAAAATATCCACTAAATGAGGGAATAATATGTGTGAGGGTACCCCAGGAGAGTTCCAAATGTGTGTGGGTAGAATATATATCCCACAGGGTTAAAATTGAAAAAAGTTGAAAAAAAATTTTTTTGGACTTAGTCATTTTTCCGGCGTTTATCAGACTTTCAGATAGGGGAAATGCCAGTGAGCTTTGCGATTTCAGTTCCAGAGCGATTCGCCCAATGAGTCCTTGATATTTAGTCGTTTTCAGCAAATTTTCTGGATTTTTGAAAATTTCACTTTTTTGTGAAAATATCCACTAAATGAGGCAATAATATGTGTGAGGGTACCCCAGGAGAGTTCCAAATGTGTGTGGGTAGAATATATATCCCACAGGGTTAAAATTGAAAAAAGTTGAAAAAAATTTTTTTTTTGTACTTAGTCATTTTTCCGGCGTTTATCAGACTTTCAGATAGGGGAAATGTCAGTGAGCTTTCCGATTTCAGTTCCAGAGCGATTCTCCCAATGAGTCCTTGATATTTAGTCGTTTTCAGCCAATTTTCTGGATTTTTGAAAATTTCACTTTTTTGTGAAAATATCCACTAAATGAGGGAATAATATGTGTGAGGGTACCCCAGGAGAGTTCCAAATGTGTGTGGGTAGAATATATATCCCACAGGGTTAAAATTGAAAAGAGTTGAAAAAAATTTTTTGGGGACTTAGTCATTTTTCCGGCGTTTATCAGACTTTCAGATAGGGGAAAAGTCAGTGAGCGTTCCGATTTCAGTTCCAGAGCGATTCGCCCAATGAGTCCTTGATATTTAGTCGTTTTCAGCCAATTTTCTGGATTTTTGAAAATTTCACTTTTTTTGTGAAAATATCCACTAAATGAGGGAATAATATGTGTGAGGGTACCCCAGGAGAGTTCCAAATGTGTGTGGGTAGAATATATATCCCACAGGGTTAAAATTGAAAAGAGTTGAAAAAAATTTTTTGGGGACTTAGTCATTTTTCCGGCGTTTATCAGACTTTCAGATAGGGGAAATATCAGTGAGCTTTCCGATTTCAGTTCCAGAGCGATTCGCCCAATGAGTCCTTGATATTTAGTCGTTTTCAGCCAATTTTCTGGATTTTTGAAAATTTCACTTTTTTGTGAAAATATCCACTAAATGAGGGAATAATATGTGTGAGGGTACCCCAGGAGAGTTCCAAATGTGTGTGGGTAGAATATATATCCCACAGGGTTAAAATTGAAAAAAGTTGAACAAAATTTTTTTTTTGGACTTAGTCATTTTTCCGGTGTTTATCAGACTTTCAGATAGGGGAAAAGTCAGTGAGCGTTCCGATTTCAGTTCCAGAGCGATTCGCCCAATCAGTCCTTGATATTTAGTCGTTTTCAGCCAATTTTCTGGATTTTTGAAAATTTCACTTTTTTTGTGAAAATATCCACTAAATGAGGGAATAATATGTGTGAGGGTACCCCAGGAGAGTTCCAAATGTGTGTGGGTAGAATATATATCCCACAGGGTTAAAATTGAAAAAAGTTGAAAAAAATTTTTTTTTTGTTCTTAGTCATTTTTCCGGCGTTTATCAGACTTTCAGATAGGGGAAATGTCAGTGAGCTTTCCGATTTCAGTTCCAGAGCGATTCGCCCAATGAGTCCTTGATATTTAGTCGTTTTCAGCCAATTTTCTGGATTCTTGAAAATTTCACTTTTTTGTGAAAATATCCACTAAATGAGGGAATAATATGTGTGAGGGTACCCCAGGAGAGTTCCAAATGTGTGTGGGTAGAATATATATCCCACAGGGTTAAAATTGAAAAGAGTTGAAAAAAATTTTTTTGGGACTTAGTCATTTTTCCGGCGTTTATCAGACTTTCAGATAGGGGAAATGTCAGTGAGCTTTCCGATTTCAGTTCCAGAGCGATTCGCCCAATGAGTCCTTGATATTTAGTCGTTTTCAGCCAATTTTCTGGATTTTTGAAAATTTCACTTTTTTGTGAAAATATCCACTAAATGAGGGAATAATATGTGTGAGGGTACCCCAGGAGATTTCCAAATGTGTGTGGGTAGAATATATATCCCACAGGGTTAAAATTGAAAAAAGTTGAACAAAATTTTTTTTTTGGACTTAGTCATTTTTCCGGTGTTTATCAGACTTTCAGATAGGGGAAAAGTCAGTGAGCGTTCCGATTTCAGTTCCAGAGCGATTCGCCCAATCAGTCCTTGATATTTAGTCGTTTTCAGCCAATTTTCTGGATTTTTGAAAATTTCACTTTTTTTGTGAAAATATCCACTAAATGAGGGAATAATATGTGTGAGGGTACCCCAGGAGAGTTCCAAATGTGTGTGGGTAGAATATATATCCCACAGGGTTAAAATTGAAAAAAGTTGAAAAATTTTTTTTTTTTGTTCTTAGTCATTTTTCCGGCGTTTATCAGACTTTCAGATAGGGGAAATGTCAGTGAGCTTTCCGATTTCAGTTCCAGAGCGATTCGCCCAATGAGTCCTTGATATTTAGTCGTTTTCAGCCAATTTTCTGGATTCTTGAAAATTTCACTTTTTTGTGAAAATATCCACTAAATGAGGGAATAATATGTGTGAGGGTACCCCAGGAGAGTTCCAAATGTGTGTGGGTAGAATATATATCCCACAGGGTTAAAATTGAAAAAAGTTGAAAAAAATTTTTTTTTGGACTTAGTCATTTTTCCGGCGTTTATCAGACTTTCAGATAGGGGAAATGTCAGTGAGCTTTCCGATTTCAGTTCCAGAGCGATTCGCCCAATGAGTCCTTGATATTTAGTCGTTTTCAGCCAATTTTCTGGATTTTTGAAAATTTCACTTTTTTGTGAAAATATCCACTAAATGAGGGAATAATATGTGTGAGGGTACCCCAGGAGAGTTCCAAATGTGTGTGGGTAGAATATATATCCCACAGGGTTAAAATTGAAAAAAGTTGAAAAAAAATTTTTTTGGACTTAGTCATTTTTCCGGCGTTTATCAGACTTTCAGATAGGGGAAATGTCAGTGAGCTTTGCGATTTCAGTTCCAGAGCGATTCGCCCAATGAGTCCTTGATATTTAGTCGTTTTCAGCAAATTTTCTGGATTTTTGAAAATTTCACTTTTTTGTGAAAATATCCACTAAATGAGGCAATAATATGTGTGAGGGTACCCCAGGAGAGTTCCAAATGTGTGTGGGTAGAATATATATCCCACAGGGTTAAAATTGAAAAAAGTTGAAAAAAATTTTTTTTTTGTACTTAGTCTTTTTTCCGGCGTTTATCAGACTTTCAGATAGGGGAAATGTCAGTGAGCTTTCCGATTTCAGTTCCAGAGCGATTCTCCCAATGAGTCCTTGATATTTAGTCGTTTTCAGCCAATTTTCTGGATTTTTGAAAATTTCACTTTTTTGTGAAAATATCCACTAAATGAGGGAATAATATGTGTGAGGGTACCCCAGGAGAGTTCCAAATGTGTGTGGGTAGAATATATATCCCACAGGGTTAAAATTGAAAAGAGTTGAAAAAAATTTTTTGGGGACTTAGTCATTTTTCCGGCGTTTATCAGACTTTCAGATAGGGGAAAAGTCAGTGAGCGTTCCGATTTCAGTTCCAGAGCGATTCGCCCAATGAGTCCTTGATATTTAGTCGTTTTCAGCCAATTTTCTGGATTTTTGAAAATTTCACTTTTTTTGTGAAAATATCCACTAAATGAGGGAATAATATGTGTGAGGGTACCCCAGGAGAGTTCCAAATGTGTGTGGGTAGAATATATATCCCACAGGGTTAAAATTGAAAAGAGTTGAAAAAAATTTTTTGGGGACTTAGTCATTTTTCCGGCGTTTATCAGACTTTCAGATAGGGGAAATATCAGTGAGCTTTCCGATTTCAGTTCCAGAGCGATTCGCCCAATGAGTCCTTGATATTTAGTCGTTTTCAGCCAATTTTCTGGATTTTTGAAAATTTCACTTTTTTGTGAAAATATCCACTAAATGAGGGAATAATATGTGTGAGGGTACCCCAGGAGAGTTCCAAATGTGTGTGGGTAGAATATATATCCCACAGGGTTAAAATTGAAAAAAGTTGAACAAAATTTTTTTTTTGGACTTAGTCATTTTTCCGGTGTTTATCAGACTTTCAGATAGGGGAAAAGTCAGTGAGCGTTCCGATTTCAGTTCCAGAGCGATTCGCCCAATCAGTCCTTGATATTTAGTCGTTTTCAGCCAATTTTCTGGATTTTTGAAAATTTCACTTTTTTTGTGAAAATATCCACTAAATGAGGGAATAATATGTGTGAGGGTACCCCAGGAGAGTTCCAAATGTGTGTGGGTAGAATATATATCCCACAGGGTTAAAATTGAAAAAAGTTGAAAAAAATTTTTTTTTTGTTCTTAGTCATTTTTCCGGCGTTTATCAGACTTTCAGATAGGGGAAATGTCAGTGAGCTTTCCGATTTCAGTTCCAGAGCGATTCGCCCAATGAGTCCTTGATATTTAGTCGTTTTCAGCCAATTTTCTGGATTCTTGAAAATTTCACTTTTTTGTGAAAATATCCACTAAATGAGGGAATAATATGTGTGAGGGTACCCCAGGAGAGTTCCAAATGTGTGTGGGTAGAATATATATCCCACAGGGTTAAAATTGAAAAGAGTTGAAAAAAATTTTTTTGGGACTTAGTCATTTTTCCGGCGTTTATCAGACTTTCAGATAGGGGAAATGTCAGTGAGCTTTCCGATTTCAGTTCCAGAGCGATTCGCCCAATGAGTCCTTGATATTTAGTCGTTTTCAGCCAATTTTCTGGATTTTTGAAAATTTCACTTTTTTGTGAAAATATCCACTAAATGAGGGAATAATATGTGTGAGGGTACCCCAGGAGATTTCCAAATGTGTGTGGGTAGAATATATATCCCACAGGGTTAAAATTGAAAAAAGTTGAACAAAATTTTTTTTTTGGACTTAGTCATTTTTCCGGTGTTTATCAGACTTTCAGATAGGGGAAAAGTCAGTGAGCGTTCCGATTTCAGTTCCAGAGCGATTCGCCCAATCAGTCCTTGATATTTAGTCGTTTTCAGCCAATTTTCTGGATTTTTGAAAATTTCACTTTTTTTGTGAAAATATCCACTAAATGAGGGAATAATATGTGTGAGGGTACCCCAGGAGAGTTCCAAATGTGTGTGGGTAGAATATATATCCCACAGGGTTAAAATTGAAAAAAGTTGAAAAATTTTTTTTTTTTGTTCTTAGTCATTTTTCCGGCGTTTATCAGACTTTCAGATAGGGGAAATGTCAGTGAGCTTTCCGATTTCAGTTCCAGAGCGATTCGCCCAATGAGTCCTTGATATTTAGTCGTTTTCAGCCAATTTTCTGGATTTTTGAAAATTTCACTTTTTTGTGAAAATATCCACTAAATGAGGGAATAATATGTGTGAGGGTACCCCAGGAGAGTTCCAAATGTGTGTGGGTAGAATATATATCCCACAGGGTTAAAATTGAAAAAAGTTGAAAAAAATTTTTTTTTGGACTTAGTCATTTTTCCGGCGTTTATCAGACTTTCAGATAGGGGAAATGTCAGTGAGCTTTCCGATTTCAGTTCCAGAGCGATTCGCCCAATGAGTCCTTGATATTTAGTCGTTTTCAGCCAATTTTCTGGATTTTTGAAAATTTCACTTTTTTGTGAAAATATCCACTAAATGAGGGAATAATATGTGTGAGGGTACCCCAGGAGAGTTCCAAATGTGTGTGGGTAGAATATATATCCCACAGGGTTAAAATTGAAAAAAGTTGAAAAAAAATTTTTTTGGACTTAGTCATTTTTCCGGCGTTTATCAGACTTTCAGATAGGGGAAATGTCAGTGAGCTTTGCGATTTCAGTTCCAGAGCGATTCGCCCAATGAGTCCTTGATATTTAGTCGTTTTCAGCCAATTTTCTGGATTTTTGAAAATTTCACTTTTTTGTGAAAATATCCACTAAATGAGGGAATAATATGTGTGAGGGTACCCCAGGAGAGTTCCAAATGTGTGTGGGTAGAATATATATCCCACAGGGTTAAAATTGAAAAGAGTTGAAAAAAATTTTTTGGGGACTTAGTCATTTTTCCGGCGTTTATCAGACTTTCAGATAGGGGAAAAGTCAGTGAGCGTTCCGATTTCAGTTCCAGAGCGATTCGCCCAATGAGTCCTTGATATTTAGTCGTTTTCAGCCAATTTTCTGGATTTTTGAAAATTTCACTTTTTTTGTGAAAATATCCACTAAATGAGGGAATAATATGTGTGAGGGTACCCCAGGAGAGTTCCAAATGTGTGTGGGTAGAATATATATCCCACAGGGTTAAAATTGAAAAAAGTTGAAAAAAATTTTTTTTTTGTTCTTAGTCATTTTTCCGGCGTTTATCAGACTTTCAGATAGGGGAAATGTCAGTGAGCTTTCCGATTTCAGTTCCAGAGCGATTCGCCCAATGAGTCCTTGATATTTAGTCGTTTTCAGCCAATTTTCTGGATTCTTGAAAATTTCACTTTTTTGTGAAAATATCCACTAAATGAGGGAATAATATGTGTGAGGGTACCCCAGGAGAGTTCCAAATGTGTGTGGGTAGAATATATATCCCACAGGGTTAAAATTGAAAAGAGTTGAAAAAAATTTTTTTGGGACTTAGTCATTTTTCCGGCGTTTATCAGACTTTCAGATAGGGGAAATGTCAGTGAGCTTTCCGATTTCAGTTCCAGAGCGATTCGCCCAATGAGTCCTTGATATTTAGTCGTTTTCAGCCAATTTTCTGGATTTTTGAAAATTTCACTTTTTTGTGAAAATATCCACTAAATGAGGGAATAATATGTGTGAGGGTACCCCAGGAGAGTTCCAAATGTGTGTGGGTAGAATATATATCCCACAGGGTTAAAATTGAAAAAAGTTGAGCAAAATTTTTTTTTTGGACTTAGTCATTTTTCCGGTGTTTATCAGACTTTCAGATAGGGGAAAAGTCAGTGAGCGTTCCGATTTCAGTTCCAGAGCGATTCGCCCAATCAGTCCTTGATATTTAGTCGTTTTCAGCCAATTTTCTGGATTTTTGAAAATTTCACTTTTTTTGTGAAAATATCCACTAAATGAGGGAATAATATGTGTGAGGGTACCCCAGGAGAGTTCCAAATGTGTGTGGGTAGAATATATATCCCACAGGGTTAAAATTGAAAAAAGTTGAACAAAATTTTTTTTTTGTTCTTAGTCATTTTTCCGGCGTTTATCAGACTTTCAGATAGGGGAAATGTCAGTGAGCTTTCCGATTTCAGTTCCAGAGCGATTCGCCCAATGAGTCCTTGATATTTAGTCGTTTTCAGCCAATTTTCTGGATTCTTGAAAATTTCACTTTTTTGTGAAAATATCCACTAAATGAGGGAATAATATGTGTGAGGGTACCCCAGGAGAGTTCCAAATGTGTGTGGGTAGAATATATATCCCACAGGGTTAAAATTGAAAAAAGTTGAAAAAATTTTTTTTTGGACTTAGTCATTTTTCCGGCGTTTATCAGACTTTCAGATAGGGGAAATGTCAGTGAGCGTTCCGATTTCAGTTCCAGAGCGATTCGCTCAATGAGTCCTTGATATTTAGTCGTCTTCAGCCAATTTTCTGGATTTTTGAAAATTTCACTTTTTTGTGAAAATATCCACTAAATGAGGGAATAATATGTGTGAGGGTACCCCAGGAGAGTTCCAAATGTGTGTGGGTAGAATATATATCCCACGGGGGTAAAAGTGAAAAAAGTTTAAAAATTTTTTTTTTGGATTTAGTAATTTTTCCAGCTTTTATCAGACTTTCAGATAGGGGAAATGTCAGTGAGCGTTCCGATTTCAGTTCCAAAGCGATTCGCCCACTGAGTCCTTGATATTTAGTCGTTTTCAGCCAATTTAATGGATTTTTGAAAATTTAACTTTTTTGTGAAAATATCCACTAAATGAGGGAATAATATGTGTGAGGGTACCCCAGGAGAGTTCCAAATGTGTGTGGGTAGAATATATATGCCACAGGGTTAAAATTGAAAAGAGTTGAAAAAAATTTTTTTGGGACTTAGTCATTTTTCCGGCGTTTATCAGACTTTCAGATAGGGGAAATGTCAGTGAGCTTTCCGATTTCAGTTCCAGAGCGATTCGCCCAATGAGTCCTTGATATTTAGTCGTTTTCAGCCAATTTTCTGGATTTTTGAAAATTTCACTTTTTTTGTGAAAATATCCACTAAATGAGGGAATAATATATGTGAGGGTACCCCAGGAGAGTTCCAAATGTGTGTGGGTAGAATATATATCCCACAGGGTTAAAATTGAAAAAAGTTGAAAAAAATTTTTTTTTTGTACTTAGTCATTTTTCCGGCGTTTATCAGACTTTCAGATAGGGGAAATGTCAGTGAGCTTTCCGATTTCAGTTCCAGAGCGATTCGCCCAATGAGTCCTTGATATTTAGTCGTTTTCAGCCAATTTTCTGGATTTTTGAAAATTTCACTTTTTTGTGAAAATATCCACTAAATGAGGGAATAATATGTGTGAGGGTACCCCAGGAGAGTTCCAAATGTGTGTGGGTAGAATATATATCCCACAGGGTTAAAATTGAAAAGAGTTGAAAAAAATTTTTTTGGGACTTAGTCATTTTTCCGGCATTTATCAGACTTTCAGATAGGGGAAATGTCAGTGAGCTTTCCGATTTCAGTTCCAGAGCGATTCGCCCAATGAGTCCTTGATATTTAGTCGTTTTCAGCCAATTTTCTGAATTTTTGAAAATTTCACTTTTTTTGTGAAAATATCCACTAAATGAGGGAATAATATATGTGAGGGTACCCCAGGAGAGTTCCAAATGTGTGTGGGTAGAATATATATCCCACAGGGTTAAAATTGAAAAAAGTTGAAAAAAATTTTTTTTTTGTACTTAGTCATTTTTCCGGCGTTTATCAGACTTTCAGATAGGGGAAATGTCAGTGAGCTTTCCGATTTCAGTTCCAGAGCGATTCGCCAAATGAGTCCTTGATATTTATTCGTTTTCAGCCAATTTTCTGGATTTTTGAAAATTTCACTTTTTTGTGAAAATATCCACTAAATGAGGGAATAATATGTGTGAGGGTACCCCAGGAGAGTTCCAAATGTGTGTGGGTAGAATATATATCCCACAGGGTTAAAATTGAAAAGAGTTGAAAAAAATTTTTTTGGGACTTAGTCATTTTTCCGGCGTTTATCAGACTTTCAGATAGGGGAAATGTCAGTGAGCTTTCCGATTTCAGTTCCAGAGCGATTCGCCCAATGAGTCCTTGATATTTAGTCGTTTTCAGCCAATTTTATGGATTTTTGAAAATTTCACTTTTTTGTGAAAATATCCACTAAATGAGGGAATAATATGTGTGAGGGTACCCCAGGAGAGTTCCAAATGTGTGTGGGTAGAATATATATCCCACAGGGTTAAAATTGAAAAAAGTTGAAAAAAAATTTTTTTTGGACTTAGTCATTTTTCCGGCGTTTATCAGACTTTCAGATAGGGGAAATGTCAGTGAGCTTTCCGATTTCAGTTCCAGAGCGATTCGCCCAATGAGTCCTTGATATTTAGTCGTTTTCAGCCAATTTTCTGGATTTTTGAAAATTTCACTTTTTTGTGAAAATATCCACTAAATGAGGGAATAATATGTGTGAGGGTACCCCAGGAGAGTTCCAAATGTGTGTGGGTAGAATTTATATCCCACAGGGTTAAAACTGAAAAAAGTTGAAAAAAATTTTTTTTTGGACTTAGTCATTTTTCCGGCGTTTATCAGACTTTCAGATAGGGGTAATGTCAGTGAGCTTTCCGATTTCAGTTCCAGAGTGATTCGCCCAAGGAGTCCTTGATATTTAGTCGTTTTCAGCCAATTTTCTGGATTTTTGAAAATTTCACTTTTTTGTGAAAATATCCACTAAATGAGGGAATAATATGTGTGAGGGTACCCCAGGAGAGTTCCAAATGTGTGTGGGTAGAATTTATATCCCACAGGGTTAAAACTGAAAAAAGTTGAAAAAAATTTTTTTTTGGACTTAGTCATTTTTCCGGCGTTTATCAGACTTTCAGATAGGGGTAATGTCAGTGAGCTTTCCGATTTCAGTTCCAGAGCGATTCGCCCAAGGAGTCCTTGATATTTAGTCGTTTTCAGCCAATTTTCTGGATTTTTGAAAATTTCATTTTTTTGTGAAAATATCCACTAAATGAGGGAATAATATGTGTGAGGGTACCCCAGGAGAGTTCCAAATGTGTGTGGGTAGAATATATATCCCACAGGGTTAAAATTGAAAGAAGTTGAAAAAAAATTTTTTTTTGTACTTAGTCATTTTTCCGGCGTTTATCAGACTTTCAGATAGGGGAAATGTCAGTGAGCATTCCGATTTCAGTTCCAGAGCGATTCGCCCAATCAGTCCTTGATATTTAGTCGTTTTCAGCCAATTTTCTGGATTTTTGAAAATTTCACTTTTTTGTGAAAATATCCACTAAATGAGGGAATAATATGTGTGAGGGTACCCCAGGAGAGTTCCAAATGTGTGTGGGTAGAATATATATCCCACAGGGTTAAAATTGAAAAAAGTTGAAAAAAAATTTTTTTTGAACTTAGTCATTTTTCCGGCGTTTATCAGACTTTCAGATAGGGGAAATGTCAGTGAGCTTTCCGATTTCAGTTCCAGAGCGATTCGCCCAATGAGTCCTTGATATTTAGTCGTTTTCAGCCAATTTTCTGGATTTTTGAAAATTTCACTTTTTTGTGAAAATATCCACTAAATGAGGGAATAATATGTGTGAGGGTACCCCAGGAGAGTTCCAAATGTGTGTGGGTAGAATTTATATCCCACAGGGTTAAAACTGAAAAAAGTTGAAAAAAATTTTTTTTTGGACTTAGTCATTTTTCCGGCGTTTATCAGACTTTCAGATAGGGGTAATGTCAGTGAGCTTTCCGATTTCAGTTCCAGAGCGATTCGCCCAAGGAGTCCTTGATATTTAGTCGTTTTCAGCCAATTTTCTGGATTTTTGAAAATTTCATTTTTTTGTGAAAATATCCACTAAATGAGGGAATAATATGTGTGAGGGTACCCCAGGAGAGTTCCAAATGTGTGTGGGTAGAATATATATCCCACAGGGTTAAAATTGAAAGAAGTTGAAAAAAAATTTTTTTTTGTACTTAGTCATTTTTCCGGCGTTTATCAGACTTTCAGATAGGGGAAATGTCAGTGAGCATTCCGATTTCAGTTCCAGAGCGATTCGCCCAATCAGTCCTTGATATTTAGTCGTTTTCAGCCAATTTTCTGGATTTTTGAAAATTTCACTTTTTTGTGAAAATATCCACTAAATGAGGGAATAATATGTGTGAGGGTACCCCAGGAGAGTTCCAAATGTGTGTGGGTAGAATATATATCCCACAGGGTTAAAATTGAAAAAAGTTGAAAAAAATTTTTTTTTGGACTTAGTCATTTTTCCGGCGTTTATCAGACTTTCAGATAGGGGAAATGTCAGTGAGCTTTCCGATTTCAGTTCCAGAGCGATTCGCCCAAGGAGTCCTTGATATTTAGTCGTTTTCAGCCAATTTTCTGGATTTTTGAAAATTTCACTTTTTTGTGAAAATATCCACTAAATGAGGGAATAATATGTGTGAGGGTACCCCAGGAGAGTTCCAAATGTGTGTGGGTAGAATATATATCCCACAGGGTTAAAATTGAAAGAAGTTGAAAAAAAATTTTTTTTTGTACTTAGTCATTTTTCCGGCGTTTATCAGACTTTCAGATAGGGGAAATGTCAGTGAGCATTCCGATTTCAGTTCCAGAGCGATTCGCCCAATTAGTCCTTGATATTTAGTCGTTTTCAGCCAATTTTCTGGATTTTTGAAAATTTCACTTTTTTGTGAAAATATCCACTAAATGAGGGAATAATATGTGTGAGGGTACCCCAGGAGAGTTCCAAATGTGTGTGGGTAGAATATATATCCCACAGGGTTAAAATTGAAAAAAGTTGAAAAAAATTTTTTTTGGACTTAGTCATTTTTCCGGCGTTTATCAGACTTTCAGATAGGGGAAATGTCAGTGAGCGTTCCGATTTCAGTTCCAGAGCGATTCGCTCAATGAGTCCTTGATATTTAGTCGTCTTCAGCCAATTTTCTGGATTTTTGAAAATTTCACTTTTTTGTGAAAATATCCACTAAATGAGGGAATAATATGTGTGAGGGTACCCCAGGAGAGTTCCAAATGTGTGTGGGTAGAATATATATCCCACGGGGGTAAAATTGAAAAAAGTTTAAAAATTTTTTTTTGGGATTTAGTAATTTTTCCAGCTTTTATCAGACTTTCAGATAGGGGAAATGTCAGTGAGCGTTCCGATTTCAGTTCCAAAGCGATTCGCCCACTGAGTCCTTGATATTTAGTCGTTTTCAGCCAATTTAATGGATTTTTGAAAATTTAACTTTTTTGTGAAAATATCCACTAAATGAGGGAATAATATGTGTGAGGGTACCCCAGGAGAGTTCCAAATGTGTGTGGGTAGAATATATATCCCACAGGGTTAAAATTGAAAAAAGTTGAAAAAAAATTTTTTTTTGTACTTAGTCATTTTTCCGGCGTTTATCAGACTTTCAGATAGGGGAAATGTCAGTGAGCATTCCGATTTCAGTTCCAGAGCGATTCGCCCAATCAGTCCTTGATATTTAGTCGTTTTCAGCCAATTTTCTGGATTTTTGAAAATTTCACTTTTTTGTGAAAATATCCACTAAATGAGGGAATAATATGTGTGAGGGTACCCCAGGAGAGTTCCAAATGTGTGTGGGTAGAATATATATCCCACAGGGTTAAAATTGAAAAAAGTTGAAAAAAATTTTTTTTGGACTTAGTCATTTTTCCGGCGTTTATCAGACTTTCAGATAGGGGAAATGTCAGTGAGCGTTCCGATTTCAGTTCCAGAGCGATTCGCTCAATGAGTCCTTGATATTTAGTCGTCTTCAGCCAATTTTCTGGATTTTTGAAAATTTCACTTTTTTGTGAAAATATCCACTAAATGAGGGAATAATATGTGTGAGGGTACCCCAGGAGAGTTCCAAATGTGTGTGGGTAGAATATATATCCCACGGGGGTAAAATTGAAAAAAGTTTAAAAAATTTTTTTTTGGATTTAGTAATTTTTCCAGCTTTTATCAGACTTTCAGATAGGGGAAATGTCAGTGAGCGTTCCGAATTCAGTTCCAAAGCGATTCGCCCACTGAGTCCTTGATAGTCGTTTTCAGCCAATTTAATGGATTTTTGAAAATTTAACTTTTTTGTGAAAATATCCACTAAATGAGGGAATAATATGTGTGAGGGTACCCCAGGAGAGTTCCAAATGTGTGTGGGTAGAATATATATCCCACAGGGTTAAAATTGAAAAAAGTTGAAAAAAATTTTTTTTGGACTTAGTCATTTTTCCGCCGTTTATCAGACTTTCAGATAGGGGAAATGGCAGTGAGCGTTCCGATTTCAGTTCCAGAGCGATTCGCTCAATGAGTCCTTGATATTTAGTCGTCTTCAGCCAATTTTCTGGATTTTTGAAAATTTCACTTTTTTGTGAAAATATCCACTAAATGAGGGAATAATATGTGTGAGGGTACCCCAGGAGAGTTCCAAATGTGTGTGGGTAGAATATATATCCCACGGGGGTAAAATTGAAAAAAGTTTAAAAATTTTTTTTTGGATTTAGTAATTTTTCCAGCTTTTATCAGACTTTCAGATAGGGGAAATGTCAGTGAGCGTTCCGATTTCAGTTCCAAAGCGATTCGCCCACTGAGTCCTTGATATTTAGTCGTTTTCAGCCAATTTAATGGATTTTTGAAAATTTAACTTTTTTGTGAAAATATCCACTAAATGAGGGAATAATATGTGTGAGGGTACCCCAGGAGAGTTCCAAATGTGTGTGGGTAGAATATATACCCCACGTGGGTAAAATTGAAAAAAGTTGAACAAAATTTTTTTTTTGGACTTAGTCATTTTTCCGGCGTTTATCAGACTTTCAGATAGGGGAAAAGTCAGTGAGCGTTCCGATTTCAGTTCCAGAGCGATTCGCCCAATCAGTCCTTGATATTTAGTCGTCTTCAGCCAATTTTCTGGATTTTTGAAATTTTCACTTTTTTGTGAAAATATCCACTAAATGAGGGAATAATATGTGTGAGGGTACCCCAGGAGAGTTCCAAATGTGTGTGGGTAGAATATATATCCCACAGGGTTAAAATTGAAAAGAGTTGAAAAAAATTTTTTTGGGACTTAGTCATTTTTCCGGCGTTTATCAGACTTTCAGATAGGGGAAATGTCAGTGAGCTTTCCGATTTCAGTTCCAGAGCGATTCGCCCAATGAGTCCTTGTTATTTAGTTGTTTTCAGCCAATTTTCTGGATTTTTGAAAATTTCACTTTTTTGTGAAAATATCCACTAAATGAGGGAATAATATGTGTGAGGGTACCCCAGGAGAGTTCCAAATGTGTGTGGGTAGAATATATATCCCACAGGGTTAAAATTGAAAAAAGTTGAAAAAAATTTTTTTTTGGACTTAGTCATTTTTCCGGCGTTTATCAGACTTTCAGATAGGGGAAATGTCAGTGAGCTTTCCGATTTCAGTTCCAGAGTGATTCGCCCAATGAGTCCTTGATATTTAGTCGTTTTCAGCCAATTTTCTGGATTTTTGAAAATTTCACTTTTTTGTGAAAATATCCACTAAATGAGGGAATAATATGTGTGAGGGTACCCCAGGAGAGTTCCAAATGTGTGTGGGTAGAATTTATATCCCACAGGGTTAAAACTGAAAAAAGTTGAAAAAAATTTTTTTTTGGACTTAGTCATTTTTCCGGCGTTTATCAGACTTTCAGATAGGGGAAATGTCAGTGAGCTTTCCGATTTCAGTTCCAGAGCGATTCGCCCAAGGAGTCCTTGATATTTAGTCGTTTTCAGCCAATTTTCTGGATTTTTGAAAATTTAACTTTTTTGTGAAAATATCCACTAAATGAGGGAATAATATGTGTGAGGGTACCCCAGGAGAGTTCCAAATGTGTGTGGGTAGAATATATATCCCACAGGGTTAAAATTGAAAGAAGTTGAAAAAAAATTTTTTTTTGTACTTAGTCATTTTTCCGGCGTTTATCAGACTTTCAGATAGGGGAAATGTCAGTGAGCATTCCGATTTCAGTTCCAGAGCGATTCGCCCAATTAGTCCTTGATATTTAGTCGTTTTCAGCCAATTTTCTGGATTTTTGAAAATTTCACTTTTTTGTGAAAATATCCACTAAATGAGGGAATAATATGTGTGAGGGTACCCCAGGAGAGTTCCAAATGTGTGTGGGTAGAATATATATCCCACAGGGTTAAAATTGAAAAAAGTTGAAAAAAATTTTTTTTGGACTTAGTCATTTTTCCGGCGTTTATCAGACTTTCAGATAGGGGAAATGTCAGTGAGCGTTCCGATTTCAGTTCCAGAGCGATTCGCTCAATGAGTCCTTGATATTTAGTCGTCTTCAGCCAATTTTCTGGATTTTTGAAAATTTCACTTTTTTGTGAAAATATCCACTAAATGAGGGAATAATATGTGTGAGGGTACCCCAGGAGAGTTCCAAATGTGTGTGGGTAGAATATATATCCCACGGGGGTAAAATTGAAAAAAGTTTAAAAATTTTTTTTTGGGATTTAGTAATTTTTCCAGCTTTTATCAGACTTTCAGATAGGGGAAATGTCAGTGAGCGTTCCGATTTCAGTTCCAAAGCGATTCGCCCACTGAGTCCTTGATATTTAGTCGTTTTCAGCCAATTTAATGGATTTTTGAAAATTTAACTTTTTTGTGAAAATATCCACTAAATGAGGGAATAATATGTGTGAGGGTACCCCAGGAGAGTTCCAAATGTGTGTGGGTAGAATATATATCCCACAGGGTTAAAATTGAAAAAAGTTGAAAAAAAATTTTTTTTTGTACTTAGTCATTTTTCCGGCGTTTATCAGACTTTCAGATAGGGGAAATGTCAGTGAGCATTCCGATTTCAGTTCCAGAGCGATTCGCCCAATCAGTCCTTGATATTTAGTCGTTTTCAGCCAATTTTCTGGATTTTTGAAAATTTCACTTTTTTGTGAAAATATCCACTAAATGAGGGAATAATATGTGTGAGGGTACCCCAGGAGAGTTCCAAATGTGTGTGGGTAGAATATATATCCCACAGGGTTAAAATTGAAAAAAGTTGAAAAAAATTTTTTTTGGACTTAGTCATTTTTCCGGCGTTTATCAGACTTTCAGATAGGGGAAATGTCAGTGAGCGTTCCGATTTCAGTTCCAGAGCGATTCGCTCAATGAGTCCTTGATATTTAGTCGTCTTCAGCCAATTTTCTGGATTTTTGAAAATTTCACTTTTTTGTGAAAATATCCACTAAATGAGGGAATAATATGTGTGAGGGTACCCCAGGAGAGTTCCAAATGTGTGTGGGTAGAATATATATCCCACGGGGGTAAAATTGAAAAAAGTTTAAAAAATTTTTTTTTGGATTTAGTAATTTTTCCAGCTTTTATCAGACTTTCAGATAGGGGAAATGTCAGTGAGCGTTCCGAATTCAGTTCCAAAGCGATTCGCCCACTGAGTCCTTGATAGTCGTTTTCAGCCAATTTAATGGATTTTTGAAAATTTAACTTTTTTGTGAAAATATCCACTAAATGAGGGAATAATATGTGTGAGGGTACCCCAGGAGAGTTCCAAATGTGTGTGGGTAGAATATATATCCCACAGGGTTAAAATTGAAAAAAGTTGAAAAAAATTTTTTTTGGACTTAGTCATTTTTCCGCCGTTTATCAGACTTTCAGATAGGGGAAATGGCAGTGAGCGTTCCGATTTCAGTTCCAGAGCGATTCGCTCAATGAGTCCTTGATATTTAGTCGTCTTCAGCCAATTTTCTGGATTTTTGAAAATTTCACTTTTTTGTGAAAATATCCACTAAATGAGGGAATAATATGTGTGAGGGTACCCCAGGAGAGTTCCAAATGTGTGTGGGTAGAATATATATCCCACGGGGGTAAAATTGAAAAAAGTTTAAAAATTTTTTTTTGGATTTAGTAATTTTTCCAGCTTTTATCAGACTTTCAGATAGGGGAAATGTCAGTGAGCGTTCCGATTTCAGTTCCAAAGCGATTCGCCCACTGAGTCCTTGATATTTAGTCGTTTTCAGCCAATTTAATGGATTTTTGAAAATTTAACTTTTTTGTGAAAATATCCACTAAATGAGGGAATAATATGTGTGAGGGTACCCCAGGAGAGTTCCAAATGTGTGTGGGTAGAATATATACCCCACGTGGGTAAAATTGAAAAAAGTTGAACAAAATTTTTTTTTTGGACTTAGTCATTTTTCCGGCGTTTATCAGACTTTCAGATAGGGGAAAAGTCAGTGAGCGTTCCGATTTCAGTTCCAGAGCGATTCGCCCAATCAGTCCTTGATATTTAGTCGTCTTCAGCCAATTTTCTGGATTTTTGAAATTTTCACTTTTTTGTGAAAATATCCACTAAATGAGGGAATAATATGTGTGAGGGTACCCCAGGAGAGTTCCAAATGTGTGTGGGTAGAATATATATCCCACAGGGTTAAAATTGAAAAGAGTTGAAAAAAATTTTTTTGGGACTTAGCCATTTTTCCGGCGTTTATCAGACTTTCAGATAGGGGAAATGTCAGTGAGCTTTCCGATTTCAGTTCCAGAGCGATTCGCCCAATGAGTCCTTGTTATTTAGTTGTTTTCAGCCAATTTTCTGGATTTTTGAAAATTTCACTTTTTTGTGAAAATATCCACTAAATGAGGGAATAATATGTGTGAGGGTACCCCAGGAGAGTTCCAAATGTGTGTGGGTAGAATATATATCCCACAGGGTTAAAATTGAAAAAAGTTGAAAAAAATTTTTTTTTGGACTTAGTCATTTTTCCGGCGTTTATCAGACTTTCAGATAGGGGAAATGTCAGTGAGCTTTCCGATTTCAGTTCCAGAGTGATTCGCCCAATGAGTCCTTGATATTTAGTCGTTTTCAGCCAATTTTCTGGATTTTTGAAAATTTCACTTTTTTGTGAAAATATCCACTAAATGAGGGAATAATATGTGTGAGGGTACCCCAGGAGAGTTCCAAATGTGTGTGGGTAGAATTTATATCCCACAGGGTTAAAACTGAAAAAAGTTGAAAAAAATTTTTTTTTGGACTTAGTCATTTTTCCGGCGTTTATCAGACTTTCAGATAGGGGAAATGTCAGTGAGCTTTCCGATTTCAGTTCCAGAGCGATTCGCCCAAGGAGTCCTTGATATTTAGTCGTTTTCAGCCAATTTTCTGGATTTTTGAAAATTTAACTTTTTTGTGAAAATATCCACTAAATGAGGGAATAATATGTGTGAGGGTACCCCAGGAGAGTTCCAAATGTGTGTGGGTAGAATATATATCCCACAGGGTTAAAATTGAAAGAAGTTGAAAAAAAATTTTTTATTGTACTTAGTCATTTTTCCGGCGTTTATCAGACTTTCAGATAGGGGAAATGTCAGTGAGCATTCCGATTTCAGTTCCAGAGCGATTCGCCCAATCAGTCCTTGATATTTAGTCGTTTTCAGCCAATTTTCTGGATTTTTGAAAATTTCACTTTTTTGTGAAAATATCCACTAAATGAGGGAATAATATGTGTGAGGGTACCCCAGGAGAGTTCCAAATGTGTGTGGGTAGAATATATATCCCACAGGGTTAAAATTGAAAAAAGTTGAAAAAAATTTTTTTTGGACTTAGTCATTTTTCCGGCGTTTATCAGACTTTCAGATAGGGGAAATGTCAGTGAGCGTTCCGATTTCAGTTCCAGAGCGATTCGCCCAATGAGTCCTTGATATTTTGTCGTTTTCAGCCAATTTTCTGGATTTTTGAAAATTTCACTTTTTTGTGAAAATATCCACTAAATGAGGGAATAATATGTGTGAGGGTACCCCAGGAGAGTTCCAAATGTGTGTGGGTAGAATATATATCCCACAGGGTTAAAATTGAAAAAAGTTGAAAAAAATTTTTTTTTGGACTTAGTCATTTTTCCGGCGTTTATCAGACTTTCAGATAGGGGAAATGTCAGTGAGCTTTCCGATTTCAGTTCCAGAGTGATTCGCCCAATGAGTCCTTGATATTTAGTCGTTTTCAGCCAATTTTCTGGATTTTTGAAAATTTCACTTTTTTGTGAAAATATCCACTAAATGAGGGAATAATATGTGTGAGGGTACCCCAGGAGAGTTCCAAATGTGTGTGGGTAGAATTTATATCCCACAGGGTTAAAACTGAAAAAAGTTGAAAAAAATTTTTTTTTGGACTTAGTCATTTTTCCGGCGTTTATCAGACTTTCAGATAATGGAAATGTCAGTGAGCTTTCCGATTTCAGTTCCAGAGCGATTCGCCCAAGGAGTCCTTGATATTTAGTCGTTTTCAGACAATTTTCTGGATTTTTGAAAATTTAACTTTTTTGTGAAAATATCCACTAAATGAGGGAATAATATGTGTGAGGGTACCCCAGGAGAGTTCCAAATGTGTGTGGGTAGAATATATATCCCACAGGGTTAAAATTGAAAGAAGTTGAAAAAAAATTTTTTTTTGTACTTAGTCATTTTTCCGGCGTTTATCAGACTTTCAGATAGGGGAAATGTCAGTGAGCATTCCGATTTCAGTTCCAGAGCGATTCGCCCAATCAGTCCTTGATATTTAGTCGTTTTCAGCCAATTTTCTGGATTTTTGAAAATTTCACTTTTTTGTGAAAATATCCACTAAATGAGGGAATAATATGTGTGAGGGTACCCCAGGAGAGTTCCAAATGTGTGTGGGTAGAATATATATCCCACAGGGTTAAAATTGAAAAAAGTTGAAAAAAATTTTTTTTGGACTTAGTCATTTTTCCGGCGTTTATCAGACTTTCAGATAGGGGAAATGTCAGTGAGCGTTCCGATTTCAGTTCCAGAGCGATTCGCTCAATGAGTCCTTGATATTTAGTCGTCTTCAGCCAATTTTCTGGATTTTTGAAAATTTCACTTTTTTGTGAAAATATCCACTAAATGAGGGAATAATATGTGTGAGGGTACCCCAGGAGAGTTCCAAATGTGTGTGGGTAGAATATATATCACACGGGGGTAAAATTGAAAAAAGTTTAAAAATTTTTTTTTGAGATTTAGTAATTTTTCCAGCTTTTATCAGACTTTCAGATAGGGGAAATGTCAGTGAGCGTTCCGATTTCAGTTCCAGAGCGATTCGCCCAATGAGTCCTTGATATTTAGTCATTTTCAGCCAATTTTCTGGATTTTTGAAAATTTCACTTTTTTGTGAAAATATCCACTAAATGAGGGAATAATATGTGTGAGGGTACCCCAGGAGAGTTCCAAATGTGTGTGGGTAGAATATATATCCCACAGGGTTAAAATTGAAAGAAGTTGAAAAAAAATTTTTTTTTGTACTTAGTCATTTTTCCGGCATTTATCAGACTTTCAGATAGGGGAAATGTCAGTGAGCGTTCCGATTTCAGTTCCAGAGCGATTCGCTCAATGAGTCCTTGATATTTAGTCGTCTTCAGCCAATTTTCTGGATTTTTGAAAATTTCACTTTTTTGTGAAAATATCCACTAAATGAGGGAATAATATGTGTGAGGGTACCCCAGGAGAGTTCCAAATGTGTGTGGGTAGAATATATATCCCACGGGGGTAAAATTGAAAAAAGTTTAAAAATTTTTTTTTGGGATTTAGTAATTTTTCCAGCTTTTATCAGACTTTCAGATAGGGGAAATGTCAGTGAGCGTTCCGATTTCAGTTCCAAAGCGATTCGCCCACTGAGTCCTTGATATTTAGTCGTTTTCAGCCAATTTAATGGATTTTTGAAAATTTAACTTTTTTGTGAAAATATCCACTAAATGAGGGAATAATATGTGTGAGGGTACCCCAGGAGAGTTCCAAATGTGTGTGGGTAGAATATATATCCCACAGGGTTAAAATTGAAAAAAGTTGAAAAAAAATTTTTTTTTGTACTTAGTCATTTTTCCGGCGTTTATCAGACTTTCAGATAGGGGAAATGTCAGTGAGCATTCCGATTTCAGTTCCAGAGCGATTCGCCCAATCAGTCCTTGATATTTAGTCGTTTTCAGCCAATTTTCTGGATTTTTGAAAATTTCACTTTTTTGTGAAAATATCCACTAAATGAGGGAATAATATGTGTGAGGGTACCCCAGGAGAGTTCCAAATGTGTGTGGGTAGAATATATATCCCACAGGGTTAAAATTGAAAAAAGTTGAAAAAAATTTTTTTTGGACTTAGTCATTTTTCCGGCGTTTATCAGACTTTCAGATAGGGGAAATGTCAGTGAGCGTTCCGATTTCAGTTCCAGAGCGATTCGCTCAATGAGTCCTTGATATTTAGTCGTCTTCAGCCAATTTTCTGGATTTTTGAAAATTTCACTTTTTTGTGAAAATATCCACTAAATGAGGGAATAATATGTGTGAGGGTACCCCAGGAGAGTTCCAAATGTGTGTGGGTAGAATATATATCCCACGGGGGTAAAATTGAAAAAAGTTTAAAAAATTTTTTTTTGGATTTAGTAATTTTTCCAGCTTTTATCAGACTTTCAGATAGGGGAAATGTCAGTGAGCGTTCCGAATTCAGTTCCAAAGCGATTCGCCCACTGAGTCCTTGATAGTCGTTTTCAGCCAATTTAATGGATTTTTGAAAATTTAACTTTTTTGTGAAAATATCCACTAAATGAGGGAATAATATGTGTGAGGGTACCCCAGGAGAGTTCCAAATGTGTGTGGGTAGAATATATATCCCACAGGGTTAAAATTGAAAAAAGTTGAAAAAAATTTTTTTTGGACTTAGTCATTTTTCCGCCGTTTATCAGACTTTCAGATAGGGGAAATGGCAGTGAGCGTTCCGATTTCAGTTCCAGAGCGATTCGCTCAATGAGTCCTTGATATTTAGTCGTCTTCAGCCAATTTTCTGGATTTTTGAAAATTTCACTTTTTTGTGAAAATATCCACTAAATGAGGGAATAATATGTGTGAGGGTACCCCAGGAGAGTTCCAAATGTGTGTGGGTAGAATATATATCCCACGGGGGTAAAATTGAAAAAAGTTTAAAAATTTTTTTTTGGATTTAGTAATTTTTCCAGCTTTTATCAGACTTTCAGATAGGGGAAATGTCAGTGAGCGTTCCGATTTCAGTTCCAAAGCGATTCGCCCACTGAGTCCTTGATATTTAGTCGTTTTCAGCCAATTTAATGGATTTTTGAAAATTTAACTTTTTTGTGAAAATATCCACTAAATGAGGGAATAATATGTGTGAGGGTACCCCAGGAGAGTTCCAAATGTGTGTGGGTAGAATATATACCCCACGTGGGTAAAATTGAAAAAAGTTGAACAAAATTTTTTTTTTGGACTTAGTCATTTTTCCGGCGTTTATCAGACTTTCAGATAGGGGAAAAGTCAGTGAGCGTTCCGATTTCAGTTCCAGAGCGATTCGCCCAATCAGTCCTTGATATTTAGTCGTCTTCAGCCAATTTTCTGGATTTTTGAAATTTTCACTTTTTTGTGAAAATATCCACTAAATGAGGGAATAATATGTGTGAGGGTACCCCAGGAGAGTTCCAAATGTGTGTGGGTAGAATATATATCCCACAGGGTTAAAATTGAAAAGAGTTGAAAAAAATTTTTTTGGGACTTAGCCATTTTTCCGGCGTTTATCAGACTTTCAGATAGGGGAAATGTCAGTGAGCTTTCCGATTTCAGTTCCAGAGCGATTCGCCCAATGAGTCCTTGTTATTTAGTTGTTTTCAGCCAATTTTCTGGATTTTTGAAAATTTCACTTTTTTGTGAAAATATCCACTAAATGAGGGAATAATATGTGTGAGGGTACCCCAGGAGAGTTCCAAATGTGTGTGGGTAGAATATATATCCCACAGGGTTAAAATTGAAAAAAGTTGAAAAAAATTTTTTTTTGGACTTAGTCATTTTTCCGGCGTTTATCAGACTTTCAGATAGGGGAAATGTCAGTGAGCTTTCCGATTTCAGTTCCAGAGTGATTCGCCCAATGAGTCCTTGATATTTAGTCGTTTTCAGCCAATTTTCTGGATTTTTGAAAATTTCACTTTTTTGTGAAAATATCCACTAAATGAGGGAATAATATGTGTGAGGGTACCCCAGGAGAGTTCCAAATGTGTGTGGGTAGAATATATATCCCACAGGGTTAAAATTGAAAGAAGTTGAAAAAAAATTTTTTATTGTACTTAGTCATTTTTCCGGCGTTTATCAGACTTTCAGATAGGGGAAATGTCAGTGAGCATTCCGATTTCAGTTCCAGAGCGATTCGCCCAATCAGTCCTTGATATTTAGTCGTTTTCAGCCAATTTTCTGGATTTTTGAAAATTTCACTTTTTTGTGAAAATATCCACTAAATGAGGGAATAATATGTGTGAGGGTACCCCAGGAGAGTTCCAAATGTGTGTGGGTAGAATATATATCCCACAGGGTTAAAATTGAAAAAAGTTGAAAAAAATTTTTTTTGGACTTAGTCATTTTTCCGGCGTTTATCAGACTTTCAGATAGGGGAAATGTCAGTGAGCGTTCCGATTTCAGTTCCAGAGCGATTCGCCCAATGAGTCCTTGATATTTTGTCGTTTTCAGCCAATTTTCTGGATTTTTGAAAATTTCACTTTTTTGTGAAAATATCCACTAAATGAGGGAATAATATGTGTGAGGGTACCCCAGGAGAGTTCCAAATGTGTGTGGGTAGAATATATATCCCACAGGGTTAAAATTGAAAAAAGTTGAAAAAAATTTTTTTTTGGACTTAGTCATTTTTCCGGCGTTTATCAGACTTTCAGATAGGGGAAATGTCAGTGAGCTTTCCGATTTCAGTTCCAGAGTGATTCGCCCAATGAGTCCTTGATATTTAGTCGTTTTCAGCCAATTTTCTGGATTTTTGAAAATTTCACTTTTTTGTGAAAATATCCACTAAATGAGGGAATAATATGTGTGAGGGTACCCCAGGAGAGTTCCAAATGTGTGTGGGTAGAATTTATATCCCACAGGGTTAAAACTGAAAAAAGTTGAAAAAAATTTTTTTTTGGACTTAGTCATTTTTCCGGCGTTTATCAGACTTTCAGATAATGGAAATGTCAGTGAGCTTTCCGATTTCAGTTCCAGAGCGATTCGCCCAAGGAGTCCTTGATATTTAGTCGTTTTCAGACAATTTTCTGGATTTTTGAAAATTTAACTTTTTTGTGAAAATATCCACTAAATGAGGGAATAATATGTGTGAGGGTACCCCAGGAGAGTTCCAAATGTGTGTGGGTAGAATATATATCCCACAGGGTTAAAATTGAAAGAAGTTGAAAAAAAATTTTTTTTTGTACTTAGTCATTTTTCCGGCGTTTATCAGACTTTCAGATAGGGGAAATGTCAGTGAGCATTCCGATTTCAGTTCCAGAGCGATTCGCCCAATCAGTCCTTGATATTTAGTCGTTTTCAGCCAATTTTCTGGATTTTTGAAAATTTCACTTTTTTGTGAAAATATCCACTAAATGAGGGAATAATATGTGTGAGGGTACCCCAGGAGAGTTCCAAATGTGTGTGGGTAGAATATATATCCCACAGGGTTAAAATTGAAAAAAGTTGAAAAAAATTTTTTTTGGACTTAGTCATTTTTCCGGCGTTTATCAGACTTTCAGATAGGGGAAATGTCAGTGAGCGTTCCGATTTCAGTTCCAGAGCGATTCGCTCAATGAGTCCTTGATATTTAGTCGTCTTCAGCCAATTTTCTGGATTTTTGAAAATTTCACTTTTTTGTGAAAATATCCACTAAATGAGGGAATAATATGTGTGAGGGTACCCCAGGAGAGTTCCAAATGTGTGTGGGTAGAATATATATCACACGGGGGTAAAATTGAAAAAAGTTTAAAAATTTTTTTTTGAGATTTAGTAATTTTTCCAGCTTTTATCAGACTTTCAGATAGGGGAAATGTCAGTGAGCGTTCCGATTTCAGTTCCAGAGCGATTCGCCCAATGAGTCCTTGATATTTAGTCATTTTCAGCCAATTTTCTGGATTTTTGAAAATTTCACTTTTTTGTGAAAATATCCACTAAATGAGGGAATAATATGTGTGAGGGTACCCCAGGAGAGTTCCAAATGTGTGTGGGTAGAATATATATCCCACAGGGTTAAAATTGAAAGAAGTTGAAAAAAAATTTTTTTTTGTACTTAGTCATTTTTCCGGCATTTATCAGACTTTCAGATAGGGGAAATGTCAGTGAGCATTCCGATTTCAGTTCCAGAGCGATTCGCCCAATCAGTCCTTGATATTTAGTCGTTTTCAGCCAATTTTCTGGATTTTTGAAAATTTCACTTTTTTGTGAAAATATCCACTAAATGAGGGAATAATATGTGTGAGGGTACCCCAGGAGAGTTCCAAATGTGTGTGGGTAGAATATATATCCCACGGGGGTAAAATTGAAAAAAGTTTAAAAATTTTTTTTTGGATTTAGTAATTTTTCCAGCTTTTATCAGACTTTCAGATAGGGGAAATGTCAGTGAGCGTTCCGATTTCAGTTCCAAATCGATTCGCCCACTGAGTCCTTGATATTTAGTCGTTTTCAGCCAATTTAATGGATTTTTGAAAATTTAACTTTTTTGTGAAAATATCCACTAAATGAGGGAATAATATGTGTGAGGGTACCCCAGGAGAGTTCCAAATGTGTGTGGGTAGAATATATACCCCACGTGGGTAAAATTGAAAAAAGTTGAACAAAAATTTTTTTTTGTACTTAGTCATTTTTCCGGCGTTTATCAGACTTTCAGATAGGGGAAATGTCAGTGAGCATTCCGATTTCAGTTCCAGAGCGATTCGCCCAATCAGTCCTTGATATTTAGTCGTTTTCAGCCAATTTTCTGGATTTTTGAAAATTTCATTTTTTTGTGAAAATATCCACTAAATGAGGGAATAATATGTGTGAGGGTACCCCAGGAGAGTTCCAAATGTGTGTGGGTAGAATATATATCCCACAGGGTTAAAATTGAAAGAAGTTGAAAAAAAATTTTTTTTTGTACTTAGTCATTTTTCCGGCGTTTATCAGACTTTCAGATAGGGGAAATGTCAGTGAGCATTCCGATTTCAGTTCCAGAGCGATTCGCCCAATCAGTGCTTGATATTTAGTCGTTTTCAGCCAATTTTCTGGATTTTTGAAAATTTCACTTTTTTGTGAAAATATCCACTAAATGAGGGAATAATATGTGTGAGGGTACCCCAGGAGAGTTCCAAATGTGTGTGGGTAGAATATATATCCCACAGGGTTAAAATTGAAAAAAGTTGAAAAAAAATTTTTTTTGGACTTAGTCATTTTTCCGGCGTTTATCAGACTTTCAGATAGGGGAAATGTCAGTGAGCTTTCCGATTTCAGTTCCAGAGCGATTCGCCCAATGAGTCCTTGATATTTAGTCGTTTTCAGCCAATTTTCTGGATTTTTGAAAATTTCACTTTTTTGTGAAAATATCCACTAAATGAGGGAATAATATGTGTGAGGGTACCCCAGGAGAGTTCCAAATGTGTGTGGGTAGAATTTATATCCCACAGGGTTAAAACTGAAAAAAGTTGAAAAAAATTTTTTTTTGGACTTAGTCATTTTTCCGGCGTTTATCAGACTTTCAGATAGGGGTAATGTCAGTGAGCTTTCCGATTTCAGTTCCAGAGCGATTCGCCCAAGGAGTCCTTGATATTTAGTCGTTTTCAGCCAATTTTCTGGATTTTTGAAAATTTCATTTTTTTGTGAAAATATCCACTAAATGAGGGAATAATATGTGTGAGGGTACCCCAGGAGAGTTCCAAATGTGTGTGGGTAGAATATATATCCCACAGGGTTAAAATTGAAAGAAGTTGAAAAAAAATTTTTTTTTGTACTTAGTCATTTTTCCGGCGTTTATCAGACTTTCAGATAGGGGAAATGTCAGTGAGCATTCCGATTTCAGTTCCAGAGCGATTCGCCCAATCAGTCCTTGATATTTAGTCGTTTTCAGCCAATTTTCTGGATTTTTGAAAATTTCACTTTTTTGTGAAAATATCCACTAAATGAGGGAATAATATGTGTGAGGGTACCCCAGGAGAGTTCCAAATGTGTGTGGGTAGAATATATATCCCACAGGGTTAAAATTGAAAAAAGTTGAAAAAAATTTTTTTTTGGACTTAGTCATTTTTCCGGCGTTTATCAGACTTTCAGATAGGGGAAATGTCAGTGAGCTTTCCGATTTCAGTTCCAGAGCGATTCGCCCAAGGAGTCCTTGATATTTAGTCGTTTTCAGCCAATTTTCTGGATTTTTGAAAATTTCACTTTTTTGTGAAAATATCCACTAAATGAGGGAATAATATGTGTGAGGGTACCCCAGGAGAGTTCCAAATGTGTGTGGGTAGAATATATATCCCACAGGGTTAAAATTGAAAAAAGTTGAAAAAAAATTTTTTTTTGTACTTAGTCATTTTTCCGGCGTTTATCAGACTTTCAGATAGGGGAAATGTCAGTGAGCATTCCGATTTCAGTTCCAGAGCGATTCGCCCAATCAGTCCTTGATATTCAGTCGTTTTCAGCCAATTTTCTGGATTTTTGAAAATTTCACTTTTTTGTGAAAATATCCACTAAATGAGGGAATAATATGTGTGAGGGTACCCCAGGAGAGTTCCAAATGTGTGTGGGTAGAATATATATCCCACAGGGTTAAAATTGAAAAAAGTTGAAAAAAATTTTTTTTGGACTTAGTCATTTTTCCGGCGTTTATCAGACTTTCAGATAGGGGAAATGTCAGTGAGCGTTCCGATTTCAGTTCCAGAGCGATTCGCTCAATGAGTCCTTGATATTTAGTCGTCTTCAGCCAATTTTCTGGATTTTTGAAAATTTCACTTTTTTGTGAAAATATCCACTAAATGAGGGAATAATATGTGTGAGGGTACCCCAGGAGAGTTCCAAATGTGTGTGGGTAGAATATATATCCCACGGGGGTAAAATTGAAAAAAGTTTAAAAAATTTTTTTTTGGATTTAGTAATTTTTCCAGCTTTTATCAGACTTTCAGATAGGGGAAATGTCAGTGAGCGTTCCGAATTCAGTTCCAAAGCGATTCGCCCACTGAGTCCTTGATAGTCGTTTTCAGCCAATTTAATGGATTTTTGAAAATTTAACTTTTTTGTGAAAATATCCACTAAATGAGGGAATAATATGTGTGAGGGTACCCCAGGAGAGTTCCAAATGTGTGTGGGTAGAATATATATCCCACAGGGTTAAAATTGAAAAAAGTTGAAAAAAATTTTTTTTGGACTTAGTCATTTTTCCGCCGTTTATCAGACTTTCAGATAGGGGAAATGGCAGTGAGCGTTCCGATTTCAGTTCCAGAGCGATTCGCTCAATGAGTCCTTGATATTTAGTCGTCTTCAGCCAATTTTCTGGATTTTTGAAAATTTCACTTTTTTGTGAAAATATCCACTAAATGAGGGAATAATATGTGTGAGGGTACCCCAGGAGAGTTCCAAATGTGTGTGGGTAGAATATATATCCCACGGGGGTAAAATTGAAAAAAGTTTAAAAATTTTTTTTTGGATTTAGTAATTTTTCCAGCTTTTATCAGACTTTCAGATAGGGGAAATGTCAGTGAGCGTTCCGATTTCAGTTCCAAAGCGATTCGCCCACTGAGTCCTTGATATTTAGTCGTTTTCAGCCAATTTAATGGATTTTTGAAAATTTAACTTTTTTGTGAAAATATCCACTAAATGAGGGAATAATATGTGTGAGGGTACCCCAGGAGAGTTCCAAATGTGTGTGGGTAGAATATATACCCCACGTGGGTAAAATTGAAAAAAGTTGAACAAAATTTTTTTTTTGGACTTAGTCATTTTTCCGGCGTTTATCAGACTTTCAGATAGGGGAAAAGTCAGTGAGCGTTCCGATTTCAGTTCCAGAGCGATTCGCCCAATCAGTCCTTGATATTTAGTCGTCTTCAGCCAATTTTCTGGATTTTTGAAATTTTCACTTTTTTGTGAAAATATCCACTAAATGAGGGAATAATATGTGTGAGGGTACCCCAGGAGAGTTCCAAATGTGTGTGGGTAGAATATATATCCCACAGGGTTAAAATTGAAAAGAGTTGAAAAAAATTTTTTTGGGACTTAGTCATTTTTCCGGCGTTTATCAGACTTTCAGATAGGGGAAATGTCAGTGAGCTTTCCGATTTCAGTTCCAGAGCGATTCGCCCAATGAGTCCTTGTTATTTAGTTGTTTTCAGCCAATTTTCTGGATTTTTGAAAATTTCACTTTTTTGTGAAAATATCCACTAAATGAGGGAATAATATGTGTGAGGGTACCCCAGGAGAGTTCCAAATGTGTGTGGGTAGAATATATATCCCACAGGGTTAAAATTGAAAAAAGTTGAAAAAAATTTTTTTTTGGACTTAGTCATTTTTCCGGCGTTTATCAGACTTTCAGATAGGGGAAATGTCAGTGAGCTTTCCGATTTCAGTTCCAGAGTGATTCGCCCAATGAGTCCTTGATATTTAGTCGTTTTCAGCCAATTTTCTGGATTTTTGAAAATTTCACTTTTTTGTGAAAATATCCACTAAATGAGGGAATAATATGTGTGAGGGTACCCCAGGAGAGTTCCAAATGTGTGTGGGTAGAATTTATATCCCACAGGGTTAAAACTGAAAAAAGTTGAAAAAAATTTTTTTTTGGACTTAGTCATTTTTCCGGCGTTTATCAGACTTTCAGATAGGGGAAATGTCAGTGAGCTTTCCGATTTCAGTTCCAGAGCGATTCGCCCAAGGAGTCCTTGATATTTAGTCGTTTTCAGCCAATTTTCTGGATTTTTGAAAATTTAACTTTTTTGTGAAAATATCCACTAAATGAGGGAATAATATGTGTGAGGGTACCCCAGGAGAGTTCCAAATGTGTGTGGGTAGAATATATATCCCACAGGGTTAAAATTGAAAGAAGTTGAAAAAAAATTTTTTATTGTACTTAGTCATTTTTCCGGCGTTTATCAGACTTTCAGATAGGGGAAATGTCAGTGAGCATTCCGATTTCAGTTCCAGAGCGATTCGCCCAATCAGTCCTTGATATTTAGTCGTTTTCAGCCAATTTTCTGGATTTTTGAAAATTTCACTTTTTTGTGAAAATATCCACTAAATGAGGGAATAATATGTGTGAGGGTACCCCAGGAGAGTTCCAAATGTGTGTGGGTAGAATATATATCCCACAGGGTTAAAATTGAAAAAAGTTGAAAAAAATTTTTTTTGGACTTAGTCATTTTTCCGGCGTTTATCAGACTTTCAGATAGGGGAAATGTCAGTGAGCGTTCCGATTTCAGTTCCAGAGCGATTCGCCCAATGAGTCCTTTTTATTTTGTCGTTTTCAGCCAATTTTCTGGATTTTTGAAAATTTCACTTTTTTGTGAAAATATCCACTAAATGAGGGAATAATATGTGTGAGGGTACCCCAGGAGAGTTCCAAATGTGTGTGGGTAGAATATATATCCCACAGGGTTAAAACTGAAAAAAGTTGAAAAAAATTTTTTTTTGGACTTAGTCATTTTTCCGGCGTTTATCAGACTTTCAGATAGGGGAAATGTCAGTGAGCTTTCCGATTTCAGTTCCAGAGCGATTCGCCCAAGGAGTCCTTGATATTTAGTCGTTTTCAGCCAATTTTCTGGATTTTTGAAAATTTAACTTTTTTGTGAAAATATCCACTAAATGAGGGAATAATATGTGTGAGGGTACCCCAGGAGAGTTCCAAATGTGTGTGGGTAGAATATATATCCCACAGGGTTAAAATTGAAAAAAGTTGAAAAAAATTTTTTTTTGGACTTAGTCATTTTTCCGGCGTTTATCAGACTTTCAGATAGGGGAAATGTCAGTGAGCTTTCCGATTTCAGTTCCAGAGTGATTCGCCCAATGAGTCCTTGATATTTAGTCGTTTTCAGCCAATTTTCTGGATTTTTGAAAATTTCACTTTTTTGTGAAAATATCCACTAAATGAGGGAATAATATGTGTGAGGGTACCCCAGGAGAGTTCCAAATGTGTGTGGGTAGAATTTATATCCCACAGGGTTAAAACTGAAAAAAGTTGAAAAAAATTTTTTTTTGGACTTAGTCATTTTTCCGGCGTTTATCAGACTTTCAGATAATGGAAATGTCAGTGAGCTTTCCGATTTCAGTTCCAGAGCGATTCGCCCAAGGAGTCCTTGATATTTAGTCGTTTTCAGACAATTTTCTGGATTTTTGAAAATTTAACTTTTTTGTGAAAATATCCACTAAATGAGGGAATAATATGTGTGAGGGTACCCCAGGAGAGTTCCAAATGTGTGTGGGTAGAATATATATCCCACAGGGTTAAAATTGAAAGAAGTTGAAAAAAATTTTTTTTTTGTACTTAGTCATTTTTCCGGCGTTTATCAGACTTTCAGATAGGGGAAATGTCAGTGAGCATTCCGATTTCAGTTCCAGAGCGATTCGCCCAATCAGTCCTTGATATTTAGTCGTTTTCAGCCAATTTTCTGGATTTTTGAAAATTTCACTTTTTTGTGAAAATATCCACTAAATGAGGGAATAATATGTGTGAGGGTACCCCAGGAGAGTTCCAAATGTGTGTGGGTAGAATATATATCCCACAGGGTTAAAATTGAAAAAAGTTGAAAAAAATTTTTTTTGGACTTAGTCATTTTTCCGGCGTTTATCAGACTTTCAGATAGGGGAAATGTCAGTGAGCGTTCCGATTTCAGTTCCAGAGCGATTCGCTCAATGAGTCCTTGATATTTAGTCGTCTTCAGCCAATTTTCTGGATTTTTGAAAATTTCACTTTTTTGTGAAAATATCCACTAAATGAGGGAATAATATGTGTGAGGGTACCCCAGGAGAGTTCCAAATGTGTGTGGGTAGAATATATATCACACGGGGGTAAAATTGAAAAAAGTTTAAAAATTTTTTTTTGAGATTTAGTAATTTTTCCAGCTTTTATCAGACTTTCAGATAGGGGAAATGTCAGTGAGCGTTCCGATTTCAGTTCCAGAGCGATTCGCCCAATGAGTCCTTGATATTTAGTCGTTTTCAGCCAATTTTCTGGATTTTTGAAAATTTCACTTTTTTGTGAAAATATCCACTAAATGAGGGAATAATATGTGTGAGGGTACCCCAGGAGAGTTCCAAATGTGTGTGGGTAGAATATATATCCCACAGGGTTAAAATTGAAAAAAGTTGAAAAAAATTTTTTTTTGGACTTAGTCATTTTTCCGGCGTTTATCAGACTTTCAGATAGGGGAAATGTCAGTGAGCTTTCCGATTTCAGTTCCAGAGTGATTCGCCCAATGAGTCCTTGATATTTAGTCGTTTTCAGCCAATTTTCTGGATTTTTGAAAATTTCACTTTTTTGTGAAAATATCCACTAAATGAGGGAATAATATGTGTGAGGGTACCCCAGGAGAGTTCCAAATGTGTGTGGGTAGAATTTATATCCCACAGGGTTAAAACTGAAAAAAGTTGAAAAAAATTTTTTTTTGGACTTAGTCATTTTTCCGGCGTTTATCAGACTTTCAGATAATGGAAATGTCAGTGAGCTTTCCGATTTCAGTTCCAGAGCGATTCGCCCAAGGAGTCCTTGATATTTAGTCGTTTTCAGACAATTTTCTGGATTTTTGAAAATTTAACTTTTTTGTGAAAATATCCACTAAATGAGGGAATAATATGTGTGAGGGTACCCCAGGAGAGTTCCAAATGTGTGTGGGTAGAATATATATCCCACAGGGTTAAAATTGAAAGAAGTTGAAAAAAATTTTTTTTTTGTACTTAGTCATTTTTCCGGCGTTTATCAGACTTTCAGATAGGGGAAATGTCAGTGAGCATTCCGATTTCAGTTCCAGAGCGATTCGCCCAATCAGTCCTTGATATTTAGTCGTTTTCAGCCAATTTTCTGGATTTTTGAAAATTTCACTTTTTTGTGAAAATATCCACTAAATGAGGGAATAATATGTGTGAGGGTACCCCAGGAGAGTTCCAAATGTGTGTGGGTAGAATATATATCCCACAGGGTTAAAATTGAAAAAAGTTGAAAAAAATTTTTTTTGGACTTAGTCATTTTTCCGGCGTTTATCAGACTTTCAGATAGGGGAAATGTCAGTGAGCGTTCCGATTTCAGTTCCAGAGCGATTCGCTCAATGAGTCCTTGATATTTAGTCGTCTTCAGCCAATTTTCTGGATTTTTGAAAATTTCACTTTTTTGTGAAAATATCCACTAAATGAGGGAATAATATGTGTGAGGGTACCCCAGGAGAGTTCCAAATGTGTGTGGGTAGAATATATATCACACGGGGGTAAAATTGAAAAAAGTTTAAAAAATTTTTTTTGAGATTTAGTAATTTTTCCAGCTTTTATCAGACTTTCAGATAGGGGAAATGTCAGTGAGCGTTCCGATTTCAGTTCCAGAGCGATTCGCCCAATGAGTCCTTGATATTTAGTCGTTTTCAGCCAATTTTCTGGATTTTTGAAAATTTCACTTTTTTGTGAAAATATCCACTAAATGAGGGAATAATATGTGTGAGGGTACCCCAGGAGAGTTCCAAATGTGTGTGGGTAGAATATATATCCCACAGGGTTAAAATTGAAAGAAGTTGAAAAAAAATTTTTTTTTGTACTTAGTCATTTTTCCGGCATTTATCAGACTTTCAGATAGGGGAAATGTCAGTGAGCATTCCGATTTCAGTTCCAGAGCGATTCGCCCAATCAGTCCTTGATATTTAGTCGTTTTCAGCCAATTTTCTGGATTTTTGAAAATTTCACTTTTTTGTGAAAATATCCACTAAATGAGGGAATAATATGTGTGAGGGTACCCCAGGAGAGTTCCAAATGTGTGTGGGTAGAATATATATCCCACGGGGGTAAAATTGAAAAAAGTTTAAAAATTTTTTTTTGGATTTAGTAATTTTTCCAGCTTTTATCAGACTTTCAGATAGGGGAAATGTCAGTGAGCGTTCCGATTTCAGTTCCAAATCGATTCGCCCACTGAGTCCTTGATATTTAGTCGTTTTCAGCCAATTTAATGGATTTTTGAAAATTTAACTTTTTTGTGAAAATATCCACTAAATGAGGGAATAATATGTGTGAGGGTACCCCAGGAGAGTTCCAAATGTGTGTGGGTAGAATATATACCCCACGTGGGTAAAATTGAAAAAAGTTGAACAAAAATTTTTTTTTGTACTTAGTCATTTTTCCGGCGTTTATCAGACTTTCAGATAGGGGAAATGTCAGTGAGCATTCCGATTTCAGTTCCAGAGCGATTCGCCCAATCAGTCCTTGATATTTAGTCGTTTTCAGCCAATTTTCTGGATTTTTGAAAATTTCACTTTTTTGTGAAAATATCCACTAAATGAGGGAATAATATGTGTGAGGGTACCCCAGGAGAGTTCCAAATGTGTGTGGGTAGAATATATATCCCACAGGGTTAAAATTGAAAAAAGTTGAAAAAAATTTTTTTTGGACTTAGTCATTTTTCCGGCGTTTATCAGACTTTCAGATAGGGGAAATGTCAGTGAGCGTTCCGATTTCAGTTCCAGAGCGATTCGCTCAATGAGTCCTTGATATTTAGTCGTCTTCAGCCAATTTTCTGGATTTTTGAAAATTTCACTTTTTTGTGAAAATATCCACTAAATGAGGGAATAATATGTGTGAGGGTACCCCAGGAGAGTTCCAAATGTGTGTGGGTAGAATATATATCCCACGGGGGTAAAATTGAAAAAAGTTTAAAAATTTTTTTTTGGGATTTAGTAATTTTTCCAGCTTTTATCAGACTTTCAGATAGGGGAAATGTCAGTGAGCGTTCCGATTTCAGTTCCAAAGCGATTCGCCCACTGAGTCCTTGATATTTAGTCGTTTTCAGCCAATTTAATGGATTTTTGAAAATTTAACTTTTTTGTGAAAATATCCACTAAATGAGGGAATAATATGTGTGAGGGTACCCCAGGAGAGTTCCAAATGTGTGTGGGTAGAATATATATCCCACAGGGTTAAAATTGAAAAAAGTTGAAAAAAAATTTTTTTTTGTACTTAGTCATTTTTCCGGCGTTTATCAGACTTTCAGATAGGGGAAATGTCAGTGAGCATTCCGATTTCAGTTCCAGAGCGATTCGCCCAATCAGTCCTTGATATTTAGTCGTTTTCAGCCAATTTTCTGGATTTTTGAAAATTTCACTTTTTTGTGAAAATATCCACTAAATGAGGGAATAATATGTGTGAGGGTACCCCAGGAGAGTTCCAAATGTGTGTGGGTAGAATATATAACCCACAGGGTTAAAATTGAAAAAAGTTGAAAAAAATTTTTTTTGGACTTAGTCATTTTTCCGGCGTTTATCAGACTTTCAGATAGGGGAAATGTCAGTGAGCGTTCCGATTTCAGTTCCAGAGCGATTCGCTCAATGAGTCCTTGATATTTAGTCGTCTTCAGCCAATTTTCTGGATTTTTGAAAATTTCACTTTTTTGTGAAAATATCCACTAAATGAGGGAATAATATGTGTGAGGGTACCCCAGGAGAGTTCCAAATGTGTGTGGGTAGAATATATATCCCACAGGGTTAAAATTGAAAAGAGTTGAAAAAAATTTTTTTGGGACTTAGTCATTTTTCCGGCGTTTATCAGACTTTCAGATAGGGGAAATGTCAGTGAGCTTTCCGATTTCAGTTCCAGAGCGATTCGCCCAATGAGTCCTTGTTATTTAGTTGTTTTCAGCCAATTTTCTGGATTTTTGAAAATTTCACTTTTTTGTGAAAATATCCACTAAATGAGGGAATAATATGTGTGAGGGTACCCCAGGAGAGTTCCAAATGTGTGTGGGTAGAATATATATCCCACAGGGTTAAAATTGAAAAAAGTTGAAAAAAATTTTTTTTTGGACTTAGTCATTTTTCCGGCGTTTATCAGACTTTCAGATAGGGGAAATGTCAGTGAGCTTTCCGATTTCAGTTCCAGAGTGATTCGCCCAATGAGTCCTTGATATTTAGTCGTTTTCAGCCAATTTTCTGGATTTTTGAAAATTTCACTTTTTTGTGAAAATATCCACTAAATGAGGGAATAATATGTGTGAGGGTACCCCAGGAGAGTTCCAAATGTGTGTGGGTAGAATTTATATCCCACAGGGTTAAAACTGAAAAAAGTTGAAAAAAATTTTTTTTTGGACTTAGTCATTTTTCCGGCGTTTATCAGACTTTCAGATAGGGGAAATGTCAGTGAGCTTTCCGATTTCAGTTCCAGAGCGATTCGCCCAAGGAGTCCTTGATATTTAGTCGTTTTCAGCCAATTTTCTGGATTTTTGAAAATTTAACTTTTTTGTGAAAATATCCACTAAATGAGGGAATAATATGTGTGAGGGTACCCCAGGAGAGTTCCAAATGTGTGTGGGTAGAATATATATCCCACAGGGTTAAAATTGAAAGAAGTTGAAAAAAATTTTTTTATTGTACTTAGTCATTTTTCCGGCGTTTATCAGACTTTCAGATAGGGGAAATGTCAGTGAGCATTCCGATTTCAGTTCCAGAGCGATTCGCCCAATCAGTCCTTGATATTTAGTCGTTTTCAGCCAATTTTCTGGATTTTTGAAAATTTCACTTTTTTTGAAAATATCCACTAAATGAGGGAATAATATGTGTGAGGGTACCCCAGGAGAGTTCCAAATGTGTGTGGGTAGAATATATATCCCACAGGGTTAAAATTGAAAAAAGTTGAAAAAAAATTTTTTTGGACTTAGTCATTTTTCCGGCGTTTATCAGACTTTCAGATAGGGGAAATGTCAGTGAGCGTTCCGATTTCAGTTCCAGAGCGATTCGCTCAATGAGTCCTTGATATTTAGTCGTCTTCAGCCAATTTTCTGGATTTTTGAAAATTTCACTTTTTTGTGAAAATATCCACTAAATGAGGGAATAATATGTGTGAGGGTACCCCAGGAGAGTTCCAAATGTGTGTGGGTAGAATATATATCCCACGGGGGTAAAATTGAAAAAAGTTTAAAAAATTTTTTTTTGGATTTAGTAATTTTTCCAGCTTTTATCAGACTTTCAGATAGGGGAAATGTCAGTGAGCGTTCCGATTTCAGTTCCAGAGCGATTCGCCCAATGAGTCCTTGATATTTTGTCGTTTTCAGCCAATTTTCTGGATTTTTGAAAATTTCACTTTTTTGTGAAAATATCCACTAAATGAGGGAATAATATGTGTGAGGGTACCCCAGGAGAGTTCCAAATGTGTGTGGGTAGAATATATATCCCACAGGGTTAAAACTGAAAAAAGTTGAAAAAAATTTTTTTTTGGACTTAGTCATTTTTCCGGCGTTTATCAGACTTTCAGATAGGGGAAATGTCAGTGAGCTTTCCGATTTCAGTTCCAGAGCGATTCGCCCAAGGAGTCCTTGATATTTAGTCGTTTTCAGCCAATTTTCTGGATTTTTGAAAATTTAACTTTTTTGTGAAAATATCCACTAAATGAGGGAATAATATGTGTGAGGGTACCCCAGGAGAGTTCCAAATGTGTGTGGGTAGAATATATATCCCACAGGGTTAAAATTGAAAAAAGTTGAAAAAAATTTTTTTTTGGACTTAGTCATTTTTCCGGCGTTTATCAGACTTTCAGATAGGGGAAATGTCAGTGAGCTTTCCGATTTCAGTTCCAGAGTGATTCGCCCAATGAGTCCTTGATATTTAGTCGTTTTCAGCCAATTTTCTGGATTTTTGAAAATTTCACTTTTTTGTGAAAATATCCACTAAATGAGGGAATAATATGTGTGAGGGTACCCCAGGAGAGTTCCAAATGTGTGTGGGTAGAATTTATATCCCACAGGGTTAAAACTGAAAAAAGTTGAAAAAAATTTTTTTTTTGGACTTAGTAATTTTTCCGGCGTTTATCAGACTTTCAGATAGGGGAAATGTCAGTGAGCGTTCCGATTTCAGTTCCAGAGCGATTCGCTCAATGAGTCCTTGATATTTAGTCGTCTTCAGCCAATTTTCTGGATTTTTGAAAATTTCACTTTTTTGTGAAAATATCCACTAAATGAGGGAATAATATGTGTGAGGGTACCCCAGGAGAGTTCCAAATGTGTGTGGGTAGAATATATATCCCACGGGGGTAAAATTGAAAAAAGTTTAAAAAATTTTTTTTTGGATTTAGTAATTTTTCCAGCTTTTATCAGACTTTCAGATAGGGGAAATGTCAGTGAGCGTTCCGATTTCAGTTCCAGAGCGATTCGCCCAATGAGTCCTTGATATTTTGTCGTTTTCAGCCAATTTTCTGGATTTTTGAAAATTTCACTTTTTTGTGAAAATATCCACTAAATGAGGGAATAATATGTGTGAGGGTACCCCAGGAGAGTTCCAAATGTGTGTGGGTAGAATATATATCCCACAGGGTTAAAACTGAAAAAAGTTGAAAAAAATTTTTTTTTGGACTTAGTCATTTTTCCGGCGTTTATCAGACTTTCAGATAGGGGAAATGTCAGTGAGCTTTCCGATTTCAGTTCCAGAGCGATTCACCCAAGGAGTCCTTGATATTTAGTCGTTTTCAGCCAATTTTCTGGATTTTTGAAAATTTAACTTTTTTGTGAAAATATCCACTAAATGAGGGAATAATATGTGTGAGGGTACCCCAGGATAGTTCCCAATGTGTGTGGGTAGAATATATATCCCACAGGGTTAAAATTGAAAAAAGTTGAAAAAAATTTTTTTTTGGACTTAGTCATTTTTCCGGCGTTTATCAGACTTTCAGATAGGGGAAATGTCAGTGAGCTTTCCGATTTCAGTTCCAGAGTGATTCGCCCAATGAGTCCTTGATATTTAGTCGTTTTCAGCCAATTTTCTGGATTTTTGAAAATTTCACTTTTTTGTGAAAATATCCACTAAATGAGGGAATAATATGTGTGAGGGTACCCCAGGAGAGTTCCAAATGTGTGTGGGTAGAATTTATATCCCACAGGGTTAAAACTGAAAAAAGTTGAAAAAAATTTTTTTTTGGACTTAGTCATTTTTCCGGCGTTTATCAGACTTTCAGATAATGGAAATGTCAGTGAGCTTTCCGATTTCAGTTCCAGAGCGATTCGCCCAAGGAGTCCTTGATATTTAGTCGTTTTCAGACAATTTTCTGGATTTTTGAAAATTTAACTTTTTTGTGAAAATATCCACTAAATGAGGGAATAATATGTGTGAGGGTACCCCAGGAGAGTTCCAAATGTGTGTGGGTAGAATATATATCCCACAGGGTTAAAATTGAAAGAAGTTGAAAAAAAATTTTTTTTTGTACTTAGTCATTTTTCCGGCGTTTATCAGACTTTCAGATAGGGGAAATGTCAGTGAGCATTCCGATTTCAGTTCCAGAGCGATTCGCCCAATCAGTCCTTGATATTTAGTCGTTTTCAGCCAATTTTCTGGATTTTTGAAAATTTCACTTTTTTGTGAAAATATCCACTAAATGAGGGAATAATATGTGTGAGGGTACCCCAGGAGAGTTCCAAATGTGTGTGGGTAGAATATATATCCCACAGGGTTAAAATTGAAAAAAGTTGAAAAAAATTTTTTTTGGACTTAGTCATTTTTCCGGCGTTTATCAGACTTTCAGATAGGGGAAATATCAGTGAGCGTTCCGATTTCAGTTCCAGAGCGATTCGCTCAATGAGTCCTTGATATTTAGTCGTCTTCAGCCAATTTTCTGGATTTTTGAGAATTTCACTTTTTTGTGAAAATATCCACTAAATGAGGGAATAATATGTGTGAGGGTACCCCAGGAGAGTTCCAAATGTGTGTGGGTAGAATTTATATCCCACAGGGTTAAAACTGAAAAAAGTTTAAAAAATTTTTTTTGGGATTTAGTAATTTTTCCAGCTTTTATCAGACTTTCAGATAGGGGAAATGTCAGTGAGCGTTCCGATTTCAGTTCCAGAGCGATTCGCCCAATGAGTCCTTGATATTTAGTCGTTTTCAGCCAATTTTCTGGATTTTTGAAAATTTCACTTTTTTGTGAAAATATCCACTAAATGAGGGAATAATATGTGTGAGGGTACCCCAGGAGAGTTCCAAATGTGTGTGGGTAGAATATATATCCCACAGGGTTAAAATTGAAAGAAGTTGAAAAAAAATTTTTTTTTGTACTTAGTCATTTTTCCGGCATTTATCAGACTTTCAGATAGGGGAAATGTCAGTGAGCATTCCGATTTCAGTTCCAGAGCGATTCGCCCAATCAGTCCTTGATATTTAGTCGTTTTCAGCCAATTTTCTGGATTTTTGAAAATTTCACTTTTTTGTGAAAATATCCACTAAATGAGGGAATAATATGTGTGAGGGTACCCCAGGAGAGTTCCAAATGTGTGTGGGTAGAATATATATCCCACGGGGGTAAAATTGAAAAAAGTTTAAAAATTTTTTTTTGGATTTAGTAATTTTTCCAGCTTTTATCAGACTTTCAGATAGGGGAAATGTCAGTGAGCGTTCCGATTTCAGTTCCAAATCGATTCGCCCACTGAGTCCTTGATATTTAGTCGTTTTCAGCCAATTTAATGGATTTTTGAAAATTTAACTTTTTTGTGAAAATATCCACTAAATGAGGGAATAATATGTGTGAGGGTACCCCAGGAGAGTTCCAAATGTGTGTGGGTAGAATATATACCCCACGTGGGTAAAATTGAAAAAAGTTGAACAAAATTTTTTTTTTGGACTTAGTCATTTTTCCGGCGTTTATCAGACTTTCAGATAGGGGAAAAGTCAGTGAGCGTTCCGATTTCAGTTCCAGAGCGATTCGCCCAATCAGTCCTTGATATTTAGTCGTTTTCAGCCAATTTTCTGGATTTTTGAAAATTTCACTTTTTTTGTGAAAATATCCACTAAATGAGGGAATAATATGTGTGAGGGTACCCCAGGAGAGTTCCAAATGTGTGTGGGTAGAATATATATCCCACAGGGTTAAAATTGAAAAAAGTTGAAAAAAATTTTTTTTTGACTAACTCATTTTTCCGGCGTTTATCAGACTTTCAGATAGGGGAAATGTCAGTGAGCTCTCCGATTTCAGTTCCAGAGCGATTCGCCCAATGAGTCCTTAATATTTAGTCGTTTTCTGCCAATTTTCTGGATTTTTGAAAATTTCACTTTTTTGTGAAAATATCCACTAAATGAGGGAATAATATGTGTGAGGGTACCCCAGGAGAGTTCCAAATGTGTGTGGGTAGAATATATATCCCACGGGGGTAAAATTGAAAAAAGTTTAACAATTTTTTTTTTGGATTTAGTAATTTTTCCAGCTTTTCTCAGACTTTCAGATAGGGGAAATGTCAGTGAGCGTTCCGATTTCAGTTCCAAAGCGATTCGCCCACTGAGTCCTTGATATTTAGTCGTTTTCAGCCAATTTAATGGACTTTTGAAAATTTAACTTTTTTGTGAAAATATCCACTAAATGAGGGAATAATATGTGTGAGGGTACCCCAGGAGAGTTCCAAATGTGTGTGGGTAGAATATATATCCCACAGGGTTAAAATTGAAAAAAGTTGAAAAAAATTTTTTTTGGACTTAGTCATTTTTCCGGCGTTTATCAGACTTTCAGATAGTGGAAATGTCAGTGAGCGTTCCGATTTCAGTTCCAGAGCGATTCGCTCAATGAGTCCTTGATATTTAGTCGTCTTCAGCCAATTTTCTGGATTTTTGAAAATTTCACTTTTTTGTGAAAATATCCACTAAATGAGGGAATAATATGTGTGAGGGTACCCCAGGAGAGTTCCAAATGTGTGTGGGTAGAATATATATCCCACGGGGGTAAAATTGAAAAAAGTTTAAAAATTTTTTTTTGGATTTAGTAATTTTTCCAGCTTTTATCAGACTTTCAGATAGGGGAAATGTCAGTGAGCGTTCCGATTTCAGTTCCAAATCGATTCGCCCACTGAGTCCTTGATATTTAGTCGTTTTCAGCCAATTTAATGGATTTTTGAAAATTTAACTTTTTTGTGAAAATATCCACTAAATGAGGGAATAATATGTGTGAGGGTACCCCAGGAGAGTTCCAAATGTGTGTGGGTAGAATATATACCCCACGTGGGTAAAATTGAAAAAAGTTGAACAAAATTTTTTTTTTGGACTTAGTCATTTTTCCGGCGTTTATCAGACTTTCAGATAGGGGAAAAGTCAGTGAGCGTTCCGATTTCAGTTCCAGAGCGATTCGCCCAATCAGTCCTTGATATTTAGTCGTTTTCAGCCAATTTTCTGGATTTTTGAAAATTTCACTTTTTTTGTGAAAATATCCACTAAATGAGGGAATAATATGTGTGAGGGTACCCCAGGAGAGTTCCAAATGTGTGTGGGTAGAATATATATCCCACAGGGTTAAAATTGAAAAAAGTTGAAAAAAATTTTTTTTTGACTAACTCATTTTTCCGGCGTTTATCAGACTTTCAGATAGGGGAAATGTCAGTGAGCTCTCCGATTTCAGTTCCAGAGCGATTCGCCCAATGAGTCCTTAATATTTAGTCGTTTTCTGCCAATTTTCTGGATTTTTGAAAATTTCACTTTTTTGTGAAAATATCCACTAAATGAGGGAATAATATGTGTGAGGGTACCCCAGGAGAGTTCCAAATGTGTGTGGGTAGAATATATATCCCACGGGGGTAAAATTGAAAAAAGTTTAACAATTTTTTTTTTGGATTTAGTAATTTTTCCAGCTTTTCTCAGACTTTCAGATAGGGGAAATGTCAGTGAGCGTTCCGATTTCAGTTCCAAAGCGATTCGCCCACTGAGTCCTTGATATTTAGTCGTTTTCAGCCAATTTAATGGACTTTTGAAAATTTAACTTTTTTGTGAAAATATCCACTAAATGAGGGAATAATATGTGTGAGGGTACCCCAGGAGAGTTCCAAATGTGTGTGGGTAGAATATATATCCCACAGGGTTAAAATTGAAAAAAGTTGAAAAAAATTTTTTTTGGACTTAGTCATTTTTCCGGCGTTTATCAGACTTTCAGATAGGGGAAATGTCAGTGAGCGTTCCGATTTCAGTTCCAGAGCGATTCGCTCAATGAGTCTTTGATATTTAGTCGTCTTCAGCCAATTTTCTGGATTTTTGAAAATTTCACTTTTTTGTGAAAATATCCACTAAATGAGGGAATAATATGTGTGAGGGTACCCCAGGAGAGTTCCAAATGTGTGTGGGTAGAATATATATCCCACGGGGGTAAAATTGAAAAAAGTTTAAAAATTTTTTTTTGGATTTAGTAATTTTTCCAGCTTTTATCAGACTTTCAGATAGGGGAAATGTCAGTGAGCGTTCCGATTTCAATTCCAAAGCGATTCGCCCACTGAGTCCTTGATATTTAGACGTTTTCAGCCAATTTAATGGATTTTTGAAAATTTAACTTTTTTGTGAAAATATCCACTAAATGAGGCAATAATATGTGTGAGGCTACCCCAGGAGAGTTCCAAATGTGTGTGGGTAGAATATATACCCCACGTGGGTAAAATTGAAAAAAGTTGAACAAAATTTTTTTTTTGGACTTAGTCATTTTTCCGGCGTTTATCAGACTTTCAGATAGGGGAAAAGTCAGTGAGCTTTCCGATTTCAGTTCCAGAGCAATTCGCCCAATCAGTCCTTGATATTTAGTCGTTTTCAGCCAATTTTCTGGATTTTTGAAAATTTCACTTTTTTTGTGAAAATATCCACTAAATGAGGGAATAATATGTGTGAGGGTACCCCAGGATAGTTCCAAATGTGTGTGGGTAGAATATATATCCCACAGGGTTAAAATTGAAAAAAGTTGAAAAAAAAATTTTTTTGGACTTAGTCATTTTTCCGGCGTTTATCAGACTTTCAGATAGGGGAAATGTCAGTGAGCTTTCCGATTTTAGTTCCAGAGCGATTCGCCCAATGAGTCCTTCATATTTAGTCGTTTTCAGCCAATTTTCTGGATTTTTGAAAATTTCACTTTTTTGTGAAAATATCCACTAAATGAGGGAATAATATGTGTGAGGGTACCCCAGGAGAGTTCCAAATGTGTGTGGGTAGAATATATATCCCACGGGGGTAAAATTGAAAAAAGTTGAAAAAATTTTTTTTTTGTACTTAGTCATTTTTCCGGCGTTTATCAGACTTTCAGATAGGGGAAATGTCAGTGAGCGTTCCGATTTCAGTTCCAGAGCGATTCGCTCAATGAGTCCTTGATATTTAGTCATCTTCAGCCAATTTTCTGGATTTTTGAAAATTTCACTTTTTTGTGAAAATATCCACTAAATGAGGGAATAATATGTGTGAGGGTACCCCAGGAGAGTTCCAAATGTGTGTGGGTAGAATATATATCCCACGGGGGTAGAATTGAAAAAAGTTAAAAAAATTTTTTTTGGGATTTAGTAATTTTTCCAGCTTTTATCAGACTTTCAGATAGGGGAAATGTCAGTGAGCGTTCCGATTTCAGTTCCAAAGCGATTCGCCCACTGAGTCCTTGATATTTAGTCGTTTTCAGCCAATTTTCTGGATTTTTGAAAATTTCACTTTTTTGTGAAAATATCCACTAAATGAGGGAATAATATGTGTGAGGGTACCCCAGGAGAGTTCCAAATGTGTGTGGGTAGAATATATATCCCACAGGGTAAAAATTGAAAAAAGTTGAAAAAAAAATTTTTTTGGACTTAGTCATTTTTCCGGCGTTTATCAGACTTTCAGATAGGGGAAATGTCAGTGAGCTTTCCGATTTTAGTTCCAGAGCGATTCGCCCAATGAGTCCTTGATATTTAGTCGTTTTCAGCCAATTTTCTGGATTTTTGAAAATTTCACTTTTTTGTGAAAATATCCACTAAATGAGGGAATAATATGTGTGAGGGTACCCCAGGAGAGTTCCAAATGTGTGTGGGTAGAATATATATCCCACGGGGGTAAAATTGAAAAAAGTAAAAAAATTTTTTTTTTGGATTTAGTAATTTTTCCAGCTTTTATCAGACTTTCAGATAGGGTAAATGTCAGTGAGCGTTCCGATTTCAGTTCCAAAGCGATTCGCCCACTGAGTCCTTGATATTTAGTCGTTTTCAGCCAATTTAATGGATTTTTGAAAATTTAACTTTTTTGTGAAAATATCCACTAAATGAGGGAATAATATGTGTGAGGCTACCCCAGGAGAGTTCCAAATGTGTGTGGGTAGAATATATACCCCACGTGGGTAAAATTGAAAAAAGTTGAACAAAATTTTTTTTTTGGACTTAGTCATTTTTCCGGCGTTTATCAGACTTTCAGATAGGGGAAAAGTCAGTGAGCGTTCCGATTTCAGTTCCAGAGCGATTCGCCCAATCAGTCCTTGATATTTAGTCGTCTTCAGCCAATTTTCTGGATTTTTGAAAATTTCACTTTTTTTGTGAAAATATCCACTAAATGAGGGAATAATATGTGTGAGGGTACCCCAGGAGAGTTCCAAATGTGTGTGGGTAGAATATATATCCCACAGGGTTAAAACTGAAAAAAGTTTAAAAAAATTTTTTTTTGGACTTAGTCATTTTTCCGGCGTTTATCAGACTTTCAGATAGGGGAAATGTCAGTGAGCTTTCCGATTTCAGTACCAGAGCGATTCGCTCAATGAGTCCTTGATATTTAGTCGTCTTCAGCCAATTTTCTGGATTTTTGAAAATTTCACTTTTTTGTGAAAATATCCACTAAATGAGGGAATAATATGTGTGAGGGTACCCCAGGAGAGTTACAAATGTGTGTGGGTAGAATATATATCCCACGGGGGTAAAATTGAAAAAAGTTTAAAAATTTTTTTTTTGGATTTAGTAATTTTTCCAGCTTTTATCAGACTTTCAGATAGGGGAAATGTCAGTGAGCGTTCCGATTTCAGTTCCAAAGCGATTCGCCCACTGAGTCCTTGATATTTAGTCGTTTTCAGCCAATTTAATGGATTTTTGAAAATTTAACTTTTTTGTGAAAATATCCACTAAATGAGGGAATAATATGTGTGAGGGTACCCCAGGAGAGTTCCAAATGTGTGTGGGTAGAATATATATCCCACAGGGTTAAAATTGAAAAAAGTTGAAAAAATTTTTTTTTGGACTTAGTCATTTTTCCGGCGTTTATCAGACTTTCAGATAGGGGAAATGGCAGTGAGCGTTCCGATTTCAGTTCCAGAGCGATTAGCTCAATGAGTCCTTGATATTTAGTCGTCTTCAGCCAATTTTCTGGATTTTTGAAAATTTCACTTTTTTGTGAAAATATCCACTAAATGAGGGAATAATATGTGTGAGGGTACCCCAGGAGAGTTCCAAATGTGTGTGGGTAGAATATATATCCCACAGGGTTAAAATTGAAAAAAGTTGAAAAAAATTTTTTTTGGATTTAGTCATTTTTCCGGCGTTTATCAGACTTTCAGATAGGGGAAATGTCAGTGAGCTTTCCGATTTCAGTTCCAGAGCGATTCGCCCAATGAGTCCTTGATATTTAGTCGTTTTCAGCCAATTTTCTGGATTTTTGAAAATTTCACTTTTTTGTGAAAATATCCACTAAATGAGGGAATAATATGTGTGAGGGTACCCCAGGAGAGTTCCAAATGTGTGTGGGTAGAATATATATCCCACAGGGTTAAAATTGAAAAAAGTTGAAAAAAAATTTTTTTTTCTACTTAGTCATTTTTCCAGCGTTTATCAGACTTTCAGATAGGGGAAATGTCAGTGAGCTTTCCAATTTCAGTTCCAGAGCGATTCGCCCAATGAGTCCTTGATATTTAGTCGTTTTCAGCCAATTTTCTGGATTTTTGAAAATTTCACTTTTTTGTGAAAATATCCACTAAATGAGGGAATACTATGTGTGAGGGTACCCCAGGAGAGTTCCAAATGTGTGTGGCTAGAATATATATCCCACGGGGTTAAAATTGAAAAAAGTTGAAAAAAATTTTTTTTTGGTCTTAGTAATTTTTCCGGCGTTTATCAGACTTTCAGATAGGGGAAAGGTCAGTGAGCTTTCCGATTTCAGTTCCAGAGCGATTCGCCCAATGAGTCCTTGATATTTAGTCGTTTTCAGCCAATTTTCTGGATTTTTGAAAATTTCACTTTTTTGTGAAAATATCCACTAAATGAGGGAATAATATGTGTGAGGGTACCCCAGGAGAGTTACAAATGTGTGTGGGTAGAATATATATCCCACGGGGGTAAAATTGAAAAAAGTTTAAAAATTTTTTTTTGGGATTTAGTAATTTTTCCAGCTTTTATCAGACTTTCAGATAGGGGAAATGTCAGTGAGCGTTCCGATTTCAGTTCCAAAGCGATTCGCCCACTGAGTCCTTGATATTTAGTCGTTTTCAGCCAATTTAATGGATTTTTGAAAATTTAACTTTTTTGTGAAAATATCCACTAAATGAGGGAATAATATGTGTGAAGGTACCCCAGGAGAGTTCCAAATGTGTGTGGGTAGAATATATATCCCACAGGGTTAAAATTGAAAAAAGTTGAAAAAAATTTTTTTTGGACTTAGTCATTTTTCCGGCGTTTATCAGACTTTCAGATAGGGGAAATGGCAGTGAGCGTTCCGATTTCAGTTCCAGAGCGATTCGCTCAATGAGTCCTTGATATTTAGTCGTCTTCAGCCAATTTTCTGGATTTTTGAAAATTTCACTTTTTTGTGAAAATATCCACTAAATGAGGGAATAATATGTGTGAGGGTACCCCAGGAGAGTTCCAAATGTGTGTGGGTAGAATATATATCCCACAGGGTTAAAATTGAAAAAAGTTGAAAAAAAATTTTTTTTTCTACTTAGTAATTTTTCCGGCGTTTATCAGACTTTCAGATAGGGGAAATGTCAGTGAGCTTTCCAATTTCAGTTCCAGAGCGATTCGCCCAATGAGTCCTTGATATTTAGTCGTTTTCAGCCAATTTTCTGGATTTTTGAAAATTTCACTTTTTTGTGAAAATATCCACTAAATGAGGGAATACTATGTGTGAGGGTACCCCAGGAGAGTTCCAAATGTGTGTGGCTAGAATATATATCCCACGGGGTTAAAATTGAAAAAAGTTGAAAAAAATTTTTTTTTGGTCTTAGTAATTTTTCCGGCGTTTATCAGACTTTCAGATAGGGGAAAGGTCAGTGAGCTTTCCGATTTCAGTTCCAGAGCGATTCGCCCAATGAGTCCTTGATATTTAGTCGTTTTCAGCCAATTTTCTGGATTTTTGAAAATTTCACTTTTTTGTGAAAATATCCACTAAATGAGGGAATAATATGTGTGAGGGTACCCCAGGAGAGTTACAAATGTGTGTGGGTAGAATATATATCCCACGGGGGTAAAATTGAAAAAAGTTTAAAAATTTTTTTTTGGGATTTAGTAATTTTTCCAGCTTTTATCAGACTTTCAGATAGGGGAAATGTCAGTGAGCGTTCCGATTTCAGTTCCAAAGCGATTCGCCCACTGAGTCCTTGATATTTAGTCGTTTTCAGCCAATTTAATGGATTTTTGAAAATTTAACTTTTTTGTGAAAATATCCACTAAATGAGGGAATAATATGTGTGAAGGTACCCCAGGAGAGTTCCAAATGTGTGTGGGTAGAATATATATCCCACAGGGTTAAAATTGAAAAAAGTTGAAAAAAATTTTTTTTGGACTTAGTCATTTTTCCGGCGTTTATCAGACTTTCAGATAGGGGAAATGGCAGTGAGCGTTCCGATTTCAGTTCCAGAGCGATTCGCTCAATGAGTCCTTGATATTTAGTCGTCTTCAGCCAATTTTCTGGATTTTTGAAAATTTCACTTTTTTGTGAAAATATCCACTAAATGAGGGAATAATATGTGTGAGGGTACCCCAGGAGAGTTCCAAATGTGTGTGGGTAGAATATATATCCCACAGGGTTAAAATTGAAAAAAGTTGAAAAAAAATTTTTTTTTCTACTTAGTCATTTTTCCGGCGTTTATCAGACTTTCAGATAGGGGAAATGTCAGTGAGCTTTCCAATTTCAGTTCCAGAGCGATTCGCCCAATGAGTCCTTGATATTTAGTCGTTTTCAGCCAATTTTCTGGATTTTTGAAAATTTCACTTTTTTGTGAAAATATCCACTAAATGAGGGAATACTATGTGTGAGGGTACCCCAGGAGAGTTCCAAATGTGTGTGGCTAGAATATATATCCCACGGGGTTAAAATTGAAAAAAGTTGAAAAAAATTTTTTTTTGGTCTTAGTAATTTTTCCGGCGTTTATCAGACTTTCAGATAGGGGAAAGGTCAGTGAGCTTTCCGATTTCAGTTCCAGAGCGATTCGCCCAATGAGTCCTTGATATTTAGTCGTTTTCAGCCAATCTTCTGGATTTTTGAAAATTTCACTTTTTTGTGAAAATATCCACTAAATGATTGAATAATATGTGTGAGGGTACCCCAGGAGAGTTCCAAATGTGTGTGGGTAGAATATATATCCCACGGGGTTAAAATTGAAAAAAGTTGAAAAAAATTTTTTTTTGGACTTAGTAATTTTTCCAGCGTTTATCAGACTTTCAGATAGGGGAAATGTCAGTGAGCATTCCGATTTCAGTTCCAGAGCGATTCGCCCAATGAGTCCTTGATATTTAGTCGTTTTCAGCCAATTTAATGGATTTTTGAAAATTTCACTTTTTGTGAAAATATCCACTAAATGAGGGAATAATATGTGTGAGGGTACCCCAGGAGAGTTCCAAATGTGTTTGGGTAGAATATATATCCCACAGGGTTAAAATTGAAAAAAGTTGAAAAAAAATTTTTTTTTGTAGTTAGACATTTTTCCGGCGTTTATCAGACTTTCAGATAGGGGAAATGTCAGTAAGCGTTCCGATTTCAGTTCCAGAGCGATTCGCCCAATGAGTCCTTGATATTTAGTCGTTTTCAGCCAATTTCTGAATTTTTGAAAATTTCACTTTTTTGTGAAAATATCCACTAAATGAGGGAATAATATGTGTGAGGGTACCCCAGGAGAGTTCCAAATGTGTGTGGGTAGAATATATATCCCACGGGGGTAAAATTGAAAAAAGTTTAAAAATTTTTTTTTGGATTTAGTAATTTTTCCAGCTTTTATCAGACTTTCAGATAGGGGAAATGTCAGTGAGCGTTCTGATTTCAGTTCCAAAGCGATTCGCCCACTGAGTCCTTGATATTTAGTCGTTTTCAGCCAATTTAATGGATTTTTGAAAATTTAACTTTTTTGTGAAAATATCCACTAAATGAGGGAATAATATGTGTGAGGGTACCCCAGGAGAGTTCCAAATGTGTGTGGGTAGAATATATACCCCACGTGGGTAAAATTGAAAAAAGTTGAACAAAATTTTTTTTTTGGACTTAGTCATTTTTCCGGCGTTTATCAGACTTTCAGATAGGGGAAAAGTCAGTGAGCGTTCCGATTTCAGTTCCAGAGCGAGTCGCTCAATGAGTCCTTGATAATTAGTCGTCTTCAGCCAATTTTCTGGATTTTTGAAAATTTCACTTTTTTGTGAAAATATCCACTAAATGAGGGAATAATATGTGTGAGGGTACCCCAGGAGAGTTCCAAATGTGTGTGGGTAGAATATATATCCCACGGGGGTAAAATTGAAAAAAGTTTAAAAATTTTTTTTTTGGATTTAGTAATTTTTCCAGCTTTTATCAGACTTTCAGATAGGGGAAATGTCAGTGAGCGTTCCGATTTCAGTTCCAAAGCGATTCGCCCACTGAGTCCTTGATATTTAGTCGTTTTCAGCCAATTTAATGGATTTTTGAAAATTTAACTTTTTTGTGAAAATATCCACTAAATGAGGGAATAATATGTGTGAGGGTACCCCAGGAGAGTTCCAAATGTGTGTGGGTAGAATATATATCCCACAGGGTTAAAATTGAAAAAAGTTGAAAAAAATTTTTTTTGGACTTAGTCATTTTTCCGGCGTTTATCAGACTTTCAGATAGGGGAAATGTCAGTGAGCGTTCCGATTTCAGTTCCAGAGCGATTCGCTCAATGAGTCCTTGATATTTAGTCGTCTTCAGCCAATTTTCTGGATTTTTGAAAATTTCACTTTTTTGTGAAAATATCCACTAAATGAGGGAATAATATGTGTGAGGGTACCCCAGGAGAGTTCCAAATGTGTGTGGGTAGAATATATATCCCACGGGGGTAAAATTGAAAAAAGTTTAAAAATTTTTTTTTGGATTTAGTAATTTTTCCAGCTTTTATCAGACTTTCAGATAGGGGAAATGTCAGTGAGCATTCCGATTTCAGTTCCAGAGCGATTCGCCCAATCAGTCCTTCATATTTAGTCGTTTTCAGCCAATTTTCTGGATTCTTGAAAATTTCACTTTTTTGTGAAAATATCCACTAAATGAGGGAATAATATGTGTGAGGGTACCCCAGGAGAGTTCCAAATGTGTGTGGGTAGAATATATATCCCACAGGGTTAAAATTGAAAAAAGTTGAAAAAAAAAATTTTTTTGACTTAGTCATTTTTCCGGCGTTTATCAGACTTTCAGATAGGGGAAATGTCAGTGAGCTTTCCGATTTCAGTTCCAGAGCGATTCGCCCAATGAGTCTTTGATATTTAGTCGTTTTCAGCCAATTTTCTGGATTTTTGAAAATTTCACTTTTTTGTGAAAATATCCACTAAATGAGGGAATAATATGTGTGAGGGTACCCCAGGAGAGTGCCAAATGTGTGTGGGTAGAATATATATCCCACAGGGTTAAAATTGAAAAAAGTTGAAAAAAATTTTTTTTTGGACTTAGTCATTTTTCCGGCGTTTATCAGACTTTCAGATAGGGGAAATGTCAGTGAGCTTTCCGATTTCAGTTCCAGAGCGATTCGCCCAATGAGTGTTATGTTCTGCTACCAAAGCTAAGGAAAGAGAGGAGATCTGTCCCTACTATGAGACTCAGCTGAATCCCTACGATGTAACAGGGAACCTGATCCTGCGATCAGACCTGCTAAAGTCCTAATCTAATCTGTACGAAGACCTATAGATGTGGGGAGGGAATCCCTACAAGTACTAAGGACTGGGAGGAATATGGGACACCTCCTAACAGAAATAGTAGCAGACAGACGAACAAACAAAATAGATAGAACATAGAGGTCCGTAGACCAAGCAAACTAACAGAGTTAGATACAGAGCACAGGCTAGCTAGAAAGTAGATATACAATGAAGTCCAGCAAAGCCAGAAGGGCGGATCAGGACTAAATAGGCCAACAAGGTCATGTGACCAGCAAAGGAAAAAAAAACCTAACACCAAGGTTCTAACAGTACCCCCCCTTCTAAGAGGATCCTCCGGTTCCCCTAGGACCAGGCTTATCAGGAAATCTCCTGTGAAACGCTCCGATAAGTCTGGACGCGGAAACATCATCTGACCTCACCCAAGAGTTATCCTCGGGTCCGAAACCTTTCCAGGCCACAAGATACTGCAAACTACCTCTATACCGTCTAGAGTCAAGGATGCGAGAAATTTCATATTCCCCGTCCTCCACCACCGGAGGAACAGAGGCAGAGGCGTCACCATCCGACACAACAGCTTTTTTTAACAGAGAGACATGAAAGACCGGATTAATTCTCCAGGAGGTAGGAACCTCCAACCTAACAGCAGATTGGTTGACAACCTGAAGCACCTTAAAGGGCCCTACAAACTTGGGACCCAATTTCTTAGAAGGAATCCTCAACCGCAGATTCCTAGAGGACAACCAAACCATGTCACCAACAGCGAACAAAACCTCCTGTCGTTTCCTATCAAAGTAGTCTTTAGATTTTCTGTTGGCCTCCTGAAGATTACCACGCACATCCGTCCAAACTCTTTCCAAATCACCGGAAAAATTCTCCTCCTCAGGCACGGCAGATCCCAACTTGGAGAACGACCCAAACGACGGATGTCTCCCAGAACAACAAAAAAAAGGCGAACAACCAGCAGAAGAAGATGTATGATTGTTCAGAGCAAATTCGGCAAGTGGCAGAAACTAAGACCACCCCTCCTGATTGTCTGCCACAAAACAACGCAAGAACTGCTCAACATCCTGGTTTTTCCTTTCTGTCTGGCCATTAGATTCAGGATGATATCCGGACGAAAACGACAAATGAATTCCCAACCTGTCACAAAAGGCACGCCAAAAACGAGCCACGAACTGAGGACCCCTATCAGAAACAATGTCAGTAGGAACGCCATGAAGTCTGACAATTTCCTTGACAAAGGCCTTAGCGAGAGTTTTAGCGCAGGGCAGTTTGACGAAGGGAACCAAGTGACACATCTTGCTAAAGCGGTCCACGACCACCCAGATGACAGTAAAACCCTCAGAGGGGGGAAGGTCAGTTATAAAGTCCATAGCCAAATGTGTCCAAGGAGCACTGGGGACCTCCAAAGGACAAAGCAACCCCGCAGCAGGAGTATGTGAGGACTTAGATCTAGCACATATAGTACATTGGCGCACCCACTTAATGACTTCCTTCTGCCATCCAGGCCACCAAAAACTGCGACCCACCAGTCTCTTGGTCTCAGAGATTCCGGGATGACCTGCTAACCGAGATTCGTGACACTCAACAAACAAATCTCTCCTAAAGGTCTCAGGCACAAACAACCTCCCATGAGGAGTGTTAGATGGGGCATTCTCCTGAGCTTTAAGAATCTCATCTTCCAAAACGGAGTCTAAAGCAGCTATCACAACACCTTCTTGTAAAATGTTTTCCTCTTTCTCAGCACCGACTATGGGAGAAAAACTGCGAGACAAGGCATCCGCCTTAACATTCTTAGTACCAGGGATGTAAGTAACGGAGAAATTAAACCGCGAGAAAAACAGTGCCCACCTAGCCTGACGGGCATTCAGGCGCTTGGCAGCATCAAGATATATCAGATTTTTATGATCCGTAAGAACCTGAACGGGAAATTCCGCACCTTCCAAGAAGTGGCGCCAGTGTTCAAATGCGAGTTTAATAGCCAATAATTCCCGATTACCAATATCGTAATTCAATTCAGTCTCCGAAAATTTTTTTGAAAAAAAGGCACAGGGATGTAATCCATCCCCGTTATCCTGAGACAATACTGCGCCAACCCCCACAGAGGAAGCATCAACCTCAACCAAAAACGGCCTAGTAACATCAGGCTGCATAAGGATGGGAGCAGAGGTGAACCTCTCCTTGAGATACACAAAAGCTTCAATGGCCTCAGAAGACCACTGAACCGCATCAGCACCTTTCCTGGTGAGATCAGTCAGAGGTTTGACAATACTAGAAAAATTTTTTATGAACTTTCTATAGTAATTGGCGAAACCCAAAAACCTCTGTATCGATTTCAAACCAATAGGCCTAGGCCATTCCTGCACAGCCTGAACCTTAACCGGATCCATCTCAAAACCTTTGCTGGAGATAATGTAGCCCAAAAAACTAATTCTCTGTACAGCGAACTCACATTTCTCCAGCTTAGCAAAAAGCGAATTGTCCATTAATAACTGTAATACCTCACGCACGCTCCGCCAATGAGACTCCAGATCTGGCGAATAAATCAAAATGTCATCCAAATACACAACCACATTTTTACCGATCAAAGGTCTAAGGATGTCATTAATCAGATTCTGAAAAAATGCAGGAGCATTAGTGAGACCAAAAGGCATAACCAGATTCTCAAAATGACCCACAGGAGTGTTAAAAGCAGTCTTCCATTCATCACCCTCCTTCATGCGCAACAGATTGTATGCCCCCTTAAGGTCAATTTTAGAGAACCACTTGGCCCCCAATAACTGGTTAAACAGATCAGGAATCAATGGCAGTGGGTAAGGATTGCGTACCGTAATTTTGTTAATCTCACGAAAATCCAGACAAGGACGTAAACCGCCGTCCTTTTTTTTTACAAAAAAAAATCCAACCGCCACAGGAGACTTAGAGGGCCTAATGTGACCGGCGGCCAAGCTTGTCTGTATGTATTCCTCCAAAGCCTTCCTCTCAGGAATAGTAAGGTTAAATAAACGACTCTTAGGAAGAGTCGCTCCAGGGACAAATTCAATAGAACAATCATAGTCTCTATGGGGAGGCAAAACCTGCGATTCCTTCTCAGAAAAAACTCTCCAAAAATCCTGAATAGGAACAGGCAATTCTCCCCTATCCAAAGCTGCAATACGCCCGTTACAACACTTGTCATAACATTTATGGCTCCAGGATTTAATTTCACTGGTAGACCAATCCAGTACAGGATTGTGAAATTTTAACCAGGGCAAACCCAATATTACTGGAGAAGGCAAGTTATTCAACACTACCAAATCCAATTTCTCATGGTGAACACCATTAATAGTGAGAGGAAATTCACTGACCTTGAGAGTAATATTCTTCAAAGGGGAGCCATCCACAGAAACCACAGCAATGGGGGATGACAAAGGTTCAGGTTTTAAATTGAGTTTTTCCACGAATCCCCCATCAATTACATTCAGTGTAGACCCGCAATCAACAAACACCCGAAATTCCATTAATTTTTCCTGAGCAATCGTGGAAGCAGCTAAAAATATACCCTTGGAATTTAAACAGGCAATACGGGCGTGACTGACCATTTTTTTTTCTTTCTTCATACGAAGCTCACAGCCTTTAATCAAATGACCAGATTTTCCGCAGTAGAAACACAAGCCTTGCGAAAAACGACGGTCTTTTTCTTGAGAGCGAGGTGCCACCGATCCAATCTCCATCGGTTCACCACTGTTAGTACACACATTATCATAACCAGAAACTGACATAGCAGAGGATTTGCTCTCATTAACCCTAGCACGCAGTCTTCTATCCACCCGTATAGCTAATTGCATAGCCTGTTGCAAATCTTCAGGTGTAGGATAAGCAATTAGCAGGTCTTTAACCCTTTCACTGAGCCCAGCAAGAAATAGACTTTTCAGAGCAGAATCGTTCCACCCTGTTTGAGTGGACCAACGACGAAAATGTGTACAATATTTTTCCACATTACCCGATCCTTGTTTTAGACGTCTCAACTCAGTCTCAGCTGATGCGACACGGTCAGGATCATCATATAATAGTCCCAAAGCAGAAAAAAAACTATCCACTGATCTGAAGCATGAATCACTAGGTTGCAAAGAAAAGGCCCACTCCTGAGGCTCTTTGCGCAAAAGTGACATTATGAACCCTACGCGCTGGGATTCATCCCCAGAGGACTTAGGTCTCAAACGAAAATACAATAAGCAAGCATTTTTAAATGAAAAAAATTCTCGGTGTTCACCAAAAAACAAATCCGGCAAACATACCTTAGGCTCCAAGAAATGTGCTCCAGGACAGTTACTCACGTGCTGACGGAGCTCGGCCACCTCCAGAGAGAGTCCCAGCAGGCGATGAGCCAAATCCTGAACCGACACCATGATGGAACAGAAAAATCTTTCCTTAGAGAATTTGCTGGCTGGACTTACTGTTATGTTCTGCTACCAAAGCTAAGGAAAGAGAGGAGATCTGTCCCTACTATGAGACTCAGCTGAATCCCTACGATGTAACAGGGAACCTGATCCTGCGATCAGACCTGCTAAAGTCCTAATCTAATCTGTACGAAGACCTATAGATGTGGGGAGGGAATCCCTACAAGTACTAAGGACTGGGAGGAATATGGGACACCTCCTAACAGAAATAGTAGCAGACAGACGAACAAACAAAATAGATAGAACATAGAGGTCCGTAGACCAAGCAAACTAACAGAGTTAGATACAGAGCACAGGCTAGCTAGAAAGTAGATATACAATGAAGTCCAGCAAAGCCAGAAGGGCGGAGCAGGACTAAATAGGCCAACAAGGTCATGTGACCAGCAAAGGAAAAAAAACCTAACAGCAAGGTTCTAACAATGAGTCCTTGATATTTAGTCGTTTTCAGCCAATTTTCTGGATTTTTGAAAATTTCACTTTTTTGTGAAAATATCCACTAAATGAGGGAATAATATGTGTGAGTGTACCCCAGGAGAGTTCCAAATGTGTGTGGGTAGAATATATATCCCACAGGGTTAAAATTGAAAAAAGTTGAAAAAAAATTTTTTTGGACTTAGTCATTTTTCCGGCGTTTATCAGACTTTCAGATAGGAGAAATGTCAGTGACCTTTCCGATTTCAGTTCCAGAGCGATTCGCCCAATGAGTCCTTGATATTTAGTCGTTTTCAGCCAATTTTCTGGATTTTTGAAAATTTCACTTTTTTGTGAAAATATCCACTAAATGATGGAATAATATGTGTGAGGGTACCCCAGGAGAGTTCCAAATGTGTGTGGGTAGAATATATATCCCACGGGGGTAAAATTGAAAAAAGTTGAACAAAATTTTTTTTTGTACTTAGTCATTTTTCCGGCGTTTATCAGACTTTCAGATAGTGGAAATGTCAGTGAGCGTTCCGATTTCAGTTCCAGAGCGATTCGCTCAATGAGTCCTTGATATTTAGTCATCTTCAGCCAATTTTCTGGATTTTTGAAAATTTCACTTTTTTGTGAAAATATCCACTAAATGAGGGAATAATATGTGTGAGGGTACCCCAGGAGAGTTCCAAATGTGTGTGGGTAGAATATATATCCCACGGGGGTAAAATTGAAAAAAGTTAAAAAATTTTTTTTTTGGATTTAGTAATTTTTCCAGCTTTTATCAGACTTTCAGATAGGGGAAATGTCAGTGAGCGTTCCGATTTCAATTCCAAAGCGATTCGCCCACTGAGTCCTTGATATTTAGACGTTTTCAGCCAATTTAATGGATTTTTGAAAATTTAACTTTTTTGTGAAAATATCCACTAAATGAGGGAATAATATGTGTGAGGCTACCCCAGGAGAGTTCCAAATGTGTGTGGGTAGAATATATACCCCACGTGGGTAAAATTGAAAAAAGTTGAACAAAATTTTTTTTTTGGACTTAGTCATTTTTCCGGCGTTTATCAGACTTTCAGATAGGGGAAAAGTCAGTGAGCGTTCCGATTTCAGTTCCAGAGCGATTCGCCCAATCAGTCCTTGATATTTAGTCGTTTTCAGCCAATTTTCTGGATTTTTGAAAATTTCACTTTTTTTGTGAAAATATCCACTAAATGAGGGAATAATATGTGTGAGAGTACCCCAGGAGAGTTCCAAATGTGTGTGGGTAGAATATATATCCCACAGGGTTAAAATTGAAAAAAGTTGTAAAAAATTTTTTTTGGACTTAGTCATTTTAACGGCGTTTATCAGACTTTCAGATAGGGGAAATGTCAGTGAGCTTTCCGATTTCAGTTCCAGAGCGATTCGCCCAATGAGTCCTTGATATTTAGTCGTTTTCAGCCAATTTTCTGGATTTTTGAAAATTTCACTTTTTTGTGAAAATATCCACTAAATGAGGGAATAATATGTGTGAGGGTACCCCAGGAGAGTTCCAAATGTGTGTGGGTAGAATATATATCCCACAGGGTTAAAACTGAAAAAAGTTGAAAAAAATTTTTTTTTGGACTTAGTCATTTTTCCGGCGTTTATCAGACTTTCAGATAGGGGAAATGTCAGTGAGCTTTCCGATTTCAGTTCCAGAGCGATTCGCCCAATGAGTCCTTGATATTTAGTCGTTTTCAGCCAATTTTCTGGATTTTTGAAAATTTCACTTTTTTGTGAAAATATCCACAAAATGAGGGAATAATATGTGTGAGGGTACCCCAGGAGAGTTCCAAATGTGTGTGGGTAGAATATATATCCCACAGGGTTAAAATTGAAAAAAGTTGAAAAAAAATTTTTTTTTGTACTTAGTCATTTTTCCGGCGTTTATCAGACTTTCAGATAGGGGAAATGTCAGTGAGCATTCCGATTTCAGTTCCAGAGCGATTTGCCCAATCAGTCCTTGATATTTAGTCGTTTTCAGCCAGTTTTGTGGATTTTTGAAAATTTCACTTTTTTGTGAAAATATCCACTAAATGAGGGAATAATATGTGTGAGGGTACCCCAGGAGAGTTCCAAATGTGTGTGGGTAGAATATATATCCCACAGGGTTAAAATTGAAAAAAGTTGAAAAAATTTTTTTTTGGACTTAGTCATTTTTCCGGCGTTTATCAGACTTTCAGATAGGGGAAATGTCAGTGAGCTTTCCGATTTCAGTTCCAGAGCGATTCGCCCAATGAGTCCTTGATATTTAGTCGTTTTCAGCCAATTTTCTGGATTTTTGAAAATTTCACTTTTTTGTGAAAATATCCACTAAATGAGGGAATAATATGTGTGAGGGTACCCCAGGAGAGTTCCAAATGTGTGTGGGTAGAATATATATCCCACAGGGTTAAAATTGAAAAAAGTTGAAAAAAAAATTTTTTTTGTACTTAGTCATTTTTCCGGCGTTTATCAGACTTTCAGATAGGGGAAATGTCAGTGAGCATTCCGATTTCAGTTCCAGAGCGATTTGCCCAATCAGTCCTTGATATTTAGTCGTTTTCAGCCAGTTTTGTGGATTTTTGAAAATTTCACTTTTTTGTGAAAATATCCACTAAATGAGGGAATAATATGTGTGAGGGTACCCCAGGAGAGTTCCAAATGTGTGTGGGTAGAATATATATCCCACAGGGTTAAAATTGAAAAAAGTTGAAAATAATTTTTTTTGGACTTAGTCATTTTTCCGGCGTTTATCAGACTTTCAGATAGGGGAAATGTCAGTGAGCATTCCGATTTCAGTTCCAGAGCGATTTGCCCAATCAGTCCTTGATATTTAGTCGTTTTCAGCCAATTTTCTGGATTTTTGAAAATTTCACTTTTTTGTGAAAATATCCACTAAATGAGGGAATAATATGTGTGAGGGTACCCCAGGAGAGTTCCAAATGTGTGTGGGTAGAATATATATCCCACAGGGTTAAAATTGAAAAAAGTTGAAAAAAAATTTTTTTTTGTACTTAGTCATTTTTCCGGCGTTTATCAGACTTTCAGATAGGGGAAATGTCAGTGAGCTTTCCGATTTCAGTTCCAGAGCGATTCGCCCAATGAGTCCTTGATATTTAGTCGTTTTCAGCCAATTTTCTGGATTTTTGAAAATTTCACTTTTTTGTGAAAATATCCACTAAATGAGGGAATACTATGTGTGAGGGTACCCCAGGAGAGTTCCAAATGTGTGTGGCTAGAATATATATCCCACGGGGTTAAAATTGAAAAAAGTTGAAAAAAATTTTTTTTTGGTCTTAGTAATTTTTCCGGCGTTTATCAGACTTTCAGATAGGGGAAAGGTCAGTGAGCTTTCCGATTTCAGTTCCAGAGCGTATCGCCCAATGAGTCCTTGATATTTAGTCGTTTTCAGCCAATTTTCTGGATTTTTGAAAATTTCACTTTTTTGTGAAAATATCCACTAAATGAGGGAATAATATGTGTGAGGGTACCCCAGGAGAGTTCCAAATGTGTGTGGGTAGAATATATATCCCACGGGGTTAAAATTGAAAAAAGTTGAAAAAAATTTTTTTTTGGACTTAGTAATTTTTCCAGCGTTTATCAGACTTTCAGATAGGGGAAATGTCAGTGAGCATTCCGATTTCAGTTCCAGAGCGATTCGCCCAATGAGTCCTTGATATTTAGTCGTTTTCAGCCAATTTAATGGATTTTTGAAAATTTCACTTTTTGTGAAAATATCCACTAAATGAGGGAATAATATGTGTGAGGGTACCCCAGGAGAGTTCCAAATGTGTTTGGGTAGAATATATATCCCACAGGGTTAAAATTGAAAAAAGTTGAAAAAAAATTTTTTTTTGTAGTTAGACATTTTTCCGGCGTTTATCAGACTTTCAGATAGGGGAAATGTCAGTAAGCGTTCCGATTTCAGTTCCAGAGCGATTCGCCCAATGAGTCCTTGATATTTAGTCGTTTTCAGCCAATTTCTGAATTTTTGAAAATTTCACTTTTTTGTGAAAATATCCACTAAATGAGGGAATAATATGTGTGAGGGTACCCCAGGAGAGTTCCAAATGTGTGTGGGTAGAATATATATCCCACGGGGTTAAAATTGAAAAAAGTTGAAAAAAATTTTTTTTTGGACTTAGTAATTTTTCCAGCGTTTATCAGACTTTCAGATAGGGGAAATGTCAGTGAGCATTCCGATTTCAGTTCCAGAGCGATTCGCCCAATGACTCCTTGATATTTAGTCGTTTTCAGCCAATTTAATGGATTTTTGAAAATTTCACTTTTTGTGAAAATATCCACTAAATGAGGGAATAATATGTGTGAGGGTACCCCAGGAGAGTTCCAAATGTGTTTGGGTAGAATATATATCCCACAGGGTTAAAATTGAAAAAAGTTGAAAAAAAATTTTTTTTTGTAGTTAGACATTTTTCCGGCATTTATCAGACTTTCAGATAGGGGAAATGTCAGTAAGCGTTCCGATTTCAGTTCCAGAGCGATTCGCCCAATGAGTCCTTGATATTTAGTCGTTTTCAGCCAATTTCTGAATTTTTGAAAATTTCACTTTTTTGTGAAAATATCCACTAAATGAGGGAATAATATGTGTGAGGGTACCCCAGGAGAGTTCCAAATGTGTGTGGGTAGAATATATATCCCACGGGGGTAAAATTGAAAAAAGTTTAAAAATTTTTTTTTGGATTTAATAATTTTTCCAGCTTTTATCAGACTTTCAGATAGGGGAAATGTCAGTGAGCGTTCTGATTTCAGTTCCAAAGCGATTCGCCCACTGAGTCCTTGATATTTAGTCGTTTTCAGCCAATTTAATGGATTTTTGAAAATTTAACTTTTTTGTGAAAATATCCACTAAATGAGGGAATAATATGTGTGAGGGTACCCCAGGAGAGTTCCAAATGTGTGTGGGTAGAATATATACCCCACGTGGGTAAAATTGAAAAAAGTTGAACAAAATTTTTTTTTTGGACTTAGTCATTTTTCCGGCGTTTATCAGACTTTCAGATAGGGGAAAAGTCAGTGAGCGTTCCGATTTCAGTTCCAGAGCGATTCGCTCAATGAGTCCTTGATAATTAGTCGTCTTCAGCCAATTTTCTGGATTTTTGAAAATTTAACTTTTTTGTGAAAATATCCACTAAATGAGGGAATAATATGTGTGAGGGTACCCCAGGAGAGTTCCAAATGTGTGTGGGTAGAATATATATCCCACAGGGTTAAAATTGAAAAAAGTTGAAAAAAATTTTTTTTGGACTTAGTCATTTTTCCGGCGTTTATCAGACTTTCAGATAGGGGAAATGTCAGTGAGCGTTCCGATTTCAGTTCCAGAGCGATTCGCTCAATGAGTCCTTGATATTTAGTCGTCTTCAGCCAATTTTCTGGATTTTTGAAAATTTCACTTTTTTGTGAAAATATCCACTAAATGAGGGAATAATATGTGTGAGGGTACCCCAGGAGAGTTCCAAATGTGTGTGGGTAGAATATATATCCCACGGGGGTAAAATTGAAAAAAGTTTAAAAATTTTTTTTGGGATTTAGTAATTTTTCCAGCTTTTATCAGACTTTCAGATAGGGGAAATGTCAGTGAGCGTTCCGATTTCAGTTTCAGAGCGATTCGCCCAATGAGTCCTTGATATTTAGTCGTTTTCAGCCAATTTTCTGGATTTTTGAAAATTTCACTTTTTTGTGAAAATATCCACTAAATGAGGGAATAATATGTGTGAGGGTACCCCAGGAGAGTTCCAAATGTGTGTGGGTAGAATATATATCCCACAGGGTTAAAATTGAAAAAAGTTGAAAAAAATTTTTTTTTTGTACTTAGTCATTTTTCCGGCGTTTATCAGACTTTCAGATAGGGGAAATGTCAGTGAGCATTCCGATTTCAGTTCCAGAGCGATTCGCCCAATCAGTCCTTCATATTTAGTCGTTTTCAGCCAATTTTCTGGATTTTTGAAAATTTCACTTTTTGTGAAAATATCCACTAAATGAGGGAATAATATGTGTGAGGGTACCCCAGGAGAGTTCCAAATGTGTTTGGGTAGAATATATATCCCACAGGGTTAAAATTGAAAAAAGTTGAAAAAAAATTTTTTTTTGTAGTTAGACATTTTTCCGGCGTTTATCAGACTTTCAGATAGGGGAAATGTCAGTAAGCGTTCCGATTTCAGTTCCAGAGCGATTCGCCCAATGAGTCCTTGATATTTAGTCGTTTTCAGCCAATTTCTGAATTTTTGAAAATTTCACTTTTTTGTGAAAATATCCACTAAATGAGGGAATAATATGTGTGAGGGTACCCCAGGAGAGTTCCAAATGTGTGTGGGTAGAATATATATCCCACGGGGGTAAAATTGAAAAAAGTTAAAAAATTTTTTTTTTGGATTTAGTAATTTTTCCAGCTTTTATCAGACTTTCAGATAGGGGAAATGTCAGTGAGCGTTCCGATTTCAATTCCAAAGCGATTCGCCCACTGAGTCCTTGATATTTAGACGTTTTCAGCCAATTTAATGGATTTTTGAAAATTTAACTTTTTTGTGAAAATATCCACTAAATGAGGGAATAATATGTGTGAGGCTACCCCAGGAGAGTTCCAAATGTGTGTGGGTAGAATATATACCCCACGTGGGTAAAATTGAAAAAAGTTGAACAAAATTTTTTTTTTGGACTTAGTCATTTTTCCGGCGTTTATCAGACTTTCAGATAGGGGAAAAGTCAGTGAGCGTTCCGATTTCAGTTCCAGAGCGATTCGCCCAATCAGTCCTTGATATTTAGTCGTTTTCAGCCAATTTTCTGGATTTTTGAAAATTTCACTTTTTTTGTGAAAATATCCACTAAATGAGGGAATAATATGTGTGAGAGTACCCCAGGAGAGTTCCAAATGTGTGTGGGTAGAATATATATCCCACAGGGTTAAAATTGAAAAAAGTTGTAAAAAATTTTTTTTGGACTTAGTCATTTTAACGGCGTTTATCAGACTTTCAGATAGGGGAAATGTCAGTGAGCTTTCCGATTTCAGTTCCAGAGCGATTCGCCCAATGAGTCCTTGATATTTAGTCGTTTTCAGCCAATTTTCTGGATTTTTGAAAATTTCACTTTTTTGTGAAAATATCCACTAAATGAGGGAATAATATGTGTGAGGGTACCCCAGGAGAGTTCCAAATGTGTGTGGGTAGAATATATATCCCACAGGGTTAAAACTGAAAAAAGTTGAAAAAAATTTTTTTTTGGACTTAGTCATTTTTCCGGCGTTTATCAGACTTTCAGATAGGGGAAATGTCAGTGAGCTTTCCGATTTCAGTTCCAGAGCGATTCGCCCAATGAGTCCTTGATATTTAGTCGTTTTCAGCCAATTTTCTGGATTTTTGAAAATTTCACTTTTTTGTGAAAATATCCACAAAATGAGGGAATAATATGTGTGAGGGTACCCCAGGAGAGTTCCAAATGTGTGTGGGTAGAATATATATCCCACAGGGTTAAAATTGAAAAAAGTTGAAAAAAAATTTTTTTTTGTACTTAGTCATTTTTCCGGCGTTTATCAGACTTTCAGATAGGGGAAATGTCAGTGAGCATTCCGATTTCAGTTCCAGAGCGATTTGCCCAATCAGTCCTTGATATTTAGTCGTTTTCAGCCAGTTTTGTGGATTTTTGAAAATTTCACTTTTTTGTGAAAATATCCACTAAATGAGGGAATAATATGTGTGAGGGTACCCCAGGAGAGTTCCAAATGTGTGTGGGTAGAATATATATCCCACAGGGTTAAAATTGAAAAAAGTTGAAAAAATTTTTTTTTGGACTTAGTCATTTTTCCGGCGTTTATCAGACTTTCAGATAGGGGAAATGTCAGTGAGCTTTCCGATTTCAGTTCCAGAGCGATTCGCCCAATGAGTCCTTGATATTTAGTCGTTTTCAGCCAATTTTCTGGATTTTTGAAAATTTCACTTTTTTGTGAAAATATCCACTAAATGAGGGAATAATATGTGTGAGGGTACCCCAGGAGAGTTCCAAATGTGTGTGGGTAGAATATATATCCCACAGGGTTAAAATTGAAAAAAGTTGAAAAAAAAATTTTTTTTGTACTTAGTCATTTTTCCGGCGTTTATCAGACTTTCAGATAGGGGAAATGTCAGTGAGCATTCCGATTTCAGTTCCAGAGCGATTTGCCCAATCAGTCCTTGATATTTAGTCGTTTTCAGCCAGTTTTGTGGATTTTTGAAAATTTCACTTTTTTGTGAAAATATCCACTAAATGAGGGAATAATATGTGTGAGGGTACCCCAGGAGAGTTCCAAATGTGTGTGGGTAGAATATATATCCCACAGGGTTAAAATTGAAAAAAGTTGAAAATAATTTTTTTTGGACTTAGTCATTTTTCCGGCGTTTATCAGACTTTCAGATAGGGGAAATGTCAGTGAGCATTCCGATTTCAGTTCCAGAGCGATTTGCCCAATCAGTCCTTGATATTTAGTCGTTTTCAGCCAATTTTCTGGATTTTTGAAAATTTCACTTTTTTGTGAAAATATCCACTAAATGAGGGAATAATATGTGTGAGGGTACCCCAGGAGAGTTCCAAATGTGTGTGGGTAGAATATATATCCCACAGGGTTAAAATTGAAAAAAGTTGAAAAAAAATTTTTTTTTGTACTTAGTCATTTTTCCGGCGTTTATCAGACTTTCAGATAGGGGAAATGTCAGTGAGCTTTCCGATTTCAGTTCCAGAGCGATTCGCCCAATGAGTCCTTGATATTTAGTCGTTTTCAGCCAATTTTCTGGATTTTTGTAAATTTCACTTTTTTGTGAAAATATCCACTAAATGAGGGAATACTATGTGTGAGGGTACCCCAGGAGAGTTCCAAATGTGTGTGGCTAGAATATATATCCCACGGGGTTAAAATTGAAAAAAGTTGAAAAAAATTTTTTTTTGGTCTTAGTAATTTTTCCGGCGTTTATCAGACTTTCAGATAGGGGAAAGGTCAGTGAGCTTTCCGATTTCAGTTCCAGAGCGTATCGCCCAATGAGTCCTTGATATTTAGTCGTTTTCAGCCAATTTTCTGGATTTTTGAAAATTTCACTTTTTTGTGAAAATATCCACTAAATGAGGGAATAATATGTGTGAGGGTACCCCAGGAGAGTTCCAAATGTGTGTGGGTAGAATATATATCCCACGGGGTTAAAATTGAAAAAAGTTGAAAAAAATTTTTTTTTGGACTTAGTAATTTTTCCAGCGTTTATCAGACTTTCAGATAGGGGAAATGTCAGTGAGCATTCCGATTTCAGTTCCAGAGCGATTCGCCCAATGAGTCCTTGATATTTAGTCGTTTTCAGCCAATTTAATGGATTTTTGAAAATTTCACTTTTTGTGAAAATATCCACTAAATGAGGGAATAATATGTGTGAGGGTACCCCAGGAGAGTTCCAAATGTGTTTGGGTAGAATATATATCCCACAGGGTTAAAATTGAAAAAAGTTGAAAAAAAATTTTTTTTTGTAGTTAGACATTTTTCCGGCGTTTATCAGACTTTCAGATAGGGGAAATGTCAGTAAGCGTTCCGATTTCAGTTCCAGAGCGATTCGCCCAATGAGTCCTTGATATTTAGTCGTTTTCAGCCAATTTCTGAATTTTTGAAAATTTCACTTTTTTGTGAAAATATCCACTAAATGAGGGAATAATATGTGTGAGGGTACCCCAGGAGAGTTCCAAATGTGTGTGGGTAGAATATATATCCCACGGGGTTAAAATTGAAAAAAGTTGAAAAAAATTTTTTTTTGGACTTAGTAATTTTTCCAGCGTTTATCAGACTTTCAGATAGGGGAAATGTCAGTGAGCATTCCGATTTCAGTTCCAGAGCGATTCGCCCAATGACTCCTTGATATTTAGTCGTTTTCAGCCAATTTAATGGATTTTTGAAAATTTCACTTTTTGTGAAAATATCCACTAAATGAGGGAATAATATGTGTGAGGGTACCCCAGGAGAGTTCCAAATGTGTTTGGGTAGAATATATATCCCACAGGGTTAAAATTGAAAAAAGTTGAAAAAAAATTTTTTTTTGTAGTTAGACATTTTTCCGGCATTTATCAGACTTTCAGATAGGGGAAATGTCAGTAAGCGTTCCGATTTCAGTTCCAGAGCGATTCGCCCAATGAGTCCTTGATATTTAGTCGTTTTCAGCCAATTTCTGAATTTTTGAAAATTTCACTTTTTTGTGAAAATATCCACTAAATGAGGGAATAATATGTGTGAGGGTACCCCAGGAGAGTTCCAAATGTGTGTGGGTAGAATATATATCCCACGGGGGTAAAATTGAAAAAAGTTTAAAAATTTTTTTTTGGATTTAATAATTTTTCCAGCTTTTATCAGACTTTCAGATAGGGGAAATGTCAGTGAGCGTTCTGATTTCAGTTCCAAAGCGATTCGCCCACTGAGTCCTTGATATTTAGTCGTTTTCAGCCAATTTAATGGATTTTTGAAAATTTAACTTTTTTGTGAAAATATCCACTAAATGAGGGAATAATATGTGTGAGGGTACCCCAGGAGAGTTCCAAATGTGTGTGGGTAGAATATATACCCCACGTGGGTAAAATTGAAAAAAGTTGAACAAAATTTTTTTTTTGGACTTAGTCATTTTTCCGGCGTTTATCAGACTTTCAGATAGGGGAAAAGTCAGTGAGCGTTCCGATTTCAGTTCCAGAGCGATTCGCTCAATGAGTCCTTGATAATTAGTCGTCTTCAGCCAATTTTCTGGATTTTTGAAAATTTAACTTTTTTGTGAAAATATCCACTAAATGAGGGAATAATATGTGTGAGGGTACCCCAGGAGAGTTCCAAATGTGTGTGGGTAGAATATATATCCCACAGGGTTAAAATTGAAAAAAGTTGAAAAAAATTTTTTTTGGACTTAGTCATTTTTCCGGCGTTTATCAGACTTTCAGATAGGGGAAATGTCAGTGAGCGTTCCGATTTCAGTTCCAGAGCGATTCGCTCAATGAGTCCTTGATATTTAGTCGTCTTCAGCCAATTTTCTGGATTTTTGAAAATTTCACTTTTTTGTGAAAATATCCACTAAATGAGGGAATAATATGTGTGAGGGTACCCCAGGAGAGTTCCAAATGTGTGTGGGTAGAATATATATCCCACGGGGGTAAAATTGAAAAAAGTTTAAAAATTTTTTTTGGGATTTAGTAATTTTTCCAGCTTTTATCAGACTTTCAGATAGGGGAAATGTCAGTGAGCGTTCCGATTTCAGTTTCAGAGCGATTCGCCCAATGAGTCCTTGATATTTAGTCGTTTTCAGCCAATTTTCTGGATTTTTGAAAATTTCACTTTTTTGTGAAAATATCCACTAAATGAGGGAATAATATGTGTGAGGGTACCCCAGGAGAGTTCCAAATGTGTGTGGGTAGAATATATATCCCACAGGGTTAAAATTGAAAAAAGTTGAAAAAAATTTTTTTTTTGTACTTAGTCATTTTTCCGGCGTTTATCAGACTTTCAGATAGGGGAAATGTCAGTGAGCATTCCGATTTCAGTTCCAGAGCGATTCGCCCAATCAGTCCTTCATATTTAGTCGTTTTCAGCCAATTTTCTGGATTTTTGAAAATTTCACTTTTTGTGAAAATATCCACTAAATGAGGGAATAATATGTGTGAGGGTACCCCAGGAGAGTTCCAAATGTGTTTGGGTAGAATATATATCCCACAGGGTTAAAATTGAAAAAAGTTGAAAAAAAATTTTTTTTTGTAGTTAGACATTTTTCCGGCGTTTATCAGACTTTCAGATAGGGGAAATGTCAGTAAGCGTTCCGATTTCAGTTCCAGAGCGATTCGCCCAATGAGTCCTTGATATTTAGTCGTTTTCAGCCAATTTCTGAATTTTTGAAAATTTCACTTTTTTGTGAAAATATCCACTAAATGAGGGAATAATATGTGTGAGGGTACCCCAGGAGAGTTCCAAATGTGTGTGGGTAGAATATATATCCCACGGGGGTAAAATTGAAAAAAGTTTAAAAATTTTTTTTTGGATTTAGTAATTTTTCCAGCTTTTATCAGACTTTCAGATAGGGGAAATGTCAGTGAGCGTTCTGATTTCAGTTCCAAAGCGATTCGCCCACTGAGTCCTTGATATTTAGTCGTTTTCAGCCAATTTAATGGATTTTTGAAAATTTAACTTTTTTGTGAAAATATCCACTAAATGAGGGAATAATATGTGTGAGGGTACCCCAGGAGAGTTCCAAATGTGTGTGGGTAGAATATATACCCCACGTGGGTAAAATTGAAAAAAGTTGAACAAAATTTTTTTTTTGGACTTAGTCATTTTTCCGGCGTTTATCAGACTTTCAGATAGGGGAAAAGTCAGTGAGCGTTCCGATTTCAGTTCCAGAGCTATTCGCTCAATGAGTCCTTGATAATTAGTCGTCTTCAGCCAATTTTCTGGATTTTTGAAAATTTCACTTTTTTGTGAAAATATCCACTAAATGAGGGAATAATATGTGTGAGGGTACCCCAGGAGAGTTCCAAATGTGTGTGAGTAGAATATATATCCCACGGGGGTAAAATTGAAAAAAGTTTAAAAATTTTTTTTTTGGATTTAGTAATTTTTCCAGCTTTTATCAGACTTTCAGATAGGGGAAATGTCAGTGAGCGTTCCGATTTCAGTTCCAAAGCGATTCGCCCACTGAGTCCTTGATATTTAGTCGTTTTCAGCCAATTTAATGGATTTTTGAAAATTTAACTTTTTTGTGAAAATATCCACTAAATGAGGGAATAATATGTGTGAGGGTACCCCAGGAGAGTTCCAAATGTGTGTGGGTAGAATATATATCCCACAGGGTTAAAATTGAAAAAAGTTGAAAAAAATTTTTTTGGGACTTAGTCATTTTTCCGGCGTTTATCAGACTTTCAGATAGGGGAAATGTCAGTGAGCATTCCGATTTCAGTTCCAGAGCGATTCGCTCAATGAGTCCTTGATATTTAGTCGTCTTCAGCCAATTTTCTGGATTTTTGAAAATTTCACTTTTTTGTGAAAATATCCACTAAATGAGGGAATAATATGTGTGAGGGTACCCCAGGAGAGTTCCAAATGTGTGTGGGTAGAATATATACCCCACGTGGGTAAAATTGAAAAAAGTTGAACAAAATTTTTTTTTTGGACTTAGTCATTTTTCCGGCGTTTATCAGACTTTCAGATAGGGGAAAAGTCAGTGAGCGTTCCGATTTCAGTTCCAGAGCTATTCGCTCAATGAGTCCTTGATAATTAGTCGTCTTCAGCCAATTTTCTGGATTTTTGAAAATTTCACTTTTTTGTGAAAATATCCACTAAATGAGGGAAAAATATGTGTGAGGGTACCCCAGGAGAGTTCCAAATGTGTGTGAGTAGAATATATATCCCACGGGGGTAAAATTGAAAAAAGTTTAAAAATTTTTTTTTTGGATTTAGTAATTTTTCCAGCTTTTATCAGACTTTCAGATAGGGGAAATGTCAGTGAGCGTTCCGATTTCAGTTCCAAAGCGATTCGCCCACTGAGTCCTTGATATTTAGTCGTTTTCAGCCAATTTAATGGATTTTTGAAAATTTAACTTTTTTGTGAAAATATCCACTAAATGAGGGAATAATATGTGTGAGGGTACCCCAGGAGAGTTCCAAATGTGTGTGGGTAGAATATATATCCCACAGGGTTAAAATTGAAAAAAGTTGAAAAAAATTTTTTTGGGACTTAGTCATTTTTCCGGCGTTTATCAGACTTTCAGATAGGGGAAATGTCAGTGAGCATTCCGATTTCAGTTCCAGAGCGATTCGCTCAATGAGTCCTTGATATTTAGTCGTCTTCAGCCAATTTTCTGGATTTTTGAAAATTTCACTTTTTTGTGAAAATATCCACTAAATGAGGGAATAATATGTGTGAGGGTACCCCAGGAGAGTTCCAAATGTGTGTGGGTAGAATATATATCCCACGGGGGTAAAATTGAAAAAAGTTTAAAAATTTTTTTTTGGATTTAGTAATTTTTCCAGCTTTTATCAGACTTTCAGATAGGGGAAATGTCAGTGAGCGTTCCGATTTCAGTTTCAGAGCGATTCGCCCAATGAGTCCTTGATATTTAGTCGTTTTCAGCCAATTTTCTGGATTTTTGAAAATTTCACTTTTTTGTGAAAATATCCACTAAATGAGGGAATAATATGTGTGAGGGTACCCCAGGAGAGTTCCAAATGTGTGTGGGTAGAATATATACCCCACGTGGGTAAAATTGAAAAAAGTTGAACAAAATTTTTTTTTTGGACTTAGTCATTTTTCCGGCGTTTATCAGACTTTCAGATAGGGGAAAAGTCAGTGAGCGTTCCGATTTCAGTTCCAGAGCGATTCGCTCAATGAGTCCTTGATAATTAGTCGTCTTCAGCCAATTTTCTGGATTTTTGAAAATTTCACTTTTTTGTGAAAATATCCACTAAATGAGGGAATAATATGTGTGAGGGTACCCCAGGAGAGTTCCAAATGTGTGTGAGTAGAATATATATCCCACGGGGGTAAAATTGAAAAAAGTTTAAAAATTTTTTTTTTGGATTTAGTAATTTTTCCAGCTTTTATCAGACTTTCAGATAGGGGAAATGTCAGTGAGCGTTCCGATTTCAGTTCCAAAGCGATTCTCCCACTGAGTCCTTGATATTTAGTCGTTTTCAGCCAATTTAATGGATTTTTGAAAATTTAACTTTTTTGTGAAAATATCCACTAAATGAGGGAATAATATGTGTGAGGGTACCCCAGGAGAGTTCCAAATGTGTGTGGGTAGAATATATATCCCACAGGGTTAAAATTGAAAAAAGTTGAAAAAAATTTTTTTTGGACTTAGTCATTTTTCCGGCGTTTATCAGACTTTCAGATAGGGGAAATGTCAGTGAGCGTTCCGATTTCAGTTCCAGAGCGATTCGCTCAATGAGTCCTTGATATTTAGTCGTCTTCAGCCAATTTTCTGGATTTTTGAAAATTTCACTTTTTTGTGAAAATATCCACTAAATGAGGGAATAATATGTGTGAGGGTACCCCAGGAGAGTTCCAAATGTGTGTGGGTAGAATATATATCCCACGGGGGTAAAATTGAAAAAAGTTTAAAAATTTTTTTTGGGATTTAGTAATTTTTCCAGCTTTTATCAGACTTTCAGATAGGGGAAATGTCAGTGAGCGTTCCGAATTCAGTTTCAGAGCGATTCGCCCAATGAGTCCTTGATATTTAGTCGTTTTTAGCCAATTTTCTGGATTTTTGAAAATTTCACTTTTTTGTGAAAATATCCACTAAATGAGGGAATATTATGTGTGAGGGTACCCCAGGAGAGTTCCAAATGTGTGTGGGTAGAATATATATCCCACAGGGTTAAAATTGAAAAAAGTTGAAAAAAATTTTTTTTTTGTACTTAGTCATTTTTCCGGCGTTTATCAGACTTTCAGATAGGGGAAATGTCAGTGAGCATTCCGATTTCAGTTCCAGAGCGATTCGCCCAATGAGTCCTTGATATTTAGTCGTTTTCAGCCAATTTTCTGGATTTTTGAAAATTTCACTTTTTGTGAAAATATCCACTAAATGAGGGAATAATATGTGTGAGGGTACCCCAGGAGAGTTCCAAATGTGTTTGGGTAGAATATATATCCCACAGGGTTAAAATTGAAAAAAGTTGAAAAAAAATTTTTTTTTGTAGTTAGACATTTTTCCGGCGTTTATCAGACTTTCAGATAGGGGAAATGTCAGTAAGCGTTCCGATTTCAGTTCCAGAGCGATTCGCCCAATGAGTCCTTGATATTTAGTCGTTTTCAGCCAATTTCTGAATTTTTGAAAATTTCACTTTTTTGTGAAAATATCCACTAAATGAGGGAATAATATGTGTGAGGGTACCCCAGGAGAGTTCCAAATGTGTGTGGGTAGAATATATATCCCACGGGGGTAAAATTGAAAAAAGTTTAAAAATTTTTTTTTGGATTTAGTAATTTTTCCAGCTTTTATCAGACTTTCAGATAGGGGAAATGTCAGTGAGCGTTCTGATTTCAGTTCCAAAGCGATTCGCCCACTGAGTCCTTGATATTTAGTCGTTTTCAGCCAATTTAATGGATTTTTGAAAATTTAACTTTTTTGTGAAAATATCCACTAAATGAGGGAATAATATGTGTGAGGGTACCCCAGGAGAGTTCCAAATGTGTGTGGGTAGAATATATACCCCACGTGGGTAAAATTGAAAAAAGTTGAACAAAATTTTTTTTTTGGACTTAGTCATTTTTCCGGCGTTTATCAGACTTTCAGATAGGGGAAAAGTCAGTGAGCGTTCCGATTTCAGTTCCAGAGCTATTCGCTCAATGAGTCCTTGATAATTAGTCGTCTTCAGCCAATTTTCTGGATTTTTGAAAATTTCACTTTTTTGTGAAAATATCCACTAAATGAGGGAATAATATGTGTGAGGGTACCCCAGGAGAGTTCCAAATGTGTGTGAGTAGAATATATATCCCACGGGGGTAAAATTGAAAAAAGTTTAAAAATTTTTTTTTTGGATTTAGTAATTTTTCCAGCTTTTATCAGACTTTCAGATAGGGGAAATGTCAGTGAGCGTTCCGATTTCAGTTCCAAAGCGATTCGCCCACTGAGTCCTTGATATTTAGTCGTTTTCAGCCAATTTAATGGATTTTTGAAAATTTAACTTTTTTGTGAAAATATCCACTAAATGAGGGAATAATATGTGTGAGGGTACCCCAGGAGAGTTCCAAATGTGTGTGGGTAGAATATATATCCCACAGGGTTAAAATTGAAAAAAGTTGAAAAAAATTTTTTTGGGACTTAGTCATTTTTCCGGCGTTTATCAGACTTTCAGATAGGGGAAATGTCAGTGAGCATTCCGATTTCAGTTCCAGAGCGATTCGCTCAATGAGTCCTTGATATTTAGTCGTCTTCAGCCAATTTTCTGGATTTTTGAAAATTTCACTTTTTTGTGAAAATATCCACTAAATGAGGGAATAATATGTGTGAGGGTACCCCAGGAGAGTTCCAAATGTGTGTGAGTAGAATATATATCCCACGGGGGTAAAATTGAAAAAAGTTTAAAAATTTTTTTTTTGGATTTAGTAATTTTTCCAGCTTTTATCAGACTTTCAGATAGGGGAAATGTCAGTGAGCGTTCCGATTTCAGTTCCAAAGCGATTCGCCCACTGAGTCCTTGATATTTAGTCGTTTTCAGCCAATTTAATGGATTTTTGAAAATTTAACTTTTTTGTGAAAATATCCACTAAATGAGGGAATAATATGTGTGAGGGTACCCCAGGAGAGTTCCAAATGTGTGTGGGTAGAATATATATCCCACAGGGTTAAAATTGAAAAAAGTTGAAAAAAATTTTTTTGGGACTTAGTCATTTTTCCGGCGTTTATCAGACTTTCAGATAGGGGAAATGTCAGTGAGCATTCCGATTTCAGTTCCAGAGCGATTCGCTCAATGAGTCCTTGATATTTAGTCGTCTTCAGCCAATTTTCTGGATTTTTGAAAATTTCACTTTTTTGTGAAAATATCCACTAAATGAGGGAATAATATGTGTGAGGGTACCCCAGGAGAGTTCCAAATGTGTGTGGGTAGAATATATACCCCACGTGGGTAAAATTGAAAAAAGTTGAACAAAATTTTTTTTTTGGACTTAGTCATTTTTCCGGCGTTTATCAGACTTTCAGATAGGGGAAAAGTCAGTGAGCGTTCCGATTTCAGTTCCAGAGCTATTCGCTCAATGAGTCCTTGATAATTAGTCGTCTTCAGCCAATTTTCTGGATTTTTGAAAATTTCACTTTTTTGTGAAAATATCCACTAAATGAGGGAAAAATATGTGTGAGGGTACCCCAGGAGAGTTCCAAATGTGTGTGAGTAGAATATATATCCCACGGGGGTAAAATTGAAAAAAGTTTAAAAATTTTTTTTTTGGATTTAGTAATTTTTCCAGCTTTTATCAGACTTTCAGATAGGGGAAATGTCAGTGAGCGTTCCGATTTCAGTTCCAAAGCGATTCGCCCACTGAGTCCTTGATATTTAGTCGTTTTCAGCCAATTTAATGGATTTTTGAAAATTTAACTTTTTTGTGAAAATATCCACTAAATGAGGGAATAATATGTGTGAGGGTACCCCAGGAGAGTTCCAAATGTGTGTGGGTAGAATATATATCCCACAGGGTTAAAATTGAAAAAAGTTGAAAAAAATTTTTTTGGGACTTAGTCATTTTTCCGGCGTTTATCAGACTTTCAGATAGGGGAAATGTCAGTGAGCATTCCGATTTCAGTTCCAGAGCGATTCGCTCAATGAGTCCTTGATATTTAGTCGTCTTCAGCCAATTTTCTGGATTTTTGAAAATTTCACTTTTTTGTGAAAATATCCACTAAATGAGGGAATAATATGTGTGAGGGTACCCCAGGAGAGTTCCAAATGTGTGTGGGTAGAATATATATCCCACGGGGGTAAAATTGAAAAAAGTTTAAAAATTTTTTTTTGGATTTAGTAATTTTTCCAGCTTTTATCAGACTTTCAGATAGGGGAAATGTCAGTGAGCGTTCCGATTTCAGTTTCAGAGCGATTCGCCCAATGAGTCCTTGATATTTAGTCGTCTTCAGCCAATTTTCTGGATTTTTGAAAATTTAACTTTTTTGTGAAAATATCCACTAAATGAGGGAATAATATGTGTGAGGGTACCCCAGGAGAGTTCCAAATGTGTGTGGGTAGAATATATACCCCACGTGGGTAAAATTGAAAAAAGTTGAACAAAATTTTTTTTTTGGACTTAGTCATTTTTCCGGCGTTTATCAGACTTTCAGATAGGGGAAAAGTCAGTGAGCGTTCCGATTTCAGTTCCAGAGCGATTCGCTCAATGAGTCCTTGATAATTAGTCGTCTTCAGCCAATTTTCTGGATTTTTGAAAATTTCACTTTTTTGTGAAAATATCCACTAAATGAGGGAATAATATGTGTGAGGGTACCCCAGGAGAGTTCCAAATGTGTGTGAGTAGAATATATATCCCACGGGGGTAAAATTGAAAAAAGTTTAAAAATTTTTTTTTGGGATTTAGTAATTTTTCCAGCTTTTATCAGACTTTCAGATAGGGGAAATGTCAGTGAGCGTTCCGATTTCAGTTCCAAAGCGATTCTCCCACTGAGTCCTTGATATTTAGTCGTTTTCAGCCAATTTAATGGATTTTTGAAAATTTAACTTTTTTGTGAAAATATCCACTAAATGAGGGAATAATATGTGTGAGGGTACCCCAGGAGAGTTCCAAATGTGTGTGGGTAGAATATATATCCCACAGGGTTAAAATTGAAAAAAGTTGAAAAAAATTTTTTTTGGACTTAGTCATTTTTCCGGCGTTTATCAGACTTTCAGATAGGGGAAATGTCAGTGAGCGTTCCGATTTCAGTTCCAGAGCGATTCGCTCAATGAGTCCTTGATATTTAGTCGTCTTCAGCCAATTTTCTGGATTTTTGAAAATTTCACTTTTTTGTGAAAATATCCACTAAATGAGGGAATAATATGTGTGAGGGTACCCCAGGAGAGTTCCAAATGTGTGTGGGTAGAATATATATCCCACGGGGGTAAAATTGAAAAAAGTTTAAAAATTTTTTTTGGGATTTAGTAATTTTTCCAGCTTTTATCAGACTTTCAGATAGGGGAAATGTCAGTGAGCGTTCCGAATTCAGTTTCAGAGCGATTCGCCCAATGAGTCCTTGATATTTAGTCGTTTTCAGCCAATTTTCTGGATTTTTGAAAATTTCACTTTTTTGTGAAAATATCCACTAAATGAGGGAATAATATGTGTGAGGGTACCCCAGGAGAGTTCCAAATGTGTGTGGGTAGAATATATATCCCACAGGGTTAAAATTGAAAAAAGTTGAAAAAAATTTTTTTTTTGTACTTAGTCATTTTTCCGGCGTTTATCAGACTTTCAGATAGGGGAAATGTCAGTGAGCATTCCGATTTCAGTTCCAGAGCGATTCGCCCAATGAGTCCTTGATATTTAGTCGTTTTCAGCCAATTTTCTGGATTTTTGAAAATTTCACTTTTTGTGAAAATATCCACTAAATGAGGGAATAATATGTGTGAGGGTACCCCAGGAGAGTTCCAAATGTGTTTGGGTAGAATATATATCCCACAGGGTTAAAATTGAAAAAAGTTGAAAAAAAATTTTTTTTTGTAGTTAGACATTTTTCCGGCGTTTATCAGACTTTCAGATAGGGGAAATGTCAGTAAGCGTTCCGATTTCAGTTCCAGAGCGATTCGCCCAATGAGTCCTTGATATTTAGTCGTTTTCAGCCAATTTCTGAATTTTTGAAAATTTCACTTTTTTGTGAAAATATCCACTAAATGAGGGAATAATATGTGTGAGGGTACCCCAGGAGAGTTCCAAATGTGTGTGGGTAGAATATATATCCCACGGGGGTAAAATTGAAAAAAGTTTAAAAATTTTTTTTTGGATTTAGTAATTTTTCCAGCTTTTATCAGACTTTCAGATAGGGGAAATGTCAGTGAGCGTTCTGATTTCAGTTCCAAAGCGATTCGCCCACTGAGTCCTTGATATTTAGTCGTTTTCAGCCAATTTAATGGATTTTTGAAAATTTAACTTTTTTGTGAAAATATCCACTAAATGAGGGAATAATATGTGTGAGGGTACCCCAGGAGAGTTCCAAATGTGTGTGGGTAGAATATATACCCCACGTGGGTAAAATTGAAAAAAGTTGAACAAAATTTTTTTTTTGGACTTAGTCATTTTTCCGGCGTTTATCAGACTTTCAGATAGGGGAAAAGTCAGTGAGCGTTCCGATTTCAGTTCCAGAGCTATTCGCTCAATGAGTCCTTGATAATTAGTCGTCTTCAGCCAATTTTCTGGATTTTTGAAAATTTCACTTTTTTGTGAAAATATCCACTAAATGAGGGAATAATATGTGTGAGGGTACCCCAGGAGAGTTCCAAATGTGTGTGAGTAGAATATATATCCCACGGGGGTAAAATTGAAAAAAGTTTAAAAATTTTTTTTTTGGATTTAGTAATTTTTCCAGCTTTTATCAGACTTTCAGATAGGGGAAATGTCAGTGAGCGTTCCGATTTCAGTTCCAAAGCGATTCGCCCACTGAGTCCTTGATATTTAGTCGTTTTCAGCCAATTTAATGGATTTTTGAAAATTTAACTTTTTTGTGAAAATATCCACTAAATGAGGGAATAATATGTGTGAGGGTACCCCAGGAGAGTTCCAAATGTGTGTGGGTAGAATATATATCCCACAGGGTTAAAATTGAAAAAAGTTGAAAAAAATTTTTTTGGGACTTAGTCATTTTTCCGGCGTTTATCAGACTTTCAGATAGGGGAAATGTCAGTGAGCATTCCGATTTCAGTTCCAGAGCGATTCGCTCAATGAGTCCTTGATATTTAGTCGTCTTCAGCCAATTTTCTGGATTTTTGAAAATTTCACTTTTTTGTGAAAATATCCACTAAATGAGGGAATAATATGTGTGAGGGTACCCCAGGAGAGTTCCAAATGTGTGTGGGTAGAATATATATCCCACGGGGGTAAAATTGAAAAAAGTTTAAAAATTTTTTTTTGGATTTAGTAATTTTTCCAGCTTTTATCAGACTTTCAGATAGGGGAAATGTCAGTGAGCGTTCCGATTTCAGTTTCAGAGCGATTCGCCCAATGAGTCCTTGATATTTAGTCGTTTTCAGCCAATTTTCTGGATTTTTGAAAATTTCACTTTTTTGTGAAAATATCCACTAAATGAGGGAATAATATGTGTGAGGGTACCCCAGGAGAGTTCCAAATGTGTGTGGGTAGAATATATACCCCACGTGGGTAAAATTGAAAAAAGTTGAACAAAATTTTTTTTTTGGACTTAGTCATTTTTCCGGCGTTTATCAGACTTTCAGATAGGGGAAAAGTCAGTGAGCGTTCCGATTTCAGTTCCAGAGCGATTCGCTCAATGAGTCCTTGATAATTAGTCGTCTTCAGCCAATTTTCTGGATTTTTGAAAATTTCACTTTTTTGTGAAAATATCCACTAAATGAGGGAATAATATGTGTGAGGGTACCCCAGGAGAGTTCCAAATGTGTGTGAGTAGAATATATATCCCACGGGGGTAAAATTGAAAAAAGTTTAAAAATTTTTTTTTTGGATTTAGTAATTTTTCCAGCTTTTATCAGACTTTCAGATAGGGGAAATGTCAGTGAGCGTTCCGATTTCAGTTCCAAAGCGATTCTCCCACTGAGTCCTTGATATTTAGTCGTTTTCAGCCAATTTAATGGATTTTTGAAAATTTAACTTTTTTGTGAAAATATCCACTAAATGAGGGAATAATATGTGTGAGGGTACCCCAGGAGAGTTCCAAATGTGTGTGGGTAGAATATATATCCCACAGGGTTAAAATTGAAAAAAGTTGAAAAAAATTTTTTTTGGACTTAGTCATTTTTCCGGCGTTTATCAGACTTTCAGATAGGGGAAATGTCAGTGAGCGTTCCGATTTCAGTTCCAGAGCGATTCGCTCAATGAGTCCTTGATATTTAGTCGTCTTCAGCCAATTTTCTGGATTTTTGAAAATTTCACTTTTTTGTGAAAATATCCACTAAATGAGGGAATAATATGTGTGAGGGTACCCCAGGAGAGTTCCAAATGTGTGTGGGTAGAATATATATCCCACGGGGGTAAAATTGAAAAAAGTTTAAAAATTTTTTTTTGGATTTAGTAATTTTTCCAGCTTTTATCAGACTTTCAGATAGGGGAAATGTCAGTGAGCGTTCCGATTTCAGTTCCAAAGCGATTCGCCCACTGAGTCCTTGATATTTAGTCGTTTTCAGCCAATTTAATGGATTTTTGAAAATTTAACTTTTTTGTGAAAATATCCACTAAATGAGGGAATAATATGTGTGAGGGTACCCCAGGAGAGTTCCAAATGTGTGTGGGTAGAATATATATCCCACAGGGTTAAAATTGAAAAAAGTTGAAAAAAATTTTTTTGGGACTTAGTCATTTTTCCGGCGTTTATCAGACTTTCAGATAGGGGAAATGTCAGTGAGCATTCCGATTTCAGTTCCAGAGCGATTCGCTCAATGAGTCCTTGATATTTAGTCGTCTTCAGCCAATTTTCTGGATTTTTGAAAATTTCACTTTTTTGTGAAAATATCCACTAAATGAGGGAATAATATGTGTGAGGGTACCCCAGGAGAGTTCCAAATGTGTGTGAGTAGAATATATATCCCACGGGGGTAAAATTGAAAAAAGTTTAAAAATTTTTTTTTTGGATTTAGTAATTTTTCCAGCTTTTATCAGACTTTCAGATAGGGGAAATGTCAGTGAGCGTTCCGATTTCAGTTCCAAAGCGATTCGCCCACTGAGTCCTTGATATTTAGTCGTTTTCAGCCAATTTAATGGATTTTTGAAAATTTAACTTTTTTGTGAAAATATCCACTAAATGAGGGAATAATATGTGTGAGGGTACCCCAGGAGAGTTCCAAATGTGTGTGGGTAGAATATATATCCCACAGGGTTAAAATTGAAAAAAGTTGAAAAAAATTTTTTTGGGACTTAGTCATTTTTCCGGCGTTTATCAGACTTTCAGATAGGGGAAATGTCAGTGAGCATTCCGATTTCAGTTCCAGAGCGATTCGCTCAATGAGTCCTTGATATTTAGTCGTCTTCAGCCAATTTTCTGGATTTTTGAAAATTTCACTTTTTTGTGAAAATATCCACTAAATGAGGGAATAATATGTGTGAGGGTACCCCAGGAGAGTTCCAAATGTGTGTGGGTAGAATATATACCCCACGTGGGTAAAATTGAAAAAAGTTGAACAAAATTTTTTTTTTGGACTTAGTCATTTTTCCGGCGTTTATCAGACTTTCAGATAGGGGAAAAGTCAGTGAGCGTTCCGATTTCAGTTCCAGAGCTATTCGCTCAATGAGTCCTTGATAATTAGTCGTCTTCAGCCAATTTTCTGGATTTTTGAAAATTTCACTTTTTTGTGAAAATATCCACTAAATGAGGGAAAAATATGTGTGAGGGTACCCCAGGAGAGTTCCAAATGTGTGTGAGTAGAATATATATCCCACGGGGGTAAAATTGAAAAAAGTTTAAAAATTTTTTTTTTGGATTTAGTAATTTTTCCAGCTTTTATCAGACTTTCAGATAGGGGAAATGTCAGTGAGCGTTCCGATTTCAGTTCCAAAGCGATTCGCCCACTGAGTCCTTGATATTTAGTCGTTTTCAGCCAATTTAATGGATTTTTGAAAATTTAACTTTTTTGTGAAAATATCCACTAAATGAGGGAATAATATGTGTGAGGGTACCCCAGGAGAGTTCCAAATGTGTGTGGGTAGAATATATATCCCACAGGGTTAAAATTGAAAAAAGTTGAAAAAAATTTTTTTGGGACTTAGTCATTTTTCCGGCGTTTATCAGACTTTCAGATAGGGGAAATGTCAGTGAGCATTCCGATTTCAGTTCCAGAGCGATTCGCTCAATGAGTCCTTGATATTTAGTCGTCTTCAGCCAATTTTCTGGATTTTTGAAAATTTCACTTTTTTGTGAAAATATCCACTAAATGAGGGAATAATATGTGTGAGGGTACCCCAGGAGAGTTCCAAATGTGTGTGGGTAGAATATATATCCCACGGGGGTAAAATTGAAAAAAGTTTAAAAATTTTTTTTTGGATTTAGTAATTTTTCCAGCTTTTATCAGACTTTCAGATAGGGGAAATGTCAGTGAGCGTTCCGATTTCAGTTTCAGAGCGATTCGCCCAATGAGTCCTTGATATTTAGTCGTCTTCAGCCAATTTTCTGGATTTTTGAAAATTTAACTTTTTTGTGAAAATATCCACTAAATGAGGGAATAATATGTGTGAGGGTACCCCAGGAGAGTTCCAAATGTGTGTGGGTAGAATATATACCCCACGTGGGTAAAATTGAAAAAAGTTGAACAAAATTTTTTTTTTGGACTTAGTCATTTTTCCGGCGTTTATCAGACTTTCAGATAGGGGAAAAGTCAGTGAGCGTTCCGATTTCAGTTCCAGAGCGATTCGCTCAATGAGTCCTTGATAATTAGTCGTCTTCAGCCAATTTTCTGGATTTTTGAAAATTTCACTTTTTTGTGAAAATATCCACTAAATGAGGGAATAATATGTGTGAGGGTACCCCAGGAGAGTTCCAAATGTGTGTGAGTAGAATATATATCCCACGGGGGTAAAATTGAAAAAAGTTTAAAAATTTTTTTTTGGGATTTAGTAATTTTTCCAGCTTTTATCAGACTTTCAGATAGGGGAAATGTCAGTGAGCGTTCCGATTTCAGTTCCAAAGCGATTCTCCCACTGAGTCCTTGATATTTAGTCGTTTTCAGCCAATTTAATGGATTTTTGAAAATTTAACTTTTTTGTGAAAATATCCACTAAATGAGGGAATAATATGTGTGAGGGTACCCCAGGAGAGTTCCAAATGTGTGTGGGTAGAATATATATCCCACAGGGTTAAAATTGAAAAAAGTTGAAAAAAATTTTTTTTGGACTTAGTCATTTTTCCGGCGTTTATCAGACTTTCAGATAGGGGAAATGTCAGTGAGCGTTCCGATTTCAGTTCCAGAGCGATTCGCTCAATGAGTCCTTGATATTTAGTCGTCTTCAGCCAATTTTCTGGATTTTTGAAAATTTCACTTTTTTGTGAAAATATCCACTAAATGAGGGAATAATATGTGTGAGGGTACCCCAGGAGAGTTCCAAATGTGTGTGGGTAGAATATATATCCCACGGGGGTAAAATTGAAAAAAGTTTAAAAATTTTTTTTGGGATTTAGTAATTTTTCCAGCTTTTATCAGACTTTCAGATAGGGGAAATGTCAGTGAGCGTTCCGAATTCAGTTTCAGAGCGATTCGCCCAATGAGTCCTTGATATTTAGTCGTTTTCAGCCAATTTTCTGGATTTTTGAAAATTTCACTTTTTTGTGAAAATATCCACTAAATGAGGGAATAATATGTGTGAGGGTACCCCAGGAGAGTTCCAAATGTGTGTGGGTAGAATATATATCCCACAGGGTTAAAATTGAAAAAAGTTGAAAAAAATTTTTTTTTTGTACTTAGTCATTTTTCCGGCGTTTATCAGACTTTCAGATAGGGGAAATGTCAGTGAGCATTCCGATTTCAGTTCCAGAGCGATTCGCCCAATGAGTCCTTGATATTTAGTCGTTTTCAGCCAATTTTCTGGATTTTTGAAAATTTCACTTTTTGTGAAAATATCCACTAAATGAGGGAATAATATGTGTGAGGGTACCCCAGGAGAGTTCCAAATGTGTTTGGGTAGAATATATATCCCACAGGGTTAAAATTGAAAAAAGTTGAAAAAAAATTTTTTTTTGTAGTTAGACATTTTTCCGGCGTTTATCAGACTTTCAGATAGGGGAAATGTCAGTAAGCGTTCCGATTTCAGTTCCAGAGCGATTCGCCCAATGAGTCCTTGATATTTAGTCGTTTTCAGCCAATTTCTGAATTTTTGAAAATTTCACTTTTTTGTGAAAATATCCACTAAATGAGGGAATAATATGTGTGAGGGTACCCCAGGAGAGTTCCAAATGTGTGTGGGTAGAATATATATCCCACGGGGGTAAAATTGAAAAAAGTTTAAAAATTTTTTTTTGGATTTAGTAATTTTTCCAGCTTTTATCAGACTTTCAGATAGGGGAAATGTCAGTGAGCGTTCTGATTTCAGTTCCAAAGCGATTCGCCCACTGAGTCCTTGATATTTAGTCGTTTTCAGCCAATTTAATGGATTTTTGAAAATTTAACTTTTTTGTGAAAATATCCACTAAATGAGGGAATAATATGTGTGAGGGTACCCCAGGAGAGTTCCAAATGTGTGTGGGTAGAATATATACCCCACGTGGGTAAAATTGAAAAAAGTTGAACAAAATTTTTTTTTTGGACTTAGTCATTTTTCCGGCGTTTATCAGACTTTCAGATAGGGGAAAAGTCAGTGAGCGTTCCGATTTCAGTTCCAGAGCTATTCGCTCAATGAGTCCTTGATAATTAGTCGTCTTCAGCCAATTTTCTGGATTTTTGAAAATTTCACTTTTTTGTGAAAATATCCACTAAATGAGGGAATAATATGTGTGAGGGTACCCCAGGAGAGTTCCAAATGTGTGTGAGTAGAATATATATCCCACGGGGGTAAAATTGAAAAAAGTTTAAAAATTTTTTTTTTGGATTTAGTAATTTTTCCAGCTTTTATCAGACTTTCAGATAGGGGAAATGTCAGTGAGCGTTCCGATTTCAGTTCCAAAGCGATTCGCCCACTGAGTCCTTGATATTTAGTCGTTTTCAGCCAATTTAATGGATTTTTGAAAATTTAACTTTTTTGTGAAAATATCCACTAAATGAGGGAATAATATGTGTGAGGGTACCCCAGGAGAGTTCCAAATGTGTGTGGGTAGAATATATATCCCACAGGGTTAAAATTGAAAAAAGTTGAAAAAAATTTTTTTGGGACTTAGTCATTTTTCCGGCGTTTATCAGACTTTCAGATAGGGGAAATGTCAGTGAGCATTCCGATTTCAGTTCCAGAGCGATTCGCTCAATGAGTCCTTGATATTTAGTCGTCTTCAGCCAATTTTCTGGATTTTTGAAAATTTCACTTTTTTGTGAAAATATCCACTAAATGAGGGAATAATATGTGTGAGGGTACCCCAGGAGAGTTCCAAATGTGTGTGGGTAGAATATATATCCCACGGGGGTAAAATTGAAAAAAGTTTAAAAATTTTTTTTTGGATTTAGTAATTTTTCCAGCTTTTATCAGACTTTCAGATAGGGGAAATGTCAGTGAGCGTTCCGATTTCAGTTTCAGAGCGATTCGCCCAATGAGTCCTTGATATTTAGTCGTTTTCAGCCAATTTTCTGGATTTTTGAAAATTTCACTTTTTTGTGAAAATATCCACTAAATGAGGGAATAATATGTGTGAGGGTACCCCAGGAGAGTTCCAAATGTGTGTGGGTAGAATATATACCCCACGTGGGTAAAATTGAAAAAAGTTGAACAAAATTTTTTTTTTGGACTTAGTCATTTTTCCGGCGTTTATCAGACTTTCAGATAGGGGAAAAGTCAGTGAGCGTTCCGATTTCAGTTCCAGAGCGATTCGCTCAATGAGTCCTTGATAATTAGTCGTCTTCAGCCAATTTTCTGGATTTTTGAAAATTTCACTTTTTTGTGAAAATATCCACTAAATGAGGGAATAATATGTGTGAGGGTACCCCAGGAGAGTTCCAAATGTGTGTGAGTAGAATATATATCCCACGGGGGTAAAATTGAAAAAAGTTTAAAAATTTTTTTTTTGGATTTAGTAATTTTTCCAGCTTTTATCAGACTTTCAGATAGGGGAAATGTCAGTGAGCGTTCCGATTTCAGTTCCAAAGCGATTCTCCCACTGAGTCCTTGATATTTAGTCGTTTTCAGCCAATTTAATGGATTTTTGAAAATTTAACTTTTTTGTGAAAATATCCACTAAATGAGGGAATAATATGTGTGAGGGTACCCCAGGAGAGTTCCAAATGTGTGTGGGTAGAATATATATCCCACAGGGTTAAAATTGAAAAAAGTTGAAAAAAATTTTTTTTGGACTTAGTCATTTTTCCGGCGTTTATCAGACTTTCAGATAGGGGAAATGTCAGTGAGCGTTCCGATTTCAGTTCCAGAGCGATTCGCTCAATGAGTCCTTGATATTTAGTCGTCTTCAGCCAATTTTCTGGATTTTTGAAAATTTCACTTTTTTGTGAAAATATCCACTAAATGAGGGAATAATATGTGTGAGGGTACCCCAGGAGAGTTCCAAATGTGTGTGGGTAGAATATATATCCCACGGGGGTAAAATTGAAAAAAGTTTAAAAATTTTTTTTTGGATTTAGTAATTTTTCCAGCTTTTATCAGACTTTCAGATAGGGGAAATGTCAGTGAGCGTTCCGATTTCAGTTTCAGAGCGATTCGCCCAATGAGTCCTTGATATTTAGTCGTTTTCAGCCAATTTTCTGGATTTTTGAAAATTTCACTTTTTTGTGAAAATATCCACTAAATGAGGGAATAATATGTGTGAGGGTACCCCAGGAGAGTTCCAAATGTGTGTGGGTAGAATATATATCCCACAGGGTTAAAATTGAAAAAAGTTGAAAAAAATTTTTTTTTTGTACTTAGTCATTTTTCCGGCGTTTATCAGACTTTCAGATAGGGGAAATGTCAGTGAGCTTTCCGATTTCAGTTCCAGAGCGATTCGCCCAATGAGTCTTTGATATTTAGTCGTTTTCAGCCAATTTTCTGGATTTTTGAAAATTTCACTTTTTTGTGAAAATATCCACTAAATGAGGGAATAATATGTGTGAGGGTACCCCAGGAGAGTGCCAAATGTGTGTGGGTAGAATATATATCCCACAGGGTTAAAATTGAAAAAAGTTGAAAAAAATTTTTTTTTGGACTTAGTCATTTTTCCGGCGTTTATCAGACTTTCAGATAGGGGAAATGTCAGTGAGCTTTCCGATTTCAGTTCCAGAGCGATTCGCCCAATGAGTCCTTGATATTTAGTCGTTTTCAGCCAATTTTCTGGATTTTTGAAAATTTCACTTTTTTGTGAAAATATCCACTAAATGAGGGAATACTATGTGTGAGGGTACCCCAGGAGAGTTCCAAATGTGTGTGGCTAGAATATATATCCCACGGGGTTAAAATTGAAAAAAGTTGAAAAAAATTTTTTTTTGGTCTTAGTAATTTTTCCGGCGTTTATCAGACTTTCAGATAGGGGAAATGTCAGTGAGCTTTCCGATTTCAGTTCCAGAGCGATTCGCCCAATGAGTCCTTGATATTTAGTCGTTTTCAGCCAATTTTCTGGATTTTTGAAAATTTCACTTTTTTGTGAAAATATCCACTAAATGAGGGAATAATATGTGTGAGGGTACCCCAGGAGAGTTCCAAATGTGTGTGGGTAGAATATATATCCCACGGGGTTAAAATTGAAAAAAGTTGAAAAAAATTTTTTTTTGGACTTAGTAATTTTTCCAGCGTTTATCAGACTTTCAGATAGGGGAAATGTCAGTGAGCATTCCGATTTCAGTTCCAGAGCGATTCGCCCAATGAGTCCTTGATATTTAGTCGTTTTCAGCCAATTTAATGGATTTTTGAAAATTTCACTTTTTGTGAAAATATCCACTAAATGAGGGAATAATATGTGTGAGGGTACCCCAGGAGAGTTCCAAATGTGTTTGGGTAGAATATATATCCCACAGGGTTAAAATTGAAAAAAGTTGAAAAAAAATTTTTTTTTGTAGTTAGACATTTTTCCGGCGTTTATCAGACTTTCAGATAGGGGAAATGTCAGTAAGCGTTCCGATTTCAGTTCCAGAGCGATTCGCCCAATGAGTCCTTGATATTTAGTCGTTTTCAGCCAATTTCTGAATTTTTGAAAATTTCACTTTTTTGTGAAAATATCCACTAAATGAGGGAATAATATGTGTGAGGGTACCCCAGGAGAGTTCCAAATGTGTGTGGGTAGAATATATATCCCACGGGGGTAAAATTGAAAAAAGTTTAAAAATTTTTTTTTGGATTTAGTAATTTTTCCAGCTTTTATCAGACTTTCAGATAGGGGAAATGTCAGTGAGCGTTCTGATTTCAGTTCCAAAGCGATTCGCCCACTGAGTCCTTGATATTTAGTCGTTTTCAGCCAATTTAATGGATTTTTGAAAATTTAACTTTTTTGTGAAAATATCCACTAAATGAGGGAATAATATGTGTGAGGGTACCCCAGGAGAGTTCCAAATGTGTGTGGGTAGAATATATATCCCACAGGGTTAAAATTGAAAAAAGTTGAAAAAAATTTTTTTTGGACTTAGTCATTTTTCCGGCGTTTATCAGACTTTCAGATAGGGGAAATGTCAGTGAGCATTCCGATTTCAGTTCCAGAGCGATTCGCTCAATGAGTCCTTGATATTTAGTCGTCTTCAGCCAATTTTCTGGATTTTTGAAAATTTCACTTTTTTGTGAAAATATCCACTAAATGAGGGAATAATGTGTGTGAGGGTACCCCAGGAGAGTTCCAAATGTGTGTGGGTAGAATATATATCCCACGGGGGTAAAATTGAAAAAAGTTTAAAAATTTTTTTTTGGATTTAGTAATTTTTCCAGCTTTTATCAGACTTTCAGATAGGGGAAATGTCAGTGAGCGTTCCGATTTCAGTTTCAGAGCGATTCGCCCAATGAGTCCTTGATATTTAGTCGTTTTCAGCCAATTTTCTGGATTTTTGAAAATTTCACTTTTTTGTGAAAATATCCACTAAATGAGGGAATAATATGTGTGAGGGTACCCCAGGAGAGTTCCAAATGTGTGTGGGTAGAATATATATCCCACAGGGTTAAAATTGAAAAAAGTTGAAAAAAATTTTTTTTTTGTACTTAGTCATTTTTCCGGCGTTTATCAGACTTTCAGATAGGGGAAATGTCAGTGAGCATTCCGATTTCAGTTCCAGAGCGATTCGCCCAATCAGTCCTTCATATTTAGTCATTTTCAGCCAATTTTCTGGATTCTTGAAAATTTCACTTTTTTGTGAAAATATCCACTAAATGAGGGAATAATATGTGTGAGGGTACCCCAGGAGAGTTCCAAATGTGTGTGGGTAGAATATATATCCCACAGGGTTAAAATTGAAAAAAGTTGAAAAAAAAAATTTTTTTGACTTAGTCATTTTTCCGGCGTTTATCAGACTTTCAGATAGGGGAAATGTCAGTGAGCTTTCCGATTTCAGTTCCAGAGCGATTCGCCCAATGAGTCTTTGATATTTAGTCGTTTTCAGCCAATTTCCTGGATTTTTGAAAATTTCACTTTTTTGTGAAAATATCCACTAAATGAGGGAATAATATGTGTGAGGGTACCCCAGGAGAGTGCCAAATGTGTGTGGGTAGAATATATATCCCACAGGGTTAAAATTGAAAAAAGTTGAAAAAAAAAATTTTTTTGACTTAGTCATTTTTCCGGCGTTTATCAGACTTTCAGATAGGGGAAATGTCAGTGAGCTTTCCGATTTCAGTTCCAGAGCGATTCGCCCAATGAGTGTTATGTTCTGCTACCAAAGCTAAGGAAAGAGAGGAGATCTGTCCCTACTATGAGGCTCAGCTGAATCCCTACGATGTAACAGGGAACCTGATCCTGCGATCAGACCTGCTAAAGTCCTAATCTAATCTGTACGAAGACCTATAGATGTGGGGAGGGAATCCCTACAAGTACTAAGGACTGGGAGGAATATGGGACACCTCCTAACAGAAATAGTAGCAGACAGACGAACAAACAAAATAGATAGAACATAGAGGTCCGTAGACCAAGCAAACTAACAGAGTTAGATACAGAGCACAGGCTAGCTAGAAAGTAGATATACAATGAAGTCCAGCAAAGCCAGAAGGGCGGATCAGGACTAAATAGGCCAACAAGGTCATGTGACCAGCAAAGGAAAAAAACCTAACACCAAGGTTCTAACAGTACCCCCCCTTCTAAGAGGATCCTCCGGATCCCCTAGGACCAGGCTTATCAGGAAATCTCCTGTGAAACGCTCCGATAAGTCTGGACGTGGAAACATCATCTGACCTCACCCAAGAGTTATCCTCGGGTCCGAAACCTTTCCAGGCCACAAGATACTGCAAACTACCTCTATACCGTCTAGAGTCAAGGATGCGAGAAATTTCATATTCCCCGTCCTCCACCACCGGAGGAACAGAGGCAGAGGCGTCACCATCCGACACAACAACTTTTTTTAACAGAGAGACATGAAAGACCGGATTAATTCTCCAGGAGGTAGGAACCTCCAACCTAACAGCAGATTGGTTGACAACCTGAAGCACCTTAAAGGGCCCTACAAACTTGGGACCCAATTTCTTAGAAGGAATCCTCAACCGCAGATTCCTAGAGGACAACCAAACCATGTCACCAACAGCGAACAAAACCTCCTGTCGTTTCCTATCAAAGTAGTCTTTAGATTTTCTGTTGGCCTCCTGAAGATTACCACGCACATCCGTCCAAACTCTTTCCAAATCACCGGAAAAATTCTCCTCCTCAGGCACGGCAGATCCCAACTTGGAGAACGACCCAAACGACGGATGTCTCCCAGAACAACAAAAAAAAGGCGAACAACCAGCAGAAGAAGATGTATGATTGTTCAGAGCAAATTCGGCAAGTGGCAGAAACTCAGACCACCCCTCCTGATTGTCTGCCACAAAACAACGCAAGAACTGCTCAACATCCTGGTTTTTCCTTTATGTCTGGCCATTAGATTCAGGATGATATCCGGACGAAAACGACAAATGAATTCCCAACCTGTCACAAAAGGCACGCCAAAAACGAGCCACGAACTGAGGACCCCTATCAGAAACAATGTCAGTAGGAACGCCATGAAGTCTGACAATTTCCTTGACAAAGGCCTTAGCGAGAGTTTTAGCGCAGGGCAGTTTGACGAAGGGAACCAAGTGACACATCTTGCTAAAGCGGTCCACGACCACCCAGATGACAGTAAAACCCTCAGAGGGGGGAAGGTCAGTTATAAAGTCCATAGCCAAATGTGTCCAAGGAGCACTGGGGACCTCCAAAGGACAAAGCAACCCCGCAGCAGGAGTATGTGAGGACTTAGATCTAGCACATATAGTACATTGGCGCACCCACTTAATGACTTCCTTCTGCCATCCAGGCCACCAAAAACTGCGACCCACCAGTCTCTTGGTCTCAGAGATTCCGGGATGACCTGCTAACCGAGATTCGTGACACTCAACAAACAAATCTCTCCTAAAGGTCTCAGGCACAAACAACCTCCCATGAGGAGTGTTAGATGGGGCATTCTCCTGAGCTTTAAGAATCTCATCTTCCAAAACGGAGTCTAAAGCAGCTATCACAACACCTTCTTGTAAAATGTTTTCCTCTTTCTCAGCACCGACTATGGGAGAAAAACTGCGAGACAAGGCATCCGCCTTAACATTCTTAGTACCAGGGATGTAAGTAACGGAGAAATTAAACCGCGAGAAAAACAGTGCCCACCTAGCCTGACGGGCATTCAGGCGCTTGGCAGCATCAAGATATATCAGATTTTTATGATCCGTAAGAACCTGAACGGGAAATTCCGCACCTTCCAAGAAGTGGCGCCAGTGTTCAAATGCGAGTTTAATAGCCAATAATTCCCGATTACCAATATCGTAATTCAATTCAGTCTCCGAAAATTTTTTTGAAAAAAAGGCACAGGGATGTAATCCATCCCCGTTATCCTGAGACAATACTGCGCCAACCCCCACAGAGGAAGCATCAACCTCAACCAAAAACGGAATAGTAACATCAGGCTGCATAAGGATGGGAGCAGAGGTGAACCTCTCCTTGAGATACACAAAAGCTTCAATGGCCTCAGAAGACCACTGAACCGCATCAGCACCTTTCCTGGTGAGATCAGTCAGAGGTTTGACAATACTAGAAAATTTTTTTATGAACTTTCTATAGTAATTGGCGAAACCCAAAAACCTCTGTATCGATTTCAAACCAATAGGCCTAGGCCATTCCTGCACAGCCTGAACCTTAACCGGATCCATCTCAAAACCTTTGCTGGAGATAATGTAGCCCAAAAAACTAATTCTCTGTACAGCGAACTCACATTTCTCCAGCTTAGCAAAAAGCGAATTGTCCATTAATAACTGTAATACCTCACGCACGCTCCGCCAATGAGACTCCAGATCTGGCGAATAAATCAAAATGTCATCCAAATACACAACCACATTTTTACCGATCAAAGGTCTAAGGATGTCATTAATCAGATTCTGAAAAAATGCAGGAGCATTAGTGAGACCAAAAGGCATAACCAGATTCTCAAAATGACCCACAGGAGTGTTAAAAGCAGTCTTCCATTCATCACCCTCCTTCATGCGCAACAGATTGTATGCCCCCTTAAGGTCAATTTTAGAGAACCACTTGGCCCCCAATAACTGGTTAAACAGATCAGGAATCAATGGCAGTGGGTAAGGATTGCGTACCGTAATTTTGTTAATCTCACGAAAATCCAGACAAGGACGTAAACCGCCGTCCTTTTTTTTTACAAAAAAAAATCCAACTGCCACAGGAGACTTAGAGGGCCTAATGTGACCGGCGGCCAAGCTTGTCTGTATGTATTCCTCCAAAGCCTTCCTCTCAGGAATAGTAAGGTTAAATAAACGACTCTTAGGAAGAGTCGCTCCAGGGACAAATTCAATAGAACAATCATAGTCTCTATGGGGAGGCAAAACCTGCGATTCCTTCTCAGAAAAAACTCTCCAAAAATCCTGAATAGGAACAGGCAATTCTCCCCTATCCAAAGCTGCAATACGCCCGTTACAACACTTGTCATAACATTTATGGCTCCAGGATTTAATTTCACTGGTAGACCAATCCAGTACAGGATTGTGAAATTTTAACCAGGGCAAACCCAATATTACTGGAGAAGGCAAGTTATTCAACACTACCAAATCCAATTTCTCATGGTGAACACCATTAATAGTGAGAGGAAATTCACTGACCTTGAGAGTAATATTCTTCAAAGGGGAGCCATCCACAGAAACCACAGCAATGGGGGATGACAAAGGTTCAGGTTTTAAATTGAGTTTTTCCACGAATCCCCCATCAATTACATTCAGTGTAGACCCGCAATCAACAAACACCCGAAATTCCATTAATTTTTCCTGAGCAATCGTGGAAGCAGCTAAAAATATACCCTTGGAATTTAAACAGGCAATACGGGCGTGACTGACCATTTTTTTTTCTTTCTTCATACGAAGCTCACAGCCTTTAAGCAAATGACCAGATTTTCCGCAGTAGAAACACAAGCCTTGCGAAAAACGACGGTCTTTTTCTTGAGAGCGAGGTGCCACCGATCCAATCTCCATCGGTTCACCACTGTTAGTACACACATTATCATAACCAGAAACTGACATAGCAGAGGATTTGCTCTCATTAACCCTAGCACGCAGTCTTCTATCCACCCGTATAGCTAATTGCATAGCCTGTTGCAAATCTTCAGGTGTAGGATAAGCAATTAGCAGGTCTTTAACCCTTTCACTGAGCCCAGCAAGAAATAGACTTTTCAGAGCAGAATCGTTCCACCCTGTTTGAGTGGACCAACGACGAAAATGTGTACAATATTTTTCCACATTACCCGATCCTTGTTTTAGACGTCTCAACTCAGTCTCAGCTGATGCGACACGGTCAGGATCATCATATAATAGTCCCAAAGCAGAAAAAAAACTATCCACTGATCTGAAGCATGAATCACTAGGTTGCAAAGAAAAGGCCCACTCCTGAGGCTCTTTGCGCAAAAGTGACATTATGAACCCTACGCGCTGGGATTCATCCCCAGAGGACTTAGGTCTCAAACGAAAATACAATAAGCAAGCATTTTTAAATGAAAAAAATTCTCGGTGTTCACCAAAAAACAAATCCGGCAAACATACCTTAGGCTCCAAGAAATGTGCTCCAGGACAGTTACTCACGTGCTGACGGAGCTCGGCCACCTCCAGAGAGAGTCCCTGCAGGCGATGAGCCAAATCCTGAACCGACACCATGATGGAACAGAAAAATCTTTCCTTAGAGAATTTGCTGGCTGGACTTACTGTTATGTTCTGCTACCAAAGCTAAGGAAAGAGAGGAGATCTGTCCCTACTATGAGACTCAGCTGAATCCCTACGATGTAACAGGGAACCTGATCCTGCGATCAGACCTGCTAAAGTCCTAATCTAATCTGTACGAAGACCTATAGATGTGGGGAGGGAATCCCTACAAGTACTAAGGACTGGGAGGAATATGGGACACCTCCTAACAGAAATAGTAGCAGACAGACGAACAAACAAAATAGATAGAACATAGAGGTCCGTAGACCAAGCAAACTAACAGAGTTAGATACAGAGCACAGGCTAGCTAGAAAGTAGATATACAATGAAGTCCAGCAAAGCCAGAAGGGCGGAGCAGGACTAAATAGGCCAACAAGGTCATGTGACCAGCAAAGGAAAAAAAACCTAACAGCAAGGTTCTAACAATGAGTCCTTGATATTTAGTCGTTTTCAGCCAATTTTCTGGATTTTTGAAAATTTCACTTTTTTGTGAAAATATCCACTAAATGAGGGAATAATATGTGTGAGTGTACCCCAGGAGAGTTCCAAATGTGTGTGGGTAGAATATATATCCCACAGGGTTAAAATTGAAAAAAGTTGAGCAAAATTTTTTTGGACTTAGTCATTTTTCCGGCGTTTATCAGACTTTCAGATAGGGGAAAAGTCAGTGAGCGTTCCGATTTCAGTTCCAGAGCGATTCGCCCAATCAGTCCTTGATATTTAGTCGTCTTCAGCCAATTTTCTGGATTTTTGAAAATTTCACTTTTTTGTGAAAATATCCACTAAATGAGGGAATAATATGTGTGAGGGTACCCCAGGAGAGTTCCAAATGTGTGTGGGTAGAATATATATCCCACAGGGTTAAAATTGAAAAAAGTTGAAAAAAATTTTTTTTTGGACTTAGTCATTTTTCCGGCGTTTATCAGACTTTCAGATAGGGGAAATGTCAGTGAGCTTTCCGATTTCAGTTCCAGAGCGATTCGCCCAATGAGTCCTTGATATTTAGTCGTTTTCAGCCAATTTTCTGGATTTTTGAAAATTTCACTTTTTTGTGAAAATATCCACTAAATGAGGGAATAATATGTGTGAGGGTACCCCAGGAGAGTTCCAAATGTGTGTGGGTAGAATATATATCCCACAGGGTTAAAATTGAAAAAAGTTGAAAAAAAATTTTTTTTTGTACTTAGTCATTTTTCCGGCGTTTATCAGACTTTCAGATAGGGGAAATGTCAGTGAGCATTCCGATTTCAGTTCCAGAGCGATTTGCCCAATCAGTCCTTGATATTTAGTCGTTTTCAGCCAATTTTCTGGATTTTTGAAAATTTCACTTTTTTGTGAAAATATCCACTAAATGAGGGAATAATATGTGTGAGGGTACCCCAGGAGAGTTCCAAATGTGTGTGGGTAGAATATATATCCCACAGGGTTAAAACTGAAAAAAGTTGAAAAAAAAATTTTTTTGGACTTAGTCATTTTTCCGGCGTTTATCAGACTTTCAGATAGGGGAAATGTCAGTGAGCTTTCCGATTTCAGTTCCAGAGCGATTCGCCCAATGAGTCCTTGATATTTAGTTGTTTTCAGCCAATTTTCTGGATTTTTGAAAATTTCACTTTTTTGTGAAAATATCCACTAAATGAGGGAATAATATGTGTGAGGGTACCCCAGGAGAGTTCCAAATGTGTGTGGGTAGAAAATATATCCCACAGGGTTAAAACTGAAAAAAGTTGAAAAAAAAATTTTTTTGGACTTAGTCATTTTTCCGGCGTTTATCAGACTTTCAGATAGGGGAAATGTCAGTGAGCTTTCCGATTTCAGTTCCAGAGCGATTCGCCCAATGAGTCCTTGATATTTAGTCGTTTTCAGCCAATTTTCTGGATTTTTGAAAATTTCACTTTTTTGTGAAAATATCCACTAAATGAGGGAATAATATGTGTGAGGGTACCCCAGGAGAGTTCCAAATGTGTGTGGGTAGAATATATATCCCACAGGGTTAAAATTGAAAAAAGTTGAAAAAAAATTTTTTTGGACTTAGTCATTTTTCCGGCGTTTATCAGACTTTCAGATAGGGGAAATGTCAGTGAGCTTTCCGATTTCAGTTCCAGAGCGATTCGCCCAATGAGTCCTTGATATTTAGTTGTTTTCAGCCAATTTTCTGGATTTTTGAAAATTTCACTTTTTTGTGAAAATATCCACTAAATGAGGGAATAATATGTGTGAGGGTACCCCAGGAGAGTTCCAAATGTGTGTGGGTAGAATATATATCCCACAGGGTTAAAATTGAAAAAAGTTGAAAAAAATTTTTTTTTGGACTTAGTCATTTTTCCGGCGTTTATCAGACTTTCAGATAGGGGAAATGTCAGTGAGCTTTCCGATTTCAGTTCCAGAGCGATTCGCCCAATGAGTCCTTGATATTTAGTCGTTTTCAGCCAATTTTCTGGATTTTTGAAAATTTCACTTTTTTGTGAAAATATCCACTAAATGAGGGAATAATATGTGTGAGGGTACCCCAGGAGAGTTCCAAATGTGTGTGGGTAGAATATATATCCCACAGGGTTAAAATTGAAAAAAGTTGAAAAAAAATTTTTTTTTGTACTTAGTCATTTTTCCGGCGTTTATCAGACTTTCAGATAGGGGAAATGTCAGTGAGCATTCCGATTTCAGTTCCAGAGCGATTTGCCCAATCAGTCCTTGATATTTAGTCGTTTTCAGCCAATTTTCTGGATTTTTGAAAATTTCACTTTTTTGTGAAAATATCCACTAAATGAGGGAATAATATGTGTGAGGGTACCCCAGGAGAGTTCCAAATGTGTGTGGGTAGAATATATATCCCACAGGGTTAAAATTGAAAAAAGTTGAAAAAAATTTTTTTTTGGACTTAGTCATTTTTCCGGCGTTTATCAGACTTTCAGATAGGGGAAATGTCAGTGAGCTTTCCGATTTCAGTTCCAGAGCGATTCGCCCAATGAGTCCTTGATATTTAGTCGTTTTCAGCCAATTTTCTGGATTTTTGAAAATTTCACTTTTTTGTGAATATATCCACTAAATGAGGGAATAATATGTGTGAGGGTACCCCAGGAGAGTTCCAAATGTGTGTGGGTAGAATATATATCCCACAGGGTTAAAATTGAAAAAAGTTGAAAAAAATTTTTTTTGGACTTAGTCATTTTTCCGGCGTTTATCAGACTTTCAGATAGGGGAAATGTCAGTGAGCTTTCCGATTTCAGTTCCAGAGCGATTCGCCCAATGAGTCCTTGATATTTAGTCGTTTTCAGCCAATTTTCTGGATTTTTGAAAATTTCACTTTTTTGTGAAAATATCCACTAAATGAGGGAATAATATGTGTGAGGGTACCCCAGGAGAGTTCCAAATGTGTGTGGCTAGAATATATATCCCACAGGGTTAAAATTGAAAAAAGTTGAAAAAAAATTTTTTTGGACTTAGTCATTTTTCCGGCGTTTATCAGACTTTCAGATAGGGGAAATGTCAGTGAGCTTTCCGATTTCAGTTCCAGAGCGATTCGCCCAATGAGTCCTTGATATTTAGTCGTTTTCAGCCAATTTTCTGGATTTTTGAAAATTTCACTTTTTTGTGAAAATATCCACTAAATGAGGGAATAATATGTGTGAGGGTACCCCAGGAGAGTTCCAAATGTGTGTGGGTAGAATATATATCCCACAGGGTTAAAATTGAAAAAAGTTGAAAAAAAATTTTTTTTTGTACTTAGTCATTTTTCCGGCGTTTATCAGACTTTCAGATAGGGGAAATGTCAGTGAGCATTCCGATTTCAGTTCCAGAGCGATTTGCCCAATCAGTCCTTGATATTTAGTCGTTTTCAGCCAATTTTCTGGATTTTTGAAAATTTCACTTTTTTGTGAAAATATCCACTAAATGAGGGAATAATATGTGTGAGGGTACCCCAGGAGAGTTCCAAATGTGTGTGGGTAGAATATATATCCCACAGGGTTAAAATTGAAAAAAGTTGAAAAAAATTTTTTTTGGACTTAGTCATTTTTCCGGCGTTTATCAGACTTTCAGATAGGGGAAATGTTAGTGAGCTTTCCGATTTCAGTTCCAGAGCGATTCGCCCAATGAGTCCTTGATATTTAGTCGTTTTCAGCCAATTTTCTGGATTTTTGAAAATTTCACTTTTTTGTGAAAATATCCACTAAATGAGGGAATAATATGTGTGAGGGTACCCCAGGAGAGTTCCAAATGTGTGTGGGTAGAATATATATCCCACAGGGTTAAAATTGAAAAAAGTTGAAAAAAAATTTTTTTGGACTTAGTCATTTTTCCGGCGTTTATCAGACTTTCAGATAGGGGAAATGTCAGTGAGCTTTCCGATTTCAGTTCCAGAGCGATTCGCCCAATGAGTCCTTGATATTTAGTCGTTTTCAGCCAATTTTCTGGATTTTTGAAAATTTCACTTTTTTGTGAAAATATCCACTAAATGAGGGAATAATATGTGTGAGGGTACCCCAGGAGAGTTCCAAATGTGTGTGGGTAGAATATATATCCCACAGGGTTAAAATTGAAAAAAGAAAATTTCACTTTTTTGTGAAAATATCCACTAAATGAGGGAATAATATGTGTGAGGGTACCCCAGGAGAGTTCCAAATGTGTGTGGGTAGAATATATATCCCACAGGGTTAAAATTGAAAAAAGTTGAAAAAAAAATTTTTTTTGTACTTAGTCATTTTTCCGGCGTTTATCAGACTTTCAGATAGGGGAAATGTTAGTGAGCTTTCCGATTTCAGTTCCAGAGCGATTCGCCCAATGAGTCCTTGATATTTAGTCGTTTTCAGCCAATTTTCTGGATTTTTGAAAATTTCACTTTTTTGTGAAAATATCCACTAAATGAGGGAATAATATGTGTGAGGGTACCCCAGGAGAGTTCCAAATGTGTGTGGGTAGAATATATATCCCACAGGGTTAAAATTGAAAAAAGTTGAAAAAAAAATTTTTTTTGTACTTAGTCATTTTTCCGGCGTTTATCAGACTTTCAGATAGGGGAAATGTTAGTGAGCTTTCCGATTTCAGTTCCAGAGCGATTCGCCCAATGAGTCCTTGATATTTAGTCGTTTTCAGCCAATTTTCTGGATTTTTGAAAATTTCACTTTTTTGTGAAAATATCCACTAAATGAGGGAATAATATGTGTGAGGGTACCCCAGGAGAGTTCCAAATGTGTATGGGTAGAATATATATCCCACAGGGTTAAAATTGAAAAAAGTTGAAAAAAAATTTTTTTGGACTTAGTCATTTTTCCGGCGTTTGTCAGACTTTCAGATAGGGGAAATGTTAGTGAGCTTTCCGATTTCAGTTCCAGAGCGATTCGCCCAATGAGTCCTTGATATTTAGTCGTTTTCAGCCAATTTTCTGGATTTTTGAAAATTTCACTTTTTTGTGAAAATATCCACTAAATGAGGGAATAATATGTGTGAGGGTACCCCAGGAGAGTTCCAAATGTGTGTGGGTAGAATATATATCCCACAGGGTTAAAATTGAAAAAAGTTGAAAAAAAATTTTTTTGGACTTAGTCATTTTTCCGGCGTTTATCAGACTTTCAGATAGGGGAAATGTCAGTGAGCTTTCCGATTTCAGTTCCAGAGCGATTCGCCCAATGAGTCCTTGATATTTAGTCGTTTTCAGCCAATTTTCTGGATTTTTGAAAATTTCACTTTTTTGTGAAAATATCCACTAAATGAGGGAATAATATGTGTGAGGGTACCCCAGGAGAGTTCCAAATGTGTGTGGGTAGAATATATATCCCATAGGGTTAAAATTGAAAAAAGTTGAAAAAAATTTTTTTTGGACTTAGTCATTTTTCCGGCGTTTATCAGACTTTCAGATAGGGGAAATGTCAGTGAGCTTTCCGATTTCAGTTCCAGAGCGATTCGCCCAATGAGTCCTTGATATTTAGTCGTTTTCAGCCAATTTTCTGGATTTTTGAAAATTTCACTTTTTTTGTGAAAATATCCACTAAATGAGGGAATAATATGTGTGAGGGTACCCCAGGAGAGTTCCAAATGTGTGTGGGTAGAATATATATCCCACAGGGTTAAAATTGAAAAAAGTTGAAAAAAAATTTTTTTGGACTTAGTCATTTTTCCGGCGTTTATCAGACTTTCAGATAGGGGAAATGTCAGTGAGCTTTCCGATTTCAGTTCCAGAGCGATTCGCCCAATGAGTCCTTGATATTTAGTCGTTTTCAGCCAATTTTCTGGATTTTTGAAAATTTCACTTTTTTGTGAAAATATCCACTAAATGAGGGAATAATATGTGTGAGGGTACCCCAGGAGAGTTCCAAGTGTGTGTGGGTAGAATATATATCCCACAGGGTTAAAATTGAAAAAAGTTGAAAAAAAAATTTTTTTTGTACTTAGTCATTTTTCCGGCGTTTATCAGACTTTCAGATAGGGGAAATGTCAGTGAGCATTCCGATTTCAGTTCCAGAGCTATTTGCCCAATCAGTCCTTGATATTTAGTCGTTTTCAGCCAATTTTCTGGATTTTTGAAAATTTCACTTTTTTGTGAAAATATCCACTAAATGAGGGAATAATATGTGTGAGGGTACCCCAGGAGAGTTCCAAATGTGTGTGGGTAGAATATATATCCCACAGGGTTAAAATTGAAAAAAGTTGAAAAAAATTTTTTTTTGGACTTAGTCATTTTTCAGGCGTTTATCAGACTTTCAGATAGGGGAAATGTCAGTGAGCTTTCCGATTTCAGTTCCAGAGCGATTCGCCCAATGAGTCCTTGATATTTAGTCGTTTTCAGCCAATTTTCTGGATTTTTGAAAATTTCACTTTTTTGTGAAAATATCCACTAAATGAGGGAATAATATGTGTGAGGGTACCCCAGGAGAGTTCCAAATGTGTGTGGGTAGAATATATATCCCACAGGGTTAAAATTGAAAAAAGTTGAAAAAAAATTTTTTTTTGTACTTAGTCATTTTTCCGGCGTTTATCAGACTTTCAGATAGGGGAAATGTCAGTGAGCTTTCCGATTTCAGTTCCAGAGCGAATCGCCCAATGAGTCCTTGATATTTAGTCGTTTTCAGCCAATTTTCTGGATTTTTGAAAATTTCACTTTTTTGTGAAAATATCCACTAAATGAGGGAATAATATGTGTGAGGGTACCCCAGAAGAGTTCCAAATGTGTGTGGGTAGAATATATATCCCACAGGGTTAAAATTGAAAAAAGTTGAAAAAAATTTTTTTTTTGTACTTAGTCATTTTTCCGGCGTTTATCAGACTTTCAAAAAGGGGAAATGTCAGTGAGCATTCCGATTTCAGTTCCAGAGCGATTTGCCCAATCAGTCCTTGATATTTAGTCGTTTTCAGCCAGTTTTCTGGATTTTTGAAAATTTCACTTTTTTGTGAAAATATCCACTAAATGAGGGAATAATATGTGTGAGGGTACCCCAGGAGAGTTCCAAATGTGTGTGGGTAGAATATATATCCCACAGGGTTAAAATTGAAAAAAGTTGAAAAAAATTTTTTTTGGACTTAGTCATTTTTCCGGCGTTTATCAGACTTTCAGATTGGGGAAATGTCAGTGAGCTTTCCGATTTCAGTTCCAGAGCGATTCGCCCAATGAGTCCTTGATATTTAGCCGTTTTCAGCCAATTTTCTGGATTTTTGAAAATTTCACTTTTTTGTGAAAATATCCACTAAATGAGGGAATAATATGTGTGAGGGTACCCCAGGAGAGTTCCAAATGTGTGTGGGTAGAATATATATCCCACAGGGTTAAAATTGAAAAAAGTTGAAAAAAAAATTTTTTTTGTACTTAGTCATTTTTCCGGCGTTTATCAGACTTTCAGATAGGGGAAATGTCAGTGAGCATTCCGATTTCAGTTCCAGAACGATTTGCCCAATCAGTCCTTGATATTTAGTCGTTTTCAGCCAATTTTCTGGATTTTTGAAAATTTCACTTTTTTGTGAAAATATCCACTAAATGAGGGAATAATATGTGTGAGGGTACCCCAGGAGAGTTCCAAATGTGTGTGGGTAGAATATATATCCCACAGGGTTAAAATTGAAAAAAGTTGAAAAAAATTTTTTTTGGACTTAGTCATTTTTCCGGCGTTTATCAGACTTTCAGATAGGGGAAATGTTAGTGAGCTTTCCGATTTCAGTTCCAGAGCGATTCGCCCAATGAGTCCTTGATATTTAGTCGTTTTCAGCCAATTTTCTGGATTTTTGAAAATTTCACTTTTTTGTGAAAATATCCACTAAATGAGGGAATAATATGTGTGAGGGTAACCCAGGAGAGTTCCAAATGTGTGTGGGTAGAATATATATCCCACAGGGTTAAAATTGAAAAAAGTTGAAAAAAAATTTTTTTGGACTTAGTCATTTTTCCGGCGTTTATCAGACTTTCAGATAGGGGAAATGTCAGTGAGCTTTCCGATTTCAGTTCCAGAGCGATTCGCCCAATGAGTCCTTGATATTTAGTCGTTTTCAGCCAATTTTCTGGATTTTTGAAAATTTCACTTTTTTGTGAAAATATCCACTAAATGAGGGAATAATATGTGTGAGGGTACCCCAGGAGAGTTCCAAGTGTGTGTGGGTAGAATATATATCCCACAGGGTTAAAATTGAAAAAAGTTGAAAAAAAAATTTTTTTTGTACTTAGTCATTTTTACGGCGTTTATCAGACTTTCAGATAGGGGAAATGTCATTGAGCTTTCCGATTTCAGTTCCAGAGCGATTCGCCCAATGAGTCCTTGATATTTAGTCGTTTTCAGCCAATTTTCTGGATTTTTGAAAATTTCACTTTTTTGTGAAAATATCCACTAAATGAGGGAATAATATGTGTGAGGGTACCCCAGGAGAGTTCCAAATGTGTGTGGGTAGAATATATATCCCACAGGGTTAAAATTGAAAAAAGTTGAAAAAAATTTTTTTTGGACTTAGTCATTTTTCCGGCGTTTATCAGACTTTCAGATAGGGGAAATGTCAGTGAGCTTTCCGATTTCAGTTCCAGAGCGATTCGCCCAATGAGTCCTTGATATTTAGTCGTTTTCAGCCAATTTTCTGGATTTTTGAAAATTTCACTTTTTTGTGAAAATATCCACTAAATGAGGGAATAATATGTGTGAGGGTACCCCAGGAGAGTTCCAAATGTGTGTGGGTAGAATATATATCCCACAGGGTTAAAATTGAAAAAAGTTGAAAAAAAATTTTTTTTTGTACTTAGTCATTTTTCCGGCGTTTATCAGACTTTCAGATAGGGGAAATGTCAGTGAGCTTTCCGATTTCAGTTCCAGAGCGAATCGCCCAATGAGTCCTTGATATTTAGTCGTTTTCAGCCAATTTTCTGGATTTTTGAAAATTTCACTTTTTTGTGAAAATATCCACTAAATGAGGGAATAATATGTGTGAGGGTACCCCAGAAGAGTTCCAAATGTGTGTGGGTAGAATATATATCCCACAGGGTTAAAATTGAAAAAAGTTGAAAAAAATTTTTTTTTTGTACTTAGTCATTTTTCCGGCGTTTATCAGACTTTCAAAAAGGGGAAATGTCAGTGAGCATTCCGATTTCAGTTCCAGAGCGATTTGCCCAATCAGTCCTTGATATTTAGTCGTTTTCAGCCAGTTTTCTGGATTTTTGAAAATTTCACTTTTTTGTGAAAATATCCACTAAATGAGGGAATAATATGTGTGAGGGTACCCCAGGAGAGTTCCAAATGTGTGTGGGTAGAATATATATCCCACAGGGTTAAAATTGAAAAAAGTTGAAAAAAATTTTTTTTGGACTTAGTCATTTTTCCGGCGTTTATCAGACTTTCAGATAGGGGAAATGTCAGTGAGCTTTCCGATTTCAGTTCCAGAGCGATTCGCCCAATGAGTCCTTGATATTTAGCCGTTTTCAGCCAATTTTCTGGATTTTTGAAAATTTCACTTTTTTGTGAAAATATCCACTAAATGAGGGAATAATATGTGTGAGGGTACCCCAGGAGACTTCCAAATGTGTGTGGGTAGAATATATATCCCACAGGGTTAAAATTGAAAAAAGTTGAAAAAAAAATTTTTTTTGTACTTAGTCATTTTTCCGGCGTTTATCAGACTTTCAGATAGGGGAAATGTCAGTGAGCATTCCGATTTCAGTTCCAGAGCGATTTGCCCAATCAGTCCTTGATATTTAGTCGTTTTCAGCCAATTTTCTGGATTTTTGAAAATTTCACTTTTTTGTGAAAATATCCACTAAATGAGGGAATAATATGTGTGAGGGTACCCCAGGAGAGTTCCAAATGTGTGTGGGTAGAATATATATCCCACAGGGTTAAAATTGAAAAAAGTTGAAAAAAATTTTTTTTGGACTTAGTCATTTTTCCGGCGTTTATCAGACTTTCAGATAGGGGAAATGTTAGTGAGCTTTCCGATTTCAGTTCCAGAGCGATTCGCCCAATGAGTCCTTGATATTTAGTCGTTTTCAGCCAATTTTCTGGATTTTTGAAAATTTCACTTTTTTGTGAAAATATCCACTAAATGAGGGAATAATATGTGTGAGGCTACCCCAGGAGAGTTCCAAATGTGTGTGGGTAGAATATATATCCCACAGGGTTAAAATTGAAAAAAGTTGAAAAAAAAATTTTTTGGACTTAGTCATTTTTCCGGCGTTTATCAGACTTTCAGATAGGGGAAATGTCAGTGAGCTTTCCGATTTCAGTTCCAGAGCGATTCGCCCAATGAGTCCTTGATATTTAGTCGTTTTCAGCCAATTTTCTGGATTTTTGAAAATTTCACTTTTTTGTGAAAATATCCACTAAATGAGGGAATAATATGTGTGAGGGTACCCCAGGAGAGTTCCAAGTGTGTGTGGGTAGAATATATATCCCACAGGGTTAAAATTGAAAAAAGTTGAAAAAAAAATTTTTTTTGTACTTAGTCATTTTTACGGCGTTTATCAGACTTTCAGATAGGGGAAATGTCAGTGAGCTTTCCGATTTCAGTTCCAGAGCGATTCGCCCAATGAGTCCTTGATATTTAGTCGTTTTCAGCCAATTTTCTGGATTTTTGAAAATTTCACTTTTTTGTGAAAATATCCACTAAATGAGGGAATAATATGTGTGAGGGTACCCCAGGAGAGTTCCAAATGTGTGTGGGTAGAATATATATCCCACAGGGTTAAAATTGAAAAAAGTTGAAAAAAATTTTTTTTGGACTTAGTCATTTTTCCGGCGTTTATCAGACTTTCAGATAGGGGAAATGTCAGTGAGCTTTCCGATTTCAGTTCCAGAGCGATTCGCCCAATGAGTCCTTGATATTTAGTCGTTTTCAGCCAATTTTCTGGATTTTTGAAAATTTCACTTTTTTGTGAAAATATCCACTAAATGAGGGAATAATATGTGTGAGGGTACCCCAGGAGAGTTCCAAATGTGTGTGGGTAGAATATATATCCCACAGGGTTAAAATTGAAAAAAGTTGAAAAAAAATTTTTTTTTGTACTTAGTCATTTTTCCGGCGTTTATCAGACTTTCAGATAGGGGAAATGTCAGTGAGCTTTCCGATTTCAGTTCCAGAGCGAATCGCCCAATGAGTCCTTGATATTTAGTCGTTTTCAGCCAATTTTCTGGATTTTTGAAAATTTCACTTTTTTGTGAAAATATCCACTAAATGAGGGAATAATATGTGTGAGGGTACCCCAGAAGAGTTCCAAATGTGTGTGGGTAGAATATATATCCCACAGGGTTAAAATTGAAAAAAGTTGAAAAAAATTTTTTTTTTGTACTTAGTCATTTTTCCGGCGTTTATCAGACTTTCAAAAAGGGGAAATGTCAGTGAGCATTCCGATTTCAGTTCCAGAGCGATTTGCCCAATCAGTCCTTGATATTTAGTCGTTTTCAGCCAGTTTTCTGGATTTTTGAAAATTTCACTTTTTTGTGAAAATATCCACTAAATGAGGGAATAATATGTGTGAGGGTACCCCAGGAGAGTTCCAAATGTGTGTGGGTAGAATATATATCCCACAGGGTTAAAATTGAAAAAAGTTGAAAAAAATTTTTTTTGGACTTAGTCATTTTTCCGGCGTTTATCAGACTTTCAGATAGGGGAAATGTCAGTGAGCTTTCCGATTTCAGTTCCAGAGCGATTCGCCCAATGAGTCCTTGATATTTAGCCGTTTTCAGCCAATTTTCTGGATTTTTGAAAATTTCACTTTTTTGTGAAAATATCCACTAAATGAGGGAATAATATGTGTGAGGGTACCCCAGGAGACTTCCAAATGTGTGTGGGTAGAATATATATCCCACAGGGTTAAAATTGAAAAAAGTTGAAAAAAAAATTTTTTTTGTACTTAGTCATTTTTCCGGCGTTTATCAGACTTTCAGATAGGGGAAATGTCAGTGAGCATTCCGATTTCAGTTCCAGAGCGATTTGCCCAATCAGTCCTTGATATTTAGTCGTTTTCAGCCAATTTTCTGGATTTTTGAAAATTTCACTTTTTTGTGAAAATATCCACTAAATGAGGGAATAATATGTGTGAGGGTACCCCAGGAGAGTTCCAAATGTGTGTGGGTAGAATATATATCCCACAGGGTTAAAATTGAAAAAAGTTGAAAAAAATTTTTTTTGGACTTAGTCATTTTTCCGGCGTTTATCAGACTTTCAGATAGGGGAAATGTTAGTGAGCTTTCCGATTTCAGTTCCAGAGCGATTCGCCCAATGAGTCCTTGATATTTAGTCGTTTTCAGCCAATTTTCTGGATTTTTGAAAATTTCACTTTTTTGTGAAAATATCCACTAAATGAGGGAATAATATGTGTGAGGCTACCCCAGGAGAGTTCCAAATGTGTGTGGGTAGAATATATATCCCACAGGGTTAAAATTGAAAAAAGTTGAAAAAAAATTTTTTTGGACTTAGTCATTTTTCCGGCGTTTATCAGACTTTCAGATAGGGGAAATGTCAGTGAGCTTTCCGATTTCAGTTCCAGAGCGATTCGCCCAATGAGTCCTTGATATTTAGTCGTTTTCAGCCAATTTTCTGGATTTTTGAAAATTTCACTTTTTTGTGAAAATATCCACTAAATGAGGGAATAATATGTGTGAGGGTACCCCAGGAGAGTTCCAAGTGTGTGTGGGTAGAATATATATCCCACAGGGTTAAAATTGAAAAAAGTTGAAAAAAAAATTTTTTTTGTACTTAGTCATTTTTACGGCGTTTATCAGACTTTCAGATAGGGGAAATGTCAGTGAGCTTTCCGATTTCAGTTCCAGAGCGATTCGCCCAATGAGTCCTTGATATTTAGTCGTTTTCAGCCAATTTTCTGGATTTTTGAAAATTTCACTTTTTTGTGAAAATATCCACTAAATGAGGGAATAATATGTGTGAGGGTACCCCAGGAGAGTTCCAAATGTGTGTGGGTAGAATATATATCCCACAGGGTTAAAATTGAAAAAAGTTGAAAAAAATTTTTTTTGGACTTAGTCATTTTTCCGGCGTTTATCAGACTTTCAGATAGGGGAAATGTCAGTGAGCTTTCCGATTTCAGTTCCAGAGCGATTCGCCCAATGAGTCCTTGATATTTAGTCGTTTTCAGCCAATTTTCTGGATTTTTGAAAATTTCACTTTTTTGTGAAAATATCCACTAAATGAGGGAATAATATGTGTGAGGGTACCCCAGGAGAGTTCCAAATGTGTGTGGGTAGAATATATATCCCACAGGGTTAAAATTGAAAAAAGTTGAAAAAAATTTTTTTTTTGTACTTAGTCATTTTTCCGGCGTTTATCAGACTTTCAGATAGGGGAAATGTCAGTGAGCATTCCGATTTCAGTTCCAGAGCGATTTGCCCAATCAGTCCTTGATATTTAGTCGTTTTCAGCCAGTTTTCTGGATTTTTGAAAATTTCACTTTTTTGTGAAAATATCCACTAAATGAGGGAATAATATGTGTGAGGGTACCCCAGGAGAGTTCCAAATGTGTGTGGGTAGAATATATATCCCACAGGGTTAAAATTGAAAAAAGTTGAAAAAAATTTTTTTTTGGACTTAGTCATTTTTCCGGCGTTTATCAGACTTTCAGATAGGGGAAATGTCAGTGAGCTTTCCGATTTCAGTTCCAGAGCGATTCGCCCAATGAGTCCTTGATATTTAGTCGTTTTCAGCCAATTTTCTGGATTTTTGAAAATTTCACTTTTTTGTGAAAATATCCACTAAATGAGGGAATAATATGTGTGAGGGTACCCCAGGAGAGTTCCAAATGTGTGTGGGTAGAATATATATCCCACAGGGTTAAAATTGAAAAAAGTTGAAAAAAATTTTTTTTTTGTACTTAGTCATTTTTCCGGCGTTTATCAGACTTTCAGATAGGGGAAATGTCAGTGAGCTTTCCGATTTCAGTTCCAGAGCGAATCGCCCAATGAGTCCTTGATATTTAGTCGTTTTCAGCCAATTTTCTGGATTTTTGAAAATTTCACTTTTTTGTGAAAATATCCACTAAATGAGGGAATAATATGTGTGAGGGTACCCCAGAAGAGTTCCAAATGTGTGTGGGTAGAATATATATCCCACAGGGTTAAAATTGAAAAAAGTTGAAAAAAATTTTTTTTTTGTACTTAGTCATTTTTCCGGCGTTTATCAGACTTTCAAAAAGGGGAAATGTCAGTGAGCATTCCGATTTCAGTTCCAGAGCGATTTGCCCAATCAGTCCTTGATATTTAGTCGTTTTCAGCCAGTTTTCTGGATTTTTGAAAATTTCACTTTTTTGTGAAAATATCCACTAAATGAGGGAATAATATGTGTGAGGGTACCCCAGGAGAGTTCCAAATGTGTGTGGGTAGAATATATATCCCACAGGGTTAAAATTGAAAAAAGTTGAAAAAAAATTTTTTTGGACTTAGTCATTTTTCCGGCGTTTATCAGACTTTCAGATAGGGGAAATGTCAGTGAGCTTTCCGATTTCAGTTCCAGAGCGATTCTCCCAATGAGTCCTTGATATTTAGCCGTTTTCAGCCAATTTTCTGGATTTTTGAAAATTTCACTTTTTTGTGAAAATATCCACTAAATGAGGGAATAATATGTGTGAGGGTACCCCAGGAAAGTTCCAAATGTGTGTGGGTAGAATATATATCCCACAGGGTTAAAATTGAAAAAAGTTGAAAAAAATTTTTTTTTGGACTTAGTCATTTTTCCGGCGTTTATCAGACTTTCAGATAGAGGAAATGTCAGTGAGCTTTCCGATTTCAGTTCCAGAGCGATTCGCCCAATGAGTCCTTGATATTTAGTCGTTTTCAGCCAATTTTCTGGATTTTTGAAAATTTCACTTTTTTGTGAAAATATCCACTAAATGAGGGAATAATATGTGTGAGGGTACCCCAGGAGAGTTCCAAATGTGTGTGGGTAGAATATATATCCCACAGGGTTAAAATTGAAAAAAGTTTAAAAAAATTTTTTTTTTGTACTTAGTCATTTTTCCGGCGTTTATCAGACTTTCAGATAGGGGAAATGTCAGTGAGCATTCCGATTTCAGTTCCAGAGCGATTTGCCCAATCAGTCCTTGATATTTAGTCGTTTTCAGCCAGTTTTCTGGATTTTTGAAAATTTCACTTTTTTGTGAAAATATCCACTAAATGAGGGAATAATATGTGTGAGGGTACCCCAGGAGAGTTCCAAATGTGTGTGGGTAGAATATATATCCCACAGGGTTAAAATTGAAAAAAGTTGAAAAAAATTTTTTTTGGACTTAGTCATTTTTCCGGCGTTTATCAGACTTTCAGATAGGGGAAATGTCAGTGAGCTTTCCGATTTCAGTTCCAGAGCGATTCGCCCAATGAGTCCTTGATATTTAGTCGTTTTCAGCCAATTTTCTGGATTTTTGAAAATTTCACTTTTTTGTGAAAATATCCACTAAATGAGGGAATAATATGTGTGAGGGTACCCCAGGAGAGTTCCAAATGTGTGTGGGTAGAATATATATCCCACAGGGTTAAAATTGAAAAAAGTTGAAAAAAAATTTTTTTGGACTTAGTCATTTTTCCGGCGTTTATCAGACTTTCAGATAGGGGAAATGTCAGTGAGCTTTCCGATTTCAGTTCCAGAGCGATTCGCCCAATGAGTCCTTGATATTTAGTCGTTTTCAGCCAATTTTCTGGATTTTTGAAAATTTCACTTTTTTGTGAAAATATCCACTAAATGAGGGAATAATATGTGTGAGGGTACCCCAGGAAAGTTCCAAATGTGTGTGGGTAGAATATATATCCCACAGGGTTAAAATTGAAAAAAGTTGAAAAAAATTTTTTTTTGGACTTAGTCATTTTTCCGGCGTTTATCAGACTTTCAGATAGGGGAAATGTCAGTGAGCTTTCCGATTTCAGTTCCAGAGCGATTCGCCCAATGAGTCCTTGATATTTAGTCGTTTTCAGCCAATTTTCTGGATTTTTGAAAATTTCACTTTTTTGTGAAAATATCCACTAAATGAGGGAATAATATGTGTGAGGGTACCCCAGGAGAGTTCCAAATGTGTGTGGGTAGAATATATATCCCACAGGGTTAAAATTGAAAAAAGTTGAAAAAATTTTTTTTTGGACTTAGTCATTTTTCCGGCGTTTATCAGACTTTCAGATAGGGGAAATGTCAGTGAGCTTTCCGATTTCAGTTCCAGAGCGATTCGCCCAATGAGTCCTTGATATTTAGTCGTTTTCAGCCAATTTTCTGGATTTTTGAAAATTTCACTTTTTTGTGAAAATATCCACTAAATGAGGGAATAATATGTGTGAGGGTACCCCAGGAGAGTTCCAAATGTGTGTGGGTAGAATATATATCCCACAGGGTTAAAATTGAAAAAAGTTGAAAAAAAATTTTTTTTTGTACTTAGTCATTTTTCCGGCGTTTATCAGACTTTCAGATAGGGGAAATGTCAGTGAGCTTTCCGATTTCAGTTCCAGAGCGATTCGCCCAATGAGTCCTTGATATTTAATCGTTTTCAGCCAATTTTCTAAATTTTTGAAAATTTCACTTTTTTGTGAAAATATCCACTAAATGAGGGAATAATATGTGTGAGGGTACCCCAGGAGAGTTCCAAATGTGTGTGGGTAGAATATATATCCCACAGGGTTAAAATTGAAAAAAGTTGAAAAAAATTTTTTTTGGACTTAGTCATTTTTCCGGCGTTTATCAGACTTTCAGATAGGGGAAATGTCAGTGAGCTTTCCGATTTCAGTTCCAGAGCGATTCGCCCAATGAGTCCTTGATATTTAGTCGTTTTCAGCCAATTTTCTGGATTTTTGAAAATTTCACTTTTTTGTGAAAATATCCACTAAATGAGGGAATAATATGTGTGAGGGTACCCCAGGAGAGTTCCAAATGTGTGTGGGTAGAATATATATCCCACAGGGTTAAAATTGAAAAAAGTTGAAAAATTTTTTTTTTGTACTTAGTCATTTTTCCGGCGTTTATCAGACTTTCAGATAGGGGAAATGTCAGTGAGCATTCCGATTTCAGTTCCAGAGCGATTCGCCCAATCAGTCCTTGATGTTTTGTCGTTTTCAGCCAATTTTCTGGATTTTTGAAAATTTCACTTTTTTGTGAAAATATCCACTAAATTAGGGAATAATATGTGTGAGGGTACCCCAGGAGAGTTCCAAATGTGTGTGGGTAGAATATATATCCCACGGGGGTAAAATTTAAAAAAGTTTAAAAATTTTTTTTTTGGATTTAGTAATTTTTCCAGCTTTTATCAGACTTTCAGATAGGGGAAATGTCAGTGAGCTTTCCGATTTCAGTTCCAGAGCGATTCGCCCAATGAGTTCTTGATATTTAGTCGTTTTCAGCCAATTTAATGGATTTTTGAAAATTTAACTTTTTTGTGAAAATATCCACTAAATTAGGGAATAATATGTGTGAGGGTACCCCAGGAGAGTTCCAAATGTGTGTGGGTAGAATATATATCCCACGGGGGTAAAATTGAAAAAAGTTTAAAATTTTTTTTTTGGATTTAGTAATTTTTCCAGCTTTTATCAGACTTTCAGATAGGGGAAATGTCAGTGAGCTTTCCGATTTCAGTTCCAGAGCGATTCGCCCAATGAGTCCTTGATATTTAGTCGTTTTCAGCCAATTTAATGGATTTTTGAAAATTTAACTTTTTTGTGAAAATATCCACTAAATGAGGGAATAATATGTGTGAGGGTACCCCAGGAGAGTTCCAAATGTGTGTGGGTAGAATATATACCCCACGTGGGTAAAATTGAAAAAAGTTGAAAACATTTTTTTTTGGAATTAGTCATTTTTCCGGCATTTATCAGACTTTCAGATAGGGGAAATGTCAGTGAGCTTTCCGATTTCAGTTCCAGAGCGATTCGACCAATGAGTCCTTGATATTTAGTTGTTTTCAGCCAATTTTCTGGATTTTTGAAAATTTCACTTTTTTTGTGAAAATATCCACTAAATGAGGGAATAATATGTGTGAGGGTACCCCAGGAGAGTTCCAAATGTGTGTGGCTAGAATATATATCCCACAGGGTTAAAATTGAAAAAAGTTGAAAAAAAATTTTTTTTTGTACTTAGTCATTTTTCCGGCGTTTATCAGACTTTCAGATAGGGGAAATGTCAGTGAGCGTTCCGATTTCAGTTAAAGAGCGATTCGCCCAATCAGTCCTTGATATTTAGTCGTTTTCAGCCAATTTTCTGGATTTTTGAAAATTTCACTTTTTTGTGAAAATATCCACTAAATGAGGGAATAATATGTGTGAGGGTACCCCAGGAGAGTTCCAAATGTGTGTGGGTAGAATATATATCCCACAGGGTTAAAATTGAAAAAAGTTGAAAAAAAATTTTTTTGGACTTAGTCATTTTTCCGGCGTTTATCAGACTTTCAGATAGGGGAAATGTCAGTGAGCTTTCCGATTTCAGTTCCAGAGCGATTCGCCCAATGAGTCCTTGATATTTAGTCGTTTTCAGCCAATTTTCTGGATTTTTGAAAATTTCACTTTTTTGTGAAAATATCCACTAAATGAGGGAATAATATGTGTGAGGGTACCCCAGGAAAGTTCCAAATGTGTGTGGGTAGAATATATATCCCACAGGGTTAAAATTGAAAAAAGTTGAAAAAAATTTTTTTTTGGACTTAGTCATTTTTCCGGCGTTTATCAGACTTTCAGATAGGGGAAATGTCAGTGAGCTTTCCGATTTCAGTTCCAGAGCGATTCGCCCAATGAGTCCTTGATATTTAGTCGTTTTCAGCCAATTTTCTGGATTTTTGAAAATTTCACTTTTTTGTGAAAATATCCACTAAATGAGGGAATAATATGTGTGAGGGTACCCCAGGAGAGTTCCAAATGTGTGTGGGTAGAATATATATCCCACAGGGTTAAAATTGAAAAAAGTTGAAAAAAATTTTTTTTGGACTTAGTCATTTTTCCGGCGTTTATCAGACTTTCAGATAGGGGAAATGTCAGTGAGCTTTCCGATTTCAGTTCCAGAGCGATTCGCCCAATGAGTCCTTGATATTTAGTCGTTTTCAGCCAATTTTCTGGATTTTTGAAAATTTCACTTTTTTGTGAAAATATCCACTAAATGAGGGAATAATATGTGTGAGGGTACCCCAGGAGAGTTCCAAATGTGTGTGGGTAGAATATATATCCCACAGGGTTAAAATTGAAAAAAGTTGAAAAAAAATTTTTTTTTGTACTTAGTCATTTTTCCGGCGTTTATCAGACTTTCAGATAGGGGAAATGTCAGTGAGCTTTCCGATTTCAGTTCCAGAGCGATTCGCCCAATGAGTCCTTGATATTTAGTCGTTTTCAGCCAATTTTCTAAATTTTTGAAAATTTCACTTTTTTGTGAAAATATCCACTAAATGAGGGAATAATATGTGTGAGGGTACCCCAGGAGAGTTCCAAATGTGTGTGGGTAGAATATATATCCCACAGGGTTAAAATTGAAAAAAGTTGAAAAAAATTTTTTTTTTGTACTTAGTCATTTTTCCGGCGTTTATCAGACTTTCAGATAGGGGAAATGTCAGTGAGCATTCCGATTTCAGTTCCAGAGCGATTTGCCCAATCAGTCCTTGATATTTAGTCGTTTTCAGCCAGTTTTCTGGATTTTTGAAAATTTCACTTTTTTGTGAAAATATCCACTAAATGAGGGAATAATATGTGTGAGGGTACCCCAGGAGAGTTCCAAATGTGTGTGGGTAGAATATATATCCCACAGGGTTAAAATTGAAAAAAGTTGAAAAAAATTTTTTTTGGACTTAGTCATTTTTCCGGCGTTTATCAGACTTTCAGATAGGGGAAATGTCAGTGAGCTTTCCGATTTCAGTTCCAGAGCGATTCGCCCAATGAGTCCTTGATATTTAGTCGTTTTCAGCCAATTTTCTGGATTTTTGAAAATTTCACTTTTTTGTGAAAATATCCACTAAATTAGGGAATAATATGTGTGAGGGTACCCCAGGAGAGTTCCAAATGTGTGTGGGTAGAATATATATCCCACGGGGGTAAAATTGAAAAAAGTTTAAAAATTTTTTTTTTGGATTTAGTAATTTTTCCAGCTTTTATCAGACTTTCAGATAGGGGAAATGTCAGTGAGCTTTCCGATTTCAGTTCCAGAGCGATTCGCCCAATGAGTCCTTGATATTTAGTCGTTTTCAGCCAATTTAATGGATTTTTGAAAATTTAACTTTTTTGTGAAAATATCCACTAAATTAGGGAATAATATGTGTGAGGGTACCCCAGGAGAGTTCCAAATGTGTGTGGGTAGAATATATATCCCACGGGGGTAAAATTGAAAAAAGTTTAACATTTTTTTTTTGGATTTAGTAATTTTTCCAGCTTTTATCAGACTTTCAGATAGGGGAAATGTCAGTGAGCTTTCCGATTTCAGTTCCAGAGCGATTCGCCCAATGAGTCCTTGATATTTAGTCGTTTTCAGCCAATTTAATGGATTTTTGAAAATTTAACTTTTTTGTGAAAATATCCACTAAATGAGGGAATAATATGTGTGAGGGTACCCCAGGAGAGTTCCAAATGTGTGTGGGTAGAATATATACCCCACGTGGGTAAAATTGAAAAAAGTTGAAAACATTTTTTTTTGGAATTAGTCATTTTTCCGGCATTTATCAGACTTTCAGATAGGGGAAATGTCAGTGAGCTTTCCGATTTCAGTTCCAGAGCGATTCGACCAATGAGTCCTTGATATTTAGTCGTTTTCAGCCAATTTTCTGGATTTTTGAAAATTTCACTTTTTTTGTGAAAATATCCACTAAATGAGGGAATAATATGTGTGAGGGTACCCCAGGAGAGTTCCAAATGTGTGTGGCTAGAATATATATCCCACAGGGTTAAAATTGAAAAAAGTTGAAAAAAAATTTTTTTTTGTACTTAGTCATTTTTCCGGCGTTTATCAGACTTTCAGATAGGGGAAATGTCAGTGAGCGTTCCGATTTCAGTTAAAGAGCGATTCGCCCAATCAGTCCTTGATATTTAGTCGTTTTCAGCCAATTTTCTGGATTTTTGAAAATTTCACTTTTTTGTGAAAATATCCACTAAATGAGGGAATAATATGTGTGAGGGTACCCCAGGAGAGTTCCAAATGTGTGTGGGTAGAATATATATCCCACAGGGTTAAAATTGAAAAAAGTTGAAAAAAAATTTTTTTGGACTTAGTCATTTTTCCGGCGTTTATCAGACTTTCAGATAGGGGAAATGTCAGTGAGCTTTCCGATTTCAGTTCCAGAGCGATTCGCCCAATGAGTCCTTGATATTTAGTCGTTTTCAGCCAATTTTCTGGATTTTTGAAAATTTCACTTTTTTGTGAAAATATCCACTAAATGAGGGAATAATATGTGTGAGGGTACCCCAGGAAAGTTCCAAATGTGTGTGGGTAGAATATATATCCCACAGGGTTAAAATTGAAAAAAGTTGAAAAAAATTTTTTTTTGGACTTAGTCATTTTTCCGGCGTTTATCAGACTTTCAGATAGGGGAAATGTCAGTGAGCTTTCCGATTTCAGTTCCAGAGCGATTCGCCCAATGAGTCCTTGATATTTAGTCGTTTTCAGCCAATTTTCTGGATTTTTGAAAATTTCACTTTTTTGTGAAAATATCCACTAAATGAGGGAATAATATGTGTGAGGGTACCCCAGGAGAGTTCCAAATGTGTGTGGGTAGAATATATATCCCACAGGGTTAAAATTGAAAAAAGTTGAAAAAAATTTTTTTTTTGTACTTAGTCATTTTTCCGGCGTTTATCAGACTTTCAGATAGGGGAAATGTCAGTGAGCATTCCGATTTCAGTTCCAGAGCGATTTGCCCAATCAGTCCTTGATATTTAGTCGTTTTCAGCCAGTTTTCTGGATTTTTGAAAATTTCACTTTTTTGTGAAAATATCCACTAAATGAGGGAATAATATGTGTGAGGGTACCCCAGGAGAGTTCCAAATGTGTGTGGGTAGAATATATATCCCACAGGGTTAAAATTGAAAAAAGTTGAAAAAAATTTTTTTTGGACTTAGTCATTTTTCCGGCGTTTATCAGACTTTCAGATAGGGGAAATGTCAGTGAGCTTTCCGATTTCAGTTCCAGAGCGATTCGCCCAATGAGTCCTTGATATTTAGTCGTTTTCAGCCAATTTTCTGGATTTTTGAAAATTTCACTTTTTTGTGAAAATATCCACTAAATGAGGGAATAATATGTGTGAGGGTACCCCAGGAGAGTTCCAAATGTGTGTGGGTAGAATATATATCCCACAGGGTTAAAATTGAAAAAAGTTGAAAAATAATTTTTTTTTGTACTTAGTCATTTTTCCGGCGTTTATCAGACTTTCAGATAGGGGAAATGTCAGTGAGCTTTCCGATTTCAGTTCCAGAGCGATTCGCCCAATGAGTCCTTGATATTTAGTCGTTTTCAGCCAATTTTCTAAATTTTTGAAAATTTCACTTTTTTGTGAAAATATCCACTAAATGAGGGAATAATATGTGTGAGGGTACCCCAGGAGAGTTCCAAATGTGTGTGGGTAGAATATATATCCCACAGGGTTAAAATTGAAAAAAGTTGAAAAAAATTTTTTTTTTGTACTTAGTCATTTTTCCGGCGTTTATCAGACTTTCAGATAGGGGAAATGTCAGTGAGCATTCCGATTTCAGTTCCAGAGCGATTTGCCCAATCAGTCCTTGATATTTAGTCGTTTTCAGCCAGTTTTCTGGATTTTTGAAAATTTCACTTTTTTGTGAAAATATCCACTAAATGAGGGAATAATATGTGTGAGGGTAAACCAGGAGAGTTCCAAATGTGTGTGGGTAGAATATATATCCCACAGGGTTAAAATTGAAAAAAGTTGAAAAAAAATTTTTTTGGACTTAGTCATTTTTCCGGCGTTTATCAGACTTTCAGATAGGGGAAATGTCAGTGAGCATTCCGATTTCAGTTCCAGAGCGATTCGCCCAATCAGTCCTTGATGTTTTGTCGTTTTCAGCCAATTTTCTGGATTTTTGAAAATTTCACTTTTTTGTGAAAATATCCACTAAATTAGGGAATAATATGTGTGAGGGTACCCCAGGAGAGTTCCAAATGTGTGTGGGTAGAATATATATCCCACGGGGGTAAAATTGAAAAAAGTTTAAAAATTTTTTTTTTGGATTTAGTAATTTTTCCAGCTTTTATCAGACTTTCAGATAGGGGAAATGTCAGTGAGCTTTCCGATTTCAGTTCCAGAGCGATTCGCCCAATGAGTCCTTGATATTTAGTCGTTTTCAGCCAATTTAATGGATTTTTGAAAATTTAACTTTTTTGTGAAAATATCCACTAAATTAGGGAATAATATGTGTGAGGGTACCCCAGGAGAGTTCCAAATGTGTGTGGGTAGAATATATATCCCACGGGGGTAAAATTGAAAAAAGTTTAAAATTTTTTTTTTGGATTTAGTAATTTTTCCAGCTTTTATCAGACTTTCAGATAGGGGAAATGTCAGTGAGCTTTCCGATTTCAGTTCCAGAGCGATTCGCCCAATGAGTCCTTGATATTTAGTCGTTTTCAGCCAATTTAATGGATTTTTGAAAATTTAACTTTTTTGTGAAAATATCCACTAAATGAGGGAATAATATGTGTGAGGGTACCCCAGGAGAGTTCCAAATGTGTGTGGGTAGAATATATACCCCACGTGGGTAAAATTGAAAAAAGTTGAAAACATTTTTTTTTGGAATTAGTCATTTTTCCGGCATTTATCAGACTTTCAGATAGGGGAAATGTCAGTGAGCTTTCCGATTTCAGTTCCAGAGCGATTCGACCAATGAGTCCTTGATATTTAGTCGTTTTCAGCCAATTTTCTGGATTTTTGAAAATTTCACTTTTTTTGTGAAAATATCCACTAAATGAGGGAATAATATGTGTGAGGGTACCCCAGGAGAGTTCCAAATGTGTGTGGCTAGAATATATATCCCACAGGGTTAAAATTGAAAAAAGTTGAAAAAAAATTTTTTTTTGTACTTAGTCATTTTTCCGGCGTTTATCAGACTTTCAGATAGGGGAAATGTCAGTGAGCGTTCCGATTTCAGTTAAAGAGCGATTCGCCCAATCAGTCCTTGATATTTAGTCGTTTTCAGCCAATTTTCTGGATTTTTGAAAATTTCACTTTTTTGTGAAAATATCCACTAAATGAGGGAATAATATGTGTGAGGGTACCCCAGGAGAGTTCCAAATGTGTGTGGGTAGAATATATATCCCACAGGGTTAAAATTGAAAAAAGTTGAAAAAAAAATTTTTTTTGTTCTTAGTCATTTTTCTGGCGTTTATCAGACTTTCAGATAGGGGAAATGTCAGTGAGCGTTCCGATTTCAGTTAAAGAGCGATTCACCCAATCAGTCCTTGATATTTAGTCGTTTTCAGCCAATTTTCTGGATTTTTGAAAATTTCACTTTTTTGTGAAAATATCCACTAAATGAGGGAATAATATGTGTGAGTGTACCCCAGGAGAGTTCCAAATGTGTTTGGGTAGAATATGTATCCCACGGGTGTAAAATTGAAAAAAGTTTAAAAATTTTTTTTTGGAATTAGTCATTTTTCCGGCGTTTATCAGACTTTCAGATAGGGGAAATGTCAATGAGCGTTCCGATTTCAGTTCCAAAGCAATTCGCCCACTGAGTCCTTGATATTTAGTCGTTTTCAGCCAATTTTCTGGATTTTTGAAAATTTCACTTTTTTGTGAAAATATCCACTAAATGAGGGAATAATATGTGTGAGGGTACCCCAGGAGAGTTCCAAATGTGTGTGGGTAGAATTTATATCCCACAGGGTTAAAATTGAAAAAAGTTGAAAAAAATTTTTTTTTTGTACTTAGTCATTTTTCCGGCGTTTATCAGACTTTCAGATAGGGGAAATGTCAGTGAGCATTCCGATTTCAGTTCCAGAGCGATTTGCCCAATCAGTCCTTGATATTTAGTCGTTTTCAGCCAGTTTTCTGGATTTTTGAAAATTTCACTTTTTTGTGAAAATATCCACTAAATGAGGGAATAATATGTGTGAGGGTACCCCAGGAGAGTTCCAAATGTGTGTGGGTAGAATATATATCCCACAGGGTTAAAATTGAAAAAAGTTGAAAAAATTTTTTTTTGTACTTAGTCATTTTTCCGGCGTTTATCAGACTTTCAGATAGGGGAAATGTCAGTGAGCATTCCGATTTCAGTTCCAGAGCGATTCGCCCAATCAGTCCTTGATGTTTTGTCGTTTTCAGCCAATTTTCTGGATTTTTGAAAATTTCACTTTTTTGTGAAAATATCCACTAAATTAGGGAATAATATGTGTGAGGGTACCCCAGGAGAGTTCCAAATGTGTGTGGGTAGAATATATATCCCACGGGGGTAAAATTGAAAAAAGTTTAAAAATTTTTTTTTTGGATTTAGTAATTTTTCCAGCTTTTATCAGACTTTCAGATAGGGGAAATGTCAGTGAGCTTTCCGATTTCAGTTCCAGAGCGATTCGCCCAATGAGTCCTTGATATTTAGTCGTTTTCAGCCAATTTAATGGATTTTTGAAAATTTAACTTTTTTGTGAAAATATCCACTAAATGAGGGAATAATATGTGTGAGGGTACCCCAGGAGAGTTCCAAATGTGTGTGGGTAGAATATATACCCCACGTGGGTAAAATTGAAAAAAGTTGAAAACATTTTTTTTTGGAATTAGTCATTTTTCCAGCATTTATCAGACTTTCAGATAGGGGAAATGTCAGTGAGCTTTCCGATTTCAGTTCCAGAGCGATTCGACCAATGAGTCCTTGATATTTAGTCGTTTTCAGCCAATTTTCTGGATTTTTGAAAATTTCACTTTTTTTGTGAAAATATCCACTAAATGAGGGAATAATATGTGTGAGGGTACCCCAGGAGAGTTCCAAATGTGTGTGGCTAGAATATATATCCCACAGGGTTAAAATTGAAAAAAGTTGAAAAAAAATTTTTTTTTGTACTTAGTCATTTTTCCGGCGTTTATCAGACTTTCAGATAGGGGAAATGTCAGTGAGCGTTCCGATTTCAGTTAAAGAGCGATTCGCCCAATCAGTCCTTGATATTTAGTCGTTTTCAGCCAATTTTCTGGATTTTTGAAAATTTCACTTTTTTGTGAAAATATCCACTAAATGAGGGAATAATATGTGTGAGGGTACCCCAGGAGAGTTCCAAATGTGTGTGGGTAGAATATATATCCCACAGGGTTAAAATTGAAAAAAGTTGAAAAAAAAATTTTTTTTGTTCTTAGTCATTTTTCTGGCGTTTATCAGACTTTCAGATAGGGGAAATGTCAGTGAGCGTTCCGATTTCAGTTAAAGAGCGATTCACCCAATCAGTCCTTGATATTTAGTCGTTTTCAGCCAATTTTCTGGATTTTTGAAAATTTCACTTTTTTGTGAAAATATCCACTAAATGAGGGAATAATATGTGTGAGTGTACCCCAGGAGAGTTCCAAATGTGTTTGGGTAGAATATGTATCCCACGGGTGTAAAATTGAAAAAAGTTTAAAAATTTTTTTTTGGAATTAGTCATTTTTCCGGCGTTTATCAGACTTTCAGATAGGGGAAATGTCAATGAGCGTTCCGATTTCAGTTCCAAAGCAATTCGCCCACTGAGTCCTTGATATTTAGTCGTTTTCAGCCAATTTTCTGGATTTTTGAAAATTTCACTTTTTTGTGAAAATATCCACTAAATGAGGGAATAATATGTGTGAGGGTACCCCAGGAGAGTTCCAAATGTGTGTGGGTAGAATTTATATCCCACAGGGTTAAAATTGAAAAAAGTTGAAAAAAATTTTTTTTTTGTACTTAGTCATTTTTCCGGCGTTTATCAGACTTTCAGATAGGGGAAATGTCAGTGAGCATTCCGATTTCAGTTCCAGAGCGATTTGCCCAATCAGTCCTTGATATTTAGTCGTTTTCAGCCAGTTTTCTGGATTTTTGAAAATTTCACTTTTTTGTGAAAATATCCACTAAATGAGGGAATAATATGTGTGAGGGTACCCCAGGAGAGTTCCAAATGTGTGTGGGTAGAATATATATCCCACAGGGTTAAAATTGAAAAAAGTTGAAAAAATTTTTTTTTGTACTTAGTCATTTTTCCGGCGTTTATCAGACTTTCAGATAGGGGAAATGTCAGTGAGCATTCCGATTTCAGTTCCAGAGCGATTCGCCCAATCAGTCCTTGATGTTTTGTCGTTTTCAGCCAATTTTCTGGATTTTTGAAAATTTCACTTTTTTGTGAAAATATCCACTAAATTAGGGAATAATATGTGTGAGGGTACCCCAGGAGAGTTCCAAATGTGTGTGGGTAGAATATATATCCCACGGGGGTAAAATTGAAAAAAGTTTAAAAATTTTTTTTTTGGATTTAGTAATTTTTCCAGCTTTTATCAGACTTTCAGATAGGGGAAATGTCAGTGAGCTTTCCGATTTCAGTTCCAGAGCGATTCGCCCAATGAGTCCTTGATATTTAGTCGTTTTCAGCCAATTTAATGGATTTTTGAAAATTTAACTTTTTTGTGAAAATATCCACTAAATTAGGGAATAATATGTGTGAGGGTACCCCAGGAGAGTTCCAAATGTGTGTGGGTAGAATATATATCCCACGGGGGTAAAATTGAAAAAAGTTTAAAATTTTTTTTTTGGATTTAGTAATTTTTCCAGCTTTTATCAGACTTTCAGATAGGGGAAATGTCAGTGAGCTTTCCGATTTCAGTTCCAGAGCGATTCGCCCAATGAGTCCTTGATATTTAGTCGTTTTCAGCCAATTTAATGGATTTTTGAAAATTTAACTTTTTTGTGAAAATATCCACTAAATGAGGGAATAATATGTGTGAGGGTACCCCAGGAGAGTTCCAAATGTGTGTGGGTAGAATATATACCCCACGTGGGTAAAATTGAAAAAAGTTGAAAACATTTTTTTTTGGAATTAGTCATTTTTCCGGCATTTATCAGACTTTCAGATAGGGGAAATGTCAGTGAGCTTTCCGATTTCAGTTCCAGAGCGATTCGACCAATGAGTCCTTGATATTTAGTCGTTTTCAGCCAATTTTCTGGATTTTTGAAAATTTCACTTTTTTTGTGAAAATATCCACTAAATGAGGGAATAATATGTGTGAGGGTACCCCAGGAGAGTTCCAAATGTGTGTGGCTAGAATATATATCCCACAGGGTTAAAATTGAAAAAAGTTGAAAAAAAATTTTTTTTTGTACTTAGTCATTTTTCCGGCGTTTATCAGACTTTCAGATAGGGGAAATGTCAGTGAGCGTTCCGATTTCAGTTAAAGAGCGATTCGCCCAATCAGTCCTTGATATTTAGTCGTTTTCAGCCAATTTTCTGGATTTTTGAAAATTTCACTTTTTTGTGAAAATATCCACTAAATGAGGGAATAATATGTGTGAGGGTACCCCAGGAGAGTTCCAAATGTGTGTGGGTAGAATATATATCCCACAGGGTTAAAATTGAAAAAAGTTGAAAAAAAAATTTTTTTTGTTCTTAGTCATTTTTCTGGCGTTTATCAGACTTTCAGATAGGGGAAATGTCAGTGAGCGTTCCGATTTCAGTTAAAGAGCGATTCACCCAATCAGTCCTTGATATTTAGTCGTTTTCAGCCAATTTTCTGGATTTTTGAAAATTTCACTTTTTTGTGAAAATATCCACTAAATGAGGGAATAATATGTGTGAGTGTACCCCAGGAGAGTTCCAAATGTGTTTGGGTAGAATATGTATCCCACGGGTGTAAAATTGAAAAAAGTTTAAAAATTTTTTTTTGGAATTAGTCATTTTTCCGGCGTTTATCAGACTTTCAGATAGGGGAAATGTCAATGAGCGTTCCGATTTCAGTTCCAAAGCAATTCGCCCACTGAGTCCTTGATATTTAGTCGTTTTCAGCCAATTTTCTGGATTTTTGAAAATTTCACTTTTTTGTGAAAATATCCACTAAATGAGGGAATAATATGTGTGAGGGTACCCCAGGAGAGTTCCAAATGTGTGTGGGTAGAATTTATATCCCACAGGGTTAAAATTGAAAAAAGTTGAAAAAAATTTTTTTTTTGTACTTAGTCATTTTTCCGGCGTTTATCAGACTTTCAGATAGGGGAAATGTCAGTGAGCATTCCGATTTCAGTTCCAGAGCGATTTGCCCAATCAGTCCTTGATATTTAGTCGTTTTCAGCCAGTTTTCTGGATTTTTGAAAATTTCACTTTTTTGTGAAAATATCCACTAAATGAGGGAATAATATGTGTGAGGGTACCCCAGGAGAGTTCCAAATGTGTGTGGGTAGAATATATATCCCACAGGGTTAAAATTGAAAAAAGTTGAAAAAAATTTTTTTTGGACTTAGTCATTTTTCCGGCGTTTATCAGACTTTCAGATAGGGGAAATGTCAGTGAGCTTTCCGATTTCAGTTCCAGAGCGATTCGCCCAATGAGTCCTTGATATTTAGTCGTTTTCAGCCAATTTTCTGGATTTTTGAAAATTTCACTTTTTTGTGAAAATATCCACTAAATGAGGGAATAATATGTGTGAGGGTACCCCAGGAGAGTTCCAAATGTGTGTGGGTAGAATATATATCCCACAGGGTTAAAATTGAAAAAAGTTGAAAAAAAATTTTTTTTTGTACTTAGTCATTTTTCCGGCGTTTATCAGACTTTCAGATAGGGGAAATGTCAGTGAGCTTTCCGATTTCAGTTCCAGAGCGATTCGCCCAATGAGTCCTTGATATTTAGTCGTTTTCAGCCAATTTTCTGGATTTTTGAAAATTTCACTTTTTTGTGAAAATATCCACTAAATGAGGGAATAATATGTGTGAGGGTACCCCAGGAGAGTTCCAAATGTGTGTGGGTAGAATTTATATCCCACAGGGTTAAAATTGAAAAAAGTTGAAAAAAATTTTTTTTTTGTACTTAGTCATTTTTCCGGCGTTTATCAGACTTTCAGATAGGGGAAATGTCAGTGAGCATTCCGATTTCAGTTCCAGAGCGATTTGCCCAATCAGTCCTTGATATTTAGTCGTTTTCAGCCAGTTTTCTGGATTTTTGAAAATTTCACTTTTTTGTGAAAATATCCACTAAATGAGGGAATAATATGTGTGAGGGTACCCCAGGAGAGTTCCAAATGTGTGCGGGTAGAATATATATCCCACAGGGTTAAAATTGAAAAAAGTTGAAAAAAATTTTTTTTGGACTTAGTCATTTTTCCGGCGTTTATCAGACTTTCAGATAGGGGAAATGTCAGTGAGCTTTCCGATTTCAGTTCCAGAGCGATTCGCCCAATGAGTCCTTGATATTTAGTCGTTTTCAGCCAATTTTCTGGATTTTTGAAAATTTCACTTTTTTGTGAAAATATCCACTAAATGAGGGAATAATATGTGTGAGGGTACCCCAGGAGAGTTCCAAATGTGTGTGGGTAGAATATATATCCCACAGGGTTAAAATTGAAAAAAGTTGAAAAAAAATTTTTTTTTGTACTTAGTCATTTTTCCGGCGTTTATCAGACTTTCAGATAGGGGAAATGTCAGTGAGCATTCCGATTTCAGTTCCAGAGCGATTTGCCCAATCAGTCCTTGATATTTAGTCGTTTTCAGCCAGTTTTCTGGATTTTTGAAAATTTCACTTTTTTGTGAAAATATCCACTAAATGAGGGAATAATATGTGTGAGGGTACCCCAGGAGAGTTCCAAATGTGTGTGGGTAGAATAATATATCCCACAGGGTTAAAATTGAAAAAAGTTGAAAAAAATTTTTTTTTTGTACTTAGTAATTTTTCCGGCGTTTATCAGACTTTCAGATAGGGGAAATGTCAGTGAGCATTCCGATTTCAGTTCCAGAGCGATTTGCCCAATCAGTCCTTGATATTTAGTCGTTTTCAGCCAGTTTTCTGGATTTTTGAAAATTTCACTTTTTTGTGAAAATATCTACTAAATGAGGGAATAATATGTGTGAGGGTACCCCAGGAGAGTTCCAAATGTGTGTGGGTAGAATATATATCCCACAGGGTTAAAATTGAAAAAAGTTGAAAAAAATTTTTTTTTTTTGTACTTAGTCATTTTTCCGGCGTTTATCAGACTTTCAGATAGGGGAAATGTCAGTGAGCATTCCGATTTCAGTTCCAGAGCGATTTGCCCAATCAGTCCTTGATATTTAGTCGTTTTCAGCCAGTTTTCTGGATTTTTGAAAATTTCACTTTTTTGTGAAAATATCCACTAAATGAGGGAATAATATGTGTGAGGGTACCCCAGGAGAGTTCCAAATGTGTGTGGGTAGAATATATATCCCACAGGGTTAAAATTGAAAAAAGTTGAAAAAAATTTTTTTTTTGTACTTAGTCATTTTTCCGGCGTTTATCAGACTTTCAGATAGGGGAAATGTCAGTGAGCTTTCCGATTTCAGTTCCAGAGCGATTCGCCCAATGAGTCCTTGATATTTAGTCGTTTTCAGCCAATTTTCTGGATTTTTGAAAATTTCACTTTTTTGTGAAAATATCCACTAAATGAGGGAATAATATGTGTGAGGGTACCCCAGGAGAGTTCCAAATGTGTGTGGGTAGAATATATATCCCACGGGGGTAAAATTGAAAAAAGTTTAAAAATTTTTTTTTTGGATTTAGTAATTTTTCCAGCTTTTATCAGACTTTCAGATAGGGGAAATGTCAGTGAGCTTTCCGATTTCAGTTCCAGAGCGATTCGCCCAATGAGTCCTTGAAATTTAGTCGTTTTCAGCCAATTTAATGGATTTTTGAAAATTTAACTTTTTTGTGAAAATATCCACTAAATTAGGGAATAATATGTGTGAGGGTACCCCAGGAGAGTTCCAAATGTGTGTGGGTAGAATATATATCCCACGGGGGTAAAATTGAAAAAAGTTTAAAATTTTTTTTTTGGATTTAGTAATTTTTCCAGCTTTTATCAGACTTTCAGATAGGGGAAATGTCAGTGAGCTTTCCGATTTCAGTTCCAGAGCGATTCGCCCAATGAGTCCTTGATATTTAGTCGTTTTCAGCCAATTTAATGGATTTTTGAAAATTTAACTTTTTTGTGAAAATATCCACTAAATGAGGGAATAATATGTGTGAGGGTACCCCAGGAGAGTTCCAAATGTGTGTGGGTAGAATATATACCCCACGTGGGTAAAATTGAAAAAAGTTGAAAACATTTTTTTTTGGAATTAGTCATTTTTCCGGCATTTATCAGACTTTCAGATAGGGGAAATGTCAGTGAGCTTTCCGATTTCAGTTCCAGAGCGATTCGACCAATGAGTCCTTGATATTTAGTCGTTTTCAGCCAATTTTCTGGATTTTTGAAAATTTCACTTTTTTTGTGAAAATATCCACTAAATGAGGGAATAATATGTGTGAGGGTACCCCAGGAGAGTTCCAAATGTGTGTGGGTAGAATATATATCCCACGGGGGTAAAATTGAAAAAAGTTTAAAAATTTTTTTTTTGGATTTAGTAATTTTTCCAGCTTTTATCAGACTTTCAGATAGGGGAAATGTCAGTGAGCTTTCCGATTTCAGTTCCAGAGCGATTCGCCCAATGAGTCCTTGAAATTTAGTCGTTTTCAGCCAATTTAATGGATTTTTGAAAATTTAACTTTTTTGTGAAAATATCCACTAAATTAGGGAATAATATGTGTGAGGGTACCCCAGGAGAGTTCCAAATGTGTGTGGGTAGAATATATATCCCACGGGGGTAAAATTGAAAAAAGTTTAAAATTTTTTTTTTGGATTTAGTAATTTTTCCAGCTTTTATCAGACTTTCAGACAGGGGAAATGTCAGTGAGCTTTCCGATTTCAGTTCCAGAGCGATTCGCCCAATGAGTCCTTGATATTTAGTCGTTTTCAGCCAATTTAATGGATTTTTGAAAATTTAACTTTTTTGTGAAAATATCCACTAAATGAGGGAATAATATGTGTGAGGGTACCCCAGGAGAGTTCCAAATGTGTGTGGGTAGAATATATACCCCACGTGGGTAAAATTGAAAAAGTTGAAAACATTTTTTTTTGGAATTAGTCATTTTTCCGGCATTTATCAGACTTTCAGATAGGGGAAATGTCAGTGAGCTTTCCGATTTCAGTTCCAGAGCGATTCGCCCAATGAGTCCTTGAAATTTAGTCGTTTTCAGCCAATTTTCTGGATTTTTGAAAATTTCACTTTTTTTGTGAAAATATCCACTAAATGAGGGAATAATATGTGTGAGGGTACCCCAGGAGAGTTCCAAATGTGTGTGGCTAGAATATATATCCCACAGGGTTAAAATTGAAAAAAGTTGAAAAAAATTTTTTTTTTGTACTTAGTCATTTTTCCGGCGTTTATCAGACTTTCAGATAGGGGAAATGTCAGTGAGCGTTCCGATTTCAGTTAAAGAGCGATTCGCCCAATCAGTCCTTGATGTTTTGTTGTTTTCAGCCAATTTTCTGGATTTTTGAAAATTTCACTTTTTTGTGAAAATATCCACTAAATTAGGGAATAATATGTGTGAGGGTACCCCAGGAGAGTTCCAAATGTGTGTGGGTAGAATATATATCCCACGGGGGTAAAATTGAAAAAAGTTTAAAAATTTTTTTTTTGGATTTAGAAATTTTTCCAGCTTTTATCAGACTTTCAGATAGGGGAAATGTCAGTGAGCTTTCCGATTTCAGTTCCAGAGCGATTCGCCCAATGAGTCCTTGATATTTAGTCGTTTTCAGCCAATTTAATGGATTTTTGAAAATTTAACTTTTTTGTGAAAATATCCACTAAATTAGGGAATAATATGTGTGAGGGTACCCCAGGAGAGTTCCAAATGTGTGTGGGTAGAATATATATCCCACGGGGGTAAAATTGAAAAAAGTTTAAAATTTTTTTTTTGGATTTAGTAATTTTTCCAGCTTTTATCAGACTTTCAGATAGGGGAAATGTCAGTGAGCTTTCCGATTTCAGTTCCAGAGCGATTCGCCCAATGAGTCCTTGATATTTAGTCGTTTTCAGCCAATTTAATGGATTTTTGAAAATTTAACTTTTTTGTGAAAATATCCACTAAATGAGGGAATAATATGTGTGAGGGTACCCCAGGAGAGTTCCAAATGTGTGTGGGTAGAATATATACCCCACGTGGGTAAAATTGAAAAAAGTTGAAAACATTTTTTTTTGGAATTAGTCATTTTTCCGGCGTTTATCAGACTTTCAGATAGGGGAAATGTCAGTGAGCATTCCGATTTCAGTTCCAGAGCGATTCGCCCAATCAGTCCTTGATGTTTTGTCGTTTTCAGCCAATTTTCTGGATTTTTGAAAATTTCACTTTTTTGTGAAAATATCCACTAAATTAGGGAATAATATGTGTGAGGGTACCCCAGGAGAGTTCCAAATGTGTGTGGGTAGAATATATATCCCACGGGGGTAAAATTGAAAAAAGTTTAAAAATTTTTTTTTTGGATTTAGTAATTTTTCCAGCTTTTATCAGACTTTCAGATAGGGGAAATGTCAGTGAGCTTTCCGATTTCAGTTCCAGAGCGATTCGCCCAATGAGTCCTTGAAATTTAGTCGTTTTCAGCCAATTTAATGGATTTTTGAAAATTTAACTTTTTTGTGAAAATATCCACTAAATTAGGGAATAATATGTGTGAGGGTACCCCAGGAGAGTTCCAAATGTGTGTGGGTAGAATATATATCCCACGGGGGTAAAATTGAAAAAAGTTTAAAATTTTTTTTTTGGATTTAGTAATTTTTCCAGCTTTTATCAGACTTTCAGATAGGGGAAATGTCAGTGAGCTTTCCGATTTCAGTTCCAGAGCGATTCGCCCAATGAGTCCTTGATATTTAGTCGTTTTCAGCCAATTTAATGGATTTTTGAAAATTTAACTTTTTTGTGAAAATATCCACTAAATGAGGGAATAATATGTGTGAGGGTACCCCAGGAGAGTTCCAAATGTGTGTGGGTAGAATATATACCCCACGTGGGTAAAATTGAAAAAAGTTGAAAACATTTTTTTTTGGAATTAGTCATTTTTCCGGCATTTATCAGACTTTCAGATAGGGGAAATGTCAGTGAGCTTTCCGATTTCAGTTCCAGAGCGATTCGACCAATGAGTCCTTGATATTTAGTCGTTTTCAGCCAATTTTCTGGATTTTTGAAAATTTCACTTTTTTTGTGAAAATATCCACTAAATGAGGGAATAATATGTGTGAGGGTACCCCAGGAGAGTTCCAAATGTGTGTGGCTAGAATATATATCCCACAGGGTTAAAATTGAAAAAAGTTGAAAAAAAATTTTTTTTTGTACTTAGTCATTTTTCCGGCGTTTATCAGACTTTCAGATAGGGGAAATGTCAGTGAGCGTTCCGATTTCAGTTAAAGAGCGATTCGCCCAATCAGTCCTTGATGTTTTGTTGTTTTCAGCCAATTTTCTGGATTTTTGAAAATTTCACTTTTTTGTGAAAATATCCACTAAATTAGGGAATAATATGTGTGAGGGTACCCCAGGAGAGTTCCAAATGTGTGTGGGTAGAATATATATCCCACGGGGGTAAAATTGAAAAAAGTTAAAAAATTTTTTTTTGGATTTAGAAATTTTTCCAGCTTTTATCAGACTTTCAGATAGGGGAAATGTCAGTGAGCTTTCCGATTTCAGTTCCAGAGCGATTCGCCCAATGAGTCCTTGATATTTAGTCGTTTTCAGCCAATTTAATGGATTTTTGAAAATTTAACTTTTTTGTGAAAATATCCACTAAATTAGGGAATAATATGTGTGAGGGTACCCCAGGAGAGTTCCAAATGTGTGTGGGTAGAATATATATCCCACGGGGGTAAAATTGAAAAAAGTTTAAAATTTTTTTTTTGGATTTAGTAATTTTTCCAGCTTTTATCAGACTTTCAGATAGTGGAAATGTCAGTGAGCTTTCCGATTTCAGTTCCAGAGCGATTCGCCCAATGAGTCCTTGATATTTAGTCGTTTTCAGCCAATTTAATGGATTTTTGAAAATTTAACTTTTTTGTGAAAATATCCACTAAATGAGGGAATAATATGTGTGAGGGTACCCCAGGAGAGTTCCAAATGTGTGTGGGTAGAATATATACCCCACGTGGGTAAAATTGAAAAAAGTTGAAAACATTTTTTTTTGGAATTAGTCATTTTTCCGGCGTTTATCAGACTTTCAGATAGGGGAAATGTCAGTGAGCTTTCCGATTTCAGTTCCAGAGCGATTCGACCAATGAGTCCTTGATATTTAGTCGTTTTCAGCCAATTTTCTGGATTTTTGAAAATTTCACTTTTTTTGTGAAAATATCCACTAAATGAGGGAATAATATGTGTGAGGGTACCCCAGGAGAGTTCCAAATGTGTGTGGGTAGAATATATATCCCACGGGGGTAAAATTGAAAAAAGTTTAAAAATTTTTTTTTTGGATTTAGTAATTTTTCCAGCTTTTATCAGACTTTCAGATAGGGGAAATGTCAGTGAGCTTTCCGATTTCAGTTCCAGAGCGATTCGCCCAATGAGTCCTTGAAATTTAGTCGTTTTCAGCCAATTTAATGGATTTTTGAAAATTTAACTTTTTTGTGAAAATATCCACTAAATTAGGGAATAATATGTGTGAGGGTACCCCAGGAGAGTTCCAAATGTGTGTGGGTAGAATATATATCCCACGGGGGTAAAATTGAAAAAAGTTTAAAATTTTTTTTTTGGATTTAGTAATTTTTCCAGCTTTTATCAGACTTTCAGATAGGGGAAATGTCAGTGAGCTTTCCGATTTCAGTTCCAGAGCGATTCGCCCAATGAGTCCTTGATATTTAGTCGTTTTCAGCCAATTTAATGGATTTTTGAAAATTTAACTTTTTTGTGAAAATATCCACTAAATGAGGGAATAATATGTGTGAGGGTACCCCAGGAGAGTTCCAAATGTGTGTGGGTAGAATATATACCCCACGTGGGTAAAATTGAAAAAAGTTGAAAACATTTTTTTTTGGAATTAGTCATTTTTCCGGCGTTTATCAGACTTTCAGATAGGGGAAATGTCAGTGAGCTTTCCGATTTCAGTTCCAGAGCGATTCGACCAATGAGTCCTTGATATTTAGTCGTTTTCAGCCAATTTTCTGGATTTTTGAAAATTTCACTTTTTTTGTGAAAATATCCACTAAATGAGGGAATAATATGTGTGAGGGTACCCCAGGAGAGTTCCAAATGTGTGTGGCTAGAATATATATCCCACAGGGTTAAAATTGAAAAAAGTTGAAAAAAAATTTTTTTTTGTACTTAGTCATTTTTCCGGCGTTTATCAGACTTTCAGATAGGGGAAATGTCAGTGAGCGTTCCGATTTCAGTTAAAGAGCGATTCGCCCAATCAGTCCTTGATGTTTTGTTGTTTTCAGCCAATTTTCTGGATTTTTGAAAATTTCACTTTTTTGTGAAAATATCCACTAAATTAGGGAATAATATGTGTGAGGGTACCCCAGGAGAGTTCCAAATGTGTGTGGGTAGAATATATATCCCACGGGGGTAAAATTGAAAAAAGTTTAAAAATTTTTTTTTGGATTTAGAAATTTTTCCAGCTTTTATCAGACTTTCAGATAGGGGAAATGTCAGTGAGCTTTCCGATTTCAGTTCCAGAGCGATTCGCCCAATGAGTCCTTGATATTTAGTCGTTTTCAGCCAATTTAATGGATTTTTGAAAATTTAACTTTTTTGTGAAAATATCCACTAAATGAGGGAATAATATGTGTGAGGGTACCCCAGGAGAGTTCCAAATGTGTGTGGGTAGAATATATATCCCACGGGGGTAAAATTGAAAAAAGTTTAAAATTTTTTTTTTGGATTTAGTAATTTTTCCAGCTTTTATCAGACTTTCAGATAGGGGAAATGTCAGTGAGCTTTCCGATTTCAGTTCCAGAGCGATTCGCCCAATGAGTCCTTGATATTTAGTCGTTTTCAGCCAATTTAATGGATTTTTGAAAATTTAACTTTTTTGTGAAAATATCCACTAAATGAGGGAATAATATGTGTGAGGGTACCCCAGGAGAGTTCCAAATGTGTGTTGGTAGAATATATACCCCACGTGGGTAAAATTGAAAAAAGTTGAAAACATTTTTTTTTGGAATTAGTCATTTTTCCGGCATTTATCAGACTTTCAGATAGGGGAAATGTCAGTGAGCTTTCCGATTTCAGTTCCAGAGCGATTCGCCCAATCAGTCCTTGATGTTTTGTCGTTTTCAGCCAATTTTCTGGATTTTTGAAAATTTCACTTTTTTGTGAAAATATCCACTAAATTAGGGAATAATATGTGTGAGGGTACCCCAGGAGAGTTCCAAATGTGTGTGGGTAGAATATATATCCCACGGGGGTAAAATTGAAAAAAGTTTAAAAATTTTTTTTTTGGATTTAGAAATTTTTCCAGCTTTTATCAGACTTTCAGATAGGGGAAATGTCAGTGAGCTTTCCGATTTCAGTTCCAGAGCGATTCGCCCAATGAGTCCTTGATATTTAGTCGTTTTCAGCCAATTTAATGGATTTTTGAAAATTTAACTTTTTTGTGAAAATATCCACTAAATTAGGGAATAATATGTGTGAGGGTACCCCAGGAGAGTTCCAAATGTGTGTGGGTAGAATATATATCCCACGGGGGTAAAATTGAAACAAGTTTAAAAATTTTTTTTTGGATTTAGTAATTTTTCCAGCTTTTATCAGACTTTCAGATAGTGGAAATGTCAGTGAGCTTTCCGATTTCAGTTCCAGAGCGATTCGCCCAATGAATCCTTGATATTTAGTCGTTTTCAGCCAATTTAATGGATTTTTGAAAATTTAACTTTTTTGTGAAAATATCCACTAAATGAGGGAATAATATGTGTGAGGGTACCCCAGGAGAGTTCCAAATGTGTGTGGGTAGAATATATACCCCACGTGGGTAAAATTGAAAAAAGTTGAAAACATTTTTTTTTGGAATTAGTCATTTTTCCGGCATTTATCAGACTTTCAGATAGGGGAAATGTCAGTGAGCTTTCCGATTTCAGTTCCAGAGCGATTCGACCAATGAGTCCTTGATATTTAGTCGTTTTCAGCCAATTTTCTGGATTTTTGAAAATTTCACTTTTTTTGTGAAAATATCCACTAAATGAGGGAATAATATGTGTGAGGGTACCCCAGGAGAGTTCCAAATGTGTGTGGCTAGAATATATATCCCACAGGGTTAAAATTGAAAAAAGTTGAAAAAAAAATTTTTTTTGTTCTTAGTCATTTTTCTGGCGTTTATCAGACTTTCAGATAGGGGAAATGTCAGTGAGCGTTCCGATTTCAGTTAAAGAGCGATTCACCCAATCAGTCCTTGATATTTAGTCGTTTTCAGCCAATTTTCTGGATTTTTGAAAATTTCACTTTTTTGTGAAAATATCCACTAAATGAGGGAATAATATGTGTGAGTGTACCCCAGGAGAGTTCCAAATGTGTTTGGGTAGAATATGTATCCCACGGGTGTAAAATTGAAAAAAGTTTAAAAATTTTTTTTTGGACTTAGTCATTTTTCCAGCTTTTATCAGACTTTCAGATAGGGGAAATGTCAATGAGCGTTCCGATTTCAGTTCCTAAGCAATTCGCCCACTGAGTCCTTGATATTTAGTCGTTTTCAGCCAATTTAATGGATTTTTGAAAATTTAACTTTTTTGTGAAAATATCCACTAAATGATGGAATAATATGTGTGAGGGTACCCCAGGAGAGTTCCAAATGTGTGTGGGTAGAATATATACCCCACATGGGTAAAATTGAAAAAAGTTGAAAACATTTTTTTTTGGAATTAGTCATTTTTCCGGCGTTTATCAGACTTTCAGATAGGGGAAATGTCAGTGAGCGTTCCGATTTCAGTTAAAGAGCGATTCGCCCAATCAGTCCTTGATATTTAGTCGTTTTCAGCCAATTTTCTGGATTTTTGAAAATTTCACTTTTTTTGTGAAAATATCCACTAAATGAGGGAATAATATGTGTGAGGGTACCCCAAGAGAGTTCCAAATGTGTGTGGGTAGAATATATATCCCACAGGGTTAAAATTGAAAAAAGTTGAAAAAATTTTTTTTTGGACTTAGTCATTTTTCCGGCGTTTATCAGACTTTCAGATAGGGGAAATGTCAGTGAGCTTTCCGATTTCAGTTCCAGAGCGATTCGCTCAATGAGTCCTTGATATTTAGTCGTCTTCAGCCAATTTTCTGGATTTTTGAAAATTTCACTTTTTTGTGAAAATATCCACTAAATGAGGGAATAATATGTGTGAGGGTACCCCAGGAGAGTTCCAATTGTGTGTGGGTAGAATATATATCCCACGGGGGTAAAATTGAAAAAAGTTTAAAAATTTTTTTTTTGGATTTAGTAATTTTTCCAGCTTTTATCAGACTTTCAGATAGGGGAAATGTCAGTGAGCGTTCCGATTTCAGTTCCAAAGTGATTCGCCCACTGAGTCCTTGATATTTATTAGTTTTCAGCCAATTTAATGGATTTTTGAAAATTTAACTTTTTTGTGAAAATATCCACTAAATGAGGGAATAATATGTGTGAGGGTACCCCAGAAGAGTTCCAAATGTGTGTGGGTAGAATATATACCCCACGTGGGTAAAATTGAAAAAAGTTGAACAAAATTTTTTTTTTGTACTTAGTCATTTTTCCGGCGTTTATCAGACTTTCAGATAGGGGAAAAGGCAGTGAGCGTTCTGATTTCAGTTCCAGAGCGATTCGCCCAATCAGTCCTTGATATTTAGTCGTTTTCAGCCAATTTTCTGGATTTTTGAAAATTTCACTTTTTTTGTGAAAATATCCACTAAATGAGGGAATAATATGCGTGAGGGTACCCCAGGAGAGTTCCAAATGTGTGTGGGTAGAATATGTATCCCACAGGGTTAAAATTGAAAAAAGTTTAAAAAAATTTTTTTTGGACTTAGTAATTTTTCCGCCGTTTATCAGACTTTCAGATAGGGGAAATGTCAGTGAGCTTTCCGATTTCAGTTCCAGAGCGATTCGCCCAATCAGTCCTTGATATTTAGTCGTTTTCAGCCAATTTTGTGGATTTTTGAAAATTTCACTTTTTTGTGAAAATATCCACTAAATGAGGGAATAATATGTGTGAGGGTACCCCAGGAGAGTTCCAAATGTGTTTGGGTAGAATATATATCCCACAGGGTTAAAATTGAAAAAAGTTGAAAAAAATTTTTTTTTTGTAGTTAGACATTTTTCCGGCGTTTATCAGACTTTCAGATAGGGGAAATGTCAGTAAGCGTTCCGATTTCAGTTCCAGAGCGATTCGCCCAATGAGTCCTTGATATTTAGTCGTTTTCAGCCAATTTTCTGGATTTTTGAAAATTTCACTTTTTTGTGAAAATATCCACTAAATGAGGGAATAATATGTGTGAGGGTACCCCAGGAGAGTTCCAAATGTGTGTGGCTAGAATATATATCCCACGGGGTTAAAATTGAAAAAAGTTGAAAAAAATTTTTTTTTGGACTTAGTAATTTTTCCGGCGTTTATCAGACTTTCAGATAGGGGAAAGGTCAGTGAGCTTTCCGATTTCAGTTCCAGAGCGATTCGCCCAATGAGTCCTTGATATTTAGTCGTTTTCAGCCAATTTTCTGGATTTTTGAAAATTTCACTTTTTTGTGAAAATATCCACTAAATGAGGGAATAATATGTGTGAGGGTACCCCAGGAGAGTTTCAAATGTGTGTGGGTAGAATATATATCCCACGGGGTTAAAATTGAAAAAAGTTGAAAAAAATTTTTTTTTGGACTTAGTAATTTTTCCAGCGTTTATCAGACTTTCAGATAGGGGAAATGTCAGTGAGCTTTCCAATTTCAGTTCCAGAGCGATTCGCCCAATGAGTCCTTGATATTTAGTCGTTTTCAGCCAATTTTCTGGATTTTTGAAAATTTCACTTTTTTGTGAAAATATCCACTAAATGAGGGAATAATATGTGTGAGGGTACCCCAGAAGAGTTCCAAATGTGTGTGGGTAGAATATATACCCCACGTGGGTAAAATTGAAAAAAGTTGAACAAAATTTTTTTTTTGGACTTAGTCATTTTTCCGGCGTTTATCAGACTTTCAGATAGGGGAAAAGGCAGTGAGCGTTCCGATTTCAGTTCCAGAGCGATTCGCCCAATCAGTCCTTGATATTTAGTCGTTTTCAGCCAATTTAATGGATTTTTGAAAATTTCACTTTTTGTGAAAATATCCACTAAATGAGGGAATAATATGTGTGAGGGTACCCCAGGAGAGTTCCAAATGTGTTTGGGTAGAATATATATCCCACAGGGTTAAAATTGAAAAAAGTTGAAAAAAAATTTTTTTTTGTAGTTAGACATTTTTCCGGCGTTTATCAGACTTTCAGATAGGGGAAATGTCAGTAAGCGTTCCGATTTCAGTTCCAGAGCGATTCGCCCAATGAGTCCTTGATATTTAGTCGTTTTCAGCCAATTTCTGAATTTTTGAAAATTTCACTTTTTTGTGAAAATATCCACTAAATGAGGGAATAATATGTGTGAGGGTACCCCAAGAGAGTTCCAAATGTGTGTGGGTAGAATATATATCCCACAGGGTTAAAATTGAAAAAAGTTGAAAAAAATTTTTTTTGGACTTAGTCATTTTTCCGGCATTTATCAGACTTTCATATAGGGGAAATGTCAGTGAGCTTTCCGATTTCAGTTCCAGAGCGATCCGCCCAATGAGTCCTTGATATTTAGTCGTTTTCAGCCAATTTTCTGGATTTTTGAAAATTTCACTTTTTTGTGAAAATATCCACTAAATGAGGGAATAATATGTGTGAGGGTACCCCAGGAGAGTTCCAAATGTGTGTGGCTAGAATATATATCCCACGGGGTTAAAATTGAAAAAAGTTGAAAAAAATTTTTTTTTGGACTTAGTAATTTTTCCGGCGTTTATCAGACTTTCAGATAGGGGAAAGGTCAGTGAGCTTTCCGATTTCAGTTCCAGAGCGATTCGCCCAATGAGTCCTTGATATTTAGTCGTTTTCAGCCAATTTTCTGGATTTTTGAAAATTTCACTTTTTTGTGAAAATATCCACTAAATGAGGGAATAATATGTGTGAGGGTACCCCAGGAGAGTTCCAAATGTGTGTGGGTAGAATATATATCCCACGGGGTTAAAATTGAAAAAAGTTGAAAAAAATTTTTTTTTGGACTTAGTAATTTTTCCAGCGTTTATCAGACTTTCAGATAGGGGAAATGTCAGTGAGCTTTCCGATTTCAGTTCCAGAGCGATTCGCCCAATGAGTCCTTGATATTTAGTCGTTTTCAGCCAATTTTCTGGATTTTTGAAAATTTAACTTTTTTGTGAAAATATCCACTAAATGAGGGAATAATATGTGTGAGGGTACCCCAGAAGAGTTCCAAATGTGTGTGGGTAGAATATATACCCCACGTGGGTAAAATTGAAAAAAGTTGAACAAAATTTTTTTTTTGGACTTAGTCATTTTTCCGGCGTTTATCAGACTTTCAGATAGGGGAAATGTCAGTGAGCTTTCCGATTTCAGTTCCAGAGCGATTCGCCCAATGAGTCCTTGATATTTAGTCGTTTTCAGCCAATTTAATGGATTTTTGAAAATTTCACTTTTTGTGAAAATATCCACTAAATGAGGGAATAAAATGTGTGAGGGTACCCCAGGAGAGTTCCAAATGTGTTTGGGTAGAATATATATCCCACAGGGTTAAAATTGAAAAAAGTTGAAAAAAAATTTTTTTTTGTAGTTAGACATTTTTCCGGCGTTTATCAGACTTTCAGATAGGGGAAATGTCAGTAAGCGTTCCGATTTCAGTTCCAGAGCGATTCGCCCAATGAGTCCTTGATATTTAGTCGTTTTCAGCCAATTTCTGAATTTTTGAAAATTTCACTTTTTTGTGAAAATATCCACTAAATGAGGGAATAATATGTGTGAGGGTACCCCAAGAGAGTTCCAAATGTGTGTGGGTAGAATATATATCCCACAGGGTTAAAATTGAAAAAAGTTGAAAAAAATTTTTTTTGGACTTAGTCATTTTTCCGGCGTTTATCAGACTTTCAGATAGGGGAAATGTCAGTGAGCTTTCCCATTTCAGTTCCAGAGCGATTCGCCCAATGAGTCCTTGATATTTAGTCGTTTTCAGCCAATTTTCTGGATTTTTGAAAATTTCACTTTTTTGTGAAAATATCCACTAAATGAGGGAATAATATGTGTGAGGGTACCCCAGAAGAGTTCCAAATGTGTGTGGGTAGAATATATACCCCACGTGGGTAAAATTGAAAAAAGTTGAACAAAATTTTTTTTTTGGACTTAGTCATTTTTCCGGCGTTTATCAGACTTTCAGATAGGGGAAATGTCAGTGAGCTTTCCGATTTCAGTTCCAGAGCGATTCGCCCAATGAGTCCTTGATATTTAGTCGTTTTCAGCCAATTTTCTGGATTTTTGAAAATTTCACTTTTTTGTGAAAATATCCACTAAATGAGGGAATAATATGTGTGAGGGTACCCCAGGAGAGTTCCAAATGTGTGTGGCTAGAATATATATCCCACGGGGTTAAAATTGAAAAAAGTTGAAAAAAATTTTTTTTTGGACTTAGTAATTTTTCCAGCGTTTATCAGACTTTCAGATAGGGGAAATGTCAGTGAGCTTTCCGATTTCAGTTCCAGAGCGATTCGCCCAATGAGTCCTTGATATTTAGTCGTTTTCAGCCAATTTTCTGGATTTTTGAAAATTTAACTTTTTTGTGAAAATATCCACTAAATGAGGGAATAATATGTGTGAGGGTACCCCAGAAGAGTTCCAAATGTGTGTGGGTAGAATATATACCCCACGTGGGTAAAATTGAAAAAAGTTGAACAAAATTTTTTTTTTGGACTTAGTCATTTTTCCGGCGTTTATCAGACTTTCAGATAGGGGAAATGTCAGTGAGCTTTCCGATTTCAGTTCCAGAGCGATTCGCCCAATGAGTCCTTGATATTTAGTCGTTTTCAGCCAATTTTCTGGATTTTTGAAAATTTCACTTTTTTGTGAAAATATCCACTAAATGAGGGAATAATATGTGTGAGGGTACCCCAGGAGAGTTCCAAATGTGTGTGGGTAGAATATTAATCCCACGGGGGTAAAATTGAAAAAAAAATTTTTTTGGACTTATTCATTTTTCCAGCGTTTATCAGACTTTCAAATAGGGGAAATGTCAGTGAGCATTCCGATTTCAGTTCCAGAGCGATTCGCCCAATGAGTCCTTGATATTTATTCGTTTTCAGCCTATTTTCTGGATTTTTGAAAATTTCATTTTTTTTGTGAAAATATTCACTAAATGAGGGAATAATATGTGTGAGGGTACCCCAAGAGAGTTCCAAATGTGTGTGGTTAGAATATATATCTAACGGGGGTAAAATTGAAAAAAGTTGAAAACATTTTTTTTTGGACTTAGTCATTTTTCCGGCGTTTATCAGACTTTCAGATAGGGGAAATGTCAGTGAGCTTTCCGATTTCAGTTCCAGAGCGATTCGCCCAATGAGTCCTTGATATTTAGTCGTTTTCAGCCAATTTTCTGGATTTTTGAATTTCACTTTTTTTAAAAAATATCCACTAAATGACGGAATAATATGTGTGAGGGTACCCCAGGAGAGTTCCAAATGTGTTTGGGTAGAATATATATCCCACAGGGTTAAAATTGAAAAAAGTTGAAGAAATTTTTTTTTTGTACTTAGTCATTTCTCCGGCGTTTATCAGACTTTCAGATAGGGGAAATGTCAGTGAGCGTCCCGATTTCAGTTCCAGAGCGATTCGCCCAATGAGTCCTTGATATTTAGTCGTTTTCAGCCAATTTTCTGGATTTTTGAAAATTTCACTTTTTTGTGAAAATATCCACTAAATGAGGGAATAACATGTGTGAGGGTACCCCAAGAGAGTTCCAAATGTGTGTGGGTAGAATATATATCCAACGGGGGTAAAATTGAAAAAAGTTGAAAACATTTTTTTTTGGACTTAGTCATTTTTCCGGCTTTTATCAGACTTTCAGATAGGGGAAAAGTCAGTGAGCGTTCCGATTTCAGTTCCAGAGCGATTCGCCCAATCAGTCCTTGATATTTAGTCGTTTTCAGCCAATTTTCTGGATTTTTGAAAATTTCACTTTTTTTGTGAAAATATCCACTAAATGAGGGAATAATATGTGTGAGGGTACCCCAGGAGAGTTCCAAATGTGTGTGGGTAGAATATTAATCCCACGGGGGTAAAATTGAAAAAAAAATTTTTTTGGACTTATTCATTTTTCCAGCGTTTATCAGACTTTCAAATAGGGGAAATGTCAGTGAGCATTCCGATTTCAGTTCCAGAGCGATTCGCCCAATGAGTCCTTGATATTTATTCGTTTTCAGCCTTTTTTCTGGATTTTTGAAAATTTCATTTTTTTTGTGAAAATATTCACTAAATGAGGGAATAATATGTGTGAGGGTACCCCAAGAGAGTTCCAAATGTGTGTGGTTAGAATATATATCTAACGGGGGTAAAATTGAAAAAAGTTGAAAACATTTTTTTTTGGACTTAGTCATTTTTCCGGCGTTTATCAGACTTTCAGATAGGGGAAATGTCAGTGAGCTTTCCGATTTCAGTTCCAGAGCGATTCGCCCAATGAGTCCTTGATATTTAGTCGTTTTCAGCCAATTTTCTGGATTTTTGAATTTCACTTTTTTGTGAAAATATCCACTAAATGAGGGAATAATATGTGTGAGGGTACCCCAGGAGAGTTCCAAAAGTGTGTGGGTAGAATATATATCCCACAGGGTTAAAATTGAAAAAAGTTGAAAAACATTTTTTTTTTGTACTTAGTCATTTTTCCGGCGTTTATCAGACTTTCAGATAGGGGAAATGTCAGTGAGCGTCCCGATTTCAGTTCCAGAGCGATTCGCCCAATGAGTCCTTGATATTTCGTCGTTTTCAGCCAATTTTCTGGATTTTTGAAAATTTCACTTTTTTGTGAAAATATCCACTAAATGAGGGAATAATATGTGTGAGGGTACCCCAGGAGAGTTCCAAATGTGTGTGGGTAGAATATATATCCCACGGGGGTAAAATTGAAAAAAAAAATTTTCTGGACTTAGTTATATTTCCAGCGTTTATCAGACTTTCAAATAGGGGAAATGTCAGTGAGCATTCCGATTTCAGTTCCAGAGCGATTCGCTCAATGAGTCCTTGATATTTAGTCGTTTTCAGCCTATTTTCTGCATTTTTGAAAATTTCACTTTTTTTATGAAAATATTCACTAAATGAGGGAATAATATGTGTGAGGGTACCCCAAGAGAGTTCCAAATGTGTGTGGGTAGAATATATATCCAACGGGGGTAAAATTGAAAAAAGTTGAAAACATTTTTTTTTGGACTTAGTCATTTTTCCGGCTTTTATCAGACTTTCAGATAGGGGAAAAGTCAGTGAGCGTTCCGATTTCAGTTCCAGAGCGATTCGCCCAATCAGTCCTTGATATTTATTAGTTTTCAGCCAATTTTCTGGATTTTTGAAAATTTTACTTTTTTGTGAAAATATCCACTAAATGAGGGAATAATATGTGTGACGGTACCCCAGGAGAGTTCCAAATGTGTGTGGGTAGAATATATATCCCACAGGGTTAAAATAGAAAAAAGTTTAAAAAATTTTTTTTTTGTACTTAGTCATTTTTCCGGCGTTTATCAGACTTTCAGATAGGGGAAATGTCAGTGAGCATTCCGATTTCAGTTCCAGAGCGGTTCGCCCAATCAGTCCTTGATATTTAGTCGTTTTCAGCCAATTTTCTGGATTTTTGAAAATTTCACTTTTTTGTGAAAATATCCACTAAATGAGGGAATAATATGTGTGAGGGTACCCCAGGAGAGTTCCAAATGTGTGTGGGTAGAATATGTATCCCGGGGGGGTAAAATTGAAAAAAAATTTTTTTTGGACTTAGTAATTTTTCCAGCGTTTATCAGACTTTCAAATAGGGGAAATGTCAGTGAGGTTTCCGATTTCAGTTCCAGAGCGATTTGCCCAATGAATCCTTGATATTTAGTCGTTTTCAGCCAATTTTCTGGATTTTTGAAAATTTCACTTTTTTTAAAAAATATTCACTAAATGATGGAATAATATGTGTGAGGGTACCCCAGGAGAGTTCCAAATGTGTGTGGGTAGAATATATATTCCACAGGGTTAAAATTGAAAAAAGTTGAAGAAATTTTTTTTTGTACTTAGCCATTTTTCCGGCGTTTATCAGACTTTCAGATAGGGGAAATGTCAGTGAGCGTTCCGATTTCAGTTCCAGAGCGATTCGCTCAATGAGTCCTTGATATTTAGTCGTCTTCATCCAATTTTCTGGATTTTTGAAAATTTCACTTTTTTTAAAAAATATCCACTAAATGACGGAATAATATGTGTGAGGGTACCCCAGGAGAGTTCCAAATGTGTTTGGGTAGAATATATATCCCACAGGGTTAAAATTGAAAAAAGTTGAAGAAATTTTTTTTTTGTACTTAGTCATTTCTCCGGCGTTTATCAGACTTTCAGATAGGGGAAATGTCAGTGAGCGTCCCGATTTCAGTTCCAGAGCGATTCGCCCAATGAGTCCTTGATATTTAGTCGTTTTCAGCCAATTTTCTGGATTTTTGAAAATTTCACTTTTTTGTGAAAATATCCACTAAATGAGGGAATAACATGTGTGAGGGTACCCCAAGAGAGTTCCAAATGTGTGTGGGTAGAATATATATCCAACGGGGGTAAAATTGAAAAAAGTTGAAAACATTTTTTTTTGGACTTAGTCATTTTTCCGGCTTTTATCAGACTTTCAGATAGGGGAAATGTCAGTGAGCGTTCCGATTTCAGTTCCAGAGCGATTCGCCCAATCAGTCCTTGATATTTAGTCGTTTTCAGCCAATTTTCTGGATTTTTGAAAATTTCACTTTTTTTGTGAAAATATCCACTAAATGAGGGAATAATATGTGTGAGGGTACCCCAGGAGAGTTCCAAATGTGTGTGGGTAGAATATTAATCCCACGGGGGTAAAATTGAAAAAAAAATTTTTTTGGACTTATTCATTTTTCCAGCGTTTATCAGACTTTCAAATAGGGGAAATGTCAGTGAGCATTCCGATTTCAGTTCCAGAGCGATTCGCCCAATGAGTCCTTGATATTTATTCGTTTTCAGCCTTTTTTCTGGATTTTTGAAAATTTCATTTTTTTTGTGAAAATATTCACTAAATGAGGGAATAATATGTGTGAGGGTACCCCAAGAGAGTTCCAAATGTGTGTGGTTAGAATATATATCTAACGGGGGTAAAATTGAAAAAAGTTGAAAACATTTTTTTTTGGACTTAGTCATTTTTCCGGCGTTTATCAGACTTTCAGATAGGGGAAATGTCAGTGAGCGTTCCGATTTCAGTTCCAGAGCGATTCGCTCAATGAGTCCTTGATATTTAGTCGTCTTCATCCAATTTTCTGGATTTTTGAAAATTTCACTTTTTTTAAAAAATATCCACTAAATGACGGAATAATATGTGTGAGGGTACCCCAGGAGAGTTCCAAATGTGTTTGGGTAGAATATATATCCCACAGGGTTAAAATTGAAAAAAGTTGAAGAAATTTTTTTTTTGTACTTAGTCATTTCTCCGGCGTTTATCAGACTTTCAGATAGGGGAAATGTCAGTGAGCGTCCCGATTTCAGTTCCAGAGCGATTCGCCCAATGAGTCCTTGATATTTAGTCGTTTTCAGCCAATTTTCTGGATTTTTGAAAATTTCACTTTTTTGTGAAAATATCCACTAAATGAGGGAATAACATGTGTGAGGGTACCCCAAGAGAGTTCCAAATGTGTGTGGGTAGAATATATATCCAACGGGGGTAAAATTGAAAAAAGTTGAAAACATTTTTTTTTGGACTTAGTCATTTTTCCGGCTTTTATCAGACTTTCAGATAGGGGAAATGTCAGTGAGCGTTCCGATTTCAGTTCCAGAGCGATTCGCCCAATCAGTCCTTGATATTTAGTCGTTTTCAGCCAATTTTCTGGATTTTTGAAAATTTCACTTTTTTTGTGAAAATATCCACTAAATGAGGGAATAATATGTGTGAGGGTACCCCAGGAGAGTTCCAAATGTGTGTGGGTAGAATATTAATCCCACGGGGGTAAAATTGAAAAAAAAATTTTTTTGGACTTATTCATTTTTCCAGCGTTTATCAGACTTTCAAATAGGGGAAATGTCAGTGAGCATTCCGATTTCAGTTCCAGAGCGATTCGCCCAATGAGTCCTTGATATTTATTCGTTTTCAGCCTTTTTTCTGGATTTTTGAAAATTTCATTTTTTTTGTGAAAATATTCACTAAATGAGGGAATAATATGTGTGAGGGTACCCCAAGAGAGTTCCAAATGTGTGTGGTTAGAATATATATCTAACGGGGGTAAAATTGAAAAAAGTTGAAAACATTTTTTTTTGGACTTAGTCATTTTTCCGGCGTTTATCAGACTTTCAGATAGGGGAAATGTCAGTGAGCTTTCCGATTTCAGTTCCAGAGCGATTCGCCCAATGAGTCCTTGATATTTAGTCGTTTTCAGCCAATTTTCTGGATTTTTGAAAATTTCACTTTTTTGTGAAAATATCCACTAAATGAGGGAATAATATGTGTGAGGGTACCCCAGGAGAGTTCCAAATGTGTGTGGGTAGAATATATATCCCACGGGGTTAAAATTGAAAAAAGTTGAAAAAAATTTTTTTTTGGACTTAGTAATTTTTCCGGCGTTTATCAGACTTTCAGATAGGGGAAAGGTCAGTGAGCTTTCCGATTTCAGTTCCAGAGCGATTCGCCCAATGAGTCCTTGATATTTAGTCGTTTTCAGCCAATTTTCTGGATTTTTGAAAATTTCACTTTTTTGTGAAAATATCCACTAAATGAGGGAATAATATGTGTGAGGGTACCCCAGAAGAGTTCCAAATGTGTGTGGGTAGAATATATACCCCACGTGGGTAAAATTGAAAAAAGTTGAACAAAATTTTTTTTTTGGACTTAGTCATTTTTCCGGCGTTTATCAGACTTTCAGATAGGGGAAATGTCAGTGAGCTTTCCGATTTCAGTTCCAGAGCGATTCGCCCAATGAGTCCTTGATATTTAGTCGTTTTCAGCCAATTTTCTGGATTTTTGAAAATTTCACTTTTTTGTGAAAATATCCACTAAATGAGGGAATAATATGTGTGAGGGTACCCCAGGAGAGTTCCAAATGTGTGTGGGTAGAATATTAATCCCACGGGGGTAAAATTGAAAAAAAAATTTTTTTGGACTTATTCATTTTTCCAGCGTTTATCAGACTTTCAAATAGGGGAAATGTCAGTGAGCATTCCGATTTCAGTTCCAGAGCGATTCGCCCAATGAGTCGTTGATATTTATTCGTTTTCAGCCTATTTTCTGGATTTTTGAAAATTTCATTTTTTTTGTGAAAATATTCACTAAATGAGGGAATAATATGTGTGAGGGTACCCCAAGAGAGTTCCAAATGTGTGTGGTTAGAATATATATCTAACGGGGGTAAAATTGAAAAAAGTTGAAAACATTTTTTTTTGGACTTAGTCATTTTTCCGGCGTTTATCAGACTTTCAGATAGGGGAAATGTCAGTGAGCTTTCCGATTTCAGTTCCAGAGCGATTCGCCCAATGAGTCCTTGATATTTAGTCGTTTTCAGCCAATTTTCTGGATTTTTGAATTTCACTTTTTTTAAAAAATATCCACTAAATGACGGAATAATATGTGTGAGGGTACCCCAGGAGAGTTCCAAATGTGTTTGGGTAGAATATATATCCCACAGGGTTAAAATTGAAAAAAGTTGAAGAAATTTTTTTTTTGTACTTAGTCATTTCTCCGGCGTTTATCAGACTTTCAGATAGGGGAAATGTCAGTGAGCGTCCCGATTTCAGTTCCAGAGCGATTCGCCCAATGAGTCCTTGATATTTAGTCGTTTTCAGCCAATTTTCTGGATTTTTGAAAATTTCACTTTTTTGTGAAAATATCCACTAAATGAGGGAATAACATGTGTGAGGGTACCCCAAGAGAGTTCCAAATGTGTGTGGGTAGAATATATATCCAACGGGGGTAAAATTGAAAAAAGTTGAAAACATTTTTTTTTGGACTTAGTCATTTTTCCGGCTTTTATCAGACTTTCAGATAGGGGAAAAGTCAGTGAGCGTTCCGATTTCAGTTCCAGAGCGATTCGCCCAATCAGTCCTTGATATTTAGTCGTTTTCAGCCAATTTTCTGGATTTTTGAAAATTTCACTTTTTTTGTGAAAATATCCACTAAATGAGGGAATAATATGTGTGAGGGTACCCCAGGAGAGTTCCAAATGTGTGTGGGTAGAATATTAATCCCACGGGGGTAAAATTGAAAAAAAAATTTTTTTGGACTTATTCATTTTTCCAGCGTTTATCAGACTTTCAAATAGGGGAAATGTCAGTGAGCATTCCGATTTCAGTTCCAGAGCGATTCGCCCAATGAGTCCTTGATATTTATTCGTTTTCAGCCTTTTTTCTGGATTTTTGAAAATTTCATTTTTTTTGTGAAAATATTCACTAAATGAGGGAATAATATGTGTGAGGGTACCCCAAGAGAGTTCCAAATGTGTGTGGTTAGAATATATATCTAACGGGGGTAAAATTGAAAAAAGTTGAAAACATTTTTTTTTGGACTTAGTCATTTTTCCGGCGTTTATCAGACTTTCAGATAGGGGAAATGTCAGTGAGCTTTCCGATTTCAGTTCCAGAGCGATTCGCCCAATGAGTCCTTGATATTTAGTCGTTTTCAGCCAATTTTCTGGATTTTTGAATTTCACTTTTTTGTGAAAATATCCACTAAATGAGGGAATAATATGTGTGAGGGTACCCCAGGAGAGTTCCAAAAGTGTGTGGGTAGAATATATATCCCACAGGGTTAAAATTGAAAAAAGTTGAAAAACATTTTTTTTTGTACTTAGTCATTTTTCCGGCGTTTATCAGACTTTCAGATAGGGGAAATGTCAGTGAGCGTCCCGATTTCAGTTCCAGAGCGATTCGCCCAATGAGTCCTTGATATTTCGTCGTTTTCAGCCAATTTTCTGGATTTTTGAAAATTTCACTTTTTTGTGAAAATATCCACTAAATGAGGGAATAATATGTGTGAGGGTACCCCAGGAGAGTTCCAAATGTGTGTGGGTAGAATATATATCCCACGGGGGTAAAATTGAAAAAAAAAATTTTCTGGACTTAGTTATATTTCCAGCGTTTATCAGACTTTCAAATAGGGGAAATGTCAGTGAGCATTCCGATTTCAGTTCCAGAGCGATTCGCTCAATGAGTCCTTGATATTTAGTCGTTTTCAGCCTATTTTCTGCATTTTTGAAAATTTCACTTTTTTTATGAAAATATTCACTAAATGAGGGAATAATATGTGTGAGGGTACCCCAAGAGAGTTCCAAATGTGTGTGGGTAGAATATATATCCAACGGGGGTAAAATTGAAAAAAGTTGAAAACATTTTTTTTTGGACTTAGTCATTTTTCCGGCTTTTATCAGACTTTCAGATAGGGGAAAAGTCAGTGAGCGTTCCGATTTCAGTTCCAGAGCGATTCGCCCAATCAGTCCTTGATATTTATTAGTTTTCAGCCAATTTTCTGGATTTTTGAAAATTTTACTTTTTTGTGAAAATATCCACTAAATGAGGGAATAATATGTGTGACGGTACCCCAGGAGAGTTCCAAATGTGTGTGGGTAGAATATATATCCCACAGGGTTAAAATAGAAAAAAGTTTAAAAAATTTTTTTTTTGTACTTAGTCATTTTTCCGGCGTTTATCAGACTTTCAGATAGGGGAAATGTCAGTGAGCATTCCGATTTCAGTTCCAGAGCGGTTCGCCCAATCAGTCCTTGATATTTAGTCGTTTTCAGCCAATTTTCTGGATTTTTGAAAATTTCACTTTTTTGTGAAAATATCCACTAAATGAGGGAATAATATGTGTGAGGGTACCCCAGGAGAGTTCCAAATGTGTGTGGGTAGAATATGTATCCCGGGGGGGTAAAATTGAAAAAAAATTTTTTTTGGACTTAGTAATTTTTCCAGCGTTTATCAGACTTTCAAATAGGGGAAATGTCAGTGAGGTTTCCGATTTCAGTTCCAGAGCGATTTGCCCAATGAATCCTTGATATTTAGTCGTTTTCAGCCAATTTTCTGGATTTTTGAAAATTTCACTTTTTTTAAAAAATATTCACTAAATGATGGAATAATATGTGTGAGGGTACCCCAGGAGAGTTCCAAATGTGTGTGGGTAGAATATATATTCCACAGGGTTAAAATTGAAAAAAGTTGAAGAAATTTTTTTTTGTACTTAGCCATTTTTCCGGCGTTTATCAGACTTTCAGATAGGGGAAATGTCAGTGAGCGTTCCGATTTCAGTTCCAGAGCGATTCGCTCAATGAGTCCTTGATATTTAGTCGTCTTCATCCAATTTTCTGGATTTTTGAAAATTTCACTTTTTTTAAAAAATATCCACTAAATGACGGAATAATATGTGTGAGGGTACCCCAGGAGAGTTCCAAATGTGTTTGGGTAGAATATATATCCCACAGGGTTAAAATTGAAAAAAGTTGAAGAAATTTTTTTTTTGTACTTAGTCATTTCTCCGGCGTTTATCAGACTTTCAGATAGGGGAAATGTCAGTGAGCGTCCCGATTTCAGTTCCAGAGCGATTCGCCCAATGAGTCCTTGATATTTAGTCGTTTTCAGCCAATTTTCTGGATTTTTGAAAATTTCACTTTTTTGTGAAAATATCCACTAAATGAGGGAATAACATGTGTGAGGGTACCCCAAGAGAGTTCCAAATGTGTGTGGGTAGAATATATATCCAACGGGGGTAAAATTGAAAAAAGTTGAAAACATTTTTTTTTGGACTTAGTCATTTTTCCGGCTTTTATCAGACTTTCAGATAGGGGAAATGTCAGTGAGCGTTCCGATTTCAGTTCCAGAGCGATTCGCCCAATCAGTCCTTGATATTTAGTCGTTTTCAGCCAATTTTCTGGATTTTTGAAAATTTCACTTTTTTTGTGAAAATATCCACTAAATGAGGGAATAATATGTGTGAGGGTACCCCAGGAGAGTTCCAAATGTGTGTGGGTAGAATATTAATCCCACGGGGGTAAAATTGAAAAAAAAATTTTTTTGGACTTATTCATTTTTCCAGCGTTTATCAGACTTTCAAATAGGGGAAATGTCAGTGAGGTTTCCGATTTCAGTTCCAGAGCGATTTGCCCAATGAATCCTTGATATTTAGTCGTTTTCAGCCAATTTTCTGGATTTTTGAAAATTTCACTTTTTTTAAAAAATATTCACTAAATGATGGAATAATATGTGTGAGGGTACCCCAGGAGAGTTCCAAATGTGTGTGGGTAGAATATATATTCCACAGGGTTAAAATTGAAAAAAGTTGAAGAAATTTTTTTTTGTACTTAGCCATTTTTCCGGCGTTTATCAGACTTTCAGATAGGGGAAATGTCAGTGAGCGTTCCGATTTCAGTTCCAGAGCGATTCGCTCAATGAGTCCTTGATATTTAGTCGTCTTCATCCAATTTTCTGGATTTTTGAAAATTTCACTTTTTTTAAAAAATATCCACTAAATGACGGAATAATATGTGTGAGGGTACCCCAGGAGAGTTCCAAATGTGTTTGGGTAGAATATATATCCCACAGGGTTAAAATTGAAAAAAGTTGAAGAAATTTTTTTTTTGTACTTAGTCATTTCTCCGGCGTTTATCAGACTTTCAGATAGGGGAAATGTCAGTGAGCGTCCCGATTTCAGTTCCAGAGCGATTCGCCCAATGAGTCCTTGATATTTAGTCGTTTTCAGCCAATTTTCTGGATTTTTGAAAATTTCACTTTTTTGTGAAAATATCCACTAAATGAGGGAATAACATGTGTGAGGGTACCCCAAGAGAGTTCCAAATGTGTGTGGGTAGAATATATATCCAACGGGGGTAAAATTGAAAAAAGTTGAAAACATTTTTTTTTGGACTTAGTCATTTTTCCGGCTTTTATCAGACTTTCAGATAGGGGAAATGTCAGTGAGCGTTCCGATTTCAGTTCCAGAGCGATTCGCCCAATCAGTCCTTGATATTTAGTCGTTTTCAGCCAATTTTCTGGATTTTTGAAAATTTCACTTTTTTTGTGAAAATATCCACTAAATGAGGGAATAATATGTGTGAGGGTACCCCAGGAGAGTTCCAAATGTGTGTGGGTAGAATATTAATCCCACGGGGGTAAAATTGAAAAAAAAATTTTTTTGGACTTATTCATTTTTCCAGCGTTTATCAGACTTTCAAATAGGGGAAATGTCAGTGAGCATTCCGATTTCAGTTCCAGAGCGATTCGCCCAATGAGTCCTTGATATTTATTCGTTTTCAGCCTTTTTTCTGGATTTTTGAAAATTTCATTTTTTTTGTGAAAATATTCACTAAATGAGGGAATAATATGTGTGAGGGTACCCCAAGAGAGTTCCAAATGTGTGTGGTTAGAATATATATCTAACGGGGGTAAAATTGAAAAAAGTTGAAAACATTTTTTTTTGGACTTAGTCATTTTTCCGGCGTTTATCAGACTTTCAGATAGGGGAAATGTCAGTGAGCGTTCCGATTTCAGTTCCAGAGCGATTCGCTCAATGAGTCCTTGATATTTAGTCGTCTTCATCCAATTTTCTGGATTTTTGAAAATTTCACTTTTTTTAAAAAATATCCACTAAATGACGGAATAATATGTGTGAGGGTACCCCAGGAGAGTTCCAAATGTGTTTGGGTAGAATATATATCCCACAGGGTTAAAATTGAAAAAAGTTGAAGAAATTTTTTTTTTGTACTTAGTCATTTCTCCGGCGTTTATCAGACTTTCAGATAGGGGAAATGTCAGTGAGCGTCCCGATTTCAGTTCCAGAGCGATTCGCCCAATGAGTCCTTGATATTTAGTCGTTTTCAGCCAATTTTCTGGATTTTTGAAAATTTCACTTTTTTGTGAAAATATCCACTAAATGAGGGAATAACATGTGTGAGGGTACCCCAAGAGAGTTCCAAATGTGTGTGGGTAGAATATATATCCAACGGGGGTAAAATTGAAAAAAGTTGAAAACATTTTTTTTTGGACTTAGTCATTTTTCCGGCTTTTATCAGACTTTCAGATAGGGGAAATGTCAGTGAGCGTTCCGATTTCAGTTCCAGAGCGATTCGCCCAATCAGTCCTTGATATTTAGTCGTTTTCAGCCAATTTTCTGGATTTTTGAAAATTTCACTTTTTTTGTGAAAATATCCACTAAATGAGGGAATAATATGTGTGAGGGTACCCCAGGAGAGTTCCAAATGTGTGTGGGTAGAATATTAATCCCACGGGGGTAAAATTGAAAAAAAAATTTTTTTGGACTTATTCATTTTTCCAGCGTTTATCAGACTTTCAAATAGGGGAAATGTCAGTGAGCATTCCGATTTCAGTTCCAGAGCGATTCGCCCAATGAGTCCTTGATATTTATTCGTTTTCAGCCTTTTTTCTGGATTTTTGAAAATTTCATTTTTTTTGTGAAAATATTCACTAAATGAGGGAATAATATGTGTGAGGGTACCCCAAGAGAGTTCCAAATGTGTGTGGTTAGAATATATATCTAACGGGGGTAAAATTGAAAAAAGTTGAAAACATTTTTTTTTGGACTTAGTCATTTTTCCGGCGTTTATCAGACTTTCAGATAGGGGAAATGTCAGTGAGCTTTCCGATTTCAGTTCCAGAGCGATTCGCCCAATGAGTCCTTGATATTTAGTCGTTTTCAGCCAATTTTCTGGATTTTTGAATTTCACTTTTTTGTGAAAATATCCACTAAATGAGGGAATAATATGTGTGAGGGTACCCCAGGAGAGTTCCAAAAGTGTGTGGGTAGAATATATATCCCACAGGGTTAAAATTGAAAAAAGTTGAAAAACATTTTTTTTTTGTACTTAGTCATTTTTCCGGCGTTTATCAGACTTTCAGATAGGGGAAATGTCAGTGAGCGTCCCGATTTCAGTTCCAGAGCGATTCGCCCAATGAGTCCTTGATATTTCGTCGTTTTCAGCCAATTTTCTGGATTTTTGAAAATTTCACTTTTTTGTGAAAATATCCACTAAATGAGGGAATAATATGTGTGAGGGTACCCCAGGAGAGTTCCAAATGTGTGTGGGTAGAATATATATCCCACGGGGGTAAAATTGAAAAAAAAAATTTTCTGGACTTAGTTATATTTCCAGCGTTTATCAGACTTTCAAATAGGGGAAATGTCAGTGAGCATTCCGATTTCAGTTCCAGAGCGATTCGCTCAATGAGTCCTTGATATTTAGTCGTTTTCAGCCTATTTTCTGCATTTTTGAAAATTTCACTTTTTTTATGAAAATATTCACTAAATGAGGGAATAATATGTGTGAGGGTACCCCAAGAGAGTTCCAAATGTGTGTGGGTAGAATATATATCCAACGGGGGTAAAATTGAAAAAAGTTGAAAACATTTTTTTTTGGACTTAGTCATTTTTCCGGCTTTTATCAGACTTTCAGATAGGGGAAAAGTCAGTGAGCGTTCCGATTTCAGTTCCAGAGCGATTCGCCCAATCAGTCCTTGATATTTAGTCGTTTTCAGCCAATTTTCTGGATTTTTGAAAATTTTACTTTTTTGTGAAAATATCCACTAAATGAGGGAATAATATGTGTGACGGTACCCCAGGAGAGTTCCAAATGTGTGTGGGTAGAATATATATCCCACAGGGTTAAAATAGAAAAAAGTTTTAAAAATGTTTTTTTTGTACTTAGTCATTTTTCCGGCGTTTATCAGACTTTCAGATAGGGGAAATGTCAGTGAGCTTTCCGATTTCAGTTCCAGAGCGATTCGCCCAATGAGTCCTTGATATTTAGTCGTTTTCAGCCAATTTTCTGGATTTTTGAATTTCACTTTTTTGTGAAAATATCCACTAAATGAGGGAATAATATGTGTGAGGGTACCCCAGGAGAGTTCCAAATGTGTGTGGGTAGAATATATATCCCACAGGGTTAAAATTGAAAAAAGTTGAAAAAAATTTTTTTTGGACTTAGTCATTTTTCCGGCGTTTATCAGACTTTCAGATAGGGGAAATGTCAGTGAGCATTCCGATTTCAGTTCCAGAGCGGTTCGCCCAATCAGTCCTTGATATTTAGTCGTTTTCAGCCAATTTTCTGGATTTTTGAAAATTTCACTTTTTTGTGAAAATATCCACTAAATGAGGGAATAATATGTGTGAGGGTACCCCAGGAGAGTTCCAAATGTGTGTGGGTAGAATATATATCCCGGGGGGGTAAAATTGAAAAAAAATTTTTTTTGGACTTAGTAATTTTTCCAGCGTTTATCAGACTTTCAAATAGGGGAAATGTCAGTGAGGTTTCCGATTTCAGTTCCAGAGCGATTTGCCCAATGAATCCTTGATATTTAGTCGTTTTCAGCCAATTTTCTGGATTTTTGAAAATTTCACTTTTTTTAAAAAATATTCACTAAATGATGGAATAATATGTGTGAGGGTACCCCAGGAGAGTTCCAAATGTGTGTGGGTAGAATATATATTCCACAGGGTTAAAATTGAAAAAAGTTGAAGAAATTTTTTTTTGTACTTAGCCATTTTTCCGGCGTTTATCAGACTTTCAGATAGGGGAAATGTCAGTGAGCTTTCCGATTTCAGTTCCAGAGCGATTCGCCCAATGAGTCCTTGATATTTAGTCGTTTTCAGCCAATTTTCTGGATTTTTGAATTTCACTTTTTTGTGAAAATATCCACTAAATGAGGGAATAACATGTGTGAGGGTACCCCAGGAGAGTTCCAAATGTGTGTGGGTAGAATATATATCCCACAGGGTTAAAATTGAAAAAAGTTGAAAAAAATTTTTTTTTGGACTTAGTCATTTTTCCGGCGTTTATCAGACTTTCAGATAGGGGAAATGTCAGTGAGCATTCCGATTTCAGTTCCAGAGCGGTTCGCCCAATCAGTCCTTGATATTTAGTCGTTTTCAGCCAATTTTCTGGATTTTTGAAAATTTCACTTTTTTGTGAAAATATCCACTAAATGAGGGAATAATATGTGTGAGGGTACCCCAGGAGAGTTCCAAATGTGTGTGGGTAGAATATATATCCCGGGGGGGTAAAATTGAAAAAAAATTTTTTTTGGACTTAGTAATTTTTCCAGCGTTTATCAGACTTTCAAATAGGGGAAATGTCAGTGAGGTTTCCGATTTCAGTTCCAGAGCGATTTGCCCAATGAATCCTTGATATTTAGTCGTTTTCAGCCAATTTTCTGGATTTTTGAAAATTTCACTTTTTTTAAAAAATATTCACTAAATGATGGAATAATATGTGTGAGGGTACCCCAGGAGAGTTCCAAATGTGTGTGGGTAGAATATATATTCCACAGGGTTAAAATTGAAAAAAGTTGAAGAAATTTTTTTTTGTACTTAGCCATTTTTCCGGCGTTTATCAGACTTTCAGATAGGGGAAATGTCAGTGAGCTTTCCGATTTCAGTTCCAGAGCGATTCGCCCAATGAGTCCTTGATATTTTGTCGTTTTCAGCCAATTTTCTGGATTTTTGAATTTCACTTTTTTGTGAAAATATCCACTAAATGAGGGAATAATATGTGTGAGGGTACCCCAGGAGAGTTCCAAATGTGTGTGGGTAGAATATATATCCCACAGGGTTAAAATTGAAAAAAGTTGAAAAACATTTTTTTTTTGTACTTAGTCATTTTTCCGGCGTTTATCAGACTTTCAGATAGGGGAAATGTCAGTGAGCATTCCGATTTCAGTTCCAGAGCGATTCGCTCAATGAGTCCTTGATATTTAGTCGTCTTCAGCCAATTTTCTGGATTTTTGAAAATTTCACTTTTTTAAAAAAATATCCACTAAATGACAGAATAATATGTGTGAGGGTACCCCAGGAGAGTTCCAAATGTGTGTGGGTAGAATATATATCCCACAGGGTTAAAATTGAAAAAAGTTGAAGAAATTTTTTTTTTGTATTTAGTCATTTCTCCGGCGTTTATCAGACTTTCAGATAGGGGAAATGTCAGTGAGCGTTCCGATTTCAGTTCCAGAGCGATTCGCCCAATGAGTCCTTGATATTTAGTCGTTTTCAGCCAATTTTCTCGATTTTTGAAAATTTCACTTTTTTGTGAAAATATCCACTAAATGAGGGAATAATATGTGTGAGGGTACCCCAGGAGAGTTCCAAATGTGTGTGGGTAGAATATATATCCCACAGGGTTAAAATTGAAAAAAGTTGAAAAACATTTTTTTTTTTGTACTTAGTCATTTTTCCGGCGTTTATCAGACTTTCAGATAGGGGAAATGTCAGTGAGCATTCCGATTTCAGTTCCAGAGCGATTCGCTCAATGAGTCCTTGATATTTAGTCGTCTTCAGCCAATTTTCTGGATTTTTGAAAATTTCACTTTTTTAAAAAAATATCCACTAAATGACAGAATAATATGTGTGAGGGTACCCCAGGAGAGTTCCAAATGTGTGTGGGTAGAATATATATCCCACAGGGTTAAAATTGAAAAAAGTTGAAGAAATTTTTTTTTTGTATTTAGTCATTTCTCCGGCGTTTATCAGACTTTCAGATAGGGGAAATGTCAGTGAGCGTTCCGATTTCAGTTCCAGAGCGATTCGCCCAATGAGTCCTTGATATTTAGTCGTTTTCAGCCAATTTTCTCGATTTTTGAAAATTTCACTTTTTTGTGAAAATATCCACTAAATGAGGGAATAATATGTGTGAGGGTACCCCAGGAGAGTTCCAAATGTGTGTGGGTAGAATATATATCCCACAGGGTTAAAATTGAAAAAAGTTGAAAAACATTTTTTTTTTTGTACTTAGTCATTTTTCCGGCGTTTATCAGACTTTCAGATAGGGGAAATGTCAGTGAGCGTTCCGATTTCAGTTCCAGAGCAATTCGCTCAATGAGTCCTTGATATTTAGTCGTCTTCAGACAATTTTCTGGATTTTTGAAAATTTCACTTTTTTTAAAAAATATCCACTAAATGACGGAATAATATGTGTGAGGGTACCCCAGGAGAGTTCCAAATGTGTGTGGGTAGATTATATATCCCACAGGGTTAAAATTGAAAAAAGTTGAAGAAATTTTTTTTTTGGACTTAGCCATTTTTCCGGCGTTTATCAGACTTTCACATAGGGGAAATGTCAGTGAGCTTTCCAATTTCAGTTCCAGAGCGATTCGCCCAATGAGTCCTTGATATTTATTCGTTTTCAGCCAATTTTCTGGATTTTTGAAAATTTCACTTTTTTGTGAAAATATCCACTAAATGAGGGAATAATATGTGTGAGGGTACCCCAGGAGAGTTCCAAATGTGTGTGGGTAGAATATTAATCCCACGGGGGTAAAATTGAAAAAAAAATTTTTTTGGACTTATTCATTTTTCCAGCGTTTATCAGACTTTCAAATAGGGGAAATGTCAGTGAGCATTCCGATTTCAGTTCCAGAGCGATTCGCCCAATGAGTCCTTGATATTTAGTCGTTTTCAGCCAATTTTCTGGATTTTTGAAAATTTCACTTTTTTGTGAAAATATCCACTAAATGAGGGAATAATATGTGTGAGGGTACCCCAGGAGAGTTCCAAATTTGTGTGGGTAGAATATATTTCCCACAGGGTTAAAATTGAAAAAAGTTGAAAAATTTTTTTTTTTGGACTTAGTCATTTTTCCGGCGTTTATCAGACTTTCAGATAGGGGAAATGTCAGTGAGCATTCCGATTTCAGTTCCAGAGCGATTTGCTCAATGAGTCCTTGATATTTAGTCGTCTTCAGCCAATTTTCTGGATTTTTGAAAATTTCACTTTTTTAAAAAAATATCCACTAAATGACAGAATAATATGTGTGAGGGTACCCCAAGAGAGTTCCAAATGTGTGTGGGTAGAATATATATCCCACAGGGTTAAAATTGAAAAAAGTTGAAAAACATTTTTTTTTTGTACTTAGTCATTTTTCCGGCGTTTATCAGACTTTCAGATAGGGGAAATGTCAGTGAGCATTCCGATTTCAGTTCCAGAGCAATTCGCTCAATGAGTCCTTGATATTTAGTCGTCTTCAGACAATTTTCTGGATTTTTGAAAATTTCACTTTTTTTAAAAAATATCCACTAAATGACAGAATAATATGTGTGAGGGTACCCCAGGAGAGTTCCAAATGTGTGTGGGTAGAATATATATCCCACAGGGTTAAAATTGAAAAAAGTTGAAGAAATTTTTTTTTTGTATTTAGTCATTTCTCCGGCGTTTATCAGACTTTCAGATAGGGGAAATGTCAGTGAGCGTTCCGATTTCAGTTCCAGAGCGATTCGCCCAATGAGTCCTTGATATTTAGTCGTTTTCAGCCAATTTTCTCGATTCTTGAAAATTTCACTTTTTTGTGAAAATATCCACTAAATGAGGGAATAATATGTGTGAGGGTACCCCAGGAGAGTTCCAAATGTGTGTGGGTAGAATATATATCCCACAGGGTTAAAATTGAAAAAAGTTGAAAAACATTTTTTTTTTTGTACTTAGTCATTTTTCCGGCGTTTATCAGACTTTCAGATAGGGGAAATGTCAGTGAGCGTTCCGATTTCAGTTCCAGAGCAATTCGCTCAATGAGTCCTTGATATTTAGTCGTCTTCAGACAATTTTCTGGATTTTTGAAAATTTCACTTTTTTTAAAAAATATCCACTAAATGACGGAATAATATGTGTGAGGGTACCCCAGGAGAGTTCCAAATGTGTGTGGGTAGATTATATATCCCACAGGGTTAAAATTGAAAAAAGTTGAAGAAATTTTTTTTTTGGACTTAGCCATTTTTCCGGCGTTTATCAGACTTTCACATAGGGGAAATGTCAGTGAGCTTTCCAATTTCAGTTCCAGAGCGATTCGCCCAATGAGTCCTTGATATTTATTCGTTTTCAGCCAATTTTCTGGATTTTTGAAAATTTCACTTTTTTGTGAAAATATCCACTAAATGAGGGAATAATATGTGTGAGGGTACCCCAGGAGAGTTCCAAATGTGTGTGGGTAGAATATTAATCCCACGGGGGTAAAATTGAAAAAAAAATTTTTTTGGACTTATTCATTTTTCCAGCGTTTATCAGACTTTCAAATAGGGGAAATGTCAGTGAGCATTCCGATTTCAGTTCCAGAGCGATTCGCCCAATGAGTCCTTGATATTTAGTCGTTTTCAGCCAATTTTCTGGATTTTTGAAAATTTCACTTTTTTGTGAAAATATCCACTAAATGAGGGAATAATATGTGTGAGGGTACCCCAGGAGAGTTCCAAATTTGTGTGGGTAGAATATATTTCCCACAGGGTTAAAATTGAAAAAAGTTGAAAAATTTTTTTTTTTGGACTTAGTCATTTTTCCGGCGTTTATCAGACTTTCAGATAGGGGAAATGTCAGTGAGCATTCCGATTTCAGTTCCAGAGCGATTTGCTCAATGAGTCCTTGATATTTAGTCGTTTTCAGCCAATTTTCTGGATTTTTGAAAATTTCACTTTTTTGTGAAAATATCCACTAAATGAGGGAATAATATGTGTGAGGGTACCCCAGGAGAGTTCCAAATGTGTGTGGGTAGAATATATATCCCACAGGGTTAAAATTGAAAAAAGTTGAAAAACATTTTTTTTTTTGTACTTAGTCATTTTTCCGGCGTTTATCAGACTTTCAGATAGGGGAAATGTCAGTGAGCATTCCGATTTCAGTTCCAGAGCAATTCGCTCAATGAGTCCTTGATATTTAGTCGTCTTCAGACAATTTTCTGGATTTTTGAAAATTTCACTTTTTTTAAAAAATATCCACTAAATGACGGAATAATATGTGTGAGGGTACCCCAGGAGAGTTCCAAATGTGTGTGGGTAGATTATATATCCCACAGGGTTAAAATTGAAAAAAGTTGAAGAAATTTTTTTTTTGGACTTAGCCATTTTTCCGGCGTTTATCAGACTTTCACATAGGGGAAATGTCAGTGAGCTTTCCAATTTCAGTTCCAGAGCGATTCGCCCAATGAGTCCTTGATATTTATTCGTTTTCAGCCAATTTTCTGGATTTTTGAAAATTTCACTTTTTTGTGAAAATATCCACTAAATGAGGGAATAATATGTGTGAGGGTACCCCAGGAGAGTTCCAAATGTGTGTGGGTAGAATATTAATCCCACGGGGGTAAAATTGAAAAAAAAATTTTTTTGGACTTATTCATTTTTCCAGCGTTTATCAGACTTTCAAATAGGGGAAATGTCAGTGAGCATTCCGATTTCAGTTCCAGAGCGATTCGCCCAATGAGTCCTTGATATTTAGTCGTTTTCAGCCAATTTTCTGGATTTTTGAAAATTTCACTTTTTTGTAAAAATATCCACTAAATGAGGGAATAATATGTGTGAGGGTACCCCAGGAGAGTTCCAAATTTGTGTGGGTAGAATATATTTCCCACAGGGTTAAAATTGAAAAAAGTTGAAAAATTTTTTTTTTTGGACTTAGTCATTTTTCCGGCGTTTATCAGACTTTCAGATACGGGAAATGTCAGTGAGCGCTCCGATTTCAGTTCCAGAGCGATTCGCCCAATGAGTCCTTGATATTTAGTCGTTTTCAGCCAATTTTCTGGGTTTTTGGAAATTTCACTTTTTTGTGAAAATATCCACTAAATGACTGAATAATATGTGTGAGGGTACCCCAGGAGAGTTCCAAATGTGTGTGGGTAGAATATATATCACACAGGGTTAAAATAGAAAAAAGTTGAAAAAAAATTTTTTTTTGGACTTAGTCATTTTTCCGGCGTTTATCAGACTTTCAGATAGGGGAAATGTCAGTGAGCTTTCCAATTTCAGTTCCAGAGCGATTTGCTCAATGAGTCCTTGATATTTATTAGTTTTCAGCCAATTTTCTGGATTTTTGAAAATTTCACTTTTTTGTGAAATTATCCACTAAATGAGGGAATAATATGTGTGAGGGTACCCCAGGAAAGTTCCAAATGTGTGTGGGTAGAATATTAATCCCACGGGGGTAAAATTGCAAAAAAAATTTTTTTGGACTTATTCATTTTTCCAGCGTTTATCAGACTTTCAAATAGGGGAAATGGCAGTGAGCATTACGATTTCAGTTCCAGAGCGATTCACCCAATGAGTCCTTGATATTTAGTCGTTTTCAGCCAATTTTCTGGATTTTTGAAAATTTCACTTTTTTGTGAAAATATCCACTAAATGAGGGAATAATATGTGTGAGGGTACCCCAGGAGAGTTCCAAAAGTGTGTGGGTAGAATATATATACCACAGGGTTAAAATTGAAAAAAGTTGAAAAACATTTTTTTTTTGTACTTAGTCATTTTTCCGGCGTTTATCAGAGTTTCAGATAGGGGAAATGTCAGTGAGCGTCCCGATTTCAGTTCCAGAGCGATTCGCCCAATGAGTCCTTGATATTTCGTCGTTTTCAGCCAATTTTCTGGATTTTTGAAAATTTCACTTTTTTGTGAAAATATCCACTAAATGAGGGAATAATATGTGTGAGGGTACCCCAGGAGAGTTCCAAATGTGTGTGGGTAGAATATATATCCCACGGGGGTAAAATTGAAAAAAAAAAATTTCTGGACTTAGTTATATTTCCAGCGTTTATCAGACTTTCAAATAGGGGAAATGTCAGTGAGCATTCCGATTTCAGTTCCAGAGCGATTCGCTCAATGAGTCCTTGATATTTAGTCGTTTTCAGCCTATTTTCTGCATTTTTGAAAATTTCACTTTTTTTATGAAAATATTCACTAAATGAGGGAATAATATGTGTGAGGGTACCCCAAGAGAGTTCCAAATGTGTGTGGGTAGAATATATATCCAACGGGGGTAAAATTGAAAAAAGTTGAAAACATTTTTTTTTGGACTTAGTAATTTTTCCGGCTTTTATCAGACTTTCAGATAGGGGAAAAGTCAGTGAGCGTTCCGATTTCAGTTCCAGAGCGATTCGCCCAATCAGTCCTTGATATTTAGTCGTTTTCAGCCAATTTTCTGGATTTTTGAAAATTTTACTTTTTTGTGAAAATATCCACTAAATGAGGGAATAATATGTGTGACGGTACCCCAGGAGAGTTCCAAATGTGTGTGGGTAGAATATATATCCCACAGGGTTAAAATAGAAAAAAGTTTTAAAAATTTTTTTTTTGTACTTAGTCATTTTTCCGGCGTTTATCAGACTTTCAGATAGGGGAAATGTCAGTGAGCTTTCCGATTTCAGTTCCAGAGCGATTCGCCCAATGAGTCCTTGATATTTAGTCGTTTTCAGCCAATTTTCTGGATTTTTGAATTTCACTTTTTTGTGAAAATATCCACTAAATGAGGGAATAATATGTGTGAGGGTACCCCAGGAGAGTTCCAAATGTGTGTGGGTAGAATATATATCCCACAGGGTTAAAATTGAAAAAAGTTGAAAAAAATTTTTTTTTGGACTTAGTCATTTTTCCGGCGTTTATCAGACTTTCAGATAGGGGAAATGTCAGTGAGCATTCCGATTTCAGTTCCAGAGCGGTTCGCCCAATCAGTCCTTGATATTTAGTCGTTTTCAGCCAATTTTCTGGATTTTTGAAAATTTCACTTTTTTGTGAAAATATCCACTAAATGAGGGAATAATATGTGTGAGGGTACCCCAGGAGAGTTCCAAATGTGTGTGGGTAGAATATATATCCCGGGGGGGTAAAATTGAAAAAAAATTTTTTTTGGACTTAGTAATTTTTCCAGCGTTTATCAGACTTTCAAATAGGGGAAATGTCAGTGAGGTTTCCGATTTCAGTTCCAGAGCGATTTGCCCAATGAGTCCTTGATATTTAGTCGTTTTCAGCCAATTTTCTGGATTTTTGAAAATTTCACTTTTTTTAAAAAATATTCACTAAATGATGGAATAATATGTGTGAGGGTACCCCAGGAGAGTTCCAAATGTGTGTGGGTAGAATATATATTCCACAGGGTTAAAATTGAAAAAAGTTGAAGAAATTTTTTTTTGTACTTAGCCATTTTTCCGGCGTTTATCAGACTTTCAGATAGGGGAAATGTCAGTGAGCTTTCCGATTTCAGTTCCAGAGCGATTCGAGCAATGAGTCCTTGATATTTAGTCGTTTTCAGCAAATTTTCTGGATTTTTGAAAATTTCACTTTTTTGTGAAAATATCCACTAAATGAGGGAATAATATGTGTGAGGGTACCCCAGGAGAGTTCCAAATGTGTGTGGGTAGAATATTAATCCCACGGGGGTAAAATTGAAGAAAAAAATTTTTGGGACTTATTCATTTTTCCAGCGTTTATCAGACTTTCAAATAGGGGAAATGTCAGTGAGCATTCCGATTTCAGTTCCAGAGCGATTCGCCCAATGAGTCCTTGATATTTATTCGTTTTCAGCCTATTTTCTGGATTTTTGAAAATTTCATTTTTTTTGTGAAAATATTCACTAAATGAGGGAATCATATGTGTGAGGGTATGCCAAGAGAGTTCCAAATGTGTGTGGTTAGAATATATATCTAACGGGGGTAAAATTGAAAAAAGTTGAAAACATTTTTTTTTGGACTTAGTCATTTTTCCGGCGTTTATCAGACTTTCAGATAGGGGAAATGTCAGTGAGCTTTCCGATTTCAGTTCCAGAGCGATTCGCCCAATGAGTCCTTGATATTTTGTCGTTTTCAGCCAATTTTCTGGATTTTTGAATTTCACTTTTTTGTGAAAATATCCACTAAATGAGGGAATAATATGTGTGAGGGTACCCCAGGAGAGTTCCAAATGTGTGTGGGTAGAATATATATCCCACAGGGTTAAAATTGAAAAAAGTTGAAAAACATTTTTTTTTTGTACTTAGTCATTTTTCCGGCGTTTATCAGACTTTCAGATAGGGGAAATGTCAGTGAGCATTCCGATTTCAGTTCCAGAGCGATTCGCTCAATGAGTCCTTGATATTTAGTCGTCTTCAGCCAATTTTCTGGATTTTTGAAAATTTCACTTTTTTAAAAAAATATCCACTAAATGACAGAATAATATGTGTGAGGGTACCCCAGGAGAGTTCCAAATGTGTGTGGGTAGAATATATATCCCACAGGGTTAAAATTGAAAAAAGTTGAAGAAATTTTTTTTTTGTATTTAGTCATTTCTCCGGCGTTTATCAGACTTTCAGATAGGGGAAATGTCAGTGAGCGTTCCGATTTCAGTTCCAGAGCGATTCGCCCAATGAGTCCTTGATATTTAGTCGTTTTCAGCCAATTTTCTGGATTTTTGAAAATTTCACTTTTTTGTGAAAATATCCACTAAATGAGGGAATAATATGTGTGAGGGTACCCCAGGAGAGTTCCAAATGTGTGTGGGTAGAATATATATCCCACAGGGTTAAAATTGAAAAAAGTTGAAAAACATTTTTTTTTTGTACTTAGTCATTTTTCCGGCGTTTATCAGACTTTCAGATAGGGGAAATGTCAGTGAGCGTTCCGATTTCAGTTCCAGAGCAATTCGCTCAATGAGTCCTTGATATTTAGTCGTCTTCAGACATTTTTCTGGATTTTTGAAAATTTCACTTTTTTTAAAAAATATCCACTAAATGACGGAATAATATGTGTGAGGGTACCCCAGGAGAGTTCCAAATGTGTGTGGGTAGATTATATATACCACAGGGTTAAAATTGAAAAAAGTTGAAGAAATTTTTTTTTTGTACTTAGCCATTTTTCCGGCGTTTATCAGACTTTCACATAGGGGAAATGTCAGTGAGCTTTCCAATTTCAGTTCCAGAGCGATTCGCCCAATGAGTCCTTGATATTTATTCGTTTTCAGCCAATTTTCTGGATTTTTGAAAATTTCACTTTTTTGTGAAAATATCCACTAAATGAGGGAATAATATGTGTGAGGGTACCCCAGGAGAGTTCCAAATGTGTGTGGGTAGAATATTAATCCCACGGGGGTAAAATTGAAAAAAAAATTTTTTTGGACTTATTCATTTTTCCAGCGTTTATCAGACTTTCAAATAGGGGAAATGTCAGTGAGCATTCCGATTTCAGTTCCAGAGCGATTCGCCCAATGAGTCCTTGATATTTAGTCGTTTTCAGCCAATTTTCTGGATTTTTGAAAATTTCACTTTTTTGTGAAAATATCCACTAAATGAGGGAATAATATGTGTGAGGGTACCCCAGGAGAGTTCCAAATTTGTGTGGGCAGAATATATTTCCCACAGGGTTAAAATTGAAAAAAGTTGAAAAATTTTTTTTTTTGGACTTAGTCATTTTTCCGGCGTTTATCAGACTTTCAGATAGGGGAAATATCAGTGAGCGCTCCGATTTCAGTTCCAGAGTGATTCGCCCAATGAGTCCTTGATATTTAGTCGTTTTCAGCCAATTTTCTGGGTTTTTGGAAATTTAACTTTTTTGTGAAAATATCCACTAAATGACTGAATAATATGTGTGAGGGTACCCCAGGAGAGTTCCAAATGTGTGTGGGTAGAATATTAATCCCACGGGGGTAAAATTGCAAAAAAAATTTTTTTGGACTTATTCATTTTTCCAGCGTTTATCAGACTTTCAAATAGGGGAAATGGCAGTGAGCATTACGATTTCAGTTCCAGAGCGATTCACCCAATGAGTCCTTGATATTTAGTCGTTTTCAGCCAATTTTCTGGATTTTTGAAAATTTCACTTTTTTGTGAAAATATCCACTAAATGAGGGAATAATATGTGTGAGGGTACCCCAGGAGAGTTCCAAATGTGTGTGGGTAGAATATATATACCACGGGGGTAAAATTGAAAGAAATTTTTTTTGTACTTACTCATTTTTCCGGCGTTTATCAGACTTTCAGATAGGGGAAATGTCAGTGAGCATTCCGATTTCAGTTCCAGAGCGATTCGCCCAATGAGTCCTTGATATTTAGTCGTTTTCAGCCAATTTTCTGGATTTTTGAAAATTTCACTTTTTTGTGAAAATATCCACTAAATGAGGGAATAATATGTGTGAGGGTACCCCAGGAGAGTTCCAAATGTGTGTGGGTAGAATATATATCCCACAGGGTTAAAATTGAAAAAAGTTGAAAAAAATTTTTTTTTGGACTTAGTCATTTTTCCGGCGTTTATCAGACTTTCAGATAGGGGAAATGTCAGTGAGCTTTCCGATTTCAGTTCCAGAGCGATTCGCCCAATGAGTCCTTGATATTTAGTCGTTTTCAGCCAATTTTCTGGATTTTTGAAAATTTCACTTTTTTGTGAAAATATCCACTAAATGAGGGAATAATATGTGTGAGGGTACCCCAGGAGAGTTCCAAATGTGTGTGGGTAGAATATATATCCCACAGGGTTAAAATTGAAAAAAGTTGAAAAAAATTTTTTTTTTGTACTTAGTCATTTTTCCGGCGTTTATCAGACTTTCAGATAGGGGAAATGTCAGTGAGCTTTCCAATTTCAGTTCCAGAGCGATTCGCCCAATGAGTCCTTGATATTTATTCGTTTTCAGCCAATTTTCTGGATTTTTCAAAATTTCACTTTTTTGTGAAATTATCCACTAAATGAGGGAATAATATGTGTGAGGGTACCCCAGGAGAGTTCCAAATGTGTGTGGGTAGAATATATATACCACGGGGGTAAAATTGAAAGAAATTTTTTTTTGTACTTACTCATTTTTCCGGCGTTTATCAGACTTTCAGATAGGGGAAATGTCAGTGAGCATTCCGATTTCAGTTCCAGAGCGATTCGCCCAATGAGTCCTTGATATTTAGTCGTTTTCAGCCAATTTTCTGGATTTTTGAAAATTTCACTTATTTGTGAAAATATCCACTAAATGAGGGAATAATATGTGTGAGGGTACCCCAGGAGAGTTCCAAATGTGTGTGGGTAGAATATATATCCCACAGGGTTAAAATTGAAAAAAGTTGAAAAAAATTTTTTTTTTGTACTTAGTCATTTTTCCGGCGTTTATCAGACTTTCAGATAGGGGAAAAGTCAGTGAGCGTTCCGATTTCAGTTCCAGAGCGATTCGCCCAATCAGTCCTTGATATTTAGTCGTTTTCAGCCAATTTTCTGGATTTTTGAAAATTTCAATTTTTTTGGGAAAATATCCACTAAATGAGGGAATAATATGTGTGAGGGTACCCCAAGAGAGTTCCAAATGTGTGTGGGTAGAATATATACCCCACGTGGGTAAAATTGAAAAAAATTGAACAAAATTTTTTTTTTGGACTTAGTCATTTTTCCGGCGTTTATCAGACTTTCAGATAGGGGAAATGTCAGTGAGCTTTCCGATTTCAGTTCCAGAGCGATTCGCCCAATGAGTCCTTGATATTTAGTCGTTTTCAGCCAATTTTCTGGATTTTTGAAAATTTCACTTTTTTGTGAAAATATCCACTAAATGAGGGAATAATATGTGTGAGGGTACCCCAAGAGAGTTCCCAATGTGTGTGGGTAGAATATATATCCCACGGGGGTAAAATTGAAAAAAAATTTTTTTTGGACTTAGTCATTTTTCCAGCGTTTATCAGAATTTCAAATAGGGGAAATGTCAGTGAGCGTTCCGATTTCAGTTCCAGAGCGATTCGCCCAATGAGTCCTTGATATTTAGTCGTTTTTAGCCAATTTTCTGGATTTTTGAAAATTTCACTTTTTTGTGAAAATATCCACTAAATGAGGGAATAATATGTGTGAGGGTACCCCAGGAGAGTTCCAAATGTGTGTGGGTAGAATATATACCCCACGGGGGTAAAATTTAAAAAAGTTGAATAACATTTTTTTTTTGGACTTAGTCATTTTTCCGGCGTTTATCAGACTTTCAGATAGGGGAAATGTCAGTGAGCGTTCCGATTTCAGTTCCAAAGCGATTCGCCCAATGACTCCTTGATATTTAGTCATTTTCAGCCAATTTTCTGGATTTTTGAAAATTTCACTTTTTTGTGAAAATATCCACTAAATGAGGGAATAATATGTGTGAGGGTACCCCAGGAGAGTTCCAAATGTGTGTGGGTAGAATATATACCCCACGGGGGTAAAATTGAAAAAAGTTGAACAAAATTTTTTTTTTGGACTTACTCATTTTTCCGTCGTTTATCAGACTTTCAGATAGGGGAAATGTCAGTGAGCGTTCCAATTTCAGTTCCAGAGCGATTCTCCCGTTGAGTCCTTGATATTTAGTCGTTTTCAGCCAATTTTCTGAATTTTTGAAAATTTCACTTTTTTGTGAAAATATCCATTAAATGAGGGAATAATATGTGTGAGGGTACCCCAGGAGAGTTCCAAATGTGTGTGGGTAGAATATATATCCCACGGGGGTAAAATTGAAAAAAGTTGAAAAAAATTTTTTTTTTGTACTTAGTCATTTTTCCACCGTATATCAGAGTTTCGGATAGAGGAAATGTCAGTGAGCATTCCGATTTCAGTTCCACAGCGATTTGCCTGATGAGTCCTTGATATTCAGTCGTTTTCAGCCAATTTTCTGAATTTTTGAAAATTTCACTTTTTTGTGAAAATATCCACTAAATGAGGGAATAATATGTGTGAGGGTACCCCAGTAGAGTTCCAAATGTGCGTGGGTAGAATATATATTCCACGGTGGTAAAATTGAAAAAAGTTGAAAAAAAATTGTTTTTGGACTTAGTCATTTTTCCGGCGTTTACCACACTTTCAGATAGGGGAAATGTCAGTGAGCATTACAATTTCAGTTCCAGAGCGATTCGCCCAATGAGTCCTTGATATTTAGTCGTTTTCAGCCAATTTTCTGAATTTTTGAAAATTTCACTTTTTTGTGAAAATATCCACTAAATGAGAGAATAATATGTGTGAGGGTACCCCAGGAGAGTTCCAAATGTGTGTGGGTAGAATATATATCCCACGGGGGTAAAATTGAAAAAAGTTAAAAAAATTATTTTTTTTGGACTTAGTCATTTTTCCGGCGTTTATCAGACTTTTAGATAGGGGAAATGTCAGTGAGCGTTCCAATTTCAGTTCCAGAGCGATTCGCCCAATGAGTCCTTGATATTTAGTTGTTTTCAGCCAATTTTCTGGATTTTTGAAAATTTCACTTTTTCGTGAAAATATCCACTAAATGAGGGAATAATATGTGTGAGGGTACCCCAGGAGAGTTCCAAATGTGTGTGGGTAGAATATATATCCCACGGGGGTAAAATTGAAAAAAGTTGAAAAAAAATTGTTTTTGGACTTAGTCATTTTTCCGGCGTTTACCAGACTTTCAGATAGGGGAAATGTCAGTGAGCATTCCGATTTCAGTTCCAGAGCGATTAGCCCAATGAGTCCTTGATATTTAGTCGTTTTCAGCAAATTTTCAGAATTTTTTAAAATTTCACTTTTTTGTGAAAATATCCACTAAATGAGGGAATAATATGTGTGAGGGTACCCCAGGAGAGTTCCAAATGTGTGTGGGTAGAATATATATCCCACGGGGTAAAATTGAAAAAAGTTGAAAAAATATTTTTTTTGGACCTAGTCATTTTTCCGATGTTTATCAGACTTTCAGATAGGGGAAATGTCAGTGAGCGTTCCAATTTCAGTTCCACAGTGATTCGCCCGTTGAGTCCTTGATATTTAGTCGTTTTCAGCCAATTTTCTGAATTTTTTAAAATTTCACTTTTTTGTGAAAATATCCACTAAATGAGGGAATAATATGTGTGAGGGTACCCCAGTAGAGTTCCAAATGTGCGTGGGTAGAATATATATTCCACGGTGGTAAAATTGAAAAAAGTTGAAAAAAAATTGTTTTTGGACTTAGTTATTTTTCCGGCGTTTACCAGACTTTCAGATAGGGGAAATGTCAGTGAGCATTACAATTTCAGTTCCAGAGCGATTCGCCCAATGAGTCCTTGATATTTAGTCGTTTTCAGCCAATTTTCTGAATTTTTGAAAATTTCACTTTTTTGTGAAAATATCCACTAAATGAGAGAATAATATGTGTGAGGGTACCCCAGGAGAGTTCCAAATGTGTGTGGGTAGAATATATATCCCACGGGGGTAAAATTGAAAAAAGTTAAAAAAATTATTTTTTTTGGACTTAGTCATTTTTCCGGCGTTTATCAGACTTTTAGATAGGGGAAATGTCAGTGAGCGTTCCAATTTCAGTTCCAGAGCGATTCGCCCAATGAGTCCTTGATATTTAGTTGTTTTCAGCCAATTTTCTGGATTTTTGAAAATTTCACTTTTTCGTGAAAATATCCACTAAATGAGGGAATAATATGTGTGAGGGTACCCCAGGAGAGTTCCAAATGTGTGTGGGTAGAATATATATCCCACGGGGGTAAAATTGAAAAAAGTTGAAAAAAAATTGTTTTTGGACTTAGTCATTTTTCCGGCGTTTACCAGACTTTCAGATAGGGGAAATGTCAGTGAGCATTCCGATTTCAGTTCCAGAGCGATTAGCCCAATGAGTCCTTGATATTTAGTCGTTTTCAGCCAATTTTCAGAATTTTTTAAAATTTCACTTTTTTGTGAAAATATCCACTAAATGAGGGAATAATATGTGTGAGGGTACCCCAGGAGAGTTCCAAATGTGTGTGGGTAGAATATATAGCCCACGGGGTAAAATTGAAAAAAGTTGAAAAAATATTTTTTTTGGACCTAGTCATTTTTCCAATGTTTATCAGACTTTCAGATAGGGGAAATGTCAGTGAACGTTCCAATTTCAGTTCCAGAGCGATTCGCCCAATGAGTCCTTGATATTTAGTTGTTTTCAGCCAATTTTCTGGATTTTTGAAAATTTCACTTTTTCGTGAAAATATCCACTAAATGAGGGAATAATATGTGTGAGGGTACCCCAGGAGAGTTCCAAATGTGTGTGGGTAGAATATATAAACCACGGGGGTAAAATTGAAAAAAGTTGAAAAAAAATTGTTTTTGGACTTAGTCATTTTTTCGGCGTTTACCAGACTTTCAGATAGGGGAAATGTCAGTGAGCATTACGATTTCAGTTCCAGAGCGATTCGCCCGTTGAGTCCTTGATATTTAGTCGTTTTCAGCCAATTTTCTGAATTTTTGAAAATTTCACTTTTTTGTGAAAATATCCACTAAATGAGGGAATAATATGTGTGAGGGTACCCCAGGAGAGTTCCAAATGTGTGTGGGTAGAATATATATACCACGGGGGTAAAATTGAAAAAAGTTGAAAAAATATTTTTTTTGGACCTAGTCATTTTTCCAATGTTTATCAGACTTTGAGATAGGGGAAATGTCAGTGAGCGTTCCAATTTCAGTTCCAGAGCGATTCGCCCGTTGAGTCCTTGATATTTAGTCGTTTTAAGCCAATTTTCTGAATTTTTGAAAATTTCACTTTTTTGTGAAAATATCCACTAAATGAGGGAATAATATGTGTGAGGGTACCCCAGGAGAGTTCCAAATGTGTGTGTGTAGAATATAAATCCCACGGGGGTAAAATTGAAAAAAGTTGAAAAAAAATTGTTTTTGGACTTATTCATTTTTCCGGCGTTTACCAGACTTTCAGATAGGGGAAATGTCAGTGAGCATTCCGATTTCAGTTCCAGAGCGATTCGCCCAATGAGTCCTTGATATTTAGTCGTTTTCAGCCAATTTTCTGAATTTTTGAAAATTTCACTTTTTTTTGAAAATATCCACTAAATGAGGGAATAATATGTGTGAGGGTACCCCAGTAGAGTTCCAAATGTGTGTGGGTAGAATATATATTCCTCGGTGGTAAAATTGAAAAAAGTTGAAAAAAAATTGTTTTTGGACTTAGTCATTTTTCCGGCGTTTACCAGACTTTCAGATAGGGGAAATGTCAGTGAGCATTACAATTTCAGTTCCAGAGCGATTCGCCCAATGAGTCCTTGATATTTAGTCGTTTTCAGCCAATTTTCAGAATTTTTGAAAATTTCACTTTTTTGTGAAAATATCCACTAAATGAGGGAATAATATGTGTGAGGGTACCCCAGGAGAGTTCCAAATGTGTGTGGGTAGAATATATATACCACGGGGGTAAAATTGAAAAAAGTTGAAAAAAAATTTTTTTTTGGACCTAGTTATTTTTCCGATGTTTATCAGACTTTCAGATAGGGGAAATGTCAGTGAGCGTTGCAATTTCAGTTCCAGAGCGATTCGCCCAATGAGTCCTTGATATTTAGTTGTTTTCAGCCAATTTTCTGGATTTTTGAAAATTTCACTTTTTCGTGAAAATATCCACTAAATGAGGGAATAATATGTGTGAGGGTACCCCAGGAGAGTTCCAAATGTGTGTGGGTAGAATATATATCCCACGGGGGTAAAATTGAAAAAAGTTGAAAAAAAATTGTTTTTGGACTTAGTCATTTTTCCTGTGTTTATCAGACTTTCAGATAGGGGAAATGTCAGTGAGCATTTCGATTTCAGTTCCAGAGCGATTCGCCCGTTGAGTCCTTGATATTTAGTCGTTTTCAGCCAATTTTCTGAATTTTTGAAAATTTCACTTTTTTGTGAAAATATCCACTAAATGAGGGAATAATATGTGTGAGGGTACCCCAGGAGAGTTCCACATGTGTGTGGGTAGAATATATATCCCACGGGGGTAAAATTGAAAAAAGTTGAAAAAATATTTTTTTTGGACCTAGTCATTTTTCCGATGTTTATCAGACTTTCAGATAGGGGAAATGTCAGTGAGCATTCCGATTTCAGTTCCACAGTGATTCGCCCGTTGAGTCCTTGATATTTAGTCGTTTTCAGCCAATTTTCTGAATTTTTTAAAATTTCACTTTTTTTGTGAAAATATCCACTAAATGAGGGAATAATATGTGTGAGGGTACCCCAGGAGAGTTCCAAATGTGTGTGGGTAGAATATATATCCCACGGGGGTAAAATTGAAAAAAGTTGAAAAAAAATTGTTTTTGGACTTAGTCATTTTTCCGGCGTTTACCAGACTTTCAGATAGGGGAAATGTCAGTGAGCATTCCGATTTCAGTTCCAGAGCGATTCGCCCAATGAGTCCTTGATATTTAGTCGTTTTCAACCAATTTTCAGAATTTTTTAAAATTTCACTTTTTTGTGAAAATATCCACTAAATGAGGGAATAATATGTGTGAGGGTACCCCAGGAGAGTTCCAAATGTGTGTGGGTAGAATATATATCCCACGGGGTAAAATTGAAAAAAGTTGAAAAAAAATTGTTTTTGGACTTAGTCATTTTTCCGGCGTTTACCAGACTTTCAGATAGGGGAAATGTCAGTGAGCATTCCGATTTCAGTTCCAGAGCGATTTGCCCAATGAGTCCTTGATATTTAGTCGTTTTCAGCCAATTTTCTGAATTTTTGAAAATTTCACTTTTTTTTGAAAATATCCACTAAATGAGGGAATAATATGTGTGAGGGTACCCCAGTAGAGTTCCAAATGTGTGTGGGTAGAATATATATTCCTCGGTGGTAAAATTGAAAAAAGTTGAAAAAAAATTGTTTTTGGACTTAGTCATTTTTCCGGCGTTTACCAGACTTTCAGATAGGGGAAATGTCAGTGAGCATTACAATTTCAGTTCCAGAGTGATTCGTCCAATGAGTCCTTGATATTTAGTCGTTTTCAGCCAATTTTCTGAATTTTTGAAAATTTCACTTTTTTGTGAAAATATCCACTAAATGAGGGAATAATATGTGTGAGGGTACCCCAGGAGAGTTCCAAATGTGTGTGGGTAGAAGATATATACCACGGGGGTAAAATTGAAAAAAGTTGAAAAAATATTTTTTTTTGGACCTAGTTATTTTTCCGATGTTTATCAGACTTTCAGATAGGGGAAATGTCAGTGAGCGTTCCAATTTCAGTTCCAGAGCGATTCGCCCAATGAGTCCTTGATATTTAGTTGTTTTCAGCCAATTTTCTGGATTTTTGAAAATTTCACTTTTTCGTGAAAATATCCACTAAATGAGGGAATAATATGTGTGAGGGTACCCCAGGAGAGTTCCAAATGTGTGTGGGTAGAATATATATCCCACGGGGGTAAAATTGAAAAAAGTTGAAAAAAAATTGTTTTTGGACTTAGTCATTTTTCCTGTGTTTATCAGACTTTCAGATAGGGGAAATGTCAGTGAGCATTCCGATTTCAGTTCCAGAGCGATTCGTTCGTTGAGTCCTTGATATTTAGTCGTTTTCAGCCAATTTTCTGAATTTTTGAAAATTTCACTTTTTTTGTGAAAATATCCACTAAATGAGGGAATAATATGTGTGAGGGTACCCCAGGAGAGTTCCAAATGTGTGTGGATAGAATATATGTACCACGGTGGTAAAATTGAAAAAAGTTGAAAAAATATTTTTTTTGGACCTAGTCATTTTTCCGCCGTATATCAGACTTTCGGATAGAGGAAATGTCAGTGAGCATTATGATTTCAGTTCCACAGCTATTCACCTGATGAGTCCTTGATATTCAGTCGTTTTCAGCCAATTTTCTGGATTTTTGAAAATTTCACTTTTTTCTGAAAATATCCACTAAATGATGGACTCATATGTGTGAGGGTACCCCAGGAGAGTTCCAAATGTGTGTGGGTAGAATATATATCCCACGGGGGTAAAATTGAAAAAAGTTAAAAAAATTATTTTTTTTGGACTTAGTCATTTTTCCGACGTATATCAGACTTTCAGATAGAGGAAATGTCAGTGAGCATTCCGATTTCAGTTCCACAGCGATTCGACCGTTGAGTCCTTGACATTTAGTCGTTTTCAGCCAATTGTCTGAATTTTTTAAAATTTCACTTTTTTGTGAAAATATCCACTAAATGAGGGAATAATATGTGTGAGGGTACCCCTGGAGAGTTCCAAATGTGTGTGGGTAGAATATATATCCCACGGGGGTAAAATTGAAAAAAGTTGAAAAAAAATTGTTTTTGGACTTAGTCATTTTTCCTGTGTTTATCAGACTTTCAGATAGGGGAAATGTCAGTGAGCATTCCGATTTCAGTTCCAGAGCGATTCGCCCGTTGAGTCCTTGATATTTAGTCGTTTTCAGCCAATTTTCTGAATTTTTGAAAATTTCACTTTTTTGTGAAAATATCCACTAAATGAGGGAATAATATGTGTGAGGGTACCCCAGGAGAGATCCAAATGTGTGTGGGTAGAATATATATCCCACGGGGGTAAAATTGAAAAAAGTTGAAAAAAAATTGTTTTTGGACTTAGTCATTTTTCCGGCGTTTACCAGACTTTCAGATAGGGGAAATGTCAGTGAGCATTCCGATTTCAGTTCCAGAGCGATTCGCCCAATGAGTCCTTGATATTTAGTCGTTTTCAACCAATTTTCAGAATTTTTTAAAATTTCACTTTTTTGTGAAAATATCCACTAAATGAGGGAATAATATGTGTGAGGGTACCCCAGGAGAGTTCCAAATGTGTGTGGGTAGAATATATATCCCACGGGGTAAAATTGAAAAAAGTTGAAAAAAAATTGTTTTTGGACTTAGTCATTTTTCCGGCGTTTACCAGACTTTCAGATAGGGGAAATGTCAGTGAGCATTCCGATTTCAGTTCCAGAGCGATTCGCCCAATGAGTCCTTGATATTTAGTCGTTTTCAGCCAATTTTCTGAATTTTTGAAAATTTCACTTTTTTGTGAAAATATCCACTAAATGAGGGAATAATATGTGTGAGGGTACCCCAGGAGAGTTCCAAATGTGTGTGGGTAGAATATATATCCCACGGGGGTAAAATTGAAAAAAGTTGAAAAAAAATTGTTTTTGGACTTAGTCATTTTTCCGACGTATATCAGACTTTCGGATAGAGGAAATGTCAGTGAGCATTCCGATTTCAGTTCCACAGTGATTCGCCCGTTGAGTCCTTGATATTTAGTCGTTTTCAGCCAATTTTCTGAATTTTTTAAAATTTCACTTTTTCATGAAAATATCCACTAAATGAGGGAATAATATGTGTGAGGGTACCCCAGGAGAGTTCCAAATGTGTGTGGGTAGAATATATATCCCACGGGGTAAAATTGAAAAAAGTTGAAAAAAAATTGTTTTTGGACTTAGTCATTTTTCCGGCGTTTACCAGACTTTCAGATAGGGGAAATGTCAGTGAGCATTCCGATTTCAGTTCCAGAGCGATTCGCCCAATGAGTCCTTGATATTTAGTCGTTTTCAGCCAATTTTCTGAATTTTTGAAAATTTCACTTTTTTGTGAAAATATCCACTAAATGAGGGAATAATATGTGTGAGGGTACCCCAGGAGAGTTCCAAATGTGTGTGGGTAGAATATATATCCCACGGGGGTAAAATTGAAAAAAGTTGAAAAAAATTTTTTTTTGGACTTAGTCATTTTTCCGGCATTTATCAGACTTTTAGATAGGGGAAATGTCAGTGAGCGTTCCAATTTCAGTTCCAGAGCGATTCGCCCAATGAGTCCTTGATATTTAGTTGTTTTCAGCCAATTTTCTGGATTTTTGAAAATTTCACTTTTTTGTGAAAATAACCACTAAATGAGGGAATAATATGTGTGAGGGTACCCCAGGAGAGTTCCAAATGTGTGTGGGTAGAATATATATCCCACGGGGGTAAAATTGAAAAAAGTTGAAAAAAATTTTTTTTTGGACTTAGTCATTTTTCCGGCATTTATCAGACTTTTAGATAGGGGAAATGTCAGTGAGCGTTCCAATTTCAGTTCCAGAGCGATTCGCCCAATGAGTCCTTGATATTTAGTCGTTTTCAGCCAATTTTCTGAATTTTTGAAAATTTCACTTTTTTGTGAAAATATCCACTAAATGAGGGAATAATATGTGTGAGGGTACCCCAGGAGAGTTCCAAATGTGTGTGGCTAGAATATATATCCCACGGGGTAAAATTGAAAAAAGTTGAAAAAAAATTGTTTTTGGACTTAGTCATTTTTCCTGTGTTTATCAGACTTTCAGATAGGGGAAATGTCAGTGAGCATTCCGATTTCAGTTCCAGAGTGATTCGTCCGATGAGTCCTTGATACTTCCTCGTTTTCAGCCAATTTTCTGAATTTTTGAAAATTTCACTTTTTCGTGAAAATATCCACTAAATGAGGGAATAATATGTGTGAGGGTACCCCAGGAGAGTTCCAAATGTGTGTGGGTAGAATATATATCCCACGGGGGTAAAATTGAAAAAAGTTGAAAAAAAATTGTTTTTGGACTTAGTCATTTTTCCGACGTATATCAGACTTTCGGATAGAGGAAATGTCAGTGAGCATTCCGATTTCAGTTCCACAGTGATTCGCCCGTTGAGTCCTTGATATTTAGTCGTTTTCAGACAATTTTCTGAATTTTTTAAAATTTCACTTTTTCATGAAAATATCCACTAAATGAGGGAATAATATGTGTGAGGGTACCCCAGGAGAGTTCCAAATGTGTGTGGGTAGAATATATATCCCACGGGGGTAAAATTGAAAAAAGTTGAAAAAAATTGTTTTTGGACTTAGTCATTTTTCCGGCGTTTACCAGACTTTCAGATAGAGGAAATGTCAGTGAGCATTCTGATTTCAGTTCCAGAGCGATTCGCCCAATGAGTCCTTGATATTTAGTCGTTTTCAGCCAATTTTCAGAATTTTTTAAAATTTCACTTTTTTGTGAAAATATCCACTAAATGAGGGAATAATATGTGTGAGGGTACCCCAGGAGAGTTCCAAATGTGTGTGGGTAGAATATATATCCCACGGGGTAAAATTGAAAAAAGTTGAAAAAAAATTGTTTTTGGACTTAGTCATTTTTCCGGCGTTTACCAAACTTTCAGATAGGGGAAATGTCAGTGAGCATTCCGATTTCAGTTCCAGAGCGATTCGCCCAATGAGTCCTTGATATTTAGTCGTTTTCAGCCAATTTTCTGAATTTTTGAAAATTTCACTTTTTTGTGAAAATATCCACTAAATGAGGGAATAATATGTGTGAGGGTACCCCAGGAGAGTTCCAAATGTGTGTGGGTAGAATATATATCCCACGGGGGTAAAATTGAAAAAAGTTGAAAAAAATTTTTTTTTGGACTTAGTCATTTTTCCGGCATTTATCAGACTTTTAGATAGGGGAAATGTCAGTGAGCGTTCCAATTTCAGTTCCAGAGCGATTCGCCCAATGAGTCCTTGATATTTAGTTGTTTTCAGCCAATTTTCTGGATTTTTGAAAATTTCACTTTTTTGTGAAAATAACCACTAAATGAGGGAATAATATGTGTGAGGGTACCCCAGGAGAGTTCCAAATGTGTGTGGGTAGAATATATATCCCACGGGGGTAAAATTGAAAAAAGTTGAAAAAAATTTTTTTTTGGACTTAGTCATTTTTCCGGCATTTATCAGACTTTTAGATAGGGGAAATGTCAGTGAGCGTTCCAATTTCAGTTCCAGAGCGATTCGCCCAATGAGTCCTTGATATTTAGTTGTTTTCAGCCAATTTTCTGGATTTTTGAAAATTTCACTTTTTCGTGAAAATATCCACTAAATGAGGGAATAATATGTGTGAGGGTACCCCAGGAGAGTTCCAAATGTGTGTGGGTAGAATATATATCCCACGCTGGTAAAATTGAAAAAAGTTGAAAAAAATTGTTTTTGGACTTAGTCATTTTTCCGGCGTTTACCAGACTTTCAGATAGGGGAAATGTCAGTGAGCATTCCGATTTCAGTTCCAGAGCGATTCGCCCAATGAGTCCTTGATATTTAGTCGTTTTCAGCCAATTTTCTGAATTTTTGAAAATTTCACTTTTTTGTGAAAATATCCACTAAATGAGGGAATAATATGTGTGAGGGTACCCCAGGAGAGTTCCAAATGTGTGTGGGTAGAATATATATCCCACGGGGTAAAATTGAAAAAAGTTGAAAAAAAATTGTTTTTGGACTTAGTCATTTTTCCTGTGTTTATCAGACTTTCAGATAGGGGAAATGTCAGTGAGCATTCCGATTTCAGTTCCACAGTGATTCGCCCGTTGAGTCCTTGATATTTAGTCGTTTTCAGCCAATTTTCTGAATTTTTTAAAATTTCACTTTTTTGTGAAAATATCCACTAAATGAGGGAATAATATGTGTGAGGGTACCCCAGGAGAGTTCCAAATGTGTGTGGGTAGAATATATATCCCACGGGGGTAAAATTGAAAAAAGTTAAAAAAATTATTTTTTTTGGACTTAGTCATTTTTCCGGCGTTTATCAGACTTTTAGATAGGGGAAATGTCAGTGAGCGTTCCAATTTCAGTTCCAGAGCGATTCGCCCAATGAGTCCTTGATATTTAGTTGTTTTCAGCCAATTTTCTGGATTTTTGAAAATTTCACTTTTTCATGAAAATATCCACTAAATGAGGGAATAATATGTGTGAGGGTACCCCAGGAGAGTTCCAAATGTGTGTGGGTAGAATACATATCCCACGGGGGTAAAATTGAAAAAAGTTGAAAAAAATTGTTTTTGGACTTAGTCATTTTTCCGGCGTTTACCAGACTTTCAGATAGGGGAAATGTCAGTGAGCATTCTGATTTCAGTTCCAGAGCGATTCGCCCAATGAGTCCTTGATATTTAGTCGTTTTCAGCCAATTTTCTGGATTTTTGAAAATTTCACTTTTTTTGTGAAAATATCCACTAAATGAGGGAATAATATGTGTGAGGGTACCCCAGGAGAGTTCCAAATGTGTGTGGGTAGAATATATATCCCACGGGGGTAAAATTGAAAAAAGTTGAAAAAAAATTTTTTTTTGGACTTAGTCATTTTTCCGACGTATATCAGACTTTCGGATAGAGGAAACGTCAGTGAGCATTCCGATTTCAGTTCCACAGTGATTCGCCCGTTGAGTCCTTGATATTTAGTCGTTTTCAGCCAATTTTCTGAATTTTTTAAAATTTCACTTTTTTGTGAAAATATCCACTAAATGAGGGAATAATATGTGTGAGGGTACCCCAGGAGAGTTCCAAATGTGTGTGGGAAGAATATATATCCCACGGGGGTAAAATTGAAAAAAGTTGAAAAAAATTGTTTTTGGACTTAGTCATTTTTCCGGCGTTTACCAGACTTTCAGATAGGGGAAATGTCAGTGAGCATTCTGATTTCAGTTCCAGAGCGATTCGCCCAATGAGTCCTTGATATTTAGTCGTTTTCAGCCAATTTTCTGGATTTTTGAAAATTTCACTTTTTTTGTGAAAATATCCACTAAATGAGGGAATAATATGTGTGAGGGTACCCCAGGAGAGTTCCAAATGTGTGTGGGTAGAATATATATCCCACGGGGGTAAAATTGAAAAAAGTTGAAAAAAAATTTTTTTTTGGACTTAGTCATTTTTCCGACGTATATCAGACTTTCGGATAGAGGAAACGTCAGTGAGCATTCCGATTTCAGTTCCACAGTGATTCGCCCGTTGAGTCCTTGATATTTAGTCGTTTTCAGCCAATTTTCTGAATTTTTTAAAATTTCACTTTTTTGTGAAAATATCCACTAAATGAGGGAATAATATGTGTGAGGGTACCCCAGGAGAGTTCCAAATGTGTGTGGGTAGAATATATATCCCACGGGGGTAAAATTGAAAAAAGTTGAAAAAAATTGTTTTTGGACTTAGTCATTTTTCCTGTGTTTATCAGACTTTCAGATAGGGGAAATGTCAGTGAGCATTCCCATTTCAGTTCCAGAGCGATTCGCCCGTTGAGTCCTAGATATTTAGTCGTTTTCAGCCAATTTTCTGGATTTTTGAAAATTTCACTTTTTCATGAAAATATCCCCTAAATGAGTGAATAATATGTGTGAGGGTACCCCAGGAGAGTTCCAAATGTGTGTGGGTAGAATATATATCCCACGGGGGTAAAATTGAAAAAAGTTGAAAAAAATTTTTTTTTTGGACTTAGTTATTTTTCCGACGTATATCAGACTTTCGGATAGAGGAAATGTCAGTGAGCATTCCGATTTCAGTTCCAGAGTGATTCGCCCGTTGAGTCCTTGATATTTAGTCGTTTTCAGCCAATTTTCCGAATTTTTGAAAATTTCACTTTTTTTGTGAAAATATCCACTAAATGAGGGAATAATATGTGTGAGGGTACCCCAGGAGAGTTCCAAATGTGTGTGGGTAGAATATATATACCACGGGGGTAAAATTGAAAAAAGTTGAAAAAATATTTTTTTTGGACCTAGTCATTTTTCCAATGTTTATCAGACTTTCAGATAGGGGAAATGTCAGTGAGTGTTCCAATTTCAGTTCCAGAGCGATTCGCCCAATGAGTCCTTGATATTTCGTTGTTTTCAGACAATTTTCTGTATTTTTGAAAATTTCACTTTTTCGTGAAAATATCCACTAAATGAGGGAATAATATGTGTGAGGGTAACCTAGGAGAGTTCCAAATGTGTGTGGGTAGAATATATATCCCACAGGGTTAAAATTGAAAAAAGTTGAAAACAATTTTTTTTTTGGACTTAGTCATTTTTCCGTCGTTTCTCAGACTTTCAAATAGGGGAAATGTCAGTGAGCATTCCGAATTCAGTTCCAGAGCGATTCGCCCAATGAGCCCTTGATATTTAGTCGTTTTCAGCCAATTTTCTGAATTTTTGAAAATTTCACTTTTTTGTGAAAATATCCACTAAATGAGTGAATAATATGTGTGAGGGTACCCCAGGAGAGTTCCAAATGTGTGTGGGTAGAATATATATCCCACAGGGTTAAAATTGAAAAAAGTTGAAAAAAATTTTTTTTTTGGACTTAGTCATTTTTCCGGCGTTTATCAGACTTTCAGATAGGGGAAATGTCAGTAAGCATTCCGATTTCAGTTCCAGAGCGATTCGCCCGTTGAGTCCTTGATATTTAGTCGTTTTCAGCCAATTTTCTGAATTTTTGAAAATTTCACTTTTTTGTGAAAATATCCACTAAATGAGGGAATAATATGTGTGAGGGTACCCCAGGAGAGTTCCAAATGTGTGTGGGTAGAATATATATCCCACGGGGGTAAAATTGAAAAAAGTTGAAAAAAAATTTTTTTTTGGACTGTCATTTTTCCGCCGTATATCAGACTTTCGGATAGAGGAAATGTCAGTGAGCATTATGATTTCAGTTCCACAGCGATTCACCTGATGAGTCCTTGATATTCAGTCGTTTTCAGCCAATTTTCTGGATTTTTGAAAATTTCACTTTTTTGTGAAAATATCCACTAAATGAGGGAATAATATGTGTGAGGGTACCCCAGGAAAGTTCCAAATGTGTGTGGGTAGAATATATATCCCACGGGGGTAAAATTGAAAAAAGTTGAAAAAAAATTGTTTTTGGACTTAGTCATTTTTCCTGTGTTTATCAGACTTTCAGATAGGGGAAATGTCAGTGAGCATTCCGATTTCAGTTCCAGAGCGATTCGCCCGTTGAGTCCTTGATATTTAGTCGTTTTCAGCCAATTTTCTGAATTTTTGAAAATTTCACTTTTTTTGTGAAAATATCCACTAAATGAGGGAATAATATGTGTGAGGGTACCCCAGGAGAGTTCCAAATGTGTGTCTGTAGAATATATATACCACGGGGGTAAAATTGAAAAAAGTTGAAAAAATATTTTTTTTGGACCTAGTCATTTTTCCAATGTTTATCAGACTTTCAGATAGGGGAAATGTCAGTGAGCGTTCCAATTTCAGTTCCAGAGCGATTCGCCCAATGAGTCCTTGATATTTAGTTGTTTTCAGCCAATTTTCTGGATTTTTGAAAATTTCACTTTTTCGTGAAAATATCCACTAAATGAGGGAATAATATGTGTGAGGGTACCCCAGGAGAGTTCCAAATGTGTGTGGGTAGAATATATATCCCACAGGGTTAAAATTGAAAAAAGTTGAAAACAATTTTTTTTTTGGACTTAGTCATTTTTCCGTCGTTTCTCAGACTTTCAAATAGGGGAAATGTCAGTGAGCATTCCGAATTCAGTTCCAGAGCGATTCACCCAATGAGCCCTTGATATTTAGTCGTTTTCAGCCAATTTTCTGAATTTTTGAAAATTTCACTTTTTTGTGAAAATATCCACTAAATGAGGGAATAATATGTGTGAGGGTACCCCACGAGAGTTCCAAATGTGTGTGGGTAGAATATATATCCCACGGGGGTAAAATTGAAAAAAGTTGAAAAAAAATTTTTTTTTGGACTGTCATTTTTCCTGTGTTTATCAGACTTTCAGATAGGGGAAATGTCAGTAAGCATTCCGATTTCAGTTCCAGAGCGATTCGCCCGTTGAGTCCTTGATATTTAGTCGTTTTCAGCCAATTTTCTGAATTTTTGAAAATTTCACTTTTTTGTGAAAATATCCACTAAATGAGGGAATAATATGTGTGAGGGTACCCCAGGAGAGTTCCAAATGTGTGTGGGTAGAATATATATCCCACGGGGGTAAAATTGAAAAAAGTTGAAAAAAAATTTTTTTTGGACTGTCATTTTTCCGCCGTATATCAGACTTTCGGATAGAGGAAATGTCAGTGAGCATTATGATTTCAGTTCCACAGCGATTCACCTGATGAGTCCTTGATATTCAGTCGTTTTCAGCCAATTTTCTGGATTTTTGAAAATTTCACTTTTTTGTGAAAATATCCACTAAATGAGGGAATAATATGTGTGAGGGTACCCCAGGAGAGTTCTAAATGTGTGTGGGTAGAATATATATCCCACGGGGGTAAAATTGAAAAAAGTTGAAAAAAAATTGTTTTTGGACTTAGTCATTTTTCCTGTGTTTATCAGACTTTCAGATAGGGGAAATGTCAGTGAGCATTCCGATTTCAGTTCCAGAGCGATTCGCCCGTTGAGTCCTTGATATTTAGTCGTTTTCAGCCAATTTTCTGAATTTTTGAAAATTTCACTTTTTTTGTGAAAATATCCACTAAATGAGGGAATAATATGTGTGAGGGTACCCCAGGAGAGTTCCAAATGTGTGTCTGTAGAATATATATACCACGGGGGTAAAATTGAAAAAAGTTGAAAAAATATTTCTTTTGGACCTAGTCATTTTTCCAATGTTTATCAAACTTTCAGATAGGGGAAATGTCAGTGAGCGTTCCAATTTCAGTTCCAGAGCGATTCGCCCAATGAGTCCTTGATATTTAGTCGTTTTCAGCCAATTTTGTGAATTTTTGAAAATTTCACTTTTTTGTGAAAATATCCCCTAAATGAGTGAATAATATGTGTGAGGGTACCCCAGGAGAGTTCCAAATGTGTGTGGGTAGAATATATATCCCACGGGGGTAAAATTGAAAAAAGTTGAAAAAAATTTTTTTTTGGACTTAGTCATTTTTCCGACGTATATCAGACTTTCGGATAGAGGAAATGTCAGTGAGCATTCCGATTTCAGTTCCACAGTGATTCGCCTGTTGAGTCCTTGATATTTAGTCGTTTTCAGCCAATTTTCTGAATTTTTTAAAATTTCACTTTTTTGTGAAAATATCCACTAAATGAGGGAATAATATGTGTGAGGGTACCCCAGGAGAGTTCCAAATGTGTGTGGGTAGAATATATATCCCACAGGGTTAAAATTGAAAAAAGTTGAAAACTATTTTTTTTTTGGACTTAGTCATTTTTCCGTCGTTTCTCAGACTTTCAAATAGGGGAAATGTCAGTGAGCATTCCGAATTCAGTTCCAGAGCGATTCACCCAATGAGCCCTTGATATTTAGTCGTTTTCAGCCAATTTTCTGAATTTTTGAAAATTTCACTTTTTTGTGAAAATATCCACTAAATGAGGGAATAATATGTGTGAGGGTACCCCACGAGAGTTCCAAATGTGTGTGGGTAGAATATATATCCCACAGGGTTAAAATTGAAAAAAGTTGAAAACAATTTTTTTTTTGGACTTAGTCATTTTTCCGTCGTTTCTCAGACTTTCAAATAGGGGAAATGTCAGTGAGCATTCCGAATTCAGTTCCAGAGTGATTCGCCTAATGAGCCCTTGATATTTAGTCATTTTCAGCCAATTTTCTGAATTTTTGAAAATTTCACTTTTTTTGTGAAAATATCCACTAAATGAGGGAATATGTGTGAGGGTACCCCAGGAGAGTTCCAAATGTGTGTGGGTAGAATATATATCCCACGGGGGTAAAATTGAAAAAAGTTGAAAAAAAATTGTTTTTGGACTTAGTCATTTTTCCGGCGTTTATCAGACTTTCAGATAGGGGAAATGTCAGTGAGCATTCCGATTTCAGTTCCACAGTGATTCGCCCGTTGAGTCCTTGATATTTAGTCGTTTTCAGCCAATTTTCTGAATTTTTTAAAATTTCACTTTTTTGTGAAAATATCCACTAAATGAGGGAATAATATGTGTGAGGGTACCCCAGGAGAGTTCCAAATGTGTGTGGGTAGAATATATATCCCACGGGGGTAAAATTGAAAAAAGTTGAAAAAAATTGTTTTTGGACTTAGTCATTTTTCCTGTGTTTATCAGACTTTCAGATAGGGGAAATGTCAGTGAGCATTCCCATTTCAGTTCCAGAGCGATTCGCCCGTTGAGTCCTAGATATTTAGTCGTTTTCAGCCAATTTTCTGGATTTTTGAAAATTTCACTTTTTCATGAAAATATCCCCTAAATGAGTGAATAATATGTGTGAGGGTACCCCAGGAGAGTTCCAAATGTGTGTGGGTAGAATATATATCCCACGGGGGTAAAATTGAAAAAAGTTGAAAAAAATTTTTTTTTTGGACTTAGTCATTTTTCCGACGTATATCAGACTTTCGGATAGAGGAAATGTCAGTGAGCATTCCGATTTCAGTTCCAGAGTGATTCGCCCGTTGAGTCCTTGATATTTAGTCGTTTTCAGCCAATTTTCTGAATTTTTGAAAATTTCACTTTTTTTGTGAAAATATCCACTAAATGAGGGAATAATATGTGTGAGGGTACCCCAGGAGAGTTCCAAATGTGTGTGGGTAGAATATATATACCACGGGGGTAAAATTGAAAAAAGTTGAAAAAATATTTTTTTTGGACCTAGTCATTTTTCCAATGTTTATCAGACTTTCAGATAGGGGAAATGTCAGTGAGTGTTCCAATTTCAGTTCCAGAGCGATTCGCCCAATGAGTCCTTGATATTTCGTTGTTTTCAGACAATTTTCTGTATTTTTGAAAATTTCACTTTTTCGTGAAAATATCCACTAAATGAGGGAATAATATGTGTGAGGGTACCCTAGGAGAGTTCCAAATGTGTGTGGGTAGAATATATATCCCACAGGGTTAAAATTGAAAAAAGTTGAAAACAATTTTTTTTTTGGACTTAGTCATTTTTCCGTCGTTTCTCAGACTTTCAAATAGGGGAAATGTCAGTGAGCATTCCGAATTCAGTTCCAGAGCGATTCGCCCAATGAGCCCTTGATATTTAGTCGTTTTCAGCCAATTTTCTGAATTTTTGAAAATTTCACTTTTTTGTGAAAATATCCACTAAATGAGTGAATAATATGTGTGAGGGTACCCCAGGAGAGTTCCAAATGTGTGTGGGTAGAATATATATCAAACAGGGTTAAAATTGAAAAAAGTTGAAAAAAATTTTTTTTTTGGACTTAGTCATTTTTCCGGCGTTTATCAGACTTTCAGATAGGGGAAATGTCAGTAAGCATTCCGATTTCAGTTCCAGAGCGATCCGCCCGTTGAGTCCTTGATATTTAGTCGTTTTCAGCCAATTTTCTGAATTTTTGAAAATTTCACTTTTTTGTGAAAATATCCACTAAATGAGGGAATAATATGTGTGAGGGTACCCCAGGAGAGTTCCAAATGTGTGTGGGTAGAATATATATCCCACGGGGGTAAAATTGAAAAAAGTTGAAAAAAAATTTTTTTTTGGACTGTCATTTTTCCGCCGTATATCAGACTTTCGGATAGAGGAAATGTCAGTGAGCATTATGATTTCAGTTCCACAGCGATTCACCTGATGAGTCCTTGATATTCAGTCGTTTTCAGCCAATTTTCTGGATTTTTGAAAATTTCACTTTTTTGTGAAAATATCCACTAAATGAGGGAATAATATGTGTGAGGGTACCCCAGGAAAGTTCCAAATGTGTGTGGGTAGAATATATATCCCACGGGGGTAAAATTGAAAAAAGTTGAAAAAAAATTGTTTTTGGACTTAGTCATTTTTCCTGTGTTTATCAGACTTTCAGATAGGGGAAATGTCAGTGAGCATTCCGATTTCAGTTCCAGAGCGATTCGCCCGTTGAGTCCTTGATATTTAGTCGTTTTCAGCCAATTTTCTGAATTTTTGAAAATTTCACTTTTTTTGTGAAAATATCCACTAAATGAGGGAATAATATGTGTGAGGGTACCCCAGGAGAGTTCCAAATGTGTGTCTGTAGAATATATATACCACGGGGGTAAAATTGAAAAAAGTTGAAAAAATATTTTTTTTGGACCTAGTCATTTTTCCAATGTTTATCAGACTTTCAGATAGGGGAAATGTCAGTGAGCGTTCCAATTTCAGTTCCAGAGCGATTCGCCCAATGAGTCCTTGATATTTAGTTGTTTTCAGCCAATTTTCTGGATTTTTGAAAATTTCACTTTTTCGTGAAAATATCCACTAAATGAGGGAATAATATGTGTGAGGGTACCCCAGGAGAGTTCCAAATGTGTGTGGGTAGAATATATATCCCACAGGGTTAAAATTGAAAAAAGTTGAAAACAATTTTTTTTTTGGACTTAGTCATTTTTCCGTCGTTTCTCAGACTTTCAAATAGGGGAAATGTCAGTGAGCATTCCGAATTCAGTTCCAGAGCGATTCACCCAATGAGCCCTTGATATTTAGTCGTTTTCAGCCAATTTTCTGAATTTTTGAAAATTTCACTTTTTTGTGAAAATATCCACTAAATGAGGGAATAATATGTGTGAGGGTACCCCACGAGAGTTCCAAATGTGTGTGGGTAGAATATATATCCCACGGGGGTAAAATTGAAAAAAGTTGAAAAAAAATTTTTTTTTGGACTGTCATTTTTCCTGTGTTTATCAGACTTTCAGATAGGGGAAATGTCAGTAAGCATTCCGATTTCAGTTCCAGAGCGATTCGCCCGTTGAGTCCTTGATATTTAGTCGTTTTCAGCCAATTTTCTGAATTTTTGAAAATTTCACTTTTTTGTGAAAATATCCACTAAATGAGGGAATAATATGTGTGAGGGTACCCCAGGAGAGTTCCAAATGTGTGTGGGTAGAATATATATCCCACGGGGGTAAAATTGAAAAAAGTTGAAAAAAAATTTTTTTTGGACTGTCATTTTTCCGCCGTATATCAGACTTTCGGATAGAGGAAATGTCAGTGAGCATTATGATTTCAGTTCCACAGCGATTCACCTGATGAGTCCTTGATATTCAGTCGTTTTCAGCCAATTTTCTGGATTTTTGAAAATTTCACTTTTTTGTGAAAATATCCACTAAATGAGGGAATAATATGTGTGAGGGTACCCCAGGAGAGTTCTAAATGTGTGTGGGTAGAATATATATCCCACGGGGGTAAAATTGAAAAAAGTTGAAAAAAAATTGTTTTTGGACTTAGTCATTTTTCCTGTGTTTATCAGACTTTCAGATAGGGGAAATGTCAGTGAGCATTCCGATTTCAGTTCCAGAGCGATTCGCCCGTTGAGTCCTTGATATTTAGTCGTTTTCAGCCAATTTTCTGAATTTTTGAAAATTTCACTTTTTTTGTGAAAATATCCACTAAATGAGAGAATAATATGTGTGAGGGTACCCCAGGAGAGTTCCAAATGTGTGTCTGTAGAATATATATACCACGGGGGTAAAATTGAAAAAAGTTGAAAAAATATTTCTTTTGGACCTAGTCATTTTTCCAATGTTTATCAAACTTTCAGATAGGGGAAATGTCAGTGAGCGTTCCAATTTCAGTTCCAGAGCGATTCGCCCAATGAGTCCTTGATATTTAGTCGTTTTCAGCCAACTTTGTGAATTTTTGAAAATTTCACTTTTTTGTGAAAATATCCCCTAAATGAGTGAATAATATGTGTGAGGGTACCCCAGGAGAGTTCCAAATGTGTGTGGGTAGAATATATATCCCACGGGGGTAAAATTGAAAAAAGTTGAAAAAAATTTTTTTTTGGACTTAGTCATTTTTCCGACGTATATCAGACTTTCGGATAGAGGAAATGTCAGTGAGCATTCCGATTTCAGTTCCACAGTGATTCGCCCGTTGAGTCCTTGATATTTAGTCGTTTTCAGCCAATTTTCTGAATTTTTTAAAATTTCACTTTTTTGTGAAAATATCCACTAAATGAGGGAATAATATGTGTGAGGGTACCCCAGGAGAGTTCCAAATGTGTGTGGGTAGAATATATATCCCACAGGGTTAAAATTGAAAAAAGTTGAAAACAATTTTTTTTTTGGACTTAGTCATTTTTCCGTCGTTTCTCAGACTTTCAAATAGGGGAAATGTCAGTGAGCATTCCGAATTCAGTTCCAGAGCGATTCACCCAATGAGCCCTTGATATTTAGTCGTTTTCAGCCAATTTTCTGAATTTTTGAAAATTTCACTTTTTTGTGAAAATATCCACTAAATGAGGGAATAATATGTGTGAGGGTACCCCACGAGAGTTCCAAATGTGTGTGGGTAGAATATATATCCCACAGGGTTAAAATTGAAAAAAGTTGAAAACAATTTTTTTTTTGGACTTAGTCATTTTTCCGTCGTTTCTCAGACTTTCAAATAGGGGAAATGTCAGTGAGCATTCCGAATTCAGTTCCAGAGTGATTCGCCCAATGAGCCCTTGATATTTAGTCGTTTTCAGCCAATTTTCTGAATTTTTGAAAATTTCACTTTTTTTGTGAAAATATCCACTAAATGAGGGAATATGTGTGAGGGTACCCCAGGAGAGTTCCAAATGTGTGTGGGTAGAATATATATCCCACGGGGGTAAAATTGAAAAAAGTTGAAAAAAAATTGTTTTTGGACTTAGTCATTTTTCCGGCGTTTATCAGACTTTCAGATAGGGGAAATGTCAGTGAGCGTTCCAATTTCAGTTCCAGAGTGATTCGCCCAATGAGTCCTTGATATTTAGTCGTTTTCAGCCAATTTTGTGAATTTTTGAAAATTTCACTTTTTTGTGAAAATATCCACTAAATGAGGGAATAATATGTGTGAGGGTACCCCAGGAGAGTTCCAAATGTGTGTGGGTAGAATATATATACCACGGGGGTAAAATTGAAAAAAGTTGAAAAAATATTTTTTTTCGACCTAGTCATTTTTCCAATGTTTATCAGACTTTCAGATAGGGGAAATGTCAGTGAGTGTTCCAATTTCAGTTCCAGAGCGATTCGCCCAATGAGTCCTTGATATTTAGTTGTTTTCAGCCAATTTTCTGGATTTTTGAAAATTTCACTTTTTCGTGAAAATATCCACTAAATGAGGGAATAATATGTGTGAGGGTACCCCAGGAGAGTTCCAAATGTGTGTGGGTAGAATATATATCCCACAGGGTTAAAATTGAAAAAAGTTGAAAACAATTTTTTTTTTGGACTTAGTCATTTTTCCGTCGTTTCTCAGACTTTCAAATAGGGGAAATGTCAGTGAGCATTCCGAATTCAGTTCCAGAGCGATTCGCCCAATGAGCCCTTGATATTTAGTCGTTTTCAGCCAATTTTCTGAATTTTTGAAAATTTCACTTTTTTGTGAAAATATCCACTAAATGAGTGAATAATATGTGTGAGGGTACCCCAGGAGAGTTCCAAATGTGTGTGGGTAGAATATATATCCCACAGGGTTAAAATTGAAAAAAGTTGAAAAAAATTTTTTTTTTGGACTTAGTCATTTTTCCGGCGTTTATCAGACTTTCAGATAGGGGAAATGTCAGTAAGCATTCCGATTTCAGTTCCAGAGCGATTCGCCCGTTGAGTCCTTGATATTTAGTCGTTTTCAGCCAATTTTCTGAATTTTTGAAAATTTCACTTTTTTGTGAAAATATCCACTAAATGAGGGAATAATATGTGTGAGGGTACCCCAGGAGAGTTCCAAATGTGTGTGGGTAGAATATATATCCCACGGGGGTAAAATTGAAAAAAGTTGAAAAAAAAATTTATTTTTGGACTGTCATTTTTCCGCCGTATATCAGACTTTCGGATAGAGGAAATGTCAGTGAGCATTATGATTTCAGTTCCACAGCGATTCACCTGATGAGTCCTTGATATTCAGTCGTTTTCAGCCAATTTTCTGGATTTTTGAAAATTTCACTTTTTTGTGAAAATATCCACTAAATGAGGGAATAATATGTGTGAGGGTACCCCAGGAGAGTTCCAAATGTGTGTGGGTAGAATATATATCCCACGGGGGTAAAATTGAAAAAAGTTGAAAAAAAATTGTTTTTGGACTTAGTCATTTTTCTGTGTTTATCAGACTTTCAGATAGGGGAAATGTCAGTGAGCATTCCGATTTCAGTTCCAGAGCGATTCGCCCGTTGAGTCCTTGATATTTAGTCGTTTTCAGCCAATTTTCTGAATTTTTGAAAATTTCACTTTTTTTGTGAAAATATCCACTAAATGAGGGAATAATATGTGTGAGGGTACCCCAGGAGAGTTCCAAATGTGTGTGGGTAGAATATATATACCACGGGGGTAAAATTGAAAAAAGTTGAAAAATATTTTTTTTGGACCTAGTCATTTTTCCAATGTTTATCAGACTTTCAGATAGGGGAAATGTCAGTGAGCGTTCCAATTTCAGTTCCAGAGCGATTCGCCCAATGAGTCCTTGATATTTAGTTGTTTTCAGCCAATTTTCTGGATTTTTGAAAATTTCACTTTTTCGTGAAATATCCACTAAATGAGGGAATAATATGTGTGAGGGTACCCCAGGAGAGTTCCAAATGTGTGTGGGTAGAATATATATCCCACAGGGTTAAAATTGAAAAAAGTTGAAAACAATTTTTTTTTTGGACTTAGTCATTTTTCCGTCGTTTCTCAGACTTTCAAATAGGGGAAATGTCAGTGAGCATTCCGAATTCAGTTCCAGAGCGATTCACCCAATGAGCCCTTGATATTTAGTCGTTTTCAGCCAATTTTCTGAATTTTTGAAAATTTTCACTTTTTTGTGAAATTATCCACTAAATGAGGGAATAATATGTGTGAGGGTACCCCAGGAGAGTTCCAAATGTGTGTGGGTAGAATATATATCCCACGGGGGTAAAATTGAAAAAAGTTGAAAAAAAATTTTTTTTTGGACTGTCATTTTTCCGCCGTATATCAGACTTTCGGATAGAGGAAATGTCAGTGAGCATTATGATTTCAGTTCCACAGCGATTCACCTGATGAGTCCTTGATATTCAGTCGTTTTCAGCCAATTTTCTGGATTTTTGAAAATTTCACTTTTTTGTGAAAATATCCACTAAATGAGGGAATAATATGTGTGAGGGTACCCCAGGAGAGTTCCAAATGTGTGTGGGTAGAATATACATCCCACGGGGGTAAAATTGAAAAAAGTTGAAAAAAAATTTTTTTTTGGACTGTCATTTTTCCGGCGTTTATCAGACTTTCAGATAGGGGAAATGTCAGTGAGCATTCCAATTTCAGTTCCAGAGCGATTCGCCTAATGAGTCCTTGATATTTAGTCGTTTTCAGCCAATTTTCTGAATTTTTGAAAATTTCACTTTTTTGTGAAAATATCCACTAACTGAGGGAATAATATGTGTGAGGGTAACCCAGGAGAGTTCCAAATGTGTGTGGGTAGAATATATATCCCACGAGGGTAAAATTGAAAAAAGTTGAAAAAAATTTTTTTTGGACTTAGTCATTTTTCCGGCGTTTATCAGACTTTCAGAGAGGGCAAATGTCAGTGAGCGTTCCGATTTCAGTTCCAGAGCGATTCGCCCAATGAGTCCTTGATATTTAGTTGTTTTCTGCCAATTTTCTGGATTTTTGAAAATTTCACTTTTTCGTGAAAATATCCACTAAATGAGGGAATAATATGTGTGAGGGTACCCCAGGAGAGTTCCAAATGTGTGTGGGTAGAATATATATCCCACAGGGTTAAAATTGAAAAAAGTTGAAAACAATTTTTTTTTTGGACTTAGTCATTTTTCCGTCGTTTCTCAGACTTTCAAATAGGGGAAATGTCAGTGAGCATTCCGAATTCAGTTCCAGAGCGATTCACCCAATGAGCCCTTGATATTTAGTCGTTTTCAGCCAATTTTCTGAATTTTTGAAAATTTCACTTTTTTGTGAAAATATCCACTAAATGAGGGAATAATATGTGTGAGGGTACCCCAGGAGAGTTCCAAATGTGTGTGGGTAGAATATATATCCCACGGGGGTAAAATTGAAAAAAGTTGAAAAAAAATTTTTTTTGGACTGTCATTTTTCCGCCGTATATCAGACTTTCGGATAGAGGAAATGTCAGTGAGCATTATGATTTCAGTTCCACAGCGATTCACCTGATGAGTCCTTGATATTCAGTCGTTTTCAGCCAATTTTCTGGATTTTTGAAAATTTCACTTTTTTGTGAAAATATCCACTAAATGAGGGAATAATATGTGTGAGGGTACCCCAGGAGAGTTCCAAATGTGTGTGGGTAGAATATACATCCCACGGGGGTAAAATTGAAAAAAGTTGAAAAAAAATTTTTTTTTGGACTGTCATTTTTCCGGCGTTTATCAGACTTTCAGATAGGGGAAATGTCAGTGAGCGTTCCAATTTCAGTTCCAGAGCGATTCGCCTAATGAGTCCTTGATATTTAGTCGTTTTCAGCCAATTTTCTGAATTTTTGAAAATTTCACTTTTTTGTGAAAATATCCACTAACTGAGGGAATAATATGTGTGAGGGTAACCCAGGAGAGTTCCAAATGTGTGTGGGTAGAATATATATCCCACGAGGGTAAAATTGAAAAAAGTTGAAAAAAATTTTTTTTGGACTTAGTCATTTTTCCGGCGTTTATCAGACTTTCAGAGAGGGCAAATGTCAGTGAGCGTTCCGATTTCAGTTCCAGAGCGATTCGCCCAATGAGTCCTTGATATTTAGTCAATTTGAGCCAATTTTCTGGATTTTTGAAAATTTCACTTTTTTTTGAAAATATCCACTAAATGAGGGAATAATATGTGTGAGGGTACCCCAGGAGAGTTCCAAATGTGTGTGGGTAGAATATATATCCCACGGGGGTAAAATTGAAAAAAGATGAAAAAAAATTTTTTTGGACTTAGTCATTTTTCCGGCGTTTATCAGACTTTCAGAGAGGGCAAATGTCAGTGAGCGTTCCGATTTCAGTTCCAGAGCGATTCGCCCAATGAGTCCTTGATATTTAGTCAATTTCAGCCAATTTTCTGGATTTTTGAAAATTTCACTTTTTTGTGAAAATATCCATTAAATGAGGGAATAATATGTGTGAGGGTACCCCAGGAGAGTTCCAAATGTGTGTGGGTAGAATATATATCCCAAGAGGGTAAAATTGAAAAAAGTTGAAAAACATTTTTTTTTGGACTTAGTCATTTTTCCGGCGTTTATCAGACTTTCAGATAGGGTAAATGTCAGTGAGCGTTCCAATTTCAGTTCCAGAGCGATTCGCCCAATGAGTCCTTGATATTTAGTCGTTTTCAGCCAATTTTCTGAATTTTTGAAAATTTCTCTTTTTTGTGAAAATATCCACTAAATGAGGGAATAATATGTGTGAGGGTACCCCAGGAGAGTTCCATATGTGTGTGGGTAGAATATATATCCCACGGGGGTAAAATTGAAAAAAGATGAAAAAAATTTTTTTTTGGACTTAGTCATTTTTCCGGCGTTTATCAGACTTTCAGATAGGGCAAATGTCAGTGAGCGTTCCGATTTCAGTTCCAGAGCGATTCGCCCAAAGAGTCCTTGATATTTAGTCGTTTTCAGCCAATTTTCTGGATTTTTGAAAATTTCACTTTTTTGTGAAAATATCCACTAAATGAGGGAATAATATGTCTGAGGGTACCCCAGGAGAGTTCCAAATGTGTGTGGGTAGAATATATATCCCACGAGGGTAAAATTGAAAAAAGTTGAAAAAAATTTTTTTTGGGACTTAGTCATTTTTCCAGTGTTTATCAAACTTTCAGATAGGGCAAATGTCAGTGAGCGTTCCAATTTCAGTTCCAGAGCGATTCGCCCAATGAGTCCTTGATATTTAGTCGTTTTCAGCCAATTTTCTGGATTTTTGAAAATTTCACTTTTTTGTGAAAATATCCACTAAATGAGGGAATAATATGTCTGAGGGTACCCCAGGAGAGTTCCAAATGTGTGTGGGTAGAATATATATCCCACGAGGGTAAAATTGAAAAAAGTTGAAAAAAATTTTTTTTGGGACTTAGTCATTTTTCCAGTGTTTATCAAACTTTCAGATAGGGCAAATGTCAGTGAGTGTTCCAATTTCAGTTCCAGAGCGATTCGCCAATGAGTCCTTGATATTTAGTCGTTTTCAGCCAATTTTCTGGATTTTTGAAAATTTCACTTTTTTGTGAAAATATCCACTAAATGAGGGAATAATATGTGTGAGGGTAACCCAGGAGAGCTCCCAATGTGTTTGGGTAGAATATATATCCCACGGGGGTAAAATTGAAAAAAGATGAAAAAAAATTTTTTTGGGACTTAGTCATTTTTCCGGCGTTTATCAGACTTTCAGAGAGGGCAAATGTCAGTGAGCGTTCCGATTTCAGTTCCAGAGCGATTCGCCAATGAGTCCTTGATATTTAGTCGTTTTCAGCCAATTTTCTGAATTTTTGAAAATTTCTCTTTTTTGTGAAAATATCCACTAAATGAGGGAATAATATGTGTGAGGGTACCCCAGGAGAGTTCCAAATGTGTGTGGGTAGAATATATATCCCACGGGGGTAAAATTGAAAAAAGATGAAAAAAATTTTTTTTGGACTTAGTCATTTTTCCGGCGTTTATCAGACTTTCAGAGAGGGCAAATGTCAGTGAGCGTTCCGATTTCAGTTCCAGAGCGATTCGCCCAATGAGTCCTTGATATTTAATCAATTTCAGCCAATTTTCTGGATTTTTGAAAATTTCACTTTTTTGTGAAAATATCCATTAAATGAGGGAATAATATGTGTGAGGGTACCCCAGGAGAGTTCCAAATGTGTGTGGGTAGAATATATATCCCACGGGGGTAAAATTGAAAAAAGATGAAAAAAATTTTTTTTTTAACTTAGTCATTTTTCCGGCGTTTATCAGACTTTCAGATTGGGCAAATGTCAGTGATCACTCCAAATTCAGTTCCAGAGCAATTTGCCCAATGAGTCCTTGATATTTAGTCGTTTTCAGCCAATTTTGTGAATTTTTGAAAATTTCACTTTTTTGTGAAAATATCCCCTAAATGAGTGAATAATATGTGTGAGGACACGCCAGGAGAGTTCCAAATGTGTGTGGGTAGAATATATATCCCACGGGGGTAAAATTGCAAAAAGTTTAAAAAATTTTTTTTTTGTACTGTCATTTTTCCGTCGTTTATCAGACTTTCAGATAGGGGAAATGTCAGTGAGCATTCCAAATTCAGTTCCAGAGCGCTTTGACCAATGAGTCCTTGATATTTAGTCGTTTTCAGCCAATTTTCTGGATTTTTGAAAATTTCACTTTATTCTGAAAATATCCACTAAATGATGGACTCATATGTGTGAGGGTACCCCAGGAGAGTTCCAAATGTGTGTGGGTAGAATATATATCCCACGGGGGTAAAATTGAAAAAAGTTGAAAATTTTTTTTTTTATACTTACTCATTTTTCCGGTGTTTATCAGACTTTCAGATAGGGGAAATGTCAGTGAGCATTCCAATTTCAGTTCCAGAGCGATTCGCCCAATGAGTCTTTGATATTTAGTCGTTTTCAGCCAATTTTGTGAATTTTTGAAAATTTCAATTTTTTGTGAAAATATCCCCTAAATGAGTGAATAATATGTGTGAGGGTACCCCAGGAGAGTTCCAAATGTGTGTGGGTAGAATATATATCCCAAGGGTGTAAAATTGAAAAAAGTTGAAAAAAAATTGTTTTTGGACTTAGTCATTTTTCCTGTGTTTATCAGACTTTCAGATAGGGGAAATGTCAGTGAGCATTCCGATTTAAGTTCCAGAGCGATTCGCCCGTTGAGTCCTTGATATTTAGTTGTTTTCAGCCAATTTTCTGGATTTTTGAAAATTTCACTTTTTCGTGAAAATATCCACTAAATGAGGGAATAATATGTGTGAGGGTACCCCAGGAGAGTTCCAAATGTGTGTGGGTAGAATATATATCCCACGGGGGTAAAATTGAAAAAAGTTGAAAAAAAATTGTTTTTGGACTTAGTCATTTTTCCAGCGTTTATCAGACTTTCTGATAGGGGAAATGTCAGTGAGCGTTCCAATTTCAGTTCCAGAGTGATTCGCCCAATGAGTCCTTGATATTTAGTCGTTTTCAGCCAATTTTGTGAATTTTTGAAAATTTCACTTTTTTGTGAAAATATCCCCTAAATGAGTGAATAATATGTGTGAGGGTACCCCAGGAGAGTTCCAAATGTGTGTGGGTAGAATATATATCCCACGGGGGTAAAATTGAAAAAAGTTGAAAAAAATTTTTTTTTGGACTTAGTCATTTTTCCGACGTATATCAGACTTTCGGATAGAGGAAATGTCAGTGAGCATTCCGATTTCAGTTCCACAGTGATTCGCCCGTTGAGTCCTTGATATTTAGTCGTTTTCAGCCAATTTTCTGAATTTTTGAAAATTTCACTTTTTTGTGAAAATATCCACTAAATGAGGGAATAATATGTGTGAGGGTACCCCAGGAGAGTTCCAAATGTGTGTGGGTAGAATATATATCCCACGGGGGTAAAATTGAAAAAAGTTGAAAAAATATTTTTTTTGGACCTAGTCATTTTTCCAATGTTTATCAGACTTTCAGATAGGGGAAATGTCAGTGAGCGTTCCAATTTCTGTTCCAGAGCGATTCGCCCAATGAGTCCTTGATATTTAGTTGTTTTCAGCCAATTTTCAGGATTTTTGAAAATTTCACTTTTTCGTGAAAATATCCACTAAATGAGGGAATAATATGTGTGAGGGTAACCCAGGAGAGTACCAAATGTGTGTGGGTAGAATATATATCCCACAGGGTTAAAATTGAAAAAAGTTGAAAAAAATTTTTTTTTTGGACTTAGTCATTTTTCCGGCGTTTATCAGACTTTCAGATAGGGGAAATGTCAGTAAGCATTCCGATTTCAGTTCCAGAGTGATTCGCCCATTGAGTCCTTGATATTTAGTCGTTTTCAGCCAATTTTCTGAATTTTTGAAAATTTCACTTTTTTGTGAAAATATCCACTAAATGAGGGAATAATATGTGTGAGGGTACCCCAGGAGAGTTCCAAATGTGTGTGGGTAGAATATACATCCCACGGGGGTAAAATTGAAAAAAGTTGAAAAAAAATTTTTTTTTGGACTGTCATTTTTCCGGCGTTTATCAGACTTTCAGATAGGGGAAATGTCAGTGAGCGTTCCAATTTCAGTTCCAGAGTGATTCGCCCAATGAGTCCTTGATATTTAGTCGTTTTCAGCCAATTTTGTGAATTTTTGAAAATTTCACTTTTTTGTGAAAATATCCCCTAAATGAGTGAATAATATGTGTGAGGACACGCCAGGAGAGTTCCAAATGTGTGTGGGTAGAATATATATCCCACGGGGGTAAAATTGCAAAAAGTTTAAAAAATTTTTTTTTTGTACTGTCATTTTTCCGTCGTTTATCAGACTTTCAGATAGGGGAAATGTCAGTGAGCATTCCAAATTCAGTTCCAGAGCGCTTTGCCCAATGAGTCCTTGATATTTAGTCGTTTTCAGCCAATTTTCTGGATTTTTGAAAATTTCACTTTATTCTGAAAATATCCACTAAATGATGGACTCATATGTGTGAGGGTACCCCAGGAGAGTTCCAAATGTGTGTGGGTAGAATATATATCCCACGGGGGTAAAATTGAAAAAAGTTGAAAAAAAATTTTTTTTTGGACTGTCATTTTTCCGCCGTATATCAGACTTTCGGATAGAGGAAATGTCAGTGAGCATTATGATTTCAGTTCCACAGCGATTCACCTGATGAGTCCTTGATATTCAGTCGTTTTCAGCCAATTTTCTGAATTTTTGAAAATTTCACTTTTTTGTGAAAATATCCACTAAATGAGGGAATAATATGTGTGAGGGTACCCCAGGAGAGTTCCAAATGTGTGTGGGTAGAATATATATCCCACGGGGGTAAAATTGAAAAAAGTTGAAAAAAAATTGTTTTTGGACTTAGTCATTTTTCCTGTGTTTATCAGACTTTCAGATAGGGGAAATGTCAGTGAGCATTCCGATTTCAGTTCCAGAGCGATTCGCCCGTTGAGTCCTTGATATTTAGTCGTTTTCAGCCAATTTTCTGAATTTTTGAAATTTTCACTTTTTTTGTGAAAATATCCACTAAATGAGGGAATAATATGTGTGAGGGTACCCCAGGAGAGTTCCAAATGTGTGTGGGTAGAATATATATACCACGGGGGTAAAATTGAAAAAAGTTGAAAAAATATTTTTTTTGGACCTAGTCATTTTTCCAATGTTTATCAGACTTTCAGATAGGGGAAATGTCAGTGAGCGTTCCAATTTCAGTTCCAGAGCGATTCGCCCAATGAGTCCTTGATATTTAGTTGTTTTCAGCCACTTTTCTGGATTTTTGAAAATTTCACTTTTTCGTGAAAATATCCACTAAATGAGGGAATAATATGTGTGAGGGTACCCCAGGAGAGTTCCATATGTGTGTGGGTAGAATATATATCCCACGGGGGTAAAATTGAAAAAAGTTGAAAAAAAATTTTTTTTTGTACTGTCATTTTTCCGTCGTTTATCAGACTTTCAGATAGGGGAAATGTCAGTGAGCATTCCAAATTCAGTTCCAGAGCGCTTTGCCCAATGAGTCCTTGATATTTAGTCGTTTTCAGCCAATTTTCTGGATTTTTGAAAATTTCACTTTATTCTGAAAATATCCACTAAATGATGGACTCATATGTGTGAGGGTACCCCAGGAGAGTTCCAAATGTGTGTGGGTAGAATATATATCCCACGGGGGTAAAATTGAAAAAAGTTGAAAATTTTTTTTTTTATACTTACTCATTTTTCCGGTGTTTATCAGACTTTCAGATAGGGGAAATGTCAGTGAGCGTTCCGATTTAAGTACCAGAGCATTTTGGCCAATGAGTCCTTGATATTTAGCGTTTTCAGCCAATTTTCTGGATTTTTGAAAATTTCACTTTTTTGTGAAACTATACACTAAATGAGGGAATAATATGTGTGAGGGTACCCCAGGAGAGTTCCAAATGTGTGTGGGTAGAATATATATCCCTCGGGAGTAAAATTCAAAAATGTTTTAAAAAATTTTCTTTTGGACTTAGTCATTTTTCCGGCATTTATCACACTTTCAGAAATGGGGGAATGTCAGTGTGCGTTCCAATTTCAGTTCCAGAGCGATTCGCCCAATGAGTCCTTGATATATAGTCGTTTTCAGCCAACTTTCTGGATTTTTGAAAATTTCACTTTTTCGTGAAAATATCCACTAAATGAGGGAATAATATGTGTGAGGGTACCCCAGGAGAGTTCCAAATGTGTGTGGGTAGAATATATATCCCACAGGGTTAAAATTGAAAAAAGTTGAAAAAAATTTTTTTTTTGGACTTAGTCATTTTTCCGGCGTTTATCAGACTTTCAGATAGGGGAAATGTCAGTGAGCGTTCCAATTTCAGTTCCAGAGTGATTTGCCCAATGAGTCCATGATATTTAATCGTTTTCAGCCAATTTTGTGAATTTTTGAAAATTTCACTTTTTTGTGAAAATATCCCCTAAATGAGTGAATAATATGTGTGAGGACACCCCAGGAGAGTTCCAAATGTGTGTGGGTAGAATATATATCCCACGGGGGTAAAATTGCAAAAAGTTTCAAAAAATTTTTTTTTTGTACTTAGTCATTTTTCCGTCGTTTATCAGACTTTCAGATAGGGGAAATGTCAGTGAGCATTCCAAATTCAGTTCCAGAGCGCTTTGCCCAATGAGTCCTTGATATTTAGTCGTTTTCAGCCAATTTTCTGGATTTTTGAAAATTTCACTTTATTCTGAAAATATCCACTAAATGATGGACTCATATGTGTGAGGGTACCCCAGGAGAGTTCCAAATGTGTGTGGGTAGAATATATATCCCACGGGGGTAAAATTGAAAAAAGTTAAAAAAATTATTTTTTTTGGACTTAGTCATTTTCCGGCGTTTATCAGACTTTCAGATAGGGGAAATGTCAGTGAGCGTTCCGATTTCAGTTCCAGAGCGATTCGCCCAATCAGTCCTTGATATTTAGTTGTTTTTAGCCAATTTTCTGGATTTTTGAAAATTTAACTTTTTTGTGAAAATATCCACTAAATGAGGGAATAATATGTGTGAGGGTACCCCAGGAGAGTTCCAAATGTGTGTGGGTAGAATATATATCCCACAGGGTTAAAATTGAAAAAAGTTGAAAACAATTTTTTTTTTGGACTTAGCCATTTTTCCGGCGTTCATCAGATTTTCAGATAGGGGAAATGTCAGTGAGCATTCCGATTTCAGTTCCAGAGCGATTCGCCGGATGAGTCCTTGATATTTAGTCGCTTTCAGCCAATTTTCTGAATTTTTGAAAATTTCACTTTTTTGTGAAAATATCCACTAAATGAGGGAATAATATGTGTGAGGGTACCCCAGGAGAGTTCCAAATGTGTGTGGGTAGAATATATATCCCACGGGGGTAAAATTGAAAAAAGTTGAAAATTTTTTTTTTTATACTTACTCATTTTTCCGGTGTTTATCAGACTTTCAGATAGGGGAAATGTCAGTGAGCGTTCCGATTTAAGTACCAGAGCATTTCGGCCAATGAGTCCTTGATATTTAGCGTTTTCAGCCAATTTTCTGGATTTTTGAAAATTTCACTTTTTTGTGAAACTATACACTAAATGAGGGAATAATATGTGTGAGGGTACCCCAGGAGAGTTCCAAATGTGTGTGGGTAGAATATATATCCCTCGGGAGTAAAATTCAAAAATGTTTTAAAATATTTTTTTTTGGGACTTACTCATTATTCCGGCATTTATCAGACTTTCATGTAGGGGAAATGTCAGTGAGCGTTCCGATTTCAGCTCCAGAGCGATTCGCCCAATGAGTCCTTGATATTTGGTTGTTTTCAGCCAATTTTCTGGATTTTTGAAAATTTCACTTTTTTGTGAAAATATCCACTAAATGAGGGAATAATATGTGTGAAGGTACCCCAGGAGAGCTCCCAATGTGTGTGGGTAGAATATATATCCCACGGGGGTAAAATTGAAAAAAGTTGAAAAAATTTTTCTTTTGGACTTAGTCATTTTTCCGGCGTTTATCAGTCTTTCAGATAGGGTAAATGTCAGTGAGCGTTCCAATTTCAGTTCCAGAGCGATTCACCCAATGAGTCCTTGATATTTAGTCGTTTTCAGCCAATTTTCTGAATTTTTGAAAATTTCTCTTTTTTGTGAAAATATCCACTAAATGAGGGAATAATATGTGTGAGGGTACCCCAGGAGAGTTCCAAATGTGTGTGGGTAGAATATATATCCCACGGGGGTAAAATTGAAAAAGGTTGAAAAAAAATTTCTTTTGGACTTAGTCATTTTTCCGGCATTTATCACACTTTCAGAAATGGGGGAATGTCAGTGTGCGTTCCAATTTCAGTTCCAGAGCGATTCACCCAATGAGTCCTTGATATATAGTCGTTTTCAGCCAACTTTCTGGATTTTTGAAAATTTCACTTTTTTGTGAAACTATACACTAAATGAGGGAATAATATGTGTGAGGGTACCCCAGGAGAGTTCCAAATGCGTGTGGGTAGAATTTATATCCCACAGGGGTAAAATTGAAAAAAGTTGAAAAAATTTTTTTTTATACTTACTCATCTTTCCGGCGTTTATCAGACTTTCAGATAGGGGAAATGTCAGTGAGCGTTCCGATTTAAGTACGAGAGCATTTCGGCCAATGAGTCCTTGATATTTAGTCGTTTTCAGCAAATTTTCTGGATTTTTGAAAATTTCACTTTTTTGTGAAAATATCCACTAAGTGAGGGTATAATATGTGTGAGGGTACCCCAGGAGAGTTCCAAATGTGTGTGGGTAGAATATATATCCCTCGGGAGTAAAATTCAAAAATGTTTTAAAAAAAAATTTTTTTGGACTTACTCATTATTCCGGCGTTTATCAGACTTTCATATAGGGGAAATGTCAGTGAGTGTTCCGATTTCAGCTCCAGAGCGATTCGCCCAATGAGTCCTTGATATTTAGTCATTTTCAGCCAATTTTCTGGATTTTTGAAAATTTCACTTTTTTGTGAAAATATCCACTAAATGAGGGAATAATATGTGTGAGGGTACCCCAGGAGAGTTCCAAATGTGTGTGGGTAGAATATACATCCCTCTGGAGTAAAATTCAAAAATGTTTTAAAAAAATTTTTTTTTGGACTTACTCATTATTCCGGCGTTTATCAGACTTTCAGATAGGGGAAATGTCATTGAGCGTTCCGATTTCAGTTCCAGAGCGATTCGCCCAATGAGTCCTTGATATTTAGTCGTTTTCAGCCAATTTTCTGGATTTTTTAAAATTCACTTTTTTGTGAAAATATCCACTAAATGAGGGAATAATATGTGTGAGGGTACCCCAGGAGAGTTCCAGATGTGTGTGGATAGAATATATATCCCACAGGGGTAAAATTGAAAAAAGTTGAAAAATTTTTTTTTTTGGACTTAGTCATTTTTCCGGCGTTTATCACACTTTCAGATAGGGGAAATGTCAGTGAGCATTCCGATTTAAGTTCCAGAGCGATACGCCCAATCAGTCCTTGATATTTGGTTGTTTTCAGCCAATTTTCTGGATTTTTGAAAATTTCACTTTTTTGTGAAAATATCCACTAAATGAGGGAATAATATGTGTGAAGGTACCCCAGGAGAGCTCCCAATGTGTGTGGGTAGAATATATATCCCACGGGGGTAAAATTGAAAAAAGTTGAAAAAATTTTTCTTTTGGACTTAGTCATTTTTCCGGCGTTTATCAGTCTTTCAGATAGGGTAAATGTCAGTGAGCGTTCCAATTTCAGTTCCAGAGCGATTCGCCCAATGAGTCCTTGATATTTATTCGTTTTCAGCCAATTTTCTGAATTTTTGAAAATTTCTCTTTTTTGTGAAAATATCCACTAAATGAGGGAATAATATGTGTGAGGGTAACCCAGGAGAGTTCCCAATGTGTGTGGGCAGAATATATATCCCACGGGGGTAAAATTGAAAAAAGTTGAAAAAATTTTTCTTTTGGACTTAGTGATTTTTCCGGCGTTTATCAGACTTTCAGATTGGGCAAATGTCAGTGAGCATTCCACTTTCAGTTCCAGAGCAATTCGCCCAATGAGTCCTTGATATTTAGTCGTTTTCAGCCAATTTTCTGGATTTTTGAAAATTTCACTTTTTTGTGAAAATATCCACTAAATGAGGGAATAATATGTGTGAGGGTACCCCAGGAGAGTTCCAAATGTGTGTGGGTAGAATATATATCCCACGGGGGTAAAATTGAAAAAAGATGAAAAAAAATTTTTTTTGGACTTAGTCATTTTTCCGGCGTTTATCAGACTTTCAGAGAGGGCAAATGTCAGTGAGCGTTCCGATTTCAGTTCCAGAGCGATTCGCCCAATGAGTCCTTGATATTTAGTCAATTTCAACCAATTTTCTGGATTTTTGAAAATTTCACTTTTTTGTGAAAATATCCATTAAATGAGGGAATAATATGTGTGAGGGTACCCCAGGAGAGTTCCAAATGTGTGTGGGTAGAATATATATCCCACGGGGGTAAAATTGAAAAAAGATGAAAAAATTTTTTTTTGGACTTAGTCATTTTTCCGGCGTTTATCAGACTTTCAGAGAGGGCAAATGTCAGTGAGCATTCCGATTTCAGTTCCAGAGCGATTTGCCCAATGAGTCCTTGATAATTAGTCGTTTTCAGCCAATTTTCTGTATTTTTGAAAATTTCATTTTTTTGTGAAAATATCCACTAAATGAGGGAATAATATGTGTGAGGGTACCCCAGGAGAGTTCCAAATGTGTGTGGGTAGAATATATATCCCACGGGGGTAAAATTGAAAAAGGTTGAAAAAAAATTTCTTTTGGACTTAGTCATTTTTCCAGCATTTATCACACTTTCAGAAATGGGGGAATGTCAGTGTGCGTTCCAATTTCAGTTCCAGAGCCATTCGCCCAATGAGTCCTTGATATATAGTCGTTTTCAGCCAACTTTCTGGATTTTTGAAAATTTCTCTTTTTTGTGAAAATATCCATTAAATGAGGGAATAATATGTGTGAGGGTACCCCAGGAGAGTTCCAAATGTGTGTGGGTAGAATATATATCCCACGGGGGTAAAATTGAAAAAAGATGAAAACATTTTTTTTTTGGACTTAGTCATTTTTCCGGCGTTTATCAGACTTTCAGAGAGGGCAAATGTCAGTGAGCGTTCCGATTTCAGTTCCAGAGCGATTCGCCCAATGAGTCCTTGATATTTAATCAATTTCAGCCAATTTTCTGGATTTTTGAAAATTTCACTTTTTTGTGAAAATATCCATTAAATGAGGGAATAATATGTGTGAGGGTACCCCAGGAGAGTTCCAAATGTGTGTGGGTAGAATATATATCCCACGGGGGTAAAATTGAAAAAAGATGAAAAAATTTTTTTTTGGACTTAGTCATTTTTCCGGCGTTTATCAGACTTTCAGATTGGGCAAATGTCAGTGATCATTCCAAATTCAGTTCCAGAGCAATTTGCCCAATGAGTCCTTGATATTTAGTCGTTTTCAGCCAATTTTCTGGATTTTTGAAAATTTCACTTTTTTGTGAAAATATCCATTAAATGAGGGAATAATATGTGTGAGGGTACCCCAGGAGAGTTCCAAATGTGTGTGGGTAGAATATATATCCCACGGGGGTAAAATTGAAAAAAGATGAAAAAAATTTTTTTTTTAACTTAGTCATTTTTCCGGCGTTTATCAGACTTTCAGATTGGGCAAATGTCAGTGATCATTCCAAATTCAGTTCCAGAGCAATTTGCCCAATGAGTCCTTGATATTTAGTCGTTTTCAGCCAATTTTCTGGATTTTTGAAAATTTCACTTTTTTGTGAAAATATCCATTAAATGAGGGAATAATATGTGTGAGGGTACCCCAGGAGAGTTCCAAATGTGTGTGGGTAGAATATATATCCCACGGGGGTAAAATTGAAAAAAGATGAAAAATTTTTTTTTTTGGACTTAGTCATTTTTCCAGCGTTTATCAGACTTTCAGATAGGGCAAATGTCAGTGAGCGTTCCGATTTCAGTTCCAGAGCGATTTGCCCAATGAGTCCTTGATATTTAGTCGTTTTCAGCCAATTTTCTGTATTTTTGAAAATTTCATTTTTTTGTGAAAATATCCACTAAATGAGGGAATAATATGTGTGAAGGTACCCCAGGAGAGCTCCCAATGTGTTTGGGTAGAATATATATCCCACGGGGGTAAAATTGAAAAAAGTTGAAAAAAAATTTTTTTTGGACTTAGTCATTTTTCCGGTGTTTATCAGACTTTCAGATAGGGCAAATGTCAGTGAGCGTTCCGATTTCAGTTCCAGAGCGATTCGCCCAATGAGTCCTTGATATTTAGTCGTTTTCAGCCAATTTTCTGGATTTTTGAAAATTTCTCTTTTTTGTGAAAATATCCACTAAATGAGGGAATAATATGTGTGAGGGTACCCCAGAAGAGTTCCAAATGTGTGTGGGTAGAATATATATCCCACAGGGGTAAAATTGAAAAAAGATTAAAAAATTTTTTTTTTTTGGACTTAGTCATTTTTCCGGCGTTTATCAGACTTTCAGATAGGGCAAATGTCAGTGAGCGTTCCGATTTCAGTTCCAGAGCGATTTGCCCAATGAGTCCTTGATATTTAGTCGTTTTCAGCCAATTTTCTGGATTTTTGAAAATTTCACTTTTTTGTGAAAATATCCACTAAATGAGGGAATAATATGTGTGAGGGTACCCCAGGAGAGTTCCAAATGTGTGTGGGTAGAATATATATCCCAAGAGGGTAAAATTGAAAAAAGTTGAAAAACATTTTTTTTTGGACTTAGTCATTTTTCCGGCGTTTATCAGACTTTCAGAGAGGGCAAATGTCAGTGAGCATTCCGATTTCAGTTCCAGAGCGATTTGCCCAATGAGTCCTTGATAATTAGTCGTTTTCAGCCAATTTTCTGTATTTTTGAAAATTTCATTTTTTTGTGAAAATATCCACTAAATGAGGGAATAATATGTGTGAAGGTACCCCAGGAGAGCTCCCAATGTGTGTGGGTAGAATATATATCCCACGGGGGTAAAATTGAAAAAAGTTGAAAAAATTTTTCTTTTGGACTTAGTCATTTTTCCAGCGTTTATCAGTCTTTCAGATAGGGTAAATGTCAGTGAGCGTTCCAATTTCAGTTCCAGAGCGATTCGCCCAATGAGTCCTTGATATTTAGTCGTTTTCAGCCAATTTTCTGAATTTTTGAAAATTTCTCTTTTTTGTGAAAATATCCACTAAATGAGGGAATAATATGTGTGAGGGTACCCCAGGAGAGTTCCAAATGTGTGTGGGTAGAATATATATCCCACGGGGGTAAAATTGAAAAAAGATGAAAACATTTTTTTTTTGGACTTAGTCATTTTTCCAGCGTTTATCAGACTTTCAGATAGGGCAAATGTCAGTGAGCATTCCGATTTCAGTTCCAGAGCGATTTGCCCAATGAGTCCTTGATATTTAGTCGTTTTCAGCCAATTTTCTGAATTTTTGAAAATTTCACTTTTTTGTGAAAATATCCACTAACTGAGGGAATAATATGTGTGAGGGTAACCCAGGAGAGTTCCAAATGTGTGTGGGTAGAATATATATCCCACGAGGGTAAAATTGAAAAAAGTTGAAAAAAATTTTTTTTGGACTTAGTCATTTTTCCGGCGTTTATCAGACTTTCAGAGAGGGCAAATGTCAGTGAGCGTTCCGATTTCAGTTCCAGAGCGATTCGCCCAATGAGTCCTTGATATTTAGTCAATTTCAGCCAATTTTCTGGATGTTTGAAAATTTCACTTTTTTTGTGAAAATATCCATTAAATGAGGGAATAATATGTGTGAGGGTACCCCAGGAGAGTTCCAAATGTGTGTGGGTAGAATATATATCCCACGGGGGTAAAATTGAAAAAAGATGAAAAAATTTTTTTTTTGGACTTAGTCATTTTTCCGGCGTTTATCAGACTTTCAGATTGGGCAAATGTCAGTGAGCATTCCAATTTCAGTTCCAGAGCAATGCGCCCAATGAGTCCTTGATATTTAGTCGTTTTCAGCCAATTTTCTGGATTTTTGAAAATTTCACTTTTTTGTGAAAATATCCATTAAATGAGGGAATAATATGTGTGAGGGTACCCCAGGAGAGTTCCAAATGTGTGTGGGTAGAATATATATCCCAAGAGGGTAAAATTGAAAAAAGTTGAAAAACATTTTTTTTTGGACTTAGTCATTTTTCCGGCGTTTATCAGACTTTCAGATAGGGTAAATGTCAGTGAGCGTTCCAATTTCAGTTCCAGAGCGATTCGCCCAATGAGTCCTTGATATTTAGTCGTTTTCAGCCAATTTTCTGAATTTTTGAAAATTTCTCTTTTTTGTGAAAATATCCACTAAATGAGGGAATAATATGTGTGAGGGTACCCCAGGAGAGTTCCATATGTGTGTGGGTAGAATATATATCCCACGGGGGTAAAATTGAAAAAAGATGAAAAAAATTTTTTTTTTAACTTAGTCATTTTTCCGGCGTTTATCAGACTTTCAGATTGGGCAAATGTCAGTGATCATTCCAAATTCAGTTCCAGAGCAATTTGCCCAATGAGTCCTTGATATTTAGTCGTTTTCAGCCAATTTTCTGGATTTTTGAAAATTTCACTTTTTTGTGAAAATATCCATTAAATGAGGGAATAATATGTGTGAGGGTACCCCAGGAGAGTTCCAAATGTGTGTGGGTAGAATATATATCCCACGGGGGTAAAATTGAAAAAAGATGAAAAAATTTTTTTTTTGGACTTAGTCATTTTTCCAGCGTTTATCAGACTTTCAGATAGGGCAAATGTCAGTGAGCGTTCCGATTTCAGTTCCAGAGCGATTTGCCCAATGAGTCCTTGATATTTAGTCGTTTTCAGCCAATTTTCTGTATTTTTGAAAATTTCATTTTTTTGTGAAAATATCCACTAAATGAGGGAATAATATGTGTGAAGGTACCCCAGGAGAGCTCCCAATGTGTTTGGGTAGAATATATATCCCACGGGGGTAAAATTGAAAAAAGTTGAAAAAAAATTTTTTTTGGACTTAGTCATTTTTCCGGTGTTTATCAGACTTTCAGATAGGGCAAATGTCAGTGAGCGTTCCGATTTCAGTTCCAGAGCGATTCGCCCAATGAGTCCTTGATATTTAGTCGTTTTCAGCCAATTTTCTGGATTTTTGAAAATTTCTCTTTTTTGTGAAAATATCCACTAAATGAGGGAATAATATGTGTGAGGGTACCCCAGAAGAGTTCCAAATGTGTGTGGGTAGAATATATATCCCACAGGGGTAAAATTGAAAAAAGTTTAAAAAATTTTTTTTTTTTGGACTTAGTCATTTTTCCGGCGTTTATCAGACTTTCAGATAGGGCAAATGTCAGTGAGCGTTCCGATTTCAGTTCCAGAGCGATTCGCCCAATGAGTCCTTGATATTTAGTCGTTTTCAGCCAATTTTCTGGATTTTTGAAAATTTCACTTTTTTGTGAAAATATCCACTAAATGAGGGAATAATATGTGTGAGGGTACCCCAGGAGAGTTCCAAATGTGTGTGGGTAGAATATATATCCCAAGAGGGTAAAATTGAAAAAAGTTGAAAAACATTTTTTTTTGGACTTAGTCATTTTTCCGGCGTTTATCAGACTTTCAGAGAGGGCAAATGTCAGTGAGCATTCCGATTTCAGTTCCAGAGCGATTTGCCCAATGAGTCCTTGATAATTAGTCGTTTTCAGCCAATTTTCTGTATTTTTGAAAATTTCATTTTTTTGTGAAAATATCCACTAAATGAGGGAATAATATGTGTGAAGGTACCCCAGGAGAGCTCCCAATGTGTGTGGGTAGAATATATATCCCACGGGGGTAAAATTGAAAAAAGTTGAAAAAATTTTTCTTTTGGACTTAGTCATTTTTCCGGCGTTTATCAGTCTTTCAGATAGGGTAAATGTCAGTGAGCGTTCCAATTTCAGTTCCAGAGCGATTCGCCCAATGAGTCCTTGATATTTAGTCGTTTTCAGCCAATTTTCTGAATTTTTGAAAATTTCTCTTTTTTGTGAAAATATCCACTAAATGAGGGAATAATATGTGTGAGGGTACCCCAGGAGAGTTCCAAATGTGTGTGGGTAGAATATATATCCCAAGAGGGTAAAATTGAAAAAAGTTGAAAAACATTTTTTTTTGGACTTAGTCATTTTTCCGGGTTTATCAGACTTTCAGATAGGGTAAATGTCAGTGAGCGTTCCAATTTCAGTTCCAGAGCGATTCGCCTAATGAGTCCTTGATATTTAGTCGTTTTCAGCCAATTTTCTGAATTTTTGAAAATTTCACTTTTTTGTGAAAATATCCACTAACTGAGGGAATAATATGTGTGAGGGTAACCCAGGAGAGTTCCAAATGTGTGTGGGTAGAATATATATCCCACGAGGGTAAAATTGAAAAAAGTTGAAAAAAATTTTTTTTGGACTTAGTCATTTTTCCGGCGTTTATCAGACTTTCAGATAGGGTAAATGTCAGTGAGCGTTCCAATTTCAGTTCCAGAGCGATTCGCCCAATGAGTCCTTGATATTTAGTCGTTTTCAGCCAATTTTCTGAATTTTTGAAAATTTCTCTTTTTTGTGAAAATATCCACTAAATGAGGGAATAATATGTGTGAGGGTACCCCAGGAGAGTTCCATATGTGTGTGGGTAGAATATATATCCCACGGGGGTAAAATTGAAAAAAGATGAAAAAAATTTTTTTTTGGACTTAGTCATTTTTCCGGCGTTTATCAGACTTTCAGATAGGGCAAATGTCAGTGAGCGTTCCGATTTCAGTTCCAGAGCGATTCGCCCAAAGAGTCCTTGATATTTAGTCGTTTTCAGCCAATTTTCTGGATTTTTGAAAATTTCACTTTTTTGTGAAAATATCCACTAAATGAGGGAATAATATGTCTGAGGGTACCCCAGGAGAGTTCCAAATGTGTGTGGGTAGAATATATATCCCACGAGGGTAAAATTGAAAAAAGTTGAAAAAAATTTTTTTTGGGACTTAGTCATTTTTCCAGTATTTATCAAACTTTCAGATAGGGCAAATGTCAGTGAGCGTTCCAATTTCAGTTCCAGAGCGATTCGCCCAATGAGTCCTTGATATTTAGTCGTTTTCAGCCAATTTTCTGGATTTTTGAAAATTTCACTTTTTTGTGAAAATATCCACTAAATGAGGGAATAATATGTGTGAGGGTAACCCAGGAGAGCTCCCAATGTGTTTGGGTAGAATATATATCCCACGGGGGTAAAATTGAAAAAAGATGAAAAAAAATTTTTTTGGGACTTAGTCATTTTTCCGGCGTTTATCAGACTTTCAGATAGGGCAAATGTCAGTGAGCGTTCCGATTTCAGTTCCAGAGCGATTCGCCCAATGAGTCCTTGATATTTAGTCGTTTTCAGCCAATTTTCTGGATTTTTGAAAATTTCACTTTTTTGTGAAAATATCCACTAAATGAGGGAATAATATGTGTGAGGGTACCCCAGGAGATTTCCAAATGTGTGTGGGTAGAATATATATCCCAAGAGGGTAAAATTGAAAAAAGTTGAAAAACATTTTTTTTTGGACTTAGTCATTTTTCCGGCGTTTATCAGACTTTCAGAGAGGGCAAATGTCAGTGAGCATTCCGATTTCAGTTCCAGAGCGATTTGCCCAATGAGTCCTTGATAATTAGTCGTTTTCAGCCAATTTTCTGTATTTTTGAAAATTTCATTTTTTTGTGAAAATATCCACTAAATGAGGGAATAATATGTGTGAAGGTACCCCAGGAGAGCTCCCAATGTGTGTGGGTAGAATATATATCCCACGGGGGTAAAATTGAAAAAAGTTGAAAAAATTTTTCTTTTGGACTTAGTCATTTTTCCGGCGTTTATCAGTCTTTCAGATAGGGTAAATGTCAGTGAGCGTTCCAATTTCAGTTCCAGAGCGATTCGCCCAATGAGTCCTTGATATTTAGTCGTTTTCAGCCAATTTTCTGAATTTTTGAAAATTTCTCTTTTTTGTGAAAATATCCACTAAATGAGGGAATAATATGTGTGAGGGTACCCCAGGAGAGTTCCAAATGTGTGTGGGTAGAATATATATCCCAAGAGGGTAAAATTGAAAAAAGTTGAAAAACATTTTTTTTTGGACTTAGTCATTTTTCCGGGTTTATCAGACTTTCAGATAGGGTAAATGTCAGTGAGCGTTCCAATTTCAGTTCCAGAGCGATTCGCCTAATGAGTCCTTGATATTTAGTCGTTTTCAGCCAATTTTCTGAATTTTTGAAAATTTCACTTTTTTGTGAAAATATCCACTAACTGAGGGAATAATATGTGTGAGGGTAACCCAGGAGAGTTCCAAATGTGTGTGGGTAGAATATATATCCCACGAGGGTAAAATTGAAAAAAGTTGAAAAAAATTTTTTTTGGACTTAGTCATTTTTCCGGCGTTTATCAGACTTTCAGATAGGGTAAATGTCAGTGAGCGTTCCAATTTCAGTTCCAGAGCGATTCGCCCAATGAGTCCTTGATATTTAGTCGTTTTCAGCCAATTTTCTGAATTTTTGAAAATTTCTCTTTTTTGTGAAAATATCCACTAAATGAGGGAATAATATGTGTGAGGGTACCCCAGGAGAGTTCCATATGTGTGTGGGTAGAATATATATCCCACGGGGGTAAAATTGAAAAAAGATGAAAAAAATTTTTTTTTGGACTTAGTCATTTTTCCGGCGTTTATCAGACTTTCAGATAGGGCAAATGTCAGTGAGCGTTCCGATTTCAGTTCCAGAGCGATTCGCCCAAAGAGTCCTTGATATTTAGTCGTTTTCAGCCAATTTTCTGGATTTTTGAAAATTTCACTTTTTTGTGAAAATATCCACTAAATGAGGGAATAATATGTCTGAGGGTACCCCAGGAGAGTTCCAAATGTGTGTGGGTAGAATATATATCCCACGAGGGTAAAATTGAAAAAAGTTGAAAAAAATTTTTTTTGGGACTTAGTCATTTTTCCAGTGTTTATCAAACTTTCAGATAGGGCAAATGTCAGTGAGCGTTCCAATTTCAGTTCCAGAGCGATTCGCCCAATGAGTCCTTGATATTTAGTCGTTTTCAGCCAATTTTCTGGATTTTTGAAAATTTCACTTTTTTGTGAAAATATCCACTAAATGAGGGAATAATATGTCTGAGGGTACCCCAGGAGAGTTCCAAATGTGTGTGGGTAGAATATATATCCCACGAGGGTAAAATTGAAAAAAGTTGAAAAAAATTTTTTTTGGGACTTAGTCATTTTTCCAGTATTTATCAAACTTTCAGATAGGGCAAATGTCAGTGAGCGTTCCAATTTCAGTTCCAGAGCGATTCGCCCAATGAGTCCTTGATATTTAGTCGTTTTCAGCCAATTTTCTGGATTTTTGAAAATTTCACTTTTTTGTGAAAATATCCACTAAATGAGGGAATAATATGTCTGAGGGTACCCCATGAGAGTTCCAAATGTGTGTGGGTAGAATATATATCCCACGAGGGTAAAATTGAAAAAAGTTGAAAAAAATTTTTTTTGGGACTTAGTCATTTTTCCAGTGTTTATCAAACTTTCAGATAGGGCAAATGTCAGTGAGTGTTCCAATTTCAGTTCCAGAGCGATTCGCCAATGAGTCCTTGATATTTAGTCGTTTTCAGCCAATTTTCTGGATTTTTGAAAATTTCACTTTTTTGTGAAAATATCCACTAAATGAGGGAATAATATGTGTGAGGGTAACCCAGGAGAGCTCCCAATGTGTTTGGGTAGAATATATATCCCACGGGGGTAAAATTGAAAAAAGATGAAAAAAAATTTTTTTGGGACTTAGTCATTTTTCCGGCGTTTATCAGACTTTCAGAGAGGGCAAATGTCAGTGAGCGTTCTGATTTCAGTTCCAGAGCGATTCGCCAATGAGTCCTTGATATTTAGTCGTTTTCAGCCAATTTTCTGAATTTTTGAAAATTTCTCTTTTTTGTGAAAATATCCACTAAATGAGGGAATAATATGTGTGAGGGTACCCCAGGAGAGTTCCAAATGTGTGTGGGTAGAATATATATCCCACGGGGGTAAAATTGAAAAAAGATGAAAAAAATTTTTTTTGGACTTAGTAATTTTTCCGGCGTTTATCAGACTTTCAGAGAGGGCAAATGTCAGTGAGCGTTCCGATTTCAGTTCCAGAGCGATTCGCCCAATGAGTCCTTGATATTTAATCAATTTCAGCCAATTTTCTGGATTTTTGAAAATTTCACTTTTTTGTGAAAATATCCATTAAATGAGGGAATAATATGTGTGAGGGTACCCCAGGAGAGTTCCAAATGTGTGTGGGTAGAATATATATCCCACGGGGGTAAAATTGAAAAAAGATGAAAAAAATTTTTTTTTGGACTTAGTCATTTTTCCGGCGTTTATCAGACTTTCAGATTGGGCAAATGTCAGTGATCATTCCAAATTCAGTTCCAGAGCAATTTGCCCAATGAGTCCTTGATATTTAGTCGTTTTCAGCCAATTTTCTGGATTTTTGAAAATTTCACTTTTTTGTGAAAATATCCATTAAATGAGGGAATAATATGTGTGAGGGTACCCCAGGAGAGTTCCAAATGTGTGTGGGTAGAATATATATCCCACGGGGGTAAAATTGAAAAAAGATGAAAAAAATTTTTTTTTTAACTTAGTCATTTTTCCGGCGTTTATCAGACTTTCAGATTGGGCAAATGTCAGTGATCACTCCAAATTCAGTTCCAGAGCAATTTGCCCAATGAGTCCTTGATATTTAGTCGTTTTCAGCCAATTTTCTGGATTTTTGAAAATTTCACTTTTTTGTGAAAATATCCATTAAATGAGGGAATAATATTTGTGAGGGTTCCCCAGGAGAGTTCCAAATGTGTGTGGGTAGAATATATATCCCACGGGGGTAAAATTGAAAAAAGATGAAAAAATTTTTTTTTTGGACTTAGTCATTTTTCCAGCGTTTATCAGACTTTCAGATAGGGCAAATGTCAGTGAGCGTTCCGATTTCAGTTCCAGAGCGATTTGCCCAATGAGTCCTTGATATTTAGTCGTTTTCAGCCAATTTTCTGTATTTTTGAAAATTTCATTTTTTTGTGAAAATATCCACTAAATGAGGGAATAATATGTGTGAAGGTACCCCAGGAGAGCTCCCAATGTGTTTGGGTAGAATATATATCCCACGGGGGTAAAATTGAAAAAAGTTGAAAAAAAATTTTTTTTGGACTTAGTCATTTTTCCGGTGTTTATCAGACTTTCAGATAGGGCAAATGTCAGTGAGCGTTCCGATTTCAGTTCCAGAGCGATTCGCCCAATGAGTCCTTGATATTTAGTCGTTTTCAGCCAATTTTCTGGATTTTTGAAAATTTCTCTTTTTTGTGAAAATATCCACTAAATGAGGGAATAATATGTGTGAGGGTACCCCAGAAGAGTTCCAAATGTGTGTGGGTAGAATATATATCCCACAGGGGTAAAATTGAAAAAAGTTAAAAAAATTTTTTTTTTTTGGACTTAGTCATTTTTCCGGCGTTTATCAGACTTTCAGATAGGGCAAATGTCAGTGAGCGTTCCGATTTCAGTTCCAGAGCGATTCGCCCAATGAGTCCTTGATATTTAGTCGTTTTCAGCCAATTTTCTGGATTTTTGAAAATTTCACTTTTTTGTGAAAATATCCACTAAATGAGGGAATAATATGTGTGAGGGTACCCCAGGAGAGTTCCAAATGTGTGTGGGTAGAATATATATCCCAAGAGGGTAAAATTGAAAAAAGTTGAAAAACATTTTTTTTTTGACTTAGTCATTTTTCCGGCGTTTATCAGACTTTCAGATAGGGCAAATGTCAGTGAGCGTTCCAATTTCAGTTCCAGAGCGATTCGCCCAATGAGTCCTTGATATTTAGTCGTTTTCAGCCAATTTTCTGGATTTTTGAAAATTTCACTTTTTTGTGAAAATATCCACTAACTGAGGGAATAATATGTCTGAGGGTACCCCATGAGAGTTCCAAATGTGTGTGGGTAGAATATATATCCCACGAGGGTAAAATTGAAAAAAGTTGAAAAAAATTTTTTTTGGGACTTAGTCATTTTTCCAGTGTTTATCAAACTTTCAGATAGGGCAAATGTCAGTGAGTGTTCCAATTTCAGTTCCAGAGCGATTCGCCAATGAGTCCTTGATATTTAGTCGTTTTCAGCCAATTTTCTGGATTTTTGAAAATTTCACTTTTTTGTGAAAATATCCACTAAATGAGGGAATAATATGTGTGAGGGTAACCCAGGAGAGCTCCCAATGTGTTTGGGTAGAATATATATCCCACGGGGGTAAAATTGAAAAAAGATGAAAAAAAATTTTTTTGGGACTTAGTCATTTTTCCGGCGTTTATCAGACTTTCAGAGAGGGCAAATGTCAGTGAGCGTTCCGATTTCAGTTCCAGAGCGATTCGCCAATGAGTCCTTGATATTTAGTCGTTTTCAGCCAATTTTCTGAATTTTTGAAAATTTCTCTTTTTTGTGAAAATATCCACTAAATGAGGGAATAATATGTGTGAGGGTACCCCAGGAGAGTTCCAAATGTGTGTGGGTAGAATATATATCCCACGGGGGTAAAATTGAAAAAAGATGAAAAAAATTTTTTTTGGACTTAGTCATTTTTCCGGCGTTTATCAGACTTTCAGAGAGGGCAAATGTCAGTGAGCGTTCCGATTTCAGTTCCAGAGCGATTTGCCCAATGAGTCCTTGATATTTAATCAATTTCAGCCAATTTTCTGGATTTTTGAAAATTTCACTTTTTTGTGAAAATATCCATTAAATGAGGGAATAATATGTGTGAGGGTACCCCAGGAGAGTTCCAAATGTGTGTGGGTAGAATATATATCCCACGGGGGTAAAATTGAAAAAAGATGAAAAAAATTTTTTTTTGGACTTAGTCATTTTTCCGGCGTTTATCAGACTTTCAGATTGGGCAAATGTCAGTGATCATTCCAAATTCAGTTCCAGAGTAATTTGCCCAATGAGTCCTTGATATTTAGTCGTTTTCAGCCAATTTTCTGGATTTTTGAAAATTTCACTTTTTTGTGAAAATATCCATTAAATGAGGGAATAATATTTGTGAGGGTTCCCCAGGAGAGTTCCAAATGTGTGTGGGTAGAATATATATCCCACGGGGGTAAAATTGAAAAAAGATGAAAAAATTTTTTTTTTGGACTTAGTCATTTTTCCAGCGTTTATCAGACTTTCAGATAGGGCAAATGTCAGTGAGCGTTCCGATTTCAGTTCCAGAGCGATTTGCCCAATGAGTCCTTGATATTTAGTCGTTTTCAGCCAATTTTCTGTATTTTTGAAAATTTCATTTTTTTGTGAAAATATCCACTAAATGAGGGAATAATATGTGTGAAGGTACCCCAGGAGAGCTCCCAATGTGTTTGGGTAGAATATATATCCCACGGGGGTAAAATTGAAAAAAGTTGAAAAAAAATTTTTTTTGGACTTAGTCATTTTTCCGGTGTTTATCAGACTTTCAGATAGGGCAAATGTCAGTGAGCGTTCCGATTTCAGTTCCAGAGCGATTCGCCCAATGAGTCCTTGATATTTAGTCGTTTTCAGCCAATTTTCTGGATTTTTGAAAATTTCTCTTTTTTGTGAAAATATCCACTAAATGAGGGAATAATATGTGTGAGGGTACCCCAGAAGAGTTCCAAATGTGTGTGGGTAGAATATATATCCCACAGGGGTAAAATTGAAAAAAGTTAAAAAAATTTTTTTTTTTTGGACTTAGTCATTTTTCCGGCGTTTATCAGACTTTCAGATAGGGCAAATGTCAGTGAGCGTTCCGATTTCAGTTCCAGAGCGATTCGCCCAATGAGTCCTTGATATTTAGTCGTTTTCAGCCAATTTTCTGGATTTTTGAAAATTTCACTTTTTTGTGAAAATATCCACTAAATGAGGGAATAATATGTGTGAGGGTACCCCAGGAGAGTTCCAAATGTGTGTGGGTAGAATATATATCCCAAGAGGGTAAAATTGAAAAAAGTTGAAAAACATTTTTTTTTTGACTTAGTCATTTTTCCGGCGTTTATCAGACTTTCAGATAGGGCAAATGTCAGTGAGCGTTCCAATTTCAGTTCCAGAGCGATTCGCCCAATGAGTCCTTGATATTTAGTCGTTTTCAGCCAATTTTCTGGATTTTTGAAAATTTCACTTTTTTGTGAAAATATCCACTAACTGAGGGAATAATATGTCTGAGGGTACCCCATGAGAGTTCCAAATGTGTGTGGGTAGAATATATATCCCACGAGGGTAAAATTGAAAAAAGTTGAAAAAAATTTTTTTTGGGACTTAGTCATTTTTCCAGTGTTTATCAAACTTTCAGATAGGGCAAATGTCAGTGAGTGTTCCAATTTCAGTTCCAGAGCGATTCGCCAATGAGTCCTTGATATTTAGTCGTTTTCAGCCAATTTTCTGGATTTTTGAAAATTTCACTTTTTTGTGAAAATATCCACTAAATGAGGGAATAATATGTGTGAGGGTAACCCAGGAGAGCTCCCAATGTGTTTGGGTAGAATATATATCCCACGGGGGTAAAATTGAAAAAAGATGAAAAAAAATTTTTTTGGGACTTAGTCATTTTTCCGGCGTTTATCAGACTTTCAGAGAGGGCAAATGTCAGTGAGCGTTCCGATTTCAGTTCCAGAGCGATTCGCCAATGAGTCCTTGATATTTAGTCGTTTTCAGCCAATTTTCTGAATTTTTGAAAATTTCTCTTTTTTGTGAAAATATCCACTAAATGAGGGAATAATATGTGTGAGGGTACCCCAGGAGAGTTCCAAATGTGTGTGGGTAGAATATATATCCCACGGGGGTAAAATTGAAAAAAGATGAAAAAAATTTTTTTTGGACTTAGTCATTTTTCCGGCGTTTATCAGACTTTCAGAGAGGGCAAATGTCAGTGAGCGTTCCGATTTCAGTTCCAGAGCGATTTGCCCAATGAGTCCTTGATATTTAATCAATTTCAGCCAATTTTCTGGATTTTTGAAAATTTCACTTTTTTGTGAAAATATCCATTAAATGAGGGAATAATATGTGTGAGGGTACCCCAGGAGAGTTCCAAATGTGTGTGGGTAGAATATATATCCCACGGGGGTAAAATTGAAAAAAGATGAAAAAAATTTTTTTTTGGACTTAGTCATTTTTCCGGCGTTTATCAGACTTTCAGATTGGGCAAATGTCAGTGATCATTCCAAATTCAGTTCCAGAGTAATTTGCCCAATGAGTCCTTGATATTTAGTCGTTTTCAGCCAATTTTCTGGATTTTTGAAAATTTCACTTTTTTGTGAAAATATCCATTAAATGAGGGAATAATATGTGTGAGGGTTCCCCAGGAGAGTTCCAAATGTGTGTGGGTAGAATATATATCCCACGGGGGTAAAATTGAAAAAAGATGAAAACATTTTTTTTTTGGACTTAGTCATTTTTCCAGCGTTTATCAGACTTTCAGATAGGGCAAATGTCAGTGAGCGTTCCGATTTCAGTTCCAGAGCGATTTGCCCAATGAGTCCTTGATATTTAGTCGTTTTCAGCCAATTTTCTGTATTTTTGAAAATTTCATTTTTTTGTGAAAATATCCACTAAATGAGGGAATAATATGTGTGAAGGTACCCCAGGAGAGCTCCCAATGTGTTTGGGTAGAATATATATCCCACGGGGGTAAAATTGAAAAAAGATGAAAAAAATTTTTTTTGGACTTAGTCATTTTTCCGGCGTTTATCAGACTTTCAGAGAGGGCAAATGTCAGTGAGCGTTCCGATTTCAGTTCCAGAGCGATTCGCCCAATGAGTCCTTGATATTTAATCAATTTCAGCCAATTTTCTGGATTTTTGAAAATTTCACTTTTTTGTGAAAATATCCATTAAATGAGGGAATAATATGTGTGAGGGTACCCCAGGAGAGTTCCAAATGTGTGTGGGTAGAATATATATCCCACGGGGGTAAAATTGAAAAAAGATGAAAAAAATTTTTTTTTGGACTTAGTCATTTTTCCGGCGTTTATCAGACTTTCAGATTGGGCAAATGTCAGTGATCATTCCAAATTCAGTTCCAGAGCAATTTGCCCAATGAGTCCTTGATATTTAGTCGTTTTCAGCCAATTTTCTGGATTTTTGAAAATTTCACTTTTTTGTGAAAATATCCATTAAATGAGGGAATAATATGTGTGAGGGTACCCCAGGAGAGTTCCAAATGTGTGTGGGTAGAATATATATCCCACGGGGGTAAAATTGAAAAAAGATGAAAAAAATTTTTTTTTTAACTTAGTCATTTTTCCGGCGTTTATCAGACTTTCAGATTGGGCAAATGTCAGTGATCACTCCAAATTCAGTTCCAGAGCAATTTGCCCAATGAGTCCTTGATATTTAGTCGTTTTCAGCCAATTTTCTGGATTTTTGAAAATTTCACTTTTTTGTGAAAATATCCATTAAATGAGGGAATAATATGTGTGAGGGTTCCCCAGGAGAGTTCCAAATGTGTGTAGGTAGAATATATATAACACGGGGGTAAAATTGAAAAAAGATGAAAAAATTTTTTTTTTGGACTTAGTCATTTTTCCAGCGTTTATCAGACTTTCAGATAGGGCAAATGTCAGTGAGCGTTCCGATTTCAGTTCCAGAGCGATTTGCCCAATGAGTCCTTGATATTTAGTCGTTTTCAGCCAATTTTCTGTATTTTTGAAAATTTCATTTTTTTGTGAAAATATCCACTAAATGAGGGAATAATATGTGTGAAGGTACCCCAGGAGAGCTCCCAATGTGTTTGGGTAGAATATATATCCCACGGGGGTAAAATTGAAAAAAGTTGAAAAAATTTTTCTTTTGGACTTAGTCATTTTTCCGGCGTTTATCAGTCTTTCAGATAGGGTAAATGTCAGTGAGCGTTCCAATTTCAGTTCCAGAGCGATTCGCCCAATGAGTCCTTGATATTTAGTCGTTTTCAGCCAATTTTCTGAATTTTTGAAAATTTCTCTTTTTTGTGAAAATATCCACTAAATGAGGGAATAATATGTGTGAGGGTACCCCAGGAGAGTTCCAAATGTGTGTGGGTAGAATATATATCCCACGGGGGTAAAATTGAAAAAAGATGAAAACATTTTTTTTTTGGACTTAGTAATTTTTCCAGCGTTTATCAGACTTTCAGATAGGGCAAATGTCAGTGAGCATTCCGATTTCAGTTCCAGAGCGATTTGCCCAATGAGTCCTTGATATTTAGTCGTTTTCAGCCAATTTTCTGTATTTTTGAAAATTTCACTTTTTTGTGAAAATATCCACTAAATGAGGGAATAATATGTGTGAGGGTACCCCAGGAGAGTTCCAAATGTGTGTGGGTAGAATATATATCCCAAGAGGGTAAAATTGAAAAAAGTTGAAAAACATTTTTTTTTGGACTTAGTCATTTTTCCGGGTTTATCAGACTTTCAGATTGGGCAAATGTCAGTGAGCATTCCAATTTCAGTTCCAGAGCAATGCGCCCAATGAGTCCTTGATATTTAGTCGTTTTCAGCCAATTTTCTGGATTTTTGAAAATTTCACTTTTTTGTGAAAATATCCATTAAATGAGGGAATAATATGTGTGAGGGTACCCCAGGAGAGTTCCAAATGTGTGTGGGTAGAATATATATCCCAAGAGGGTAAAATTGAAAAAAGTTGAAAAACATTTTTTTTTGGACTTAGTCATTTTTCCGGCGTTTATCAGACTTTCAGATAGGGTAAATGTCAGTGAGCGTTCCAATTTCAGTTCCAGAGCGATTCGCCCAATGAGTCCTTGATATTTAGTCGTTTTCAGCCAATTTTCTGGATTTTTGAAAATTTCACTTTTTTGTGAAAATATCCACTAAATGAGGGAATAATATGTCTGAGGGTACCCCAGGAGAGTTCCAAATGTGTGTGGGTAGAATATATATCCCACGAGGGTAAAATTGAAAAAAGTTGAAAAAAATTTTTTTTGGGACTTAGTCATTTTTCCAGTATTTATCAAACTTTCAGATAGGGCAAATGTCAGTGAGCGTTCCAATTTCAGTTCCAGAGCGATTCGCCCAATGAGTCCTTGATATTTAGTCGTTTTCAGCCAATTTTCTGGATTTTTGAAAATTTCACTTTTTTGTGAAAATATCCACTAAATGAGGGAATAATATGTCTGAGGGTACCCCATGAGAGTTCCAAATGTGTGTGGGTAGAATATATATCCCACGAGGGTAAAATTGAAAAAAGTTGAAAAAAATTTTTTTTGGGACTTAGTCATTTTTCCAGTGTTTATCAAACTTTCAGATAGGGCAAATGTCAGTGAGTGTTCCAATTTCAGTTCCAGAGCGATTCGCCAATGAGTCCTTGATATTTAGTCGTTTTCAGCCAATTTTCTGGATTTTTGAAAATTTCACTTTTTTGTGAAAATATCCACTAAATGAGGGAATAATATGTGTGAGGGTAACCCAGGAGAGCTCCCAATGTGTTTGGGTAGAATATATATCCCACGGGGGTAAAATTGAAAAAAGATGAAAAAAAATTTTTTTGGGACTTAGTCATTTTTCCGGCGTTTATCAGACTTTCAGAGAGGGCAAATGTCAGTGAGCGTTCCGATTTCAGTTCCAGAGCGATTCGCCCAATGAGTCCTTGATATTTAATCAATTTCAGCCAATTTTCTGGATTTTTGAAAATTTCACTTTTTTGTGAAAATATCCATTAAATGAGGGAATAATATGTGTGAGGGTACCCCAGGAGAGTTCCAAATGTGTGTGGGTAGAATATATATCCCACGGGGGTAAAATTGAAAAAAGATGAAAAAAATTTTTTTTTGGACTTAGTCATTTTTCCGGCGTTTATCAGACTTTCAGATTGGGCAAATGTCAGTGATCATTCCAAATTCAGTTCCAGAGCAATTTGCCCAATGAGTCCTTGATATTTAGTCGTTTTCAGCCAATTTTCTGGATTTTTGAAAATTTCACTTTTTTGTGAAAATATCCATTAAATGAGGGAATAATATGTGTGAGGGTACCACAGGAGAGTTCCAAATGTGTGTGGGTAGAATATATATCCCACGGGGGTAAAATTGAAAAAAGATGAAAAAAATTTTTTTTTTAACTTAGTCATTTTTCCGGCGTTTATCAGACTTTCAGATTGGGCAAATGTCAGTGATCACTCCAAATTCAGTTCCAGAGCGATTCGCCCAATGAGTCCTTGATATTTAGTCGTTTTCAGCCAATTTTCTGGATTTTTGAAAATTTCTCTTTTTTGTGAAAATATCCACTAAATGAGGGAATAATATGTGTGAGGGTACCCCAGAAGAGTTCCAAATGTGTGTGGGTAGAATATATATCCCACAGGGGTAAAATTGAAAAAAGTTTAAAAAATTTTTTTTTTTTGGACTTAGTCATTTTTCCGGCGTTTATCAGACTTTCAGATAGGGCAAATGTCAGTGAGCGTTCCGATTTCAGTTCCAGAGCGATTCGCCCAATGAGTCCTTGATATTTAGTCGTTTTCAGCCAATTTTCTGGATTTTTGAAAATTTCACTTTTTTGTGAAAATATCCACTAAATGAGGGAATAATATGTGTGAGGGTACCCCAGGAGAGTTCCAAATGTGTGTGGGTAGAATATATATCCCAAGAGGGTAAAATTGAAAAAAGTTGAAAAACATTTTTTTTTGGACTTAGTCATTTTTCCGGCGTTTATCAGACTTTCAGATAGGGGAAATGTCAGTGAGCATTCCAATTTCAGTTCCAGAGCGATTCGCCCAATGAGTCCTTGATATTTAGTCGTTTTCAGCCAATTTTCTGGATTTTTGAAAATTTCACTTTTTTGTGAAAATATCCACTAAATGAGGGAATAATATGTCTGAGGGTACCCCAGGAGAGTTCCAAATGTGTGTGGGTAGAATATATATCCCACGGGGGTAAAATTGAAAAAAGATGAAAAAAATTTTTTTTGGGACTTAGTCATTTTTCCGGCGTTTATCAGACTTTCAGAGAGGGCAAATGTCAGTGAGCGTTCCAATTTCAGTTCCAGAGCGATTCGCCCAATGAGTCCTTGATATTTAGTCGTTTTCAGCCAATTTTCTGGATTTTTGAAAATTTCACTTTTTTGTGAAAATATCCACTAAATGAGGGAATAATATGTCTGAGGGTACCCCAGGAGAGTTCCAAATGTGTGTGGGTAGAATATATATCCCACGAGGGTAAAATTGAAAAAAGTTGAAAAAAATTTTTTTTGGGACTTAGTCATTTTTCCAGTATTTATCAAACTTTCAGATAGGGCAAATGTCAGTGAGCGTTCCAATTTCAGTTCCAGAGCGATTCGCCCAATGAGTCCTTGATATTTAGTCGTTTTCAGCCAATTTTCTGGATTTTTGAAAATTTCACTTTTTTGTGAAAATATCCACTAAATGAGGGAATAATATGTCTGAGGGTACCCCATGAGAGTTCCAAATGTGTGTGGGTAGAATATATATCCCACGAGGGTAAAATTGAAAAAAGTTGAAAAAAATTTTTTTTGGGACTTAGTCATTTTTCCAGTGTTTATCAAACTTTCAGATAGGGAAAATGTCAGTGAGTGTTCCAATTTCAGTTCCAGAGCGATTCGCCAATGAGTCCTTGATATTTAGTCGTTTTCAGCCAATTTTCTGGATTTTTGAAAATTTCACTTTTTTGTGAAAATATCCACTAAATGAGGGAATAATATGTGTGAGGGTAACCCAGGAGAGCTCCCAATGTGTTTGGGTAGAATATATATCCCACGGGGGTAAAATTGAAAAAAGATGAAAAAAAATTTTTTTGGGACTTAGTCATTTTTCCGGCGTTTATCAGACTTTCAGAGAGGGCAAATGTCAGTGAGCGTTCCGATTTCAGTTCCAGAGCGATTCGCCCAATGAGTCCTTGATATTTAATCAATTTCAGCCAATTTTCTGGATTTTTGAAAATTTCACTTTTTTGTGAAAATATCCATTAAATGAGGGAATAATATGTGTGAGGGTACCCCAGGAGAGTTCCAAATGTGTGTGGGTAGAATATATATCCCACGGGGGTAAAATTGAAAAAAGATGAAAAAAATTTTTTTTTGGACTTAGTCATTTTTCCGGCGTTTATCAGACTTTCAGATTGGGCAAATGTCAGTGATCATTCCAAATTCAGTTCCAGAGCAATTTGCCCAATGAGTCCTTGATATTTAGTCGTTTTCAGCCAATTTTCTGGATTTTTGAAAATTTCACTTTTTTGTGAAAATATCCATTAAATGAGGGAATAATATGTGTGAGGGTACCCCAGGAGAGTTCCAAATGTGTGTGGGTAGAATATATATCCCACGGGGGTAAAATTGAAAAAAGATGAAAAAAATTTTTTTTTTAACTTAGTCATTTTTCCGGCGTTTATCAGACTTTCAGATTGGGCAAATGTCAGTGATCACTCCAAATTCAGTTCCAGAGCGATTCGCCCAATGAGTCCTTGATATTTAGTCGTTTTCAGCCAATTTTCTGTATTTTTGAAAATTTCTCTTTTTTGTGAAAATATCCACTAAATGAGGGAATAATATGTGTGAGGGTACCCCAGAAGAGTTCCAAATGTGTGTGGGTAGAATATATATCCCACAGGGGTAAAATTGAAAAAAGTTTAAAAAATTTTTTTTTTTTGGACTTAGTCATTTTTCCGGCGTTTATCAGACTTTCAGATAGGGCAAATGTCAGTGAGCGTTCCGATTTCAGTTCCAGAGCGATTCGCCCAATGAGTCCTTGATATTTAGTCGTTTTCAGCCAATTTTCTGGATTTTTGAAAATTTCACTTTTTTGTGAAAATATCCACTAAATGAGGGAATAATATGTGTGAGGGTACCCCAGGAGAGTTCCAAATGTGTGTGGGTAGAATATATATCCCAAGAGGGTAAAATTGAAAAAAGTTGAAAAACATTTTTTTTTGGACTTAGTCATTTTTCCGGCGTTTATCAGACTTTCAGATAGGGGAAATGTCAGTGAGCATTCCAATTTCAGTTCCAGAGCGATTCGCCCAATGAGTCCTTGATATTTAGTCGTTTTCAGCCAATTTTCTGGATTTTTGAAAATTTCACTTTTTTGTGAAAATATCCACTAAATGAGGGAATAATATGTCTGAGGGTACCCCAGGAGAGTTCCAAATGTGTGTGGGTAGAATATATATCCCACGGGGGTAAAATTGAAAAAAGATGAAAAAAATTTTTTTTGGGACTTAGTCATTTTTCCGGCGTTTATCAGACTTTCAGAGAGGGCAAATGTCAGTGAGCGTTCCGATTTCAGTTCCAGAGCGATTCGCCAATGAGTCCTTGATATTTAGTCGTTTTCAGCCAATTTTCTGAATTTTTGAAAATTTCTCTTTTTTGTGAAAATATCCACTAAATGAGGGAATAATATGTGTGAGGGTACCCCAGGAGAGTTCCAAATGTGTGTGGGTAGAATATATATCCCACGGGGGTAAAATTGAAAAAAGATGAAAAAAATTTTTTTTGGACTTAGTCATTTTTCCGGCGTTTATCAGACTTTCAGAGAGGGCAAATGTCAGTGAGCATTCCGATTTCAGTTCCAGAGCGATTTGCCCAATGAGTCCTTGATATTTAGTCGTTTTCAGCCAATTTTCTGTATTTTTGAAAATTTCATTTTTTTGTGAAAATATCCACTAAATGAGGGAATAATATGTGTGAAGGTACCCCAGGAGAGCTCCCAATGTGTTTGGGTAGAATATATATCCCACGGGGGTAAAATTGAAAAAAGTTGAAAAAAATTTTTTTTTGGACTTAGTCATTTTTCCGGTGTTTATCAGACTTTCAGATAGGGCAAATGTCAGTGAGCGTTCCGATTTCAGTTCCAGAGCGATTTGCCCAATGAGTCCTTGATATTTAGTCGTTTTCAGCCAATTTTCTGGATTTTTGAAAATTTCTCTTTTTTGTGAAAATATCCACTAAATGAGGGAATAATATGTGTGAGGGTACCCCAGAAGAGTTCCAAATGTGTGTGGGTAGAATATATATCCCACAGGGGTAAAATTGAAAAAAGTTTAAAAATTTTTTTTTTTTTGGACTTAGTCATTTTTCCAATGTTTATCAAACTTTCAGATAGGGCAAATGTCAGTGAGCGTTCCAATTTCAGTTCCAGAGCGATTCGCCCAATGAGTCCTTGATATTTAGTCGTTTTCAGCCAATTTCTGGATTTTTGAAAATTTCACTTTTTTGTGAAAATATCCACTAAATGAGGGAATAATATGTCTGAGGGTACCCCAGGAGAGTTCCAAATGTGTGTGGGTAGAATATATATCCCACGGGGGTAAAATTGAAAAAAGATGAAAAAAAATTTTTTTGGGACTTAGTCATTTTTCCGGCGTTTATCAGACTTTCAGAGAGGGCAAATGTCAGTGAGCGTTCCGATTTCAGTTCCAGAGCGATTCGCCAATGAGTCCTTGATATTTAGTCGTTTTCAGCCAATTTTCTGAATTTTTGAAAATTTCTCTTTTTTGTGAAAATATCCACTAAATGAGGGAATAATATGTGTGAGGGTACCCCAGGAGAGTTCCAAATGTGTGTGGGTAGAATATATATCCCACGGGGGTAAAATTGAAAAAAGATGAAAAAAAATTTTTTTAGACTTAGTCATTTTTCCGGCGTTTATCAGACTTTCAGAGAGGGCAAATGTCAGTGAGCATTCCGATTTCAGTTCCAGAGCGATTTGCCCAATGAGTCCTTGATATTTAGTCGTTTTCAGCCAATTTTCTGTATTTTTGAAAATTTCATTTTTTTGTGAAAATATCCACTAAATGAGGGAATAATATGTGTGAAGGTACCCCAGGAGAGCTCCCAATGTGTTTGGGTAGAATATATATCCCACGGGGGTAAAATTGAAAAAAGTTGAAAAAAATTTTTTTTTGGACTTAGTCATTTTTCCGGTGTTTATCAGACTTTCAGATAGGGCAAATGTCAGTGAGCGTTCCGATTTCAGTTCCAGAGCGATTCGCCCAAAGAGTCCTTGATATTTAGTCGTTTTCAGCCAATTTTCTGGATTTTTGAAAATTTCACTTTTTTGTGAAAATATCACTAAATGAGGGAATAATATGTCTGAGGGTACCCCAGGAGAGTTCCAAATGTGTGTGGGTAGAATATATATCCCACGAGGGTAAAATTGAAAAAAGTTGAAAAAAAGTTTTTTTGGACTTAGTCATTTTTCCGGCGTTTATCAGACTTTCAGATAGGGCAAATGTCAGTGAGCGTTCCGATTTCAGTTCCAGAGCGATTCGCCCAAAGAGTCCTTGATATTTAGTCGTTTTCAGCCAATTTTCTGGATTTTTGAAAATTTCTCTTTTTTGTGAAAATATCCACTAAATGAGGGAATAATATGTGCGAGGGTACCCCAGGAGAGTTCCCAATGTGTGTGGGTAGAATATATATCCCACGGGGGTAAAATTGAAAAAAGTTGAAAAAATTTTTCTTTTGGACTTAGTCATTTTTCCGGCGTTTATCAGACTTTCAGATAGGGCAAATGTCAGTGATCGTTCTAATTTCAGTTCCAGAGCGATTCGCCCAATGAGTCCTTGATGTTTCGTCATTTTCAGCCAATTTTCTGAATTTTTGAAAATTTCACTTTTTTGTGAAAATATCCACTAAATGAGGGAATAATATGTGTGAGGGTAACCCAGGAGAGTTCCAAATGTGTGTGGGTAGAATATATATCCCACGAGCGTAAAATTGAAAAAAGTTGAAAAAATTTTTTTTTTGGACTTAGTCATTTTTCCTGCGTTTATCAGACTTTCAGATAGGGCAAATGACAGTGAGCGTTCTAATTTCAGTTCCAGAGCGATTCTCCCAATGAGTCCTTGATATTTCGTCATTTTCAGCCAATTTTCTGGATTTTTGAAAATTTCACTTTTTTGTGAAAATATCCATTAAATGAGGGAATAATATGTGTGAGGGTACACCAGGAGAGTTCCAAATGTGTGTGGGTAGAATATATATCCCACGGGGGTAAAATTGAAAAAAGATGAAAAAAATTTTTTTTTGGACTTAGTCATTTTTCCGGCGTTTATCAGACTTTCAGATAGGGCAAATGTCAGTGAGCGTTCCGATTTCAGTTCCAGAGCAATTCGCCCAAAGAGTCCTTGATATTTAGTCGTTTTCAGCCAATTTTCTGGATTTTTGAAAATTTCTCTTTTTTGTGAAAATATCCACTAAATGAGGGAATAATATGTGCGAGGGTACCCCAGGAGAGTTCCCAATGTGTGTGGGTAGAATATATATCCCACGGGGGTAAAATTGAAAAAAGTTGAAAAAATTTTTCTTTTGGACTTAGTCATTTTTCCGGCGTTTATCAGACTTTCAGATAGGGCAAATGTCAGTGATCGTTCTAATTTCAGTTCCAGAGCGATTCGCCCAATGAGTCCTTGATGTTTCGTCATTTTCAGCCAATTTTCTGAATTTTTGAAAATTTCACTTTTTTTGTAAAAATATCCACTAAATGAGGGAATAATATGTGTGAGGGTAACCCAGGAGAGTTCCAAATGTGTGTGGGTAGAATATATATCCCACGAGGGTAAAATTGAAAAAAGTTGAAAAAATTTTTTTTTTTGGACTTAGTCATTTTTCCTGCGTTTCTCAGACTTTCAGATAGGGCAAATGACAGTGAGCGTTCTAATTTCAGTTCCAGAGCGATTCGCCCAATGAGTCCTTGATATTTCGTCATTTTCAGCCAATTTTCTGGATTTTTGAAAATTTCACTTTTTTGTGAAAATATCCATTAAATGAGGGAATAATATGTGTGAGGGTACCCCAGGAGAGTTCCAAATGTGTGTGGGTAGAATATATATCCCACGGGGGTAAAATTGAAAAAAGATGAAAAAATTATTTTTTGGGACTTAGTCATTTTTCCAGTGTTTATCAGACTTTCAGATAGGGCAAATGTCAGTGAGCATTCCGATTTCAGTTCCAGAGCGATTTGCCCAATGAGTCCTTGATATTTAGTCGTTTTCAGCCAATTTTCTGGATTTTTGAAAATTTCTCTTTTTTGTGAAAATATCCACTAAATGAGGGAATAATATGTGTGAGGGTACCCCAGAAGAGTTCCAAATGTGTGGAGGTAGAATATATATCCCACGAGGGTAAAATTGAAAAAAGTTGAAAAACATTTTTTTTTGGACTTAGTCATTTTTCCGGCGTTTATCAGACTTTCAGATAGGGCAAATGTCCGTGAGCGTTCCGATTTCAGTTCCAGAGCGATTCGCCCAAAGAATCCTTGATATTTAGTCGTTTTCAGCCAATTTTCTGGATTTTTGAAAATTTCACTTTTTTGTGAAAATATCCACTAAATGAGGGAATAATATGTCTGAGGGTACCCCAGGAGAGTTCCAAATGTGTGTGGGTAGAATATATATCCCACGAGGGTAAAATTGAAAAAAGTTGAAAAAAAGTTTTTTTGGGACTTAGTCATTTTTCCAGTGTTTATCAAACTTTCAGATAGGGCAAATGTCAGTGAGCGTTCCAATTTCAGTTCCAGAGCGATTCGCCCAATGAGTCCTTGATATTTAGTCGTTTTCAGCCAATTTTCTGGATTTTTGAAAATTTCACTTTTTTGTAAAAATATCCACTAAATGAGGGAATAATATGTCTGAGGGTACCCCAGGAGAGTTCCAAATGTGTGTGGGTAGAATATATATCCCACGGGGGTAAAATTGAAAAAAGATGAAAAAATTTTTTTTTTGGACTTAGTCATTTTTCCGGCGTTTATTAGACTTTCAGATAGGGCAAATGTCAGTGAGCGTTCCGATTTCAGTTATAGAGCGATTCGCCCAATGAGTCGTTGATATTTAGTCGTTTTTAGCCAATTTTCTGGATTTTTTGAAAATTTCACTTTTTTGTGAAAATATCCACTAAATGAGGGAATAATATGTGTGAGGGTACCCCAGGAGAGTTCCAAATGTGTGTGGGTAGAATATATATCCCACGATGGTAAAATTGAAAAAAGTTGAAAAAAAGTTTTTTTGGGACTTAGTCATTTTTCCAGTGTTTATCAAACTTTCAGATAGGGCAAATGTCAGTGATCGTTCTAATTTCAGTTCCAGAGCGATTCGCCCAATGAGTCCTTGATGTTTCGTCATTTTCAGCCAATTTTCTGAATTTTTGAAAATTTCACTTTTTTGTGAAAATATCCACTAAATGAGGGAATAATATGTGTGAGGGTAACCCAGGAGAGTTCCAAATGTGTGTGGGTAGAATATATATCCCACGAGGGTAAAATTGAAAAAAGTTGAAAAAATTTTTTTTTTGGACTTAGTCATTTTTCCGGCGTTTCTCAGACTTTCAGATAGGGCAAATGACAGTGAGCGTTCTAATTTCAGTTCCAGAGCGATTCGCCCAATGAGTCCTTGATATTTCGTCATTTTCAGCCAATTTTCTGGATTTTTGAAAATTTCACTTTTTTGTGAAAATATCCATTAAATGAGGGAATAATATGTGTGAGGGTACCCCAGGAGAGTTCCAAATGTGTGTGGGTAGAATATGTATCCCACGGGGGTAAAATTGAAAAAAGATGAAAAAATTATTTTTTGGGACTTAGTCATTTTTCCAGTGTTTATCAGACTTTCAGATAGGGCAAATGTCAGTGAGCATTCCGATTTCAGTTCCAGAGCGATTTGCCCAATGAGTCCTTGATATTTAGTCGTTTTCAGCCAATTTTCTGGATTTTTGAAAATTTCTCTTTTTTGTGAAAATATCCACTAAATGAGGGAATAATATGTGTGAGGGTACCCCAGAAGAGTTCCAAATGTGTGTGGGTAGAATATATATCCCACGAGGGTAAAATTGAAAAAAGTTGAAAAACATTTTTTTTTGGACTTAGTCATTTTTCCGGCGTTTATCAGACTTTCAGATAGGGCAAATGTCAGTGAGCGTTCCGATTTCAGTTCCAGAGCGATTCGCCCAATGAGTCCTTGATATTTAGTCGTTTTCAGCCAATTTTCTGGATTTTTGAAAATTTCACTTTTTTGTGAAAATATCCACTAAATGAGGGAATAATATGTGTGAGGGTATCCCAGGAGAGTTCCAAATGTGTGTGGGTAGAATATATATCCCACGAGGGTAAAATTGAAAAAAGTTGAAAAAATTTTTTTTTTGGACTTAGTCATTTTTCCAGTGTTTATCAGACTTTCAGATAGGGCAAATGTCAGTGAGCGTTCCAATTTCAGTTCCAGAGCAATTCGCCCAATGAGTCCTTGATACTTAGTCGTTTTCAGCCAATTTTCTGGATTTTTGAAAATTTCACTTTTTTGTGAAAATATCCACTAAATGAGGGAATAATATGTGTGAGGGTACCCCAGGAGAGTTCCAAATGTGTGTGGGTAGAATATATATCCCACGGGGGTAAAATTGAAAAAAGATGAAAAAAATTTTTTTTTGGACTTAGTCATTTTTCCGGCGTTTATCAGACTTTCAGATAGGGCAAATGTCAGTGAGCGTTCCGATTTCAGTTCCAGAGCGATTCGCCCAAAGAGTCCTTGATATTTAGTCGTTTTCAGCCAATTTTCTGGATTTTTGAAAATTTCACTTTTTTGTGAAAATATCCACTAAATGAGGGAATAATATGTCTGAGGGTACCCCAGGAGAGTTCCAAATGTGTGTGGGTAGAATATATATCCCACGAGGGTAAAATTGAAAAAAGTTGAAAAAAAGTTTTTTTGGGACTTAGTCATTTTTCCAGTGTTTATCAAACTTTCAGATAGGGCAAATGTCAGTGAGCGTTCCAATTTCAGTTCCAGAGCGATTCGCCCAATGAGTCCTTGATATTTAGTCGTTTTCAGCCAATTTTCTGGATTTTTGAAAATTTCACTTTTTTGTGAAAATATCCACTAAATGAGGGAATAATATGTCTGAGGGTACCCCAGGAGAGTTCCAAATGTGTGTGGGTAGAATATATATCCCACGGGGGTAAAATTGAAAAAAGATGAAAAAATTTTTTTTTTGGACTTAGTCATTTTTCCGGCGTTTATTAGACTTTCAGATAGGGCAAATGTCAGTGAGCATTCCGATTTCAGTTCCAGAGCGATTCGCCCAATGAGTCGTTGATATTTAGTCGTTTTTAGCCAATTTTCTGGATTTTTTGAAAATTTCACTTTTTTGTGAAAATATCCACTAAATGAGGGAATAATATGTGCGAGGGTACCCCAGGAGAGTTCCCAATGTGTGTGGGTAGAATATATATCCCACGGGGGTAAAATTGAAAAAAGTTGAAAAAACTTTTCTTTTGGACTTAGTCATTTTCCCGGGTTTATTAGACTTTCAGATAGGGCAAATGTCAGTGATCGTTCTAATTTCAGTTCCAGAGCGATTCGCCCAATGAGTCCTTGATGTTTCGTCATTTTCAGCCAATTTTCTGAATTTTTGAAAATTTCACTTTTTTGTGAAAATATCCACTAAATGAGGGAATAATATGTGTGAGGGTAACCCAGGAGAGTTCCAAATGTGTGTGGGTAGAATATATATCCCACGAGGGTAAAATTGAAAAAAGTTGAAAACATTTTTTTTTTGGACTTAGTCATTTTTCCTGCGTTTCTCAAACTTTCAGATAGGGCAAATGACAGTGAGCGTTCTAATTTCAGTTCCAGAGCGATTCGCCCAATGAGTCCTTGATATTTCGTCATTTTCAGCCAATTTTCTGGATTTTTGAAAATTTCACTTTTTTGTGAAAATATCCATTAAATGAGGGAATAATATGTGTGAGGGTACCCCAGGAGAGTTCCAAATGTGTGTGGGTAGAATATATATCCCACGGGGGTAAAATTGAAAAAAGATGAAAAAATTATTTTTTGGGACTTAGTCATTTTTCCAGTGTTTATCAGACTTTCAGATAGGGCAAATGTCAGTGAGCATTCCGATTTCAGTTCCAGAGCGATTTGCCCAATGAGTCCTTGATATTTAGTCGTTTTCAGCCAATTTTCTGGATTTTTGAAAATTTCTCTTTTTTGTGAAAATATCCACTAAATGAGGGAATAATATGTGTGAGGGTACCCCAGAAGAGTTCCAAATGTGTGTGGGTAGAATATATATCCCACGAGGGTAAAATTGAAAAAAGTTGAAAAACATTTTTTTTTGGACTTAGTCATTTTTCCGGCGTTTATCAGACTTTCAGATAGGGCAAATGTCAGTGAGCGTTCCGATTTCAGTTCCAGAGCGATTCACCCAATGAGTCCTTGATATTTAGTCGTTTTCAGCCAATTTTCTGGATTTTTGAAAATTTCACTTTTTTGTGAAAATATCCACTAAATGAGGGAATAATATGTGTGAGGGTACCCCAGGAGAGTTCCAAATGTGTGTGGGTAGAATATATATCCCACGAGGGTAAAATTGAAAAAAGTTGAAAAAAATTTTTTTTTGGACTTAGTCATTTTTCCAGTGTTTATCAGACTTTCAGATAGGGCAAATGTCAGTGAGCGTTCCAATTTCAGTTCCAGAGCAATTCGCCCAATGAGTCCTTGATACTTAGTCGTTTTCAGCCAATTTTCTGGATTTTTGAAAATTTCACTTTTTTGTGAAAATATCCACTAAATGAGGGAATAATATGTGTGAGGGTACCCCAGGAGAGTTCCAAATGTGTGTGGGTAGAATATATATCCCACGGGGGTAAAATTGAAAAAAGTTGAAAAAATTTTTCTTTTGGACTTAGTCATTTTTCCGGCGTTTATCAGACTTTCAGATAGGGCAAATGTCAGTGATCGTTCTAATTTCAGTTCCAGAGCGATTCGCCCAATGAGTCCTTGATGTTTCGTCATTTTCAGCCAATTTTCTGAATTTTTGAAAATTTCACTTTTTTGTGAAAATATCCACTAAATGAGGGAATAATATGTGTGAGGGTAACCCAGGAGAGTTCCAAATGTGTGTGGGTAGAATATATATCCCACGAGGGTAAAATTGAAAAAAGTTGAAAAAATTTTTTTTTTGGACTTAGTCATTTTTCCTGCGTTTCTCAGACTTTCAGATAGGGCAAATGACAGTGAGCGTTCTAATTTCAGTTCCAGAGCGATTCGCCCAATGAGTCCTTGATGTTTCGTCATTTTCAGCCAATTTTCTGAATTTTTGAAAATTTCACTTTTTTGTGAAAATATCCACTAAATGAGGGAATAATATGTGTGAGGGTACCCCAGGAGAGCTCCCAATGTGTTTGGGTAGAATATATATCCCACGGGGGTAAAATTGAAAAAAGTTGAAAAAAAATTTTTTTTGGACTTAGTCATTTTTTCCGGCATTTATCAGCCTTTCAGATAGGACAAATGTCAGTGAGCGTTCCGATTTCAATTACAGAGCGATTCGCCCAATGAGTCCTTGATATTTAGTCGTTTTCAGCCAATTTTCTGGATTTTTGAAAATTTCTCTTTTTTGTGAAAATATCCACTAAATGAGGGAATAATATGTGCGAGGGTACCCCAGGAGAGTTCCCCATGTGTGTGGGTAGAATATATATCCCACGAGGGTAAAATTGAAAAAAGTTGAAAAAAAGTTTTTTTGGGACTTAGTCATTTTTCCAGTGTTTATCAAACTTTCAGATAGGGCAAATGTCAGTGAGCGTTCCAATTTCAGTTCCAGAGCGATTCGCCCAATGAGTCCTTGATATTTAGTCGTTTTCAGCCAATTTTCTGGATTTTTGAAAATTTCTCTTTTTTGTGAAAATATCCACTAAATGAGGGAATAATATGTGCGAGGGTACCCCAGGAGAGTTCCCAATGTGTGTGGGTAGAATATATATCCCACGGGGGTAAAATTGAAAAAAGTTGAAAAATTTTTTCTTTTGGACTTAGTCATTTTTCCGGCGTTTATCAGACTTTCAGATAGGGCAAATGTCAGTGATCGTTCTAATTTCAGTTCCAGAGCGATTCGCCCAATGAGTCCTTGATATTTAGTCATTTTCAGCCAATTTTCTGGATTTTTGAAAATTTCACTTTTTTGTGAAAATATCCACTAAATGAGGGAATAATATGTGTGAGGGTACCCCAGGAGAGTTCCAAATGTGTGTGGGTAGAATATATATCCCACGAGGGTAAAATTGAAAAAAATTGAAAAAAATTTTTTTTTGGACTTAGTCATTTTTCCAGTGTTTATCAGACTTTCAGAGAGGGCAAATGTCAGTGAGCGTTCCAATTTCAGTTCCAGAGCAATTCGCCCAATGAGTCCTTGATACTTAGTCGTTTTCAGCCAATTTTCTGGATTTTTGAAATTTTCACTTTTTTGTGAAAATATCCACTAAATGAGGGAATAATATGTGTGAGGGTACCCCAGGAGAGTTCCAAATGTGTGTGGGTAGAATATATATCCCACGGGGGTAAAATTGAAAAAAGATGAAAAAAATTTTTTTTTGGACTTAGTCATTTTTCCGGCGTTTATCAGACTTTCAGATAGGGCAAATGTCAGTGAGCGTTCCAATTTCAGTTCCAGAGCAATTCACCCAAAGAGTCCTTGATATTTAGTCGTTTTCAGCCAATTTTCTGGATTTTTGAAAATTTCACTTTTTTGTGAAAATATCCACTAAATGAGGGAATAATATGTCTGAGGGTACCCCAGGAGAGTTCCAAATGTGTGTGGGTAGAATATATATCCCACGAGGGTAAAATTGAAAAAAGTTGAAAAAAAGTTTTTTTGGGACTTAGTCATTTTTCCAGTGTTTATCAAACTTTCAGATAGGGCAAATGTCAGTGAGCGTTCCAATTTCAGTTCCAGAGCGATTCGCCCAATGAGTCCTTGATATTTAGTCGTTTTCAGCCAATTTTCTGGATTTTTGAAAATTTCTCTTTTTTGTGAAAATATCCACTAAATGAGGGAATAATATGTGCGAGGGTACCCCAGGAGAGTTCCCAATGTGTGTGGGTAGAATATATATCCCACGGGGGTAAAATTGAAAAAAGTTGAAAAAATTTTTCTTTTGGACTTAGTCATTTTTCCTGCGTTTCTCAGACTTTCAGATAGGGCAAATGACAGTGAGCGTTCTAATTTCAGTTCCAGAGCGATTCGCCCAATGAGTCCTTGATATTTCGTCATTTTCAGCCAATTTTCTGGATTTTTGAAAATTTCACTTTTTTGTGAAAATATCCATTAAATGAGGGAATAATATGTGTGAGGGTACCCCAGGAGAGTTCCAAATGTGTGTGGGTAGAATATATATCCCACGGGGGTAAAATTGAAAAAAGATGAAAAAATTATTTTTTGGGACTTAGTCATTTTTCCAGTGTTTATCAGACTTTCAGATAGGGCAAATGTCAGTGAGCATTCCGATTTCAGTTCCAGAGCGATTTGCCCAATGAGTCCTTGATATTTAGTCGTTTTCAGCCAATTTTCTGGATTTTTGAAAATTTCTCTTTTTTGTGAAAATATCCACTAAATGAGGTAATAATATGTGTGAGGGTACCCCAGAAGAGTTCCAAATGTGTGGAGGTAGAATATATATCCCACGAGGGTAAAATTGAAAAAAGTTGAAAAACATTTTTTTTTGGACTTAGTCATTTTTCCGGCGTTTATCAGACTTTCAGATAGGGCAAATGTCAGTGAGCGTTCCGATTTCAGTTCCAGAGCGATTCGCCCAAAGAGTCCTTGATATTTAGTCGTTTTCAGCCAATTTTCTGGATTTTTGAAAATTTCACTTTTTTGTGAAAATATCCACTAAATGAGGGAATAATATGTCTGAGGGTACCCCAGGAGAGTTCCAAATGTGTGTGGGTAGAATATATATCCCACGAGGGTAAAATTGAAAAAAGTTGAAAAAAAGTTTTTTTGGGACTTAGTCATTTTTCCAGTGTTTATCAAACTTTCAGATAGGGCAAATGTCAGTGAGCGTTCCAATTTCAGTTCCAGAGCGATTCGCCCAATGAGTCCTTGATATTTAGTCGTTTTCAGCCAATTTTCTGGATTTTTGAAAATTTCACTTTTTTGTGAAAATATCCACTAAATGAGGGAATAATATGTCTGAGGGTACCCCAGGAGAGTTCCAAATGTGTGTGGGTAGAATATATATCCCACGGGGGTAAAATTGAAAAAAGATGAAAAAATTTTTTTTTTGGACTTAGTCATTTTTCCGGCGTTTATTAGACTTTCAGATAGGGCAAATGTCAGTGAGCGTTCCGATTTCAGTTCCAGAGCGATTCGCCCAATGAGTCGTTGATATTTAGTCGTTTTTAGCCAATTTTCTGGATTTTTTGAAAATTTCACTTTTTTGTGAAAATATCCACTAAATGAGGGAATAATATGTGTGAGGGTACCCCAGGAGAGTTCCAAGTGTGTGTGGGTAGAATACATATCCCACGGGGGTAAAATTGAAAAAAGATGAAAAAATTTTTTTTTTGGACTTAGTCATTTTTCCGGCGTTTATTAGACTTTCAGATAGGGCAAATGTCAGTGAGCGTTCTAATTTCAGTTCTAGAGCGATTCGCCCAATGAGTCCTTGATGTTTCGTCATTTTCAGCAAATTTTCTGAATTTTTGAAAATTTCACTTTTTTGTGAAAATATCCACTAAATGAGGGAATAATATGTCTGAGGGTACCCCAGGAGAGTTCCAAATGTGTGTGGGTAGAATATATATCCCACGAGGGTAAAATTGAAAAAAGTTGAAAAAAAGTTTTTTTGGGACTTAGTCATTTTTCCACTGTTTATCAAACTTTCAGATAGGGCAAATGTCAGTGAGCGTTCCAATTTCAGTTCCAGAGCGATTCGCCCAATGAGTCCTTGATATTTAGTCGTTTTCAGCCAATTTTCTGGATTTTTGAAAATTTCACTTTTTTGTGAAAATATCCACTAAATGAGGGAATAATATGTCTGAGGGTACCCCAGGAGAGTTCCAAATGTGTGTGGCTATAATATATATCCCACGGGGGTAAAATTGAAAAAAGATGAAAAAATTTTTTTTTTGGACTTAGTCATTTTTCCGGCGTTTATCAGACTTTCAGATAGGGCAAATGTCAGGGAGCGTTCCGATTTCAGTTCCAGAGCGATTCGCCCAATGAGTCGTTGATATTTAGTCGTTTTTAGCCAATTTTCTGGATTTTTTGAAAATTTCACTTTTTTGTGAAAATATCCACTAAATGAGGGAATAATATGTGTGAGGGTACCCCAGGAGAGTTCCAAATGTGTGTGGGTAGAATATATATCCCACGAGGGTAAAATTGAAAAAAGTTGAAAAAAAGTTTTTTTGGGACTTAGTCATTTTTCCAGTGTTTATCAAACTTTCAGATAGGGCAAATGTCAGTGAGCGTTCCAATTTCAGTTCCAGAGCGATTCGCCCAATGAGTCCTTGATATTTAGTCGTTTTCAGCCAATTTTCTGGATTTTTGAAAATTTCTCTTTTTTGTGAAAATATCCACTAAATGAGGGAATAATATGTGCGAGGGTACCCCAGGAGAGTTCCCAATGTGTGTGGGTAGAATATATATCCCACGGGGGTAAAATTGAAAAAAGTTGAAAAAATTTTTCTTTTGGACTTAGTCATTTTTCCGGCGTTTATCAGACTTTCAGATAGGGCAAATGTCAGTGATCGTTCTAATTTCAGTTCCAGAGCGATTCGCCCAATGAGTCCTTGATGTTTCGTCATTTTCAGCCAATTTTCTGAATTTTTGAAAATTTCACTTTTTTGTGAAAATATCCACTAAATGAGGGAATAATATGTGTGAGGGAACCCCAGGAGAGTTCCAAATGTGTGTGGGTAGAATATATATCCCACGGGGGTAAAATTTAAAAAAGTTGAAATAATTTTTCTTTTGGACTTAGTCATTTTTCCAGCGTTTTGTCAGACTTTCAGATAGGGCAAATGTCAGTGAGCGTTCCGATTTCAGTTCCAGAGCGATTCGCCCAATGAGTCCTTGATATTTAGTCGTTTTCAGCCAATTTTCTGGATTTTTGAAAATTTCATTTTTTTGTGAAAATATCCACTAAATGAGGGAATAATATGTGTGAAGGTACCCCAGGAGAGCTCCCAATGTGTTTGGGTAGAATATATATCCCACGGGGGTAAAATTGAAAAAAGTTGAAAAAAATTTTTTTTTGGACTTAGTCATTTTTCCGGTGTTTATCAGACTTTCAGATAGGGCAAATGTCAGTGAGCGTTCCGATTTCAGTTACAGAGCGATTCGCCCAGTGAGTCCTTGATATTTAGTCGTTTTCAGCCAATTTTCTGGATTTTTGAAAATTTCTCTTTTTTGTGAAAATATCCACTAAATGAGGGAATAATATGTGTGAGGGTACCCCAGAAGAGTTCCAAATGTGTGTGGGTAGAATATATATCCCACAGGGGTAAAATTGAAAAAAGTTTAAAAATTTTTTTTTTTTTTGGACTTAGTCATTTTTCCGGCGTTTATCAGACTTTCAGATAGGGCAAATGTCAGTGAGCGTTCCGATTTCAGTTCCAGAGCGATTCGCCCAATGAGTCCTTGATATTTAGTCGTTTTCAGCCAATTTTCTGGATTTTTGAAAATTTCACTTTTTTGTGAAAATATCCACTAAATGAGGGAATAATATGTGTGAGGGTACCCCAGGAGAGTTCCAAATGTGTGTGGGTAGAATATATATCCCACGAGGGTAAAATTGAAAAAAGTTGAAAAAAAGTTTTTTTGGGACTTAGTCATTTTTCCACTGTTTATCAAACTTTCAGATAGGGCAAATGTCAGTGAGCGTTCCAATTTCAGTTCCAGAGCGATTCGCCCAATGAGTCCTTGATATTTAGTCGTTTTCAGCCAATTTTCTGGATTTTTGAAAATTTCACTTTTTTGTGAAAATATCCACTAAATGAGGGAATAATATGTCTGAGGGTACCCCAGGAGAGTTCCAAATGTGTGTGGCTAGAATATATATCCCACGGGGGTAAAATTGAAAAAAGATGAAAAAATTTTTTTTTTGAACTTAGTCATTTTTCCGGCGTTTATTAGACTTTCAGATAGGGCAAATGTCAGGGAGCGTTCTGATTTCAGTTCCAGAGCGATTCGCCCAATGAGTCGTTGATATTTAGTCGTTTTTAGCCAATTTTCTGGATTTTTGAAAATTTCACTTTTTTGTGAAAATATCCACTAAATGAGGGAATAATATGTCTGAGGGTACCCCAGGAGAGTTCCAAATGTGTGTGGGTAGAATATATATCCCACGAGGGTAAAATTGAAAAAAGTTGAAAAAAAGTTTTTTTGGGACTTAGTCATTTTTCCAGTGTTTATCAAACTTTCAGATAGGGCAAATGTCAGTGAGCGTTCCAATTTCAGTTCCAGAGCGATTCGCCCAATGAGTCCTTGATATTTAGTCGTTTTCAGCCAATTTTCTGGATTTTTGAAAATTTCTCTTTTTTGTGAAAATATCCACTAAATGAGGGAATAATATGTGCGAGGGTACCCCAGGAGAGTTCCCAATGTGTGTGGGTAGAATATATATCCCACGGGGGTAAAATTGAAAAAAGATGAAAAAATTTTTTTTTTGAACTTAGTCATTTTTCCGGCGTTTATTAGACTTTCAGATAGGGCAAATGTCAGGGAGCGTTCTGATTTCAGTTCCAGAGCGATTCGCCCAATGAGTCGTTGATATTTAGTCGTTTTTAGCCAATTTTCTGGATTTTTGAAAATTTCACTTTTTTGTGAAAATATCCACTAAATGAGGGAATAATATGTCTGAGGGTACCCCAGGAGAGTTCCAAATGTGTGTGGGTAGAATATATATCCCACGAGGGTAAAATTGAAAAAAGTTGAAAAAAATTTTTTTTTGGACTTAGTCATTTTTCCAGTGTTTATCAGACTTTCAGAGAGGGCAAATGTCAGTGAGCGTTCCAATTTCAGTTCCAGAGCAATTCGCCCAATGAGTCCTTGATACTTAGTCGTTTTCAGCCAATTTTCTGGATTTTTGAAAATTTCACTTTTTTGTGAAAATATCCATTAAATGAGGGAATAATATGTGTGAGGGTACCCCAGGAGAGTTCCAAATGTGTGTGGGTAGAATATATATCCCACGGGGGTAAAATTGAAAAAAGATGAAAAAAATTTTTTTTTGGACTTAGTCATTTTTCCGGCGTTTATCAGACTTTCAGATAGGGCAAATGACAGTGAGCGTTCTAATTTCAGTTCCAGAGCGATTCGCCCAATGAGTCCTTGATATTTCGTCATTTTCAGCCAATTTTCTGGATTTTTGAAAATTTCACTTTTTTGTGAAAATATCCATTAAATGAGGGAATAATATGTGTGAGGGTACCCCAGGAGAGTTCCAAATGTGTGTGGGTAGAATATATATCCCACGGGGGTAAAATTGAAAAAAGATGAAAAAATTATTTTTTGGGACTTAGTCATTTTTCCAGTGTTTATCAGACTTTCAGATAGGGCAAATGTCAGTGAGCATTCCGATTTCAGTTCCAGAGCGATTTGCCCAATGAGTCCTTGATATTTAGTCGTTTTCAGCCAATTTTCTGGATTTTTGAAAATTTCTCTTTTTTGTGAAAATATCCACTAAATGAGATAATAATATGTGTGAGGGTACCCCAGAAGAGTTCCAAATGTGTGGAGGTAGAATATATATCCCACGAGGGTAAAATTGAAAAAAGTTGAAAAACATTTTTTTTTGGACTTAGTCATTTTTCCGGCGTTTATCAGACTTTCAGATAGGGCAAATGTCAGTGAGCGTTCCGATTTCAGTTCCAGAGCGATTCGCCCAAAGAGTCCTTGATATTTAGTCGTTTTCAGCCAATTTTCTGGATTTTTGAAAATTTCTCTTTTTTGTGAAAATATCCACTAAATGAGGGAATAATATGTGCGAGGGTACCCCAGGAGAGTTCCCAATGTGTGTGGGTAGAATATATATCCCACGGGGGTAAAATTGAAAAAAGTTGAAAAAATTTTTCTTTTGGACTTAGTCATTTTTCCGGCGTTTATCAGACTTTCAGATAGGGCAAATGTCAGTGATCGTTCTAATTTCAGTTCCAGAGCGATTCGCCCATTGAGTCCTTGATGTTTCGTCATTTTCAGCCAATTTTCTGAATTTTTGAAAATTTCACTTTTTTGTAAAAATATCCACTAAATGAGGGAATAATATGTGTGAGGGTAACCCAGAAGAGTTCCAAATGTGTGTGGGTAGAATATATATCCCACGAGGGTAAAATTGAAAAAAGTTGAAAAAAATTTTTTTTTTGGACTTAGTCATTTTTCCTGCGTTTCTCAGACTTTCAGATAGGGCAAATGTCAGTGAGCATTCCGATTTCAGTTCCAGAGCGATTTGCCCAATGAGTCCTTGATATTTAGTCGTTTTCAGCCAATTTTCTGGATTTTTGAAAATTTCTCTTTTTTGTGAAAATATCCACTAAATGAGGTAATAATATGTGTGAGGGTACCCCAGAAGAGTTCCAAATGTGTGGAGGTAGAATATATATCCCACGAGGGTAAAATTGAAAAAAGTTGAAAAACATTTTTTTTTGGACTTAGTCATTTTTCCGGCGTTTATCAGACTTTCAGATAGGGCAAATGTCAGTGAGCGTTCCGATTTCAGTTCCAGAGCGATTCGCCCAAAGAGTCCTTGATATTTAGTCGTTTTCAGCCAATTTTCTGGATTTTTGAAAATTTCACTTTTTTGTGAAAATATCCACTAAATGAGGGAATAATATGTCTGAGGGTACCCCAGGGGAGTTCCAAATGTGTGTGGGTAGAATATATATCCCACGAGGGTAAAATTGAAAAAAGTTGAAAAAAAGTTTTTTTGGGACTTAGTCATTTTTCCACTGTTTATCAAACTTTCAGATAGGGCAAATGTCAGTGAGCGTTCCAATTTCAGTTCCAGAGCGATTCGCCCAATGAGTCCTTGATATTTAGTCGTTTTCAGCCAATTTTCTGGATTTTTGAAAATTTCACTTTTTTGTGAAAATATCCACTAAATGAGGGAATAATATGTGCGAGGGTACCCCAGGAGAGTTCCCAATGTGTGTGGGTAGAATATATATCCCACGGGGGTAAAATTGAAAAAAGTTGAAAAAATTTTTCTTTTGGACTTAGTCATTTTTCCGGCGTTTATCAGACTTTCAGATAGGGCAAATGTCAGTGATCGTTCTAATTTCAGTTCCAGAGCGATTCGCCCAATGAGTCCTTGATGTTTCGTCATTTTCAGCCAATTTTCTGAATTTTTGAAAATTTCACTTTTTTGTGAAAATATCCACTAAATGAGGGAATAATATGTGTGAGGGTAACCCAGGAGAGTTCCAAATGTGTGTGGGTAGAATATATATCCCACGAGGGTAAAATTGAAAAAAGTTGAAAAAATTTTTTTTTTGGACTTAGTCATTTTTCCTGCGTTTCTCAGACTTTCAGATAGGTCAAATGACAGTGAGCGTTCTAATTTCAGTTCCAGAACGATTCGCCCAATGAGTCCTTGATATTTCGTCATTTTCAGCCAATTTTCTGGATTTTTGAAAATTTCACTTTTTTGTGAAAATATCCATTAAATGAGGGAATAATATGTGTGAGGGTACCCCAGGAGAGTTCCAAATGTGTGTGGGTAGAATATATATCCCACGGGGGTAAAATTGAAAAAAGATGAAAAAATTATTTTTTGGGACTTAGTCATTTTTCCAGTGTTTATCAGACTTTCAGATAGGGCAAATGTCAGTGAGCATTCCGATTTCAGTTCCAGAGCGATTTACCCAATGAGTCCTTGATATTTAGTCGTTTTCAGCCAATTTTCTGGATTTTTGAAAATTTCTCTTTTTTGTGAAAATATCCACTAAATGAGGGAATAATATGTGTGAGGGTACCCCAGAAGAGTTCCAAATGTGTGTGGGTAGAATATATATCCCACGAGGGTAAAATTGAAAAAAGTTGAAAAACATTTTTTTTTGGACTTAGTCATTTTTCCGGCGTTTATCAGACTTTCAGATAGGGCAAATGTCAGTGAGCGTTCCGATTTCAGTTCCAGAGCGATTCGCCCAATGAGTCCTTGATATTTAGTCGTTTTCAGTCAATTTTCTGGATTTTTGAAAATTTCACTTTTTTGTGAAAATATCCACTAAATGAGGGAATAATATGTGTGAGGGTACCCCAGGAGAGATCCAAATGTGTGTGGGTAGAATATATATCCCACGAGGGCAAAATTGAAAAAAGTTGAAAAAAATTTTTTTTTGGACTTAGTCATTTTTCCAGTGTTTATCAGACTTTCAGATAGGGCAAATGTCAGTGAGCGTTCCAATTTCAGTTCCAGAGCAATTCGCCCAATGAGTCCTTGATACTTAGTCGCTTTCAGCCAATTTTCTGGATTTTTGAAAATTTCACTTTTTTGTGAAAATATCCACTAAATGAGGGAATAATATGTGTGAGGGTACCCCAGGAGAGTTCCAAATGTGTGTGGGTAGAATATATATCCCACGGGGGTAAAATTGAAAAAAGATGAAAAAAATTTATTTTTGGACTTAGTCATTTTTCCGGCGTTTATCAGACTTTCAGATAGGGCAAATGTCAGTGATCGTTCTAATTTCAGTTCCAGAGCGATTCGCCCAATGAGTCCTTGATGTTTCGTCATTTTCAGCCAATTTTCTGAATTTTTGAAAATTTCACTTTTTTGTGAAAATATCCACTAAATGAGGGAATAATATGTGTGAGGGTAACCCAGGAGAGTTCCAAATGTGTGTGGGTAGAATATATATCCCACGAGGGTAAAATTGAAAAAAGTTGAAAAAAATTTTTTTTTGGACTTAGTCATTTTTCCAGTGTTTATCAGACTTTCAGATAGGGCAAATGTCAGTGAGCGTTCCAATTTCAGTTCCAGAGCAATTCGCCCAATGAGTCCTTGATACTTAGTCGTTTTCAGCCAATTTTCTGGATTTTTGAAAATTTCACTTTTTCGTGAAAATATCCACTAAATGAGGGAATAATATGTGTGAGGGTACCCCAGGAGAGTTCCAAATGTGTGTGGGTAGAATATATATCCCACGGGGGTAAAATTGAAAAAAGATGAAAAAATTTTTTTTTTGGACTTAGTCATTTTTCCGGCGTTTATTAGACTTTCAGATAGGGCAAATGTCAGTGAGCATTCTGATTTCAGTTCCAGAGCGATTCGCCCAATGAGTCGTTGATATTTAGTCGTTTTTAGCCAATTTTCTGGATTTTTTGAAAATTTCACTTTTTTGTGAAAATATCCACTAAATGAGGGAATAATATGTGTGAGGGTACCCCAGGAGAGCTCCCAATGTGTTTGGGTAGAATATATATCCCACGGGGGTAAAATTGAAAAAAGTTGAAAAAAAATTTTTTTTGGACTTAGTCATTTTTTCCGGCATTTATCAGCCTTTCAGATAGGACAAATGTCAGTGAGCGTTCCGATTTCAATTACAGAGCGATTCGCCCAATGAGTTCTTGATATTTAGTCGTTTTCAGCCAATTTTCTGGATTTTTGAAAATTTCTCTTTTTTGTGAAAATATCCACTAAATGAGGGAATAATATGTGCGAGGGTACCCCAGGAGAGTTCCCAATGTGTGTGGGTAGAATATATATCCCACGGGGGTAAAATTGAAAAAAGTTGAAAAAATTTTTCTTTTGGACTTAGTCATTTTTCCGGCGTTTATCAGACTTTCAGATAGGGCAAATGTCAGTGAGTGTTCCGATTTCAGTTCCAGAGCGATTCGCCCAATGAGTCCTTGATATTTAGTCGTTTTCAGCCAATTTTCTGGATTTTTGAAAATTTCACTTTTTTGTGAAAATATCCACTAAATGAGGGAATAATATGTGTGAGGGTACCCCAGGAGAGTTCCCAACGTGTGTGGGTAGAATATATATCCCACGGGGGTAAAATTGAAAAAAGTTGAAATAATTTTTCTTTTGGACTTAGTCATTTTTCCGGTGTTTATCAGACTTTCAGATAGGGACAATGTCAGTGAGCGTTCCGATTTCAGTTCCAGAGCGATTCGCCCAATGAGTCCTTGATATTTAGTCGTTTTCAGCCAATTTTCTGGATTTTTGAAAATTTCACTTTTTTGTGAAAATATCCACTAAATGAGGGAATAATATGTGCGAGCGTACCCCAGGAGAGTTCCCAATGTGTGTGGGTAGAATGTATATCCCACGGGGGTAAAATTGAAAAAAGTTGAAAAAATTTTTCTTTTGGACTTAGTCATTTTTCCGGCGTTTATCAGACTTTCAGATAGGGCAAATGTCAGTGATCGTTCTAATTTCAGTTCCAGAGCGATTCGCCCAATGAGTCCTTGATATTTAGTCGTTTTCAGCCAATTTTCTGGATTTTTGAAAATTTCACTTTTTTGTGAAAATATCCACTAAATGAGGGAGTAATATGTGTGAGGGTACCCCAGGAGAGTTCCCAACGTGTGTGGGTAGAATATATATCCCACGGGGGTAAAATTGAAAAAAGTTGAAATAATTTTTCTTTTGGACTTAGTCATTTTTCCGGTGTTTATCAGACTTTCAGATAGGGACAATGTCAGTGAGCGTTCCGATTTCAGTTCCAGAGCGATTCGCCCAATGAGTCCTTGATATTTAGTCGTTTTCAGCCAATTTTCTGGATTTTTGAAAATTTCACTTTTTTGTGAAAATATCCACTAAATGAGGGAATAATATGTGTGAGGGTACCCCAGGAGAGTTCCAAATGTGTGTGGGTAGAATATATATCCCACGGGGGTAAAATTGAAAAAAGATTAAAAAAATTTCTTTTGGACTTAGTCATTTTTCCGGCGTTTATCAGACTTTCAGATAGGGCAAATGTCAGTGAGCATTCCGATTTCCGTTCCAGAGCGATTCGCCCAATGAGTCCTTGATATTTAGTCATTTTCAGCCAATTTTCTGGATTTTTGAAAATTTCACTTTTTTGTGAAAATATCCACTAAATGAGGGAATAATATGTGTGAGGGTACCCCAGGAGAGCTCGAAATGTGTTTCGGTAGAATATATATCCCACGGGGGTAAAATTGAAAAAAGTTGAAAACATTTTTCTTTTGGACTTAGTCATTTTTCCAGCCTTTATCAGACTTTCAGATAGGGCAAATGTCAGTGAGCATTCCGATTTCAGTTCCATAGCGATTCGCCCAATGAGTCTTTGATATTTAGTTGTTTTCAGCCAATTTTCTGGATTTTTGAAAATTTCACTTTTTTGTGAAAATATCCACTAAATGAGGGAATAATATGTGTGAGGGTACCCCAGGAGAGCTCACAATGTGTTTGGGTAGAATATATATCCCACGGGGGTAAAATTGAAAAAAGTTGAAATAATTTTTCTTTTGGACTTAGTCATTTTTCCGGCGTTTATCAGACTTTCAGATAGGGCAAATGTCAGTGAGCATTCCGATTTCCGTCCCAGAGCGATTCGCCCAATGAGTCCTTGATATTTAGTCGTTTTCAGCCAATTTTCTGGATTTTTGAAAATTTCACTTTTTTGTGAAAATATCCACTAAATGAGGGAATAATATGTGTGAGGGTACCCCAGGAGAGCTCCCAATGTGTTTGGGTAGAATATATATCCCACGGGGGTAAAATTGAAAAAAGTTGAAAACATTTTTCTTTTGGACTTAGTCATTTTTCCAGCCTTTATCATACTTTCAGATAGGGCAAATGTCAGTGAGCATTCCGATTTCAGTTCCATAGCGATTCGCCCAATGAGTCTTTGATATTTAGTTGTTTTCAGCCAATTTTCTGGATTTTTGAAAATTTCACTTTTTTGTGAAAATATCCACTAAATGAGGGAATAATATGTGTGAGGGTACCCCAGGAGAGCTCAAAATGTGTTTGGGTAGAATATATATCCCACGGGGGTAAAATTGAAAAAAGTTGAAATAATTTTTCTTTTGGACTTAGTCATTTTTCCAGCCTTTATCAGACTTTCAGATAGGGCAAATGTCAGTGAGCGTTCCAATTTCAGTTCCAGAGCAATTCGCCCAATGAGTCCTTGATATTTAGTCGTTTTCAGCCAATTTTCTGGATTTTTGAAAATTTCTCTTTTTTGTGAAAATATCCACTAAATGAGGGAATAATATGTGCGAGGGTACCCCAGGAGAGTTCCCAATGTGTGTGGGTAGAATATATATCCCACGGGGGTAAAATTGAAAAAAGTTGAAAAAATTTTTCTTTTGGACTTAGTCATTTTTCCGGCATTTATCAGACTTTCAGATAGGGCAAATGTCAGTGAGCGTTCCGATTTCAATTCCAGAGCGATTCGCCCAACGAGTCCTTGATATTTAGTCGTTTTCAGCCAATTTTCTGGATTTTTGAAAATTTCTCTTTTTTGTGAAAATATCCACTAAATGAGGGAATAATATGTGCGAGGGTGCCCCAGGAGAGTTCCCAATGTGTGTGGGTAGAATATATATCCCACGGGGGTAAAATTGAAAAAAGTTGAAAAAAATTTTTTTTTGGACTTAGTCATTTTTCCGGCGTTTATCAGACTTTCAGATAGGGCAAATGTCAGTGAGCGCTCCGATTTCTGTTCCAGAGCGATTCGCCCAATGAGTCCTTGATATTTAGTCGTTTTCAGTCAATTTTCCGGATTTTTGAAAATTTCACTTTTTTGTGAAAATATCCACTAAATGAGGGAATAATATGTGTGAGGGTACCCCAGGAGAGTTCCCAATGTGTGTGGGTAGAATATATATCCCACGGGGGTAAAATTGAAAAAAAATTTTTTTTGGACTTAGTCATTTTTCCCGTGTTTATCAGACTTTCAGATAGGGCAAATGTCAGTGAGCGTTCCGATTTCAGTTCCAGAGCGATTCGCCCAATGAGTCCTTGATATTTAGTCGTTTTCCGCCAATTTTCTGGATTTTTGAAAATTTCTCGTTTTTGTGAAAATATCCACTAAATGAGGGAATAATATGTGTGAGGGTACCCCAGAAGAGTTCCAAATGTGTGTGGGTAGAATACATATCCCACAGGGGTAAAATTGAAAAAAGTTTAAAAATTTTTTTTTTTTTGGACTTAGTCATTTTTCCTGCATTTATCAGACTTTCAGATAGGGCAAATGTCAGTGAGCGTTCCGATTTCAGTTCCAGAGCGATTCGACCAATGAGTCCTTGATATTTAGTCGTTTTCAGCCAATTTTCTGGATTTTTGAAAATTTCTCTTTTTTGTGAAAATATCCACTAAATGAGGGAATAATATGTGTGAGGGTACCCCAGAAGAGTTCCAAATGTGTGTGGGTAGAATATATATCCCACAGGGGTAAAATTGAAAAAAGTTTAAAAATTTTTTTTTTTTTGGACTTAGTCATTTTTCCGGCGTTTATCAGACTTTCAGATAGGGCAAATGTCAGTGAGCGTTCCGATTTCAGTTCCAGAGCGATTCACCCAATGAGTCCTTGATATTTAGTCGTTTTCAGCCAATTTTCTGGATTTTTGAAAATTTCACTTTTTTGTGAAAATATCCACTAAATGAGGGAATAATATGTGTGAGGGTACCCCAGGAGAGTTCCAAATGTGTGTGGGTAGAATATATATCCCACGAGGGTAAAATTGAAAAAAGTTGAAAAAAATTTTTTTTTGGACTTGGTCATTTTTCCAGTGTTTATCAGACTTTCAGAAAGGGCAAATGTCAGTGAGCGTTCCAATTTCAGTTCCAGAGCAATTCGCCCAATGAGTCCTTGATATTTAGTCGTTTTCAGCCAATTTTCTGGATTTTTGAAAATTTCTCTTTTTTGTGAAAATATCCACTAAATGAGGGAATAATATGTGTGAGGGTACCCCAGAAGAGTTCCAAATGTGTGTGGGTAGAATATATATCCCACAGGGGTAAAATTGAAAAAAGTTTAAAAATTTTTTTTTTTTTGGACTTAGTCATTTTTCCGGCGTTTATCAGACTTTCAGATAGGGCAAATGTCAGTGAGCGTTCCGATTTCAGTTCCAGAGCGATTCGCCCAATGAGTCCTTGATATTTAGTCGTTTTCAGCCAATTTTCTGGATTTTTGAAAATTTCACTTTTTTGTGAAAATATCCACTAAATGAGGGAATAATATGTGTGAGGGTACCCCAGGAGAGTTCCAAATGTGTGTGGGTAGAATATATATCCCACGAGGGTAAAATTGAAAAAAGTTGAAAAAATTTTTTTTTTGGACTTGGTCATTTTTCCAGTGTTTATCAGACTTTCAGAAAGGGCAAATGTCAGTGAGCGTTCCAATTTCAGTTCCAGAGCAATTCGCCCAATGAGTCCTTGATATTTAGTCGTTTTCAGCCAATTTTCTGGATTTTTGAAAATTTCTCTTTTTTGTGAAAATATCCACTAAATGAGGGAATAATATGTGCGAGGGTACCCCAGGAGAGTTCCCAATGTGTGTGGGTAGAATATATATCCCACGGGGGTAAAATTGAAAAAAGTTGAAAAAATTTTTCTTTTGGACTTAGTCATTTTTCCGGCATTTATCAGACTTTCAGATAGGGCAAATGTCAGTGAGCGTTCCGATTTCAATTCCAGAGCGATTCGCCCAATGAGTCCTTGATATTTAGTCGTTTTCAGCCAATTTTCTGGATTTTTGAAAATTTCTCTTTTTTGTGAAAATATCCACTAAATGAGGGAATAATATGTGCGAGGGTGCCCCAGGAGAGTTCCCAATGTGTGTGGGTAGAATATATATCCCACGGGGGTAAAATTGAAAAAAGTTGAAAAAAATTTTTTTTTGGACTTAGTCATTTTTCCGGCGTTTATCAGACTTTCAGATAGGGCAAATGTCAGTGAGCGCTCCGATTTCTGTTCCAGAGCGATTCGCCCAATGAGTCCTTGATATTTAGTCGTTTTCAGTCAATTTTCCGGATTTTTGAAAATTTCACTTTTTTGTGAAAATATCCACTAAATGAGGGAATAATATGTGTGAGGGTACCCCAGGAGAGTTCCCAATGTGTGTGGGTAGAATATATATCCCACGGGGGTAAAATTGAAAAAAAATTTTTTTTGGACTTAGTCATTTTTCCCGTGTTTATCAGACTTTCAGATAGGGCAAATGTCAGTGAGCGTTCCGATTTCAGTTCCAGAGCGATTCGCCCAATGAGTCCTTGATATTTAGTCGTTTTCCGCCAATTTTCTGGATTTTTGAAAATTTCTCTTTTTTGTGAAAATATCCACTAAATGAGGGAATAATATGTGTGAGGGTACCCCAGAAGAGTTCCAAATGTGTGTGGGTAGAATATATATCCCACAGGGGTAAAATTGAAAAAAGTTTAAAAATTTTTTTTTTTTTGGACTTAGTCATTTTTCCGGCGTTTATCAGACTTTCAGATAGGGCAAATGTCAGTGAGCGTTCCGATTTCAGTTCCAGAGCGATTCGCCCAATGAGTCCTTGATATTTAGTCGTTTTCAGCCAATTTTCTGGATTTTTGAAAATTTCACTTTTTTGTGAAAATATCCACTAAATGAGGGAATAATATGTGTGAGGGTACCCCAGGAGAGTTCCAAATGTGTGTGGGTAGAATATATATCCCACGAGGGTAAAATTGAAAAAAGTTGAAAAAAATTTTTTTTTGGACTTGGTCATTTTTCCAGTGTTTATCAGACTTTCAGATAGGGCAAATGTCAGTGAGCGTTTCAATTTCAGTTCCAGAGCAATTCGCCCAATGAGTCCTTGATATTTAGTCGTTTTCAGCCAATTTTCTGGATTTTTGAAAATTTCACTTTTTTGTGAAAATATCCACTAAATGAGGGAATAATATGTGTGAGGGTACCCCAGGAGAGTTCCAAATGTGTGTGGGTAGAATATATATCCCACGAGGGTAAAATTGAAAAAAGTTGAAAAACATTTTTTTTTGGACTTAGTCATTTTTCCGGCGTTTATCAGACTTTCAGATAGGGCAAATGTCAGTGAGCGTTCCAATTTCAGTTCCAGAGCGATTCGCCCAATGAGTCCTTGATATTTAGTCGTTTTCAGCCAATTTTCTGAATTTTTGAAAATTTCTCTTTTTTGTGAAAATATCCACTAAATGAGGGAATAATATGTGCGAGGGTGCCCCAGGAGAGTTCCCAATGTGTGTGGGTAGAATATATATCCCACGGGGGTAAAATTGAAAAAAGTTGAAAAAAATTTTTTTTTGGACTTAGTCATTTTTCCGGCGTTTATCAGACTTTCAGATAGGGCAAATGTCAGTGAGCGCTCCGATTTCTGTTCCAGAGCGATTCGCCCAATGAGTCCTTGATATTTAGTCGTTTTCAGTCAATTTTCCGGATTTTTGAAAATTTCACTTTTTTGTGAAAATATCCACTAAATGAGGGAATAATATGTGTGAGGGTACCCCAGGAGAGTTCCCAATGTGTGTGGGTAGAATATATATCCCACGGGGGTAAAATTGAAAAAAAATTTTTTTTGGACTTAGTCATTTTTCCCGTGTTTATCAGACTTTCAGATAGGGCAAATGTCAGTGAGCGTTCCGATTTCAGTTCCAGAGCGATTCGCCCAATGAGTCCTTGATATTTAGTCGTTTTCCGCCAATTTTCTGGATTTTTGAAAATTTCTCTTTTTTGTGAAAATATCCACTAAATGAGGGAATAATATGTGTGAGGGTACCCCAGAAGAGTTCCAAATGTGTGTGGGTAGAATACATATCCCACAGGGGTAAAATTGAAAAAAGTTTAAAAATTTTTTTTTTTTTGGACTTAGTCATTTTTCCTGCATTTATCAGACTTTCAGATAGGGCAAATGTCAGTGAGCGTTCCGATTTCAGTTCCAGAGCGATTCGACCAATGAGTCCTTGATATTTAGTCGTTTTCAGCCAATTTTCTGGATTTTTGAAAATTTCTCTTTTTTGTGAAAATATCCACTAAATGAGGGAATAATATGTGTGAGGGTACCCCAGAAGAGTTCCAAATGTGTGTGGGTAGAATATATATCCCACAGGGGTAAAATTGAAAAAAGTTTAAAAATTTTTTTTTTTTTGGACTTAGTCATTTTTCCGGCGTTTATCAGACTTTCAGATAGGGCAAATGTCAGTGAGCGTTCCGATTTCAGTTCCAGAGCGATTCGCCCAATGAGTCCTTGATATTTAGTCGTTTTCAGCCAATTTTCTGGATTTTTGAAAATTTCACTTTTTTGTGAAAATATCCACTAAATGAGGGAATAATATGTGTGAGGGTACCCCAGGAGAGTTCCAAATGTGTGTGGGTAGAATATATATCCCACGAGGGTAAAATTGAAAAAAGTTGAAAAAAATTTTTTTTTGGACTTGGTCATTTTTCCAGTGTTTATCAGACTTTCAGAAAGGGCAAATGTCAGTGAGTGTTCCGATTTCAGTTCCAGAGCGATTCGCCCAATGAGTCCTTGACATTTAGTCGTTTTCAGCCAATTTTCTGGATTTTTGAAAATTTCACTTTTTTTGTGAAAGTATCCACTAAATGAGGGAATAATATGTGTGAGGGTACCCCAGGAGAATTCCCAACGTGTGTGGGTAGAATATATATCCCACGGGGGTAAAATTGAAAAAAGTTGAAATAATTTTTCTTTTGGACTTAGTCATTTTTCCGGTGTTTATCAGACTTTCAGATAGGGACAATGTCAGTGAGCGTTCCGATTTCCGTTCCAGAGCGATTCGCCCAATGAGTCCTTGATATTTAGTAGTTTTCAGCCAATTTTCTGGATTTTTGAAAATTTCACTTTTTTGTGAAAATATCCACTAAATGAGGGAATAATATGTGTGAGGGTACCCCAGGAGAGTTCCAAATGTGTGTGGGTAGAATATATATCCCACGAGGGTAAAATTGAAAAAAGTTGAAAAACATTTTTTTTTGGACTTAGTCATTTTTCCGGCGTTTATCAGACTTTCAGATAGGGCAAATGTCAGTGAGCGTTCCAATTTCAGTTCCAGAGCGATTCGCCCAATGAGTCCTTGATATTTAGTCGTTTTCAGCCAATTTTCTGAATTTTTGAAAATTTCTCTTTTTTTTGAAAATATCCACTAAATGAGGGAATAATATGTGCGAGGGTGCCCCAGGAGAGTTCCCAATGTGTGTGGGTAGAATATATATCCCACGGGGGTAAAATTGAAAAAAGTTGAAAAAAATTTTTTTTTGGACTTAGTCATTTTTCCGGCGTTTATCAGACTTTCAGATAGGGCAAATGTCAGTGAGCGCTCCGATTTCTGTTCCAGAGCGATTCGCCCAATGAGTCCTTGATATTTAGTCGTTTTCAGTCAATTTTCCGGATTTTTGAAAATTTCACTTTTTTGTGAAAATATCCACTAAATGAGGGAATAATATGTGTGAGGGTACCCCAGGAGAGTTCCCAATGTGTGTGGGTAGAATATATATCCCACGGGGGTAAAATTGAAAAAAGTTGAAAACATTTTTCTTTTGGACTTAGTCATTTTTCCAGCCTTTATCAGACTTTCAGATAGGGCAAATGTCAGTGAGCATTCCGATATCAGTTCCATAGCGATTCGCCCAATGAGTCTTTGATATTTAGTTGTTTTCAGCCAATTTTCTGGATTTTTGAAAATTTCACTTTTTTGTGAAAATATCCACTAAATGAGGGAATAATATGTGTGAGGGTACCCCAGGAGAGCTCAAAATCTGTTTGGGTAGAATATATATCCCACGGGGGTAAAATTGAAAAAAGTTGAAATAATTTTTCTTTTGGACTTAGTCATTTTTCCAGCGTTTATCAGACTTTCAGATAGGGCAAATGTCAGTGAGCGTTTCGATTTCAGTTCCAGAGCGATTCGCCCAATGAGTCCTTGATATTTAGTCGTTTTCAGCCAATTTTCTGGATTTTTGAAAATTTCACTTTCTTGTGAAAATATCCACTAAATGAGGGAATAATATGTGTGAGGGTACCCCAGGAGAGCTCCCAATGTGTTTGGGTAGAATATATATCCCACGGTGGTAAAATTGAAAAAAGTTGAAAAAAAATTTTTTTTGGACTTAGTCATTTTTCCGGCGTTTATCAGACTTTCAGATAGGGCAAATGTCAGTGAGCGCTCCGATTTCTGTTCCAGAGCGATTCGCCCAATGAGTCCTTGATATTTAGTCGTTTTCAGTCAATTTTCTGGATTTTTGAAAATTTCACTTTTTTGTGAAAATATCCACTAAATGAGGGAATAATATGTGTGAGGGTACCCCAGGAGAGATCCCAATGTGTGTGGGTAGAATATATATCCCACGGGGGTAAAATTGAAAAAAAATTTTTTTTGGACTTAGTCATTTTTCCCGTGTTTATCAGACTTTCAGATAGGGCAAATGTCAGTGAGCGTTCCGATTTCAGTTCCAGAGCGATTCGCCCAATGAGTCCTTGATATTTAGTCGTTTTCCGCCAATTTTCTGGATTTTTGAAAATTTCTCTTTTTTGTGAAAATATCCACTAAATGAGGGAATAATATGTGTGAGGGTACCCCAGAAGAGTTCCAAATGTGTGTGGGTAGAATATATATCCCACAGGGGTAAAATTGAAAAAAGTTTAAAAATTTTTTTTTTTTTGGACTTAGTCATTTTTCCGGCGTTTATCAGACTTTCAGATAGGGCAAATGTCAGTGAGCGTTCCGATTTCAGTTCCAGAGCGATTCGCCCAATGAGTCCTTGATATTTAGTCGTTTTCAGCCAATTTTCTGGATTTTTGAAAATTTCACTTTTTTGTGAAAATATCCACTAAATGAGGGAATAATATGTGTGAGGGTACCCCAGGAGAGTTCCAAATGTGTGTGGGTAGAATATATATCCCACGAGGGTAAAATTGAAAAAAGTTGAAAAAAATTTTTTTTTGGACTTGGTCATTTTTCCAGTGTTTATCAGACTTTCAGATAGGGCAAATGTCAGTGAGCGTTTCAATTTCAGTTCCAGAGCAATTCGCCCAATGAGTCCTTGATATTTAGTCGTTTTCAGCCAATTTTCTGGATTTTTGAAAATTTCACTTTTTTGTGAAAATATCCACTAAATGAGGGAATAATATGTGTGAGGGTACCCCAGGAGAGTTCCAAATGTGTGTGGGTAGAATATATATCCCACGAGGGTAAAATTGAAAAAAGTTGAAAAACATTTTTTTTTGGACTTAGTCATTTTTCCGGCGTTTATCAGACTTTCAGATAGGGCAAATGTCAGTGAGCGTTCCAATTTCAGTTCCAGAGCGATTCGCCCAATGAGTCCTTGATATTTAGTCGTTTTCAGCCAATTTTCTGAATTTTTGAAAATTTCTCTTTTTTGTGAAAATATCCACTAAATGAGGGAATAATATGTGCGAGGGTGCCCCAGGAGAGTTCCCAATGTGTGTGGGTAGAATATATATCCCATGGGGGTAAAATTGAAAAAAGTTGAAAAAAATTTTTTTTTGGACTTAGTCATTTTTCCGGCGTTTATCAGACTTTCAGATAGGGCAAATGTCAGTGAGCGCTCCGATTTCTGTTCCAGAGCGATTCGCCCAATGAGTCCTTGATATTTAGTCGTTTTCAGTCAATTTTCCGGATTTTTGAAAATTTCACTTTTTTGTGAAAATATCCACTAAATGAGGGAATAATATGTGTGAGGGTACCCCAGGAGAGTTCCCAATGTGTGTGGGTAGAATATATATCCCACGGGGGTAAAATTGAAAAAACATTTTTTTTGGACTTAGTCATTTTTCCCGTGTTTATCAGACTTTCAGATAGGGCAAATGTCAGTGAGCGTTCCGATTTCAGTTCCAGAGCGATTCGCCCAATGAGTCCTTGATATTTAGTCGTTTTCCGCCAATTTTCTGGATTTTTGAAAATTTCTCTTTTTTGTGAAAATATCCACTAAATGAGGGAATAATATGTGTGAGGGTACCCCAGAAGAGTTCCAAATGTGTGTGGGTAGAATACATATCCCACAGGGGTAAAATTGAAAAAAGTTTAAAAATTTTTTTTTTTTTGGACTTAGTCATTTTTCCTGCATTTATCAGACTTTCAGATAGGGCAAATGTCAGTGAGCGTTCCGATTTCAGTTCCAGAGCGATTCGACCAATGAGTCCTTGATATTTAGTCGTTTTCAGCCAATTTTCTGGATTTTTGAAAATTTCTCTTTTTTGTGAAAATATCCACTAAATGAGGGAATAATATGTGTGAGGGTACCCCAGAAGAGTTCCAAATGTGTGTGGGTAGAATATATATCCCACAGGGGTAAAATTGAAAAAAGTTTAAAAATTTTTTTTTTTTTGGACTTAGTCATTTTTCCGGCGTTTATCAGACTTTCAGATAGGGCAAATGTCAGTGAGCGTTCCGATTTCAGTTCCAGAGCGATTCGCCCAATGAGTCCTTGATATTTAGTCGTTTTCAGCCAATTTTCTGGATTTTTGAAAATTTCACTTTTTTGTGAAAATATCCACTAAATGAGGGAATAATATGTGTGAGGGTACCCCAGGAGAGTTCCAAATGTGTGTGGGTAGAATATATATCCCACGAGGGTAAAATTGAAAAAAGTTGAAAAAAATTTTTTTTTGGACTTGGTCATTTTTCCAGTGTTTATCAGACTTTCAGAAAGGGCAAATGTCAGTGAGCGTTCCAATTTCAGTTCCAGAGCAATTCGCCCAATGAGTCCTTGATATTTAGTCGTTTTCAGCCAATTTTCTGGATTTTTGAAAATTTCTCTTTTTTGTGAAAATATCCACTAAATGAGGGAATAATATGTGCGAGGGTACCCCAGGAGAGTTCCCAATGTGTGTGGGTAGAATATATATCCCACGGGGGTAAAATTGAAAAAAGTTGAAAAAATTTTTCTTTTGGACTTAGTCATTTTTCCGGCGTTTATCAGACTTTCAGATAGGGCAAATGTCAGTGATCGTTCTAATTTCAGTTCCAGAGCGATTCGCCCAATGAGTCCTTGATGTTTTGTCATTTTCAGCCAATTTTCTGAATTTTTGAAAATTTCACTTTTTTGTGAAAATATCCACTAAATGAGGGAATAATATGTGTGAGGGTACCCCAGGAGAGTTCCAAATGTGTGTGGGTAGAATATATATCCCACGGGGGTAAAATTGAAAAAAGTTGAAATAATTTTTCTTTTGGACTTAGTCATTTTTCCGGCGTTTATCAGACTTTCAGATTGGGCAAATGTCAGTGAGTGTTCCGATTTCAGTTCCAGAGCGATTCGCCCAATGAGTCCTTGATATTTAGTCGTTTTCAGCCAATTTTCTGGATTTTTGAAAATTTCACTTTTTTTGTGAAAGTATCCACTAAATGAGGGAATAATATGTGTGAGGGTACCCCAGGAGAATTCCCAACGTGTGTGGGTAGAATATATATCCCACGGGGGTAAAATTGAAAAAAGTTGAAATAATTTTTCTTTTGGACTTAGTCATTTTTCCGGTGTTTATCAGACTTTCAGATAGGGACAATGTCAGTGAGCGTTCCGATTTCAGTTCCAGAGCGATTCGCCCAATGAGTCCTTGATATTTAGTCGTTTTCAGCCAATTTTCTGGATTTTTGAAAATTTCACTTTTTTGTGAAAATATCCACTAAATGAGGGAATAATATGTGTGAGGGTACCCCAGGAGAGTTCCAAATGTGTGTGGGTAGAATATATATCCCACGGGGGTAAAATTGAAAAAAGATTAAAAAATTTTTTTTTGGACTTAGTCATTTTTCCGGCGTTTGGCAGACTTTCAGATAGGGCAAATGTCAGTGAGCATTCCGATTTCCGTTCCAGAGCGATTCGCCCAATGAGTCCTTGATATTTAGTAGTTTTCAGCCAATTTTCTGGATTTTTGAAAATTTCACTTTTTTGTGAAAATATCCACTAAATGAGGGAATAATATGTGTGAGGGTACCCCAGGAGAGCTCCCAATGTGTTTGGGTAGAATATATATCCCACGGGGGTAAAATTGAAAAAAGTTGAAAACATTTTTCTTTTGGACTTAGTCATTTTTCCAGCCTTTATCAGACTTTCAGATAGGGCAAATGTCAGTGAGCATTCCGATTTCAGTTCCATAGCGATTCGCCCAATGAGTCTTTGATATTTAGTTGTTTTCAGCCAATTTTCTGGATTTTTGAAAATTTCACTTTTTTGTGAAAATATCCACTAAATGAGGGAATAATATGTGTGAGGGTACCCCAGGAGAGTTCCAAATGTGTGTGGGTAGAATATATATCCCACGAAGGTAAAATTGAAAAAAGTTGAAAAAATTTTTTTTTTGGACTTAGTCATTTTTCCGGCGTTTATCAGACTTTCAGATAGGGTAAATGTCAGTGAGCGTTCCAATTTCAGTTCCAGAGCGATTCGCCCAATGAGTCCTTGATATTTAGTCGTTTTCAGCCAAATTTCTGAATTTTTGAAAATTACTCTTTTTTGTGAAAATATCCACTAAATGAGGGAATAATATGTGTGAGGGTACCCCAGGAGAGTTCCAAATGTGTGTGGGTAGAATATATATCCCACGAAGGTAAAATTGAAAAAAGTTGAAAAAAATTTTTTTTTGGACTTAGTCATTTTTCCGGCGTTTATCAGACTTTCAGATAGGGTAAATGTTAGTGAGCGTTCCAATTTCAGTTCCAGAGCGATTCGCCCAATGAGTCCTTGATATTTAGTCGTTTTCAGCCAATTTTCTGAATTTTTGAAAATTTCTCTTTTTTGTGAAAATATCCACTAAATGAGGGAATAATATGTGTGAGGGTACCCCAGGAGAGTTCCAAATGTGTGTGGGTAGAATATATATCCCACGGGGGTAAAATTGAAAAAAGATGAAAAAAATTTTTTTTTGGACTTAATCATTTTTCCGGCGTTTATCAGACTTTCAGATAGGGCAAATGTCAGTGAGCGTTCCGATTTCAGTTCCAGAGCGATTCGCCCAAAGAGTCCTTGATATTTAGTCGTTTTCAGCCAATTTTCTAGATTTTTGAAAATTTCACTTTTTTGTGAAAATATCCACTAAATGAGGGAATAATATGTCTGAGGGTACCCCAGGAGAGCTCCCAATGTTTTTGGGTAGAATATATATCCCACGGGGGTAAAATTGAAAAAATATGAAAAAAAATTTTTTTGGGACTTAGTCATTTTTCCGGCGTTTATCAGACTTTCAGATAGGGCAAATGTCAGTGAGCGTTCTAATTTCAGTTCCAGAGCGATTCGCCCAATGAGTCCTTGATATTTCGTCATTTTCAGCCAATTTTCTGAATTTTTGAAAATTTCTCTTTTTTGTGAAAATATCCACTAAATGAGGGAATAATATGTGTGAGGGTAACCCAGGAGAGCTCCCAATGTGTTTGGGTAGAATATATATACCACGGGGGTAAAATTGAAAAAAGTTGAAAACATTTTTCTTTTGGACTTAGTCATTTTTCCAGCCTTTATCAGACTTTCAGATAGGGCAAATGTCAGTGAGCATTCCGATTTCAGTTCCATAGCGATTCGCCCAATGAGTCTTTGATATTTAGTTGTTTTCAGCCAATTTTCTGGATTTTTGAAAATTTCACTTTTTTGTGAAAATATCCACTAAATGAGGGAATAATATGTGTGAGGGTACCCCAGGAGAGCTCAAAATGTGTTTGGGTAGAATATATATCCCACGGGGGTAAAATTGAAAAAAGTTGAAATAATTTTTCTTTTGGACTTAGTCATTTTTCCAGCGTTTATCAGACTTTCAGATAGGGCAAATGTCAGTGAGCGTTTCGATTTCAGTTCCAGAGCGATTCGCCCAATGAGTCCTTGATATTTAGTCGTTTTCAGCCAATTTTCTGGATTTTTGAAAATTTCACTTTCTTGTGAAAATATCCACTAAATGAGGGAATAATATGTGTGAGGGTACCCCAGGAGAGCTCCCAATGTGTTTGGGTAGAATATATATCCCACGGTGGTAAAATTGAAAAAAGTTGAAAAAAAATTTTTTTTGGACTTAGTCATTTTTCCGGCGTTTATCAGACTTTCAGATAGGGCAAATGTCAGTGAGCGCTCCGATTTCTGTTCCAGAGCGATTCGCCCAATGAGTCCTTGATATTTAGTCGTTTTCAGTCAATTTTCTGGATTTTTGAAAATTTCACTTTTTTGTGAAAATATCCACTAAATGAGGGAATAATATGTGTGAGGGTACCCCAGGAGAGATCCCAATGTGTGTGGGTAGAATATATATCCCACGGGGGTAAAATTGAAATAAAATTTTTTTTGGACTTAGTCATTTTTCCCGTGTTTATCAGACTTTCAGATAGGGCAAATGTCAGTGAGCGTTCCGATTTCAGTTCCAGAGCGATTCGCCCAATGAGTCCTTGATATTTAGTCGTTTTCCGCCAATTTTCTGGATTTTTGAAAATTTCTCTTTTTTGTGAAAATATCCACTAAATGAGGGAATAATATGTGTGAGGGTACCCCAGAAGAGTTCCAAATGTGTGTGGGTAGAATATATATCCCACAGGGGTAAAATTGAAAAAAGTTTAAAAATTTTTTTTTTTTGGACTTAGTCATTTTTCCGGCGTTTATCAGACTTTCAGATAGGGCAAATGTCAGTGAGCATTCCGATTTCAGTTCCAGAGCGATTCGCCCAATGAGTCCTTGATATTTAGTCGTTTTCAGCCAATTTTCTGGATTTTTGAAAATTTCACTTTTTTGTGAAAATATCCACTAAATGAGGGAATAATATGTGTGAGGGTACCCCAGGAGAGTTCCAAATGTGTGTGGGTAGAATATATATCCCACGAGGGTAAAATTGAAAAAAGTTGAAAAACATTTTTTTTTGGACTTAGTCATTTTTCCGGCGTTTATCAGACTTTCAGATAGGGCAAATGTCAGTGAGCGTTCCAATTTCAGTTCCAGAGCGATTCGCCCAATGATTCCTTGATATTTAGTCGTTTTCAGCCAATTTTCTGAATTTTTGAAAATTTCTCTTTTTTGTGAAAATATCCACTAAATGAGGGAATAATATGTGTGAGGGTACCCCAGGAGAGTTCCAAATGTGTGTGGGTAGAATATATATCCCACGAAGGTAAACTTGAAAAAAGTTGAAAAAATTTTTTTTTTGGACTTAGTCATTTTTCCGGCGTTTATCAGACTTTCAGATAGGGTAAATGTCAGTGAGCGTTCCAATTTCAGTTCCAGAGCGATTCGCCCAATGAGTCCTTGATATTTAGTCGTTTTCAGCCAATTTTCTGAATTTTTGAAAATTTCTCTTTTTTGTGAAAATATCCACTAAATGAGGGAATAATATGTGTGAGGGTACCCCAGGAGAGTTCCAAATGTGTGTGGGTAGAATATATATCCCACGAAGGTAAAATTGAAAAAAGTTGAAAAAATTTTTTTTTTGGACTTAGTCATTTTTCCGGTGTTTATCAGACTTTCAGATAGGGTAAATGTCAGTGAGCGTTCCAATTTCAGTTCCAGAGCGATTCGCCCAATGAGTCCTTGATATTTAGTCGTTTTCAGCCAATTTTCTGAATTTTTGAAAATTTCTCTTTTTTGTGAAAATATCCACTAAATGAGGGAATAATATGTGTGAGGGTACCCCAGGAGAGTTCCAAATGTGTGTGGGTAGAATATATATCCCACGGGGGTAAAATTGAAAAAAGATGAAAAAAATTTTTTTTTGGACTTAATCATTTTTCCGGCGTTTATCAGACTTTCAGATAGGGCAAATGTCAGTGAGCGTTCCGATTTCAGTTCCAGAGCGATTCGCCCAAAGAGTCCTTGATATTTAGTCGTTTTCAGCCAATTTTCTAGATTTTTGAAAATTTCACTTTTTTGTGAAAATATCCACTAAATGAGGGAATAATATGTCTGAGGGTACCCCAGGAGAGCTCCCAATGTTTTTGGGTAGAATATATATCCCACGGGGGTAAAATTGAAAAAATATGAAAAAAAATTTTTTTGGGACTTAGTCATTTTTCCGGCGTTTATCAGACTTTCAGATAGGGGAAATGTCAGTGAGCGTTCTAATTTCAGTTCCAGAGCGATTCGCCCAATGAGTCCTTGATATTTCGTCATTTTCAGCCAATTTTCTGAATTTTTGAAAATTTCTCTTTTTTGTGAAAATATCCACTAAATGAGGGAATAATATGTGTGAGGGTAACCCAGGAGAGCTCCCAATGTGTTTGGGTAGAATATATATACCACGGGGGTAAAATTGAATAAAGGTGAAAAAAAATTTTTTTGGGGACTTAGTCATTTTTCCGGCGTTTATCAGACTTTCAGATAGGGCAAATGTCAGTGAGCGTTCCGATTTCAGTTCCAGAGCGATTCGCTCAATGAGTTCTTGATATTTAGTCGTTTTCAGCCAATTTTCTGGATTTTTGAAAATTTCACTTTTTTGTGAAAATATCCACTAAATGAGGGAATAATATGTGTGAGGGTACCCCAGGAGAGCTCCCAATGTGTTTGGATAGAATATATATCCCACGGGGGTAAAATTGAAAAAAGTTGAAAAAAAATTTTTTTTGGACTTAGTCATTTTTTTGGCATTTATCAGACTTTCAGATAGGGCAAATGTCAGTGAGCGTTCCGATTTCAATTCCAGAGCGATTCGCACAATGAGTCCTTGATATTTAGTCGTTTTCAGCCAATTTTCTGGATTTTTGAAAATTTCACTTCTTTGTGAAAATATCCACTAAATGAGGGAATAATATGTGTGAGGGTACACCAGGAGAGCTCACAATGTGTTTGGGTAGAATATATATCCCACGGGGGTAAAATTGAAAAAAGTTGAAATAATTTTTCTTTTGGACTTAGTCATTTTTCCAGCGTTTATCAGACTTTCAGATAGGGCAAATGTCAGTGAGCGCTCTGATTTCTGTGCCAGAGCGATTCGCCCAATGAGTCCTTGATATTTAGTCGTTTTCAGCCAATTTTCCGGATTTTTGAAAATTTCACTTTTTTGTGAAAATATCCACTAAATGAGGGAATAATATGTGTGAGGGTACCCCAGGAGAGTTCCCAATGTGTGTGGGTAGAATATATATGCCACGGGGGTAAAATTGAAAAAAGTTGAAATAATTTTTCTTTTGGACTTAGTCATTTTTCCGGCGTTTATCAGACTTTCAGATAGGGCAAATGTCAGTGAGCGTTACGATTTCAGTTCCAGAGCGTTTCGCCCAATGAGTCCTTGATACTTAGTCGTTTTCAGCCAATTTTTTGGATTTTTCAAAAATTTCACTTTTTTGTGAAAATATCCACTAAATGAGGGAATAATATGTGTGAGGGTACCCCAGGAGAGTTCCAAATGTGTGTGGGTAGAATATATATCCCACGGGGGTAAAATTGAAAAAAGTTGAAATAATTTTTCTTTTGGACTTAGTCATTTTTCCGGAGTTTATCAGACTTTCAGATAGGACAAATGTCAGTGAGTATTCCGATTTCAGTTCCAGAGCGATTCGCCCAATGAGTCCTTGATATTTATTCGTTTTCAGCCAATTGTCTTGATTTTTGAAAATTTCACTTTTTTGTGAAAATATCCACTAAATGAGGGAATAATATGTGTGAGGGTACCCCAGGAGAGCTCCCAATGTGTGTGGGTAGAATATATATCCCACGGGGGTAAAATTGAAAAAAAGTTGAAATAATTTTTCTTTTGGACTTAGTCATTTTTCCGGCGTTTATCAGACTTTCAGTTAGGGCAAATGTCAGTGAGCGTTCCGATTTCAGTTCCAGAGCGTTTCGCCCACTGAGTCCTTGATATTTAGTCGCTTTCAGCCAATTTTGTGGATTTTTGAAAATTTCACTTTTTTGTGAAAATATCCACTAAATGAGGGAATAATATGTGTGAGGGTACCCCAGGAGAGTTCCAAATGTGTGTGGGTAGAATATATATCCCAAGGGGGTAAAATTGAAAAAAGTTGAAAAAAATTTTTTTTTGGACTTACTCATTTTTCCGGCGTTTATCAGACTTTCAGATAGGGGAAATGTCGGTGAGCGTTTCGATTTCAGTTCCAGAACGATTCGCCCAATGAGTCCTTGATATTTAGTCGTTTTCAGCCAATTTTCTGAATTTTTGAAAATTTCACTTTTTTTTGAAAATATCCACTAAATGAGGGAATAATATTTGTGAGGGTACCCCAGGAGAGTTCCCAATGTGTGTGGGTAGAATATATATCCCACGGGGGTAAAATTGAAAAAAGTTGAAATAATTTTTCTTTTGGACTTAGTCATTTTTCCGGCGTTTATCAGACTTTCAGATAGGGCAAATGTCAGTGAGCGTTCCGATTTCAGTTCCAGAGCGATTCGCCCAATGAGTCCTTGATATTTACTCGTTTTCAGCCAATTGCCTTGATTTTTGAAAATTTCCCTTTTTTGTGAAAATATCCACTAAATGAGGGAAAAATATGTGTGAGGGTACCCCAGGAGAGTTCCCAATGTGTGTGGGTAGAATATATATCCCACGGGGGTAAAATTGAAAAAAGTTGAAATAATTTTTCTTTTCGACTTAGTCATTTTTCCGGCGTTTATCAGACTTTCAGATAGGGGAAATGTCGGTGAGCGTTCCGATTTCAGTTCCAGAGCGATTCGCCCAATGAGTCCTTGATATTTAGTCGTTTTCAGCCAATTTTCTGAATTTTTGAAAATTTCACTTTTTTGTGAAAATATCCACTAAATGAGGGAATAATATGTGTGAGGGTACCCCAGGAGAGTTCCCAATGTGTGTGGGTAGAATATATATCCCACGGGGGTAAAATTGAAAAAAGTTGAAATAATTTTTCTTTTGGACTTAGTCATTTTTCCGGCGTTTATCAGACTTTCAGATAGGTCAAATGTCAGTGAGCGTTCCGATTTCAGTTCCAGAGCGATTCGCCCAATGAGTCCTTGATATTTAGTCGTTTTCAGCCAATTTTCTGGATTTTTGAAAATTTCACTTTTTTATGAAAATATCCACTAAATGAGGGAATAATATGTGTGAGGGTACCCCAGAAGAGTTCCAAATGTGTGTGGGTAGAATATATATCCCACTTGGGTAAAATTGAAAAAAGTTGAAAAAAATTTTTTTTTGGACTTACTCATTTTTCCGGCGTTTATCAGACTTTCAGATAGGGGAAATGTCGGTGAGCGTTCCGATTTCAGTTCCAGAGCGATTCGCCCAATGAGTCCTTGATATTTAGTCGTTTTCAGCCAATTTTCTGAATTTTTGAAAATTTCACTTTTTTGTGAAAATATCCACTAAATGAGGGAATAATATGTGTGAGGGTACCCCAGGAGAGTTCCAAATGTGTGTGGGTAGAATATATATCCCAAGGGGGTAAAATTGAAAAAAGTTGAAAAAAATTTTTTTTTGGACTTACTCATTTTTCCAGCGTTTATCAGACTTTCAGATAGGGGAAATGTCGGTGAGCGTTCCGATTTCAGTTCCAGAGCGATTCGCCCAATGAGTCCTTGATATTTAGTCGTTTTCAGCCAATTTTCTGAATTTTTGAAAATTTCACTTTTTTGTGAAAATATCCACTAAATGAGGGAATAATATGTGTGAGGGTACCCCAGGAGAGTTCCCAATGTGTGTGGGTAGAATATATATCCCACGGGGGTAAAATTGAAAAAAGTTGAAATAATTTTTCTTTTGGACTTAGTCATTTTTCCGGCGTTTATCAGACTTTCAGATAGGGCAAATGTCAGTGAGTGTTCCGATTTCAGTTCCAGAGCGATTCGCCCAATGAGTCCTTGATATTTAGTCGTTTTCAGCCAATTTTCTGGATTTTTGAAAATTTCACTTTTTTATGAAAATATCCACTAAATGAGGGAATAATATGTGTGAGGGTACCCCAGAAGAGTTCCAAATGTGTGTGGGTAGAATATATATCCCACTTGGGTAAAATTGAAAAAAGTTGAAAAAAATTTTTTTTTGGACTTACTCATTTTTCCGGCGTTTATCAGACTTTCAGATAGGGGAAATGTCGGTGAGCGTTCCGATTTCAGTTCCAGAGCGATTCGCCCAATGAGTCCTTGATATTTAGTCGTTTTCAGCCAATTTTCTGAATTTTTGAAAATTTCACTTTTTTGTGAAAATATCCACTAAATGAGGGAATAATATGTGTGAGGGTACCCCAGGAGAGTTCCAAATGTGTGTGGGTAGAATATATATCCCAAGGGGGTAAAATTGAAAAAAGTTGAAAAAAATTTTTTTTTGGACTTACTCATTTTTCCGGCGTTTATCAGACTTTCAGATAGGGGAAATGTCGGTGAGCGTTCCGATTTCAGTTCCAGAGCGATTCGCCCAATGAGTCCTTGATATTTAGTCGTTTTCAGCCAATTTTCTGAATTTTTGAAAATTTCACTTTTTTGTGAAAATATCCACTAAATGAGGGAATAATATGTGTGAGGGTACCCCAGGAGAGTTCCAAATGTGTGTGGGCAGAATATATATCCCAAGGGGGTAAAATTGAAAAAAGTTGAAAAAAATTTTTTTTTGGACTTACTCATTTTTCCGGCGTTTATCAGACTTTCAGATAGGGGAAATGTCGGTGAGCGTTCCTATTTCAGTTCCAGAGCGATTCGCCCAATGAGTCCTTGATATTTAGTCGTTTTCAGCCAATTTTCTGAATTTTTGAAAGTTTCACTTTTTTTTGAAAATATCCACTAAATGAGGGAATAATATTTGTGAGGGTACCCCAGGAGAGTTCCCAATGTGTGTGGGTAGAATATATATCCCAAGGGGGTAAAATTGAAAAAAGTTGAAATAATTTTTCTTTTGGACTTAGTAATTTTTCCGTCGTTTATCAGACTTTCAGATAGGGGAAATGTCGGTGAGCGTTCCGATTTCAGTTCCAGAGCGATTCGCCCAATTCGTCCTTGATATTTAGTCGTTTTCAGCCAATTTTCTGAATTTTTGAAAATTTCACTTTTTTGTGAAAATATCCACTAAATGAGGGAATAATATATGTGAGGGTACCCCAGGAGAGTTCCCAATGTGTGTGGGTAGAATATATATCACACGGGGGTAAAATTGAAAAAAGTTGAAATAATTTTTCTTTTGGACTTAGTCATTTTTCCGGCGTTTATCAGACTTTCAGATAGGGCAAATGTCAGTGAGCGTTCCGATTTCAGTTCCAGAGCGATTCGCCCAATGAGTCCTTGATATTTAGTCGTTTTCAGCCAATTTTCTGGATTTTTGAAAATTTCACTTTTTTATGAAAATATCCACTAAATGAGGGAATAATATGTGTGAGGGTACCCCAGAAGAGTTCCAAATGTGTGTGGGTAGAATATATATCCCAAGGGGGTAAAATTGAAAAAAGTTGAAAAAAATTTTTTTTTGGACTTACTCATTTTTCCGGCGTTTATCAGACTTTCAGATAGGGGAAATGTCGGTGAGCGTTCCGATTTCAGTTCCAGAGCGATTCGCCCAATGAGTCCTTGATATTTAGTCGTTTTCAGCCAATTTTCTGAATTTTTGAAAATTTCACTTTTTTGTGAAAATATCCACTAAATGAGGGAATAATATGTGTGAGGGTACCCCAGGAGAGCTCCCAATGTGTGTGGGTAGAATATATATCCCACGGGGGTAAAATTGAAAAAAGTTGAAATAATTTTTCTTTTGGACTTAGTCATTTTTCCGGCGTTTATCAGACTTTCAGATAGGGCAAATGTCAGTGAGCGTTCCGATTTCAGTTCCAGAGCGATTCGCCCAATGAGTCCTTGATATTTAGTCCTTTTCAGCCAATTGTCTTGATTTTTGAAAATTTCCCTTTTTTGTGAAAATATCCACTAAATGAGGGAAAAATATGTGTGAGGGTACCCCAGGAGAGTTCCCAACGTGTGTGGGTAGAATATATATCCCACGGGGGTAAAATTGAAAAAAGTTGAAATAATTTTTCTTTTAGACTTAGTCATTTTTCCAGCGTTTATCAGACTTTCAGATAGGGGAAATGTCGGTGAGCGTTCCGATTTCAGTTCCAGAGCGATTCGCCCAATGAGTCCTTGATATTTAGTCGTTTTCAGCCAATTTTCTGAATTTTTGAAAATTTCACTTTTTTGTGAAAATATCCACTAAATGAGGGAATAATATGTGTGAGGGTACCCCAGGAGAGTTCCAAATGTGTGTGGGTAGAATATATATCCCAAGGGGGTAAAATTGAAAAAAGTTTAAAAAAATTTTTTTTTGGACTTACTCATTTTTCCGGCGTTTATCAGACTTTCAGATAGGGGAAATGTCGGTGAGCGTTCCGATTTCAGTTCCAGAGCGATTCGCCCAATGAGTCCTTGATATTTAGTCGTTTTCAGCCAATTTTCTGAATTTTTGAAAATTTCACTTTTTTGTGAAAATATCCACTAAATGAGGGAATAATATGTGTGAGGGTACCCCAGGAGAGCTCCCAATGTGTGTGGGTAGAATATATATCCCAAGGGGGTAAAATTGAAAAAAGTTGAAAAAAATTTTTTTTTGGACTTACTCATTTTTCCGGCGTTTATCAGACTTTCAGATAGGGGAAATGTCGGTGAGCGTTCCGATTTCAGTTCCAGAGCGATTCGCCCAATGAGTCCTTGATATTTAGTCGTTTTCAGCCAATTTTCTGAATTTTTGAAAGTTTCACTTTTTTTTGAAAATATCCACTAAATGAGGGAATAATATTTGTGAGGGTACCCCAGGAGAGTTCCCAATGTGTGTGGGTAGAATATATATCCCAAGGGGGTAAAATTGAAAAAAGTTGAAATAATTTTTCTTTTGGACTTAGTAATTTTTCCGGCGTTTATCAGACTTTCAGATAGGGGAAATGTCGGTGAGCGTTCCGATTTCAGTTCCAGAGCGATTCGCCCAATGCGTCCTTGATATTTAGTCGTTTTCAGCCAATTTTCTGAATTTTTGAAAATTTCACTTTTTTGTGAAAATATCCACTAAATGAGGGAATAATATATGTGAGGGTACCCCAGGAGAGTTCCCAATGTGTGTGGGTAGAATATATATCCCACGGGGGTAAAATTGAAAAAAGTTGAAATAATTTTTCTTTTGGACTTAGTCATTTTTCCGGCGTTTATCAGACTTTCAGATAGGGCAAATGTCAGTGAGCATTCCGATTTCAGTTCCAGAGCGATTCGCCCAATGAGTCCTTGATATTTAGTCGTTTTCAGCCAATTTTCTGGATTTTTGAAAATTTCACTTTTTTATGAAAATATCCACTAAATGAGGGAATAATATGTGTGAGGGTACCCCAGAAGAGTTCCAAATGTGTGTGGGTAGAATATATATCCCAAGGGGGTAAAATTGAAAAAAGTTGAAAAAAATTTTTTTTTGGACTTACTCATTTTTCCGGCGTTTATCAGACTTTCAGATAGGGGAAATGTCGGTGAGCGTTCCGATTTCAGTTCCAGAGCGATTCGCCCAATGAGTCCTTGATATTTAGTCGTTTTCAGCCAATTTTCTGAATTTTTGAAAATTTCACTTTTTTGTGAAAATATCCACTAAATGAGGGAATAATATGTGTGAGGGTACCCCAGGAGAGCTCCCAATGTGTGTGGGTAGAATATATATCCCACGGGGGTAAAATTGAAAAAAGTTGAAATAATTTTTCTTTTGGACTTAGTCATTTTTCCGGCGTTTATCAGACTTTCAGATAGGGCAAATGTCAGTGAGCGTTCCGATTTCAGTTCCAGAGCGATTCGCCCAATGAGTCCTTGATATTTAGTCCTTTTCAGCCAATTGTCTTGATTTTTGAAAATTTCCCTTTTTTGTGAAAATATCCACTAAATGAGGGAAAAATATGTGTGAGGGTACCCCAGGAGAGTTCCCAACGTGTGTGGGTAGAATATATATCCCACGGGGGTAAAATTGAAAAAAGTTGAAATAATTTTTCTTTTAGACTTAGTCATTTTTCCAGCGTTTATCAGACTTTCAGATAGGGGAAATGTCGGTGAGCGTTCCGATTTCAGTTCCAGAGCGATTCGCCCAATGAGTCCTTGATATTTAGTCGTTTTCAGCCAATTTTCTGAATTTTTGAAAATTTCACTTTTTTGTGAAAATATCCACTAAATGAGGGAATAATATGTGTGAGGGTACCCCAGGAGAGTTCCAAATGTGTGTGGGTAGAATATATATCCCAAGGGGGTAAAATTGAAAAAAGTTGAAAAAAATTTTTTTTTGGACTTACTCATTTTTCCGGCGTTTATCAGACTTTCAGATAGGGGAAATGTCAGTGAGCGTTCCGATTTCAGTTCCAGAGCGATTCGCCCAATGAGTCCTTGATATTTAGTCCTTTTCAGCCAATTGTCTTGATTTTTGAAAATTTCCCTTTTTTGTGAAAATATCCACTAAATGAGGGAAAAATATGTGTGAGGGTACCCCAGGAGAGTTCCCAACGTGTGTGGGTAGAATATATATCCCACGGGGGTAAAATTGAAAAAAGTTGAAATAATTTTTCTTTTAGACTTAGTCATTTTTCCAGCGTTTATCAGACTTTCAGATAGGGGAAATGTCGGTGAGCGTTCCGATTTCAGTTCCAGAGCGATTCGCCCAATGAGTCCTTGATATTTAGTCGTTTTCAGCCAATTTTCTGAATTTTTGAAAATTTCACTTTTTTGTGAAAATATCCACTAAATGAGGGAATAATATGTGTGAGGGTACCCCAGGAGAGTTCCAAATGTGTGTGGGTAGAATATATATCCCAAGGGGGTAAAATTGAAAAAAGTTGAAAAAAATTTTTTTTTGGACTTACTCATTTTTCCGGCGTTTATCAGACTTTCAGATAGGGGAAATGTCGGTGAGCGTTCCGATTTCAGTTCCAGAGCGATTCGCCCAATGAGTCCTTGATATTTAGTCGTTTTCAGCCAATTTTCTGAATTTTTGAAAATTTCACTTTTTTGTGAAAATATCCACTAAATGAGGGAATAATATGTGTGAGGGTACCCCAGGAGAGCTCCCAATGTGTGTGGGTAGAATATATATCTCAAGGGGGTAAAATTGAAAAAAGTTGAAAAAAATTTTTTTTTGGACTTACTCATTTTTCCGGCGTTTATCAGACTTTCAGATAGGGGAAATGTCGGTGAGCGTTCCGATTTCAGTTCCAGAGCGATTCGCCCAATGAGTCCTTGATATTTAGTCGTTTTCAGCCAATTTTCTGAATTTTTGAAAGTTTCACTTTTTTTTGAAAATATCCACTAAATGAGGGAATAATATTTGTGAGGGTACCCCAGGAGAGTTCCCAATGTGTGTGGGTAGAATATATATCCCACGGGGGTAAAATTGAAAAAAGTTGAAATAATTTTTCTTTTGGACTTAGTCATTTTTCCGGCGTTTATCAGACTTTCAGATAGGGCAAATGTCAGTGAGCGTTCCGATTTCAGTTCCAGAGCGATTCGCCCAATGAGTCCTTGATATTTAGTCGTTTTCAGCCAATTGTCTTGATTTTTGAAAATTTCCCTTTTTTGTGAAAATATCCACTAAATGAGGGAAAAATATGTGTGAGGGTACCCCAGGAGAGTTCCCAACGTGTGTGGGTAGAATATATATCCCACGGGGGTAAAATTGAAAAAAGTTGAAATAATTTTTCTTTTAGACTTAGTCATTTTTCCGGCGTTTATCAGACTTTCAGATAGGGGAAATGTCGGTGAGCGTTCCGATTTCAGTTCCAGAGCGATTCGCCCAATGAGTCCTTGATATTTAGTCATTTTCAGCCAATTTTCTGAATTTTTGAAAATTTCACTTTTTTGTGAAAATATCCACTAAATGAGGGAATAATATGTGTGAGGGTACCCCAGGAGAGTTCCCAATGTGTGTGGGTAGAATATATATTCCACGGGGGTAAAATTGAAAAAAGTTGAAATAATTTTTCTTTTGGACTTAGTCATTTTTCCGGCGTTTATCAGACTTTCAGATAGGGCAAATGTCAGTGAGCTTTACGATTTCAGTTCCAGAGCGATTCGCCCAATGAGTCCTTGATATTTAGTCGTTTTCAGCCAATTTTCTGAATTTTTGAAAATTTCACTTTTTTGTGAAAATATCCACTAAATGAGGGAATAATATGTGTGAGGGTACCCCAGGAGAGCTCCCAATGTGTGTGGGTAGAATATATATCCCAAGGGGGTAAAATTGAAAAAAGTTGAAAAAAATTTTTTTTTGGACTTACTCATTTTTCCGGCGTTTATCAGACTTTCAGATAGGGGAAATGTGGGTGAGCGTTCCGATTTCAGTTCCAGAGCGATTCGCCCTTGATATTTAGTCGTTTTCAGCCAATTGTCTTGATTTTTGAAAATTTCCCTTTTTTGTGAAAATATCCACTAAATGAGGGAAAAATATGTGTGAGGGTACCCCAGGAGAGTTCCCAACGTGTGTGGGTAGAATATATATCCCACGGGGGTAAAATTGAAAAAAGTTGAAATAATTTTTCTTTTAGACTTAGTCATTTTTCCGGCGTTTATCAGACTTTCAGATAGGGGAAATGTCGGTGAGCGTTCCAATTTCAGTTCCAGAGCGATTCGCCCAATGAGTCCTTGATATTTAGTCGTTTTCAGCCAATTTTCTGAATTTTTGAAAATTTCACTTTTTTGTGAAAATATCCACTAAATGAGGGAATAATATGTGTGAGGGTACCCCAGGAGAATTCCCAATGTGTGTGGGTAGAATATATATCCCACGGGGGTAAAATTGAAAAAAGTTGCAAAATTTTTTCTTTTGGACTAAGTCATTTTTCCGGCATTTATCAGACTTTCAGATAGGGCAAATGTCAGTGAGCATTCCAATTTCAGTTCCAGAGCGATTCGCCCAATGAGTCCTTGATATTTAGTCGTTTTCAGCCAATTTTCTGGATTTTTGAAAATTTCACTTTTTTATGAAAATATCCACTAAATGAGGGAATTATATGTGTGAGGGTACCCCAGGAGAGTTCCAAATGTGTGTGGGTAGAATATATATCCCACTTGGGTAAAATTGAAAAAAGTTGAAAAAAATTTTTTTTTGGACTTACTCATTTTTCCGGCGTTTATCAGACTTTCAGATAGGGGAAATGTCGGTGAGCGTTCCGATTTCAGTTCCAGAGCGTTTCGCCCAATGAGTCCTTGATATTTAGTCGTTTTCAGCCAATTTTCTGGATTTTTGAAAATTTCACTTTTTTGTGAAAATATCCACTAAATGAGGGAATAATATGTGTGAGGGTACCCCAGGAGAGCTCCCAATGTGTGTGGGTAGAATATATATCCCAAGGGGGTAAAATTGAAAAAAGTTGAAAAAAATTTTTTTTTGGACTTACTTATTTTTCCGGCGTTTATCAGACTTTCAGATAGGGCAAATGTCAGTGAGCGTTCCGATTTCAGTTCCAGAGCGATTCGCCCAATGAGTCCTTGATATTTAGTCGTTTTCAGCCAATTGTCTTGATTTTTGAAAATTTCCCTTTTTTGTGAAAATATCCACTAAATGAGGGAAAAATATGTGTGAGGGTACCCCAGGAGAGTTCCCAACGTGTGTGGGTAGAATATATATCCCACGGGGGTAAAATTGAAAAAAGTTGAAATAATTTTTCTTTTAGACTTAGTCATTTTTCCGGCGTTTATCAGACTTTCAGATAGGGGAAATGTCGGTGAGCGTTCCGATTTCAGTTCCAGAGCGATTCGCCCAATGAGTCCTTGATATTTAGTCGTTTTCAGCCAATTTTCTGAATTTTTGAAAATTTCACTTTTTTGTGAAAATATCCACTAAATGAAGGAATAATATGTGTGAGGGTACCCCAGGAGAGTTCCCAATGTGTGTGGGTAGAATATATATCCCACGGGGGTAAAATTGAAAAAAGTTGAAATAATTTTTCTTTTGGACTTTGTCATTTTTCCGGCGTTTATCAGACTTTCAGATAGGGCAAATGTCAGTGAGCGTTCCGATTTCAGTTCCAGAGCGATTCGCCCAATGAGTCCTTGATATTTAGTCGTTTTCAGCCAATTTTCTGGATTTTTGAAAATATCCACTAAATGAGGGAATAATATGTGTGAGGGTACCCCAGGAGAGTTCCAAATGTGTGTGGGTAGAATATATATCCCACGGGGGTAAAATTGAAAAAAGATTAAAAAAAATTTTTTTTGGACTTAGTCATTTTTCCGGCGTTTATCAGACTTTCAGATAGGGCAAATGTCAGTGAGCGTTCCAATTTCAGTTCCAGAGCGATTCGCCCAATGAGTCCTTGATATTTAGTCGTTTTCAGCCAATTTTCTGGATTTTTGAAAGTTTCACTTTTTTGCGAAAATATCCACTAAATGAGGGAATAATATGTGTGAGGGTACCCCAGGAGAGTTCACAATGTGTGTGGGTAGAATATATATCCCACAGGGCTAAAATTGAAAAAAGTTGAATTAATTTTTCTTTTGGACTTAGTCATTTTTCCGGCGTTTATCAGACTTTCAGATAGGGCAAATGTCAGTGAGCGTTCCGATTTCAGTTCCAGAGCGATTCGCCCAATGAGTCCTTGATATTTAGTCGTTTTCAGCCAATTTTCTGGATTTTCGAAAATATCACTTTTTTGTGAAAATATCCACTAAATGAGGGAATAATATGTGTGTGGGTACCCCAGGAGAGTTCCAAATGTGTGTGGGTAGAATATATATCCCACGGGGGTAAAATTGAAAAAAGTTGAAATAATTTTTCTTTTGGACTTAGTCATTTTTCTGGCGTTTATCAGACTTTCAGATAGGGCAAATGTCAGTGAGCGTTCCGATTTCAGTTCCAGAGCGATTCGCCCAATGAGTCCTTGATATTTAGTCGTTTTCAGCCAATTTTCTGGATTTTTGAAATTTTCACTTTTTTGTGAAAATATCCACTAAATGAGGGAATAATATGTGTGAGGGTACCCCAGGAGAGTTCCAAATGTGTGTGGATAGAATATATATCCCACGGGGGTAAAATTGAAAAAAGACGAAAAAAATTTTTTTTTGGACTTAGTCATTTTTCCGGCGTTTATCAGACTTTCAGATAGGGCAAATGTCAGTGAGCATTCCGATTTCCGTTCCAGAGTGATTCGCCCAATGAGTCCTTGATATTTAGTCGTTTTCAGCCAATTTTCTGGATTTTTGAAAATTTCTCTTTTTTGTGAAAATATCCACTAAATGAGGGAATAATATGTGTGAGGGTACCCCAGGAGAGTTCCAAAGCAAAGCATTTGACAAAGTATCTCACACCATCCTTATTGAAAAAATGACCAAGTATGCAATGGACCAGGCAACTGTTAGGTGGATTCATAACTGGCTTAGTGATCGGACTCAAAGGGTGGTTGTAAATGGCTTCACATCCAGCTGGATGAATGTCTCAAGTGGGATGCCACAGGGCTCTGTCCTGGGACCTGTATTGTTCAACATCTTCATCAATGATTTAGATGAAGGAATTGAGGGTAAACTGATTAAATTTGCTGATGACACAAAGCTAGGAGGGATAGCTAATACTAGAGAAGAGAGAGAGAGGATTCAAAAAGACCTAAATAAACTGGAGCAGTGGGCAGCAACCAACAGAATGTTTTTTAACAGGGAAAAATGCAAAGTACTACATCTGGGCAATAAAAATGAAAAAAGCATATACAGAATGGGAGGAATAGAGCTAAGCAACAGTACATGTGAAAAAGACTTAGGTATACTAATAGATCATAGACTGAACATGAGTCAACAGTGTGATGCAGCAGCAAAAAAGGCAAATACAATTCTGGGATGTATTAACAGAAGCATACAGTCTAGATCACGTGAAGTCATTATCGGTCTTTACTCCTCTTTGGTCAGACCTCATCTGGAATACTGTGTACAGTTTTGGGCACCACATTTTAAAAAAGACATAGACAAACTGGAACAAGTTCAGAGAAGAGCGACCAGAATGGTGACTGGTCTGCAAACCATGTCCTATGAGGAACGGTTGCAGGATTTGGGAATGTTTAGCTTGCAAAAAAGAAGACTGAGAGGAGACTTAATAGCTGTCTACAAATATGTCAAGGGCTGTCACATTGTAGAAGGATCATCTTTATTCTCATTTGCACAGGGAAAGACTAGAAGCAACGGGATGAAACTAAATGGGAGGAGACACAGATTAGATATTAGATAAAACTTTTTGACAGTTAGGGTGATTAATGAGTGGAACAGGCTGCCTCGAGAGGTGGTGAGTTCCCCTTCAATGGACGTCTTCAAACAGAGGCTGGACAGACATCTGTCTGAGATGATTTAGTGAATCGTGCTTTGAGCAGGGGGTTGGACCAGATGACCCAGGAGGTCCCTTCCAACTCTACCATTCTATGATTCTATGATTCTATGAGTGTGGGTAGAATATATATCCCACGCGGGTAAAATTGAAAAAAGATGAAAAAAATTTTTTTTTGGACTTAGTCATTTTTCCGGCGTTTATCAGACTTTCAGATAGGGCAAATGTCATTGAGCGTTTCGATTTCAGTTCCAGAGCGATTCGCCCAATGAGTCTTTGATATTTAGTCGTTTTCAGCCAATTTTCTGGATTTTTGAAAATTTCACTTTTTTGTGAAAATATCCACTAAATGAGGGAATAATATGTGTGAGGGTACCCCAGGAGAGTTCCAAATGTGTGTGGGTAGAATATATATCCCACGGGGGTAAAATTGAAAAAAGTTGAAATAATTTTTCTTTTGGACTTAGTCATTTTTCCGGCGTTTATCAGACTTTCAGATAGGGCAAATGTCATTGAGCGTTTCGATTTCAGTTCCAGAGCGATTCGCCCAATGAGTCTTTGATATTTAGTCGTTTTCAGCCAATTTTCTGGATTTTTGAAAATTTCACTTTTTTGTGAAAATATCCACTAAATGAGGGAATAATATGTGTGAGGGTACCCCAGGAGAGTTCCAAATGTGTGTGGGTAGAATATATATCCCACGGGGGTAAAATTGAAAAAAGTTGAAATAATTTTTCTTTTGGACTTAGTCATTTTTCCGGCGTTTATCAGACTTTCAGATAGGGCAAATGTCAGTGAGCATTCCGATTTCCATTCCAGAGTGATTCGCCCAATGAGTCCTTGATATTTAGTCGTTTTCAGCCAATTTTCTGGATTTTTGAAAATTTCACTTTTTTGTGAAAATATCCACTAAATGAGGGAATAATATGTGTGAGGGTACCCCAGGAGAGTTCCAAAGCAAAGCATTTGACAAAGTATCTCACACCATCCTTATTGAAAAAATGACCAAGTATGCAATGGACCAGGCAACTGTTAGGTGGATTCATAACTGGCTTAGTGATCGGACTCAAAGGGTGGTTGTAAATGGCTTCACATCCAGCTGGATGAATGTCTCAAGTGGGATGCCACAGGGCTCTGTCCTGGGACCTGTATTGTTCAACATCTTCATCAATGATTTAGATGAAGGAATTGAGGGTAAACTGATTAAATTTGCTGATGACACAAAGCTAGGAGGGATAACTAATACTAGAGAAGAGAGAGAGAGGATTCAAAAAGACCTAAATAAACTGGAGCAGTGGGCAGCAACCAACAGAATGTTTTTTAACAGGGAAAAATGCAAAGTACTACATCTGGGCAATAAAAATGAAAAAAGCATATACAGAATGGGAGGAATAGAGCTAAGCAACAGTACATGTGAAAAAGACTTAGGTATACTAATAGATCATAGACTGAACATGAGTCAACAGTGTGATGCAGCAGCAAAAAAGGCAAATACAATTCTGGGATGTATTAACAGAAGCATACAGTCTAGATCACGTGAAGTCATTATCGGTCTTTACTCCTCTTTGGTCAGACCTCATCTGGAATACTGTGTACAGTTTTGGGCACCACATTTTAAAAAAGACATAGACAAACTGGAACAAGTTCAGAGAAGAGCGACCAGAATGGTGACTGGTCTGCAAACCATGTCCTATGAGGAACGGTTGCAGGATTTGGGAATGTTTAGCTTGCAAAAAAGAAGACTGAGAGGAGACTTAATAGCTGTCTACAAATATGTCAAGGGCTGTCACATTGTAGAAGGATCATCTTTATTCTCATTTGCACAGGGAAAGACTAGAAGCAACGGGATGAAACTAAATGGGAGGAGACACAGATTAGATATTAGATAAAACTTTTTGACAGTTAGGGTGATTAATGAGTGGAACAGGCTGCCTCGAGAGGTGGTGAGTTCCCCTTCAATGGACGTCTTCAAACAGAGGCTGGACAGACATCTGTCTGAGATGATTTAGTGAATCGTGCTTTGAGCAGGGGGTTGGACCAGATGACCCAGGAGGTCCCTTCCAACTCTACCATTCTATGATTCTATGATTCTATGAGTGTGGGTAGAATATATATCCCACGCGGGTAAAATTGAAAAAAGATGAAAAAAATTTTTTTTTGGACTTAGTCATTTTTCCGGCGTTTATCAGACTTTCAGATAGGGCAAATGTCATTGAGCGTTTCGATTTCAGTTCCAGAGCGATTCGCCCAATGAGTCTTTGATATTTAGTCGTTTTCAGCCAATTTTCTGGATTTTTGAAAATTTCACTTTTTTGTGAAAATATCCACTAAATGAGGGAATAATATGTGTGAGGGTACCCCAGGAGAGTTCCAAATGTGTGTGGGTAGAATATATATCCCACGGGGGTAAAATTGAAAAAAGTTGAAATAATTTTTCTTTTGGACTTAGTCATTTTTCCGGCGTTTATCAGACTTTCAGATAGGGCAAATGTCATTGAGCGTTTCGATTTCAGTTCCAGAGCGATTCGCCCAATGAGTCTTTGATATTTAGTCGTTTTCAGCCAATTTTCTGGATTTTTGAAAATTTCACTTTTTTGTGAAAATATCCACTAAATGAGGGAATAATATGTGTGAGGGTACCCCAGGAGAGTTACAAATGTGTGTGGGTAGAATATATATCCCACGGGGGTAAAATTGAAAAAAGTTGAAATAATTTTTCTTTTGGACTTAGTCATTTTTCCGGCGTTTATCAGACTTTCATATAGGGCAAATGTCAGTGAGCGTTCCGATTTCAGTTCCAGAGCGATTCGCGCAATGAGTCCTTGATATTTAGTCGTCTTCAGCCAATTTTCTGGATTTTTGAAAATTTCACTTTATTGTGAAAATATCCACTAAATGAGGGAATAATATGTGTGAGGGTACCCCAGGAGAGCTCCCAATGTGTTTGGGTAGAATATATATCCCACGGGGGTATAATTGAAAAAAGTTGAAAAAATTTTTCTTTTGGACTAAGTCATTTTTCCGGCGTTTATCAGACTTTCAGAGAGGGCAAATGTCAGTGAGCGTTCCAATTTCAGTTCCAGAGCGATTCGCCCAATGAGTCCTTGATATTTAGTCGTTTTCAGCCAATTTTCTGAATTTTTGAAAATGTCACTTTTTTGTGAAAATATCCACTAAATGAGGGAATAATATGTGTGAGAGTACCCCAGGAGAGTTCCAAATGTGTGTGGGTAGAATGTATATATCCCACGGGGGTAAAATTGAAAAAAGTTGAAATAATTTTTCTTTTGGACTTAGTCATTTTTCCGGTGTTTATCAGACTTTCAGATAGGGCAAATGTCAGTGAGCGTTCCGATTTCAGTTCCAGAGCGATTCGCGCAATGAGTCCTTGATATTTAGTCGTTTTCAGACAATTTTCTGGATTTTCGAAAATTTCACTTTTTTGTGAAAATATCCACTAAATGAGGGAATAATATGTGTGAGGGTACCCCAGGAGAGTTCCCAACGTGTGTGGGTAGAATATATATCCCACGGGGGTAAAATTGAAAAAAGGTGAAATAATTTTTCTTTTGGACTTAGTCATTTTTCCGGCGTTTATCAGACTTTCAGATAGGGCAAATGTCAGTGAGCGTTCAGATTTCAGTTCCAGAGCGATTCGCCCAATGAGTCCTTGATATTTAGTCGTTTTCAGCCAATTTCCTGGATTTTTGAAAATTTCACTTTTTTGTGAAAATATCCACTAAATGAGGGAATAATATGTGTGAGGGTACCCCAGGAGAGCTCCCAATGTGTTTGGGTAGAATATATATCCCACGGGGGTAAAATTGAAAAAAGTTGAAAAAATTTTTCTTTTGGACTGTCGTTTTTCCGGCGTTTATCAGACTTTCAGATAGGGCAAATGTCAGTGAGCGTTCCAATTTCAGTTCCAGAGCGATTCGCCCAATGAGTCCTTGATATTTAGTCATTTTCAGCCAATTTTCTGGATTTTCGAAAATATCACTTTTTTGTGAAAATATCCACTAAATGAGGGAATAATATGTGTGAGGGTACCCCAGGAGAGTTCCAAATGTGTGTGGGTAGAATATATATCCCACGGGGGTAAAATTGAAAAAAGTTGAAATAATTTTTCTTTTGGACTTAGTCATTTTTCCGGCGTTTATCAGACTTTCAGATAGGGCAAATGTCAGTGAGTGTTGCGATTTCAGTTCCAGAGCGATTCGCCCAATGAGTCCTTGATATTTAGTCGTTTTCAGCCAATTTTCTTGATTTTTGAAAATTTCACTTTTTTGTGCAAATATCCACTAAATGAGGGAATAATATGTGTGAGGGTACCCCAGGAGAGTTTCCAACGTGTGTGGGTAAAATATATATCCCACGGGGGTAAAATTGAAAAAAGTTGAAATAATTTTTCTTTTGGACTTAGTCATTTTTCCGGCGTTTATCAAACTTTCAGATAGGGCAAATGTCAGTGAGCGTTCCGATTTCAGTTCCAGAGCGATTCGCCCAATGAGTCCTTGATATTTAGTCGTTTTCAGCCAATTTTCTGGATTTTTGAAAATTTCACTTTTTTGTGAAAATATCCACTAAATGAGGGAATAATATGTGTGAGGGTACCCCAGGAGAGTTGCAAATGTGTGTGGATAGAATATATATCCCACGGGGGTAAAATTGAAAAAAGACGAAAAAAATTTTTTTTTGGACTTAGTCATTTTTCTGGCGTTTATCAGACTTTCAGATAGGGCAAATGTCAGTGAGCATTCCGATTTCCGTTCCAGAGTGATTCACCCAATGAGTCCTTGATATTTAGTCGTTTTCAGCCAATTTTCTGAATTTTTGAATATTTCACTTTTTTGTGAAAATATCCACTAAATGAGTGAATAATATGTGTGAGGGTACCCCAGGAGAGTTCCAAATGTGTGTGAGTAGAATATATATCCCACGGGGGTAAAATTGAAAAAAGTTGAAAAAAATTTTTTTTGGACTTACTCATTTTTCCGGCATTTATCAGACTTTCAGATAGGGGAAATGTCAGTGAGCGTTCCGATTTCAGTTCCAGAGCGATTCGCCCAATGAGTCCTTGATATTTAGTCGTTTTCAGCCAATTTTCAGAATTTTTGAAAATTTCACTTTTTTGTGAAAATATCCACTAAATGAGGGAATAATATGTGTGAGGGTACCCCAGGAGAGATCCCAACGTGTGTGGGTAGAATATATATCCCACGGGGTAAAATTGAAAAAGGTGAAATAATTTTTCTTTTGGACTTAGTCATTTTTCCGGCGTTTATCAGACTTTCAGATAGGACAAATGTCAGTGAGCGTTCAGATTTCAGTTCCAGAGCTATTCGCCCAATGAGTCCTTGATATTTAGTCGTTTTCAGCCAATTTTCTGGATTTTTGAAAATTTCACTTTTTTGTGAAAATATCCACTAAATGAGGGAATAATATGTGTGAGGGTACCCCAGGAGAGCTCCCAATGTGTTTGGGTAGAATATACATCCCACGGGGGTAAAATTGAAAAAAGTTGAAAAAATTTTTCTTTTGGACTAAGTCATTTTTCCGGCGTTTATCAGACTTTCAGAGAGGGCAAATGTCAGTGAGCGTTCCAATTTCAGTTCCAGAGCGATTCGCGCAATGAGTCCTTGATATTTAGTCGTTTTCAGACAATTTTCTGGATTTTCGAAAATTTCACTTTTTTGTGAAAATATCCACTAAATGAGGGAATAATATGTGTGAGGGTACCCCAGGAGAGTTCCCAACGTGTGTGGGTAGAATATATATCCCACGGGGGTAAAATTGAAAAAAGGTGAAATAATTTTTCTTTTGGACTTAGTCATTTTTCCGGCGTTTATCAGACTTTAAGATAGGGCAAATGTCAGTGAGCGTTCAGATTTCAGTTCCAGAGCGATTCGCCCAATGAGTTCTTGATATTTAGTCGTTTTCAGCCAATTTCCTGGATTTTTGAAAATTTCACTTTTTTGTGAAAATATCCACTAAATGAGGGAATAATATGTGTGAGGGTACCCCAGGAGAGCTCCCAATGTGTTTGGGTAGAATATATATCCCACGGGGGTAAAATTGAAAAAAGTTGAAAAAATTTTTCTTTTGGACTGTCGTTTTTCCGGCGTTTATCAGACTTTCAGATAGGGCAAATGTCAGTGAGCGTTCCAATTTCAGTTCCAGAGCGATTCGCCCAATGAGTCCTTGATATTTAGTCATTTTTAGCCAATTTTCTGGATTTTCGAAAATATCACTTTTTTGTGAAAATATCCACTAAATGAGGGAATAATATGTGTGAGGGTACCCCAGGAGAGTTCCAAATGTGTGTGGGTAGAATATATATCCCACGGGGGTAAAATTGAAAAAAGTTGAAATAATTTTTCTTTTGGACTTAGTCATTTTTCCGGCGTTTATCAGACTTTCAGATAGGGCAAATGTCAGTGAGTGTTGCGATTTCAGTTCCAGAGCGATTCGCCCAATGAGTCCTTGATATTTAGTCGTTTTCAGCCAATTTTCTTGATTTTTGAAAATTTCACTTTTTTGTGAAAATATCCACTAAATGAGGGAATAATATGTGTGAGGGTACCCCAGGAGAGTTTCCAACGTGTGTGGGTAAAATATATATCCCACGGGGGTAAAATTGAAAAAAGTTGAAATAATTTTTCTTTTGGACTTAGTCATTTTTCTGGCGTTTATCAGACTTTCAGATAGGGGAAATGTCAGTGAGCGTTCCGATTTCAGTTCCAGAGCGATTCGCCCAATGAGTCCTTGATATTTAGTCGTTTTCAGCCAATTTTCAGAATTTTTGAAAATTTCCCTTTTTTTGAAAATATCCCCTAAATGAGGGAATAATATGTGTGAGGGTACCCCAGGAGAGATCCCAACGTGTGTGGGTAGAATATTTATCCCACGGGGGTAAAATTGAAAATGGTGAAATAATTTTTCTTTTGGACTTAGTCATTTTTCCGGCGTTTATCAGACTTTCAGATAGGAAAAATGTCAGTGAGCATTCAGATTTCAGTTCCAGAGCTATTCGCCCAATGAGTCCTTGATATTTAGTCGTTTTCAACCAATTTTCTGGATTTTTGAAAATTTCACTTTTTTGTGAAAATATCCACTAAATGAGGGAATAATATGTGTGAGGGTACCCCAGGAGAGCTCCCAATGTGTTTGGGTAGAATATACATCCCACGGGGGTAAAATTGAAAAAAGTTGAAAAAATTTTTCTTTTGGACTAAGTCATTTTTCCGGCATTTATCAGACTTTCAGATAGGGCAAATGTCAGTGAGCGTTCCAATTTCAGTTCCAGAGCGATTCGCCCAATGAGTCCTTGATATTTAGTCGTTTTCAGCCAATTTTCTGAATTTTTGAATATTTCACTTTTTTGTGAAAATATCCACTAAATGAGTGAATAATATGTGTGAGGGTACCCCAGGAGAGTTCCAAATGTGTGTGAGTAGAATATATATCCCACGGGGGTAAAATTGAAAAAAGTTGAAAAAAATTTTTTTTGGACTTACTCATTTTTCCGGCATTTATCAGACTTTCAGATAGGGGAAATGTCAGTGAGCGTTCCGATTTCAGTTCCAGAGCGATTCGCCCAATGAGTCCTTGATATTTAGTCGTTTTCAGCCAATTTTCAGAATTTTTGAAAATTTCACTTTTTTGTGAAAATATCCACTAAATGAGGGAATAATATGTGTGAGGGTACCCCAGGAGAGATCCCAACGTGTGTGGGTAGAATATATATCCCACGGGGTAAAATTGAAAAAGGTGAAATAATTTTTCTTTTGGACTTAGTCATTTTTCCGGCGTTTATCAGACTTTCAGATAGGACAAATGTCAGTGAGCGTTCAGATTTCAGTTCCAGAGCTATTCGCCCAATGAGTCCTTGATATTTAGTCGTTTTCAGCCAATTTTCTGGATTTTTGAAAATTTCACTTTTTTGTGAAAATATCCACTAAATGAGGGAATAATATGTGTGAGGGTACCCCAGGAGAGCTCCCAATGTGTTTGGGTAGAATATACATCCCACGGGGGTAAAATTGAAAAAAGTTGAAAAAATTTTTCTTTTGGACCAAGTCATTTTTCCGGCATTTATCAGACTTTCAGATAGGGCAAATGTCAGTGAGCGTTCCAATTTCAGTTCCAGAGCGATTCGCCCAATGAGTCCTTGATATTTAGTCGTTTTCAGCCAATTTTCTGAATTTTTGAAAATGTCACTTTTTTGTGAAAATATCCACTAAATGAGGGAATAAAATGTGTGAGGGTACCCCAGGAGAGTTCCAAATGTGTGTGGGTAGAATATATATCTCCACGGGGGTAAAATTGAAAAAAGTTGAAAAAATTTTTCTTTTGGACTAAGTCATTTTTCCGGCGTTTATCAGACTTTCAGATAGGGCAAATGTCAGTGAGCGTTCCAATTTCAGTTCCAGAGCGATTCGCCCAATGAGTCCTTGATATTTAGTCGTTTTCAGCCAATTTTCTGGATTTTTGAAAATTTCACTTTTTTGCGAAAATATCCACTAAATGAGGGAATAATATGTGTGAGGGTACCCCAGGAGAGTTCCCAACGTGTGTTGGTAGAATATATATCCCACGGGGGTAAAATTGAAAAAAGGTGAAATAATTTTTCTTTTGGACTAAGTCATTTTTCCGGCGTTTATCAGACTTTCAGATAGGGCAAATGTCAGTGAGCGTTCCAATTTCAGTTCCAGAGCGATTCGCCCAATGAGTCCTTGATATTTAGTCGTTTTCAGCCAATTTTCTGGATTTTTGAAAATTTCACTTTTTTGTGAAAATATCCACTAAATGAGGGAATAATATGTGTGAGGGTACCCCAGGAGAGTTCCCAACGTGTGTTGGTAGAATATATATCCCACGGGGGTAAAATTGAAAAAAGTTGAAAAAATTTTTCTTTTGGACTTAGTCATTTTTCCGGCGTTTATCAGACTTTCAGATAGGGCAAATGTCAGTGAGCGTTCCGATTTCAGTTCCAGAGCGATTCGCCCAATGAGTCCTTGATATTTAGTCGTTTTCAGCCAATTTTCTGAATTTTTGAAAATTTCACTTTTTTGTGAAAATATCCACTAAATGAGGGAATAATATGTGTGAGGGTACCCCAGGAGAGCTCACAATGTGTTTGGGTAGAATATATATCCCACGGGGGTAAAATTGAAAAAAGTTAAAAAAAAATTTTTTTTTGGACTTAGTCATTTTTCCGGCGTTTATCAGACTTTCAGATAGGGCAAATGTCAGTGAGCGTTCAGATTTCAGTTCCAGAGCGATTCGCCCAATGAGTCCTTGATATTTAGTCGTTTTCAGCAAATTTTCTGGATTTTTGAAAATTTCACTTTTTTGTGAAAATATCCACTAAATGAGGGAATAATATGTGTGAGGGTACCCCAGGAGAGTTCCCAACGTGTGTTGGTAGAATATATATCCCACGGGGGTAAAATTGAAAAAAGTTGAAAAAATTTTTCTTTTGGACTAAGTCATTTTTCCGTCGTTTATAAGATAGGGCAAATGTCAGTGAGCGTTCCAATTTCAGTTCCAGAGCGATTCGCTCAATGAGTCCTTGATATATAGTCGTTTTCAACCAATTTTCTGAATTTTTGAAAATGTCACTTTTTTGTGAAAATATCCACTAAATGAGGGAATAATATGTGTGAGGGTACCCCAGGAGAGTTCCCAATGTGTGTGGGTAGAATATATATCCCACGGGGGTAAAATTGAAATAAGTTGAAATAATTTTTCTTTTGGACTTAGTCATTTTTCCGGCGTTTATCAGACTTTCAGATAGGGCAAATGTCATTGAGCGTTTCGATTTCAGTTCCAGAGCGATTCGCCCAATGAGTCCTTGATATTTAGTTGTTTTCAGCCAATTTTCTTGATTTTTGAAAATTTCACTTTTTTGTGAAAATATCCACTAAATGAGGGAATAATATGTGTGAGGGTACCCCAGGAGAGTTCCAAATGTGTGTGGGTAGAATATATATCCCACGGGGTAAAATTGAAAAAAGTTTAAATAATTTTTCTTTTGGACTTAGTCATTTTTCCGGCGTTTATCAGACTTTCAGATAGGGCAAATGTCAGTGAGCGTTCCGATTTCAGTTCCAGAGCGATTCGCGCAATGAGTCCTTGATATTTAGTCGTTTTCAGCCAATTTTCTGGATTTTTGAAAATTTCACTTTTTTGTGAAAATATCCACTAAATGAGGGAATAACATGTGTGAGGGTACCCCAGGAGAGCTCCCAATGTGTTTGGGTAGAATATATATCCCACGGGGGTAAAATTGAAAAAAGTTGAAAAAATTTTTCTTTTGGACTAAGTCATTTTTCCGTCGTTTATCAGACTATCAGATAGGGCAAATGTCAGTGAGCGTTCCAATTTCAGTTCCAGAGCGATTCGCTCAATGAGTCCTTGATATTTAGTCGTTTTCAACCAAGTTTCTGAATTTTTGAAAATGTCACTTTTTTGTGAAAATATCCACTAAATGAGGGAATAATATGTGTGAGGGTACCCCAGGAGAGTTCCCAATGTGTGTGGGTAGAATATATATCCCACGGGGGTAAAATTGAAATAAGTTGAAATAATTTTTCTTTTGGACTTAGTCATTTTTCCGGCGTTTATCAGACTTTCAGATAGGGTAAATGTCATTGAGCATTTCGATTTCAGTTCCAGAGCGATTCGCCCAATGAGTCCTTGATATTTAGTTGTTTTCAGCCAATTTTCTGGATTTTTGAAAATTTCACTTTTTTGTGAAAATATCCACTAAATGAGGGAATAATATGTGTGAGGGTACCCCAGGAGAGTTCCAAATGTGTGTGGGTAGAATATATATCCCACAGGGGTAAAATTGAAAAAAGTTGAAAAAATTTTTCTTTTGGACTTAGTCATTTTTCCGGCGTTTATCAGACTTTCAGATAGGGCAAATGTCAGTGAGCGTTCCGATTTCAGTTCCTGAGTGATTCGCCCAATGAGTCCTTGATATTTAGTCATTTTTAGCCAATTTTCTGGATTTTTGAAAATTTCACTTTTTTGTGAAAATATCCACTAAATGAGGGAATAATATGTGTGAGGGTACCCCAGGAGAGCTCCCAATGTGTTTGGGTAGAATATATATCCCACGGGGGTAAAATTGAAAAAAGTTGAAAAAATTTTTCTTTTGGACTAAGTCATTTTTCCGTCGTTTATCAGACTATCAGATAGGGCAAATGTCAGTGAGCGTTCCAATTTCAGTTCCAGAGTGATTCGCTCAATGAGTCCTTGATATTTAGTCGTTTTCAACCAAGTTTCTGAATTTTTGAAAATGTCACTTTTTTGTGAAAATATCCACTAAATGAGGGAATAATATGTGTGAGGGTACCCCAGGAGAGTTCCCAATGTGTGTGGGTAGAATATATATCCCACGGGGGTAAAATTGAAATAAGTTGAAATAATTTTTCTTTTGGACTTAGTCATTTTTCCGGCGTTTATCAGACTTTCAGATAGGGCAAATGTCATTGAGCGTTTCGATTTCAGTTCCAGAGCGATTCGCCCAATGAGTCCTTGATATTTAGTTGTTTTCAGCCAATTTTCTGGATTTTTGAAATTTCACTTTTTTGTGAAAATATCCACTAAATGAGGGAATAATATGTGTGAGGGTACCCCAGGAGAGTTCCAAATGTGTGTGGGTAGAATATATATCCCACGGGGGTAAAATTGAAAAAAGTTTAAATAATTTTTCTTTTGGACTTAGTCATTTTTCCGGCGTTCATCAGACTTTCAGATAGGGCAAATGTCAGTGAGCGTTCCGATTTCAGTTCCAGAGCGATTCGCGCAATGAGTCCTTGATATTTAGTCGTTTTCAGCCAATTTTCTGGATTTTTGAAAATTTCACTTTTTTGTGAAAATATCCACTAAAGAGGGAATAATATGTGTGAGGGTACCTCAGGAGAGTTCCCAATGTGTGTGGGTAGAATATATATCCCACAGGGGTAAAATTGAAAAAAGTTGAAAAAATTTTTCTTTTGGACTTAGTCATTTTTCCGGCGTTTATCAGACTTTCAGATAGGGCAAATGTCAGTGAGCGTTCCGATTTCAGTTCCAGAGTGATTCGCCCAATGAGTCCTTGATATTTAGTCATTTTCAGCCAATTTTCTGGATTTTTAAAAATTTCACTTTTTTGTGAAAATATCCACTAAATGAGGGAATAATATGTGTGAGGGTACCCCAGGAGAGCTCCCAATGTGTTTGGGTAGAATATATATCCCACGGGGGTAAAATTGAAAAAAGTGGGAAAAAAAAAATTTTTTGGACTTAGTAATTTTTCCGGCGTTTATCAGACTTTCAGATAGGGCAAATGTCAGTGAGCGTTCCGATTTCAGTTCCAGAGCGATTCGCCCAATGAGTCCTTGATATTTAGTCGTTTTCAGCCAATTTTCTGGATTTTTAAAATTTGACTTTTTTGTGAAAATATCCACTAAATGAGGGAATAATATGTGTGAGGGTACCCCAGGAGAGTTCCAAATGTGTGTGGGTAGAATATATATCCCACGGGGGTAAAATTGAAAAAAATCGAAAAAAAGTTTTTTTTGGACTTACTCATTTTTCCGGCGTTTATCAGACTTTCAGATAGGGGAAATGTGGGTGAGCGTTCCGATTTCAGTTCCAGAGCGATTCGCCCAATGAGTCCTAGATATTTAGTCGTTTTCAGCCAATTTTCTGAATTTTTGAAAATTTCACTTTTTTGTGAAAATATCCACTAAATGAGGGAATAATATGTGTGAGGGTACCCCAGGATAGTTCCCAATGTGTGTGGGTAGAATATATATCCCACGGGGGTAAAATTGAAAAAAGTTGAAATAATTTTTCTTTTGGACTTAGTCATTTTTCCGGCGTTTATCAGACTTTCAGATAGGGCAAATGTCAGTGAGCGTTCCAATTTCAGTTCCAGAGCGATTCGCCCAATGAGTCCTTGATATTTAGTCGTTTTCAGCCAATTTTCTGGATTTTTGAAAATTTGACTTTTTTGTGAAAATATCCACTAAATGAGGGAATAATATGTGTGAGGGTACCCCAGGAGAGTTCCAAATGTGTGTGGGTAGAATATATATCCCACGGGGGTAAAATTGAAAAAAATCGAAAAAAAGTTTTTTTTGGACTTACTCATTTTTCCGGCGTTCATCAGACTTTCAGATAGGGGAAATGTCGGTGAGTGTTCCGATTTCAGTTCCAGAGCGATTCGCCCAATGAGTCCTTGATATTTAGTCATTTTCAGCCAATTTTCTGAATTTTTGAAAATGTCACTTTTTTGTGAAAATATCCACTAAATGAGGGAATAATATTGTGAGGGTACCCCAGGAGAGTTCCAAATGTGTGTGGGTAGAATATATATCCCACGGGGGTAAAATTGAAAAAAGTTGAAATAATTTTTCTTTTGGACTTAGTCATTTTTCCGGCGTTTATCAGACTTTCAGATAGGGCAAATGTCATTGAGCGTTCCGATTTCAGTTCCAGAGTGATTCGCCCAATGAGCCCTTGATATTTAGTCGTTTTCAGCCAATTTTCTGGATTTTTGAAAATTTCACTTTTTTGTGAAAATATCCACTAAATGAGGGAATAATATGTGTGAGGGTACCCCAGGAGAGTTCCCAACGTGTGTGGGTAGAATATATATCCCACGGGGGTAAAATTGAAAAAAATTGAAAAAAAAGTTTTTTTTGGACTTAGTAATTTTTCCGGCGTTTTCAGACTTTCAGATAGGGGAAATGTCGGTGAGCGTTCCGATTTCAGTTCCAGAGCGATTCGCCCAATGAGTCCTTGATATTTAGTCATTTTCAGCCAATTTTCTGAATTTTTGAAAATGTCACTTTTTTGTGAAAATACCCACTAAATGAGGGAATAATATTGTGAGGGTACCCCAGGAGAGTTCCAAATGTGTGTGGGTAGAATATATATCCCACGGGGGTAAAATTGAAAAAAGTGGGAAAAAAATTTTTTTTTGGACTTAGTCATTTTTCCGGCGTTTATCAGACTTTCAGATAGGGCAAATGTCAGTGAGCGTTCCGATTTCAGTTCCAGAGCGATTCGCCCAATGAGTCCTTGATATTTAGTCGTTTTCAGCCAATTTTCTGAATTTTTGAAAATTTCACTTTTTTGTGAAAATATCCACTAAATGAGGGAATAATATGTGTGAGGGTACCCCAGGAGAGTTCCCAATGTGTGTGGGTAGAATATATATCCCACGGGGGTAAAATTGAAAAAAGTTGAAATAATTTTTCTTTTGGACTTAGTCATTTTTCCGGCGTTTATCAGACTTTCAGATAGGGCAAATGTCATTGAGCGTTCCGATTTCAGTTCCAGAGTGATTCGCCCAATGAGCCCTTGATATTTAGTCGTTTTCAGCCAATTTTCTGGATTTTTGAAAATTTGACTTTTTTGTGAAAATATCCACTAAATTAGGGAATAATATGTGTGAGGGTACCCCAGGAGAGTTCCCAACGTGTGTGGGTAGAATATATATCCCACGGGGGTAAAATTGAAAAAAATCGAAAAAAAGTTTTTTTTGGACTTACTCATTTTTCCGGCGTTCATCAGACTTTTAGATAGGGCAAATGTGGGTGAGCGTTCCGATTTCAGTTCCAGAGCGATTCGCCCAATGAGTCCTTGATATTTAGTCATTTTCAGCCAATTTTCAGAATTTTTGAAAATGTCACTTTTTTGTGAAAATATCCACTAAATTAGGGAATAATATTGTGAGGGTACCCCAGGAGAGTTCCAAATGTGTGTGGGTAGAATATATATCCCACGGGGGTAAAATTGAAAAAAGTTGAAATAATTTTTCTTTTGGACTTAGTCATTTTTCCGGCGTTTATCAGACTTTCAGATAGGGCAAATGTCAGTGAGCGTTCCAATTTCAGTTCCAGAGCGATTCGCCCAATGAGTCCTTGATATTTAGTCGTTTTCAGCCAATTTTCTGGATTTTCGAAAATTTCACTTTTTTGTGAAAATATCCGCTAAATGAGGGAATAATATGTGTGAGGGTACCCCAGGAGAGTTCCCAACGTGTGTGGGTAGAATATATATCCCACGGGGGTAAAATTGAAAAAAGTTGAAGTAATTTTTCTTTTGGACTTAGTCATTTTTCCGGCGTTTATCAGACTTTCAGATAGGGCAAATGTCAGTGAGCGTTCCAATTTCAGTTCCAGAGCGATTCGCCCAATGAGTCCTTGATATTTAGTCGTTTTCAGCCAATTTTCTGGATTTTTGAAAATTTGACTTTTTTGTGAAGATATCCACTAAATGAGGGAATAATATGTGTGAGGGTACCCCAGGAGAGTTCCAAATGTGTGTGGGTAGAATATATATCCCACGGGGGTAAAATTGAAAAAAGTTAAAAAAAAATTTTTTTTGGACTTAGTCATTTTTCCGGCGTTTATCAGACTTTCAGATAGGGCAAATGTCAGTAAGCGTTCCGATTTCAGTTCCAGAGCGATTCGCCCAATGAGTCCTAGATATTTAGTCGTTTTCAGCCAATTTTCTGAATTTTTGAAAATTTCACTTTTTTGTGAAAATATCCACTAAATGAGGGAATAATATGTGTGAGGGTACCCCAGGAGAGTTCCCAACGTGTGTGGGTAGAATATATATCCCACGGGGGTAAAATTGAAAAAAATTGAAAAAAAAGTTTTTTTTGGACTTACTCATTTTTCCGGCGTTTATCAGACTTTCAGATAGGGGAAATGTGGGTGAGCGTTCCGATTTCAGTTCCAGAGCGATTCGCCCAATGAGTCCTTGATATTTAGTCATTTTCAGCCAATTTTCTGAATTTTTGAAAATGTCACTTTTTTGTGAAAATATCCACTAAATTAGGGAATAATATTGTGAGGGTACCCCAGGAGAGTTCCAAATGTGTGTGGGTAGTATATATATCCCACGGGGGTAAAATTGAAAAAAGTTAAAAAAAAATTTTTTTTGGACTTAGTCATTTTTCCGGCGTTTATCAGACTTTCAGATAGGGCAAATGTCAGTAAGCGTTCCGATTTCAGTTCCAGAGCGATTCGCCCAATGAGTCCTTGATATTTAGTCATTTTCAGCCAATTTTCTGAATTTTTGAAAATGTCACTTTTTTGTGAAAATACCCACTAAATGAGGGAATAATATTGTGAGGGTACCCCAGGAGAGTTCCAAATGTGTGTGGGTAGAATATATATCCCACGGGGGTAAAATTGAAAAAAGTTAAAAAAAAATTTTTTTTGGACTTAGTCATTTTTCCGGCGTTTATCAGACTTTCAGATAGGGCAAATGTCAGTAAGCGTTCCGATTTCAGTTCCAGAGCGATTCGCCCAATGAGTTCTAGATATTTAGTCGTTTTCAGCCAATTTTCTGAATTTTTGAAAATTTCACTTTTTTGTGAAAATATCCACTAAATGAGGGAATAATATGTGTGAGGGTACCCCAGGATAGTTCCCAATGTGTGTGGGTAGAATATATATCCCACGGGGGTAAAATTGAAAAAAGTTGAAATAATTTTTCTTTTGGACTTAGTCATTTTTCCGGCGTTTATCAGACTTTCAGATAGGGCAAATGTCAGTGAGCGTTCCAATTTCAGTTCCAGAGCGATTCGCCCAATGAGTCCTTGATATTTAGTCGTTTTCAGCCAATTTTCTGGATTTTCGAAAATTTCACTTTTTTGTGAAAATATCCGCTAAATGAGGGAATAATATGTGTGAGGGTACCCCAGGAGAGTTCCAAATGTGTGTGGGTAGAATATATATCCCACGGGGGTAAAATTGAAAAAAGTTGAAGTAATTTTTCTTTTGGACTTAGTCATTTTTCCGGCGTTTATCAGACTTTCAGATAGGGCAAATGTCAGTGAGCGTTCCAATTTCAGTTCCAGAGCGATTCGCCCAATGAGTCCTTGATATTTAGTCGTTTTCAGCCAATTTTCTGGATTTTTGAAAATTTGACTTTTTTGTGAAGATATCCACTAAATGAGGGAATAATATGTGTGAGGGTACCCCAGGAGAGTTCCAAATGTGTGTGGGTAGAATATATATCCCACGGGGGTAAAATTGAAAAAAGTTAAAAAAAAATTTTTTTTGGACTTAGTCATTTTTCCGGCGTTTATCAGACTTTCAGATAGGGCAAATGTCAGTAAGCGTTCCGATTTCAGTTCCAGAGCGATTCGCACAATGAGTCCTAGATATTTAGTCGTTTTCAGCCAATTTTCTGAATTTTTGAAAATTTCACTTTTTTGTGAAAATATCCACTAAATGAGGGAATAATATGTGTGAGGGTACCCCAGGATAGTTCCCAATGTGTGTGGGTAGAATATATATCCCACGGGGGTAAAATTGAAAAAAATCGAAAAAAAGTTTTTTTTGGACTTACTCATTTTTCCGGCGTTTTCAGACTTTCAGATAGGGGAAATGTCGGTGAGCGTTCCGATTTCAGTTCCAGAGCGATTCGCCCAATGAGTCCTTGATATTTAGTCATTTTCAGCCAATTTTCTGAATTTTTGAAAATGTCACTTTTTTGTGAAAATACCCACTAAATGAGGGAATAATATTGTGAGGGTACCACAGGAGAGTTCCAAATGTGTGTGGGTAGAATATATATCCCACGGGGGTAAAATTGAAAAAAGTGGGAAAAAAATTTTTTTTTGGACTTAGTCATTTTTCCGGCGTTTATCAGACTTTCAGATAGGGCAAATGTCAGTGAGCGTTCTGATTTCAGTTCCAGAGCGATTCGCCCAATGAGTCCTTGATATTTAGTCGTTTTCAGCCAATTTTCTGAATTTTTGAAAATTTCACTTTTTTGTGAAAATATCCACTAAATGAGGGAATAATATGTGTGAGGGTACCCCAGGAGAGTTCCCAATGTGTGTGGGTAGAATATATATCCCACGGGGGTAAAATTGAAAAAAGTTGAAATAATTTTTCTTTTGGACTTAGTCATTTTTCCGGCGTTTATCAGACTTTCAGATAGGGCAAATGTCATTGAGCGTTCCGATTTCAGTTCCAGAGTGATTCGCCCAATGAGCCCTTGATATTTAGTCGTTTTCAGCCAATTTTCTGGATTTTTGAAAATTTGACTTTTTTGTGAAAATATCCACTAAATGAGGGAATAATATGTGTGAGGGTACCCCAGGAGAGTTCCCAACGTGTGTGGGTAGAATATATATCCCACGGGGGTAAAATTGAAAAAAATCGAAAAAAAGTTTTTTTTGGACTTACTCATTTTTCCGGCGTTTATCAGACTTTTAGATAGGGGAAATGTGGGTGAGCGTTCCGATTTCAGTTCCAGAGCGATTCGCCCAATGAGTCCTTGATATTTAGTCATTTTCAGCCAATTTTCAGAATTTTTGAAAATGTCACTTTTTTGTGAAAATATCCACTAAATGAGGGAATAATATTGTGAGGGTACCCCAGGAGAGTTCCAAATGTGTGTGGGTAGAATATATATCCCACGGGGGTAAAATTGAAAAAAGTTAAAAAAAAATTTTTTTTGGACTTAGTCATTTTTCCGGCGTTTATCAGACTTTCAGATAGGGCAAATGTCAGTAAGCGTTCCGATTTCAGTTCCAGAGCGATTCGCCCAATGAGTCCTAGATATTTAGTCGTTTTCAGCCAATTTTCTGAATTTTTGAAAATTTCACTTTTTTGTGAAAATATCCACTAAATGAGGGAATAATATGTGTGAGGGTACCCGAGGATAGTTCCCAATGTGTGTGGGTAGAATATATATCCCACGGGGGTAAAATTGAAAAAAGTTGAAATAATTTTTCTTTTGGACTTAGTCATTTTTCCGGCGTTTATCAGACTTTCAGATAGGGCAAATGTCAGTGAGCGTTCCAATTTCAGTTCCAGAGCATTCGCCCAATGAGTCCTTGATATTTAGTCGTTTTCAGCCAATTTTCTGGATTTTCGAAAATTTCACTTTTTTGTGAAAATATCCGCTAAATGAGGGAATAATATGTGTGAGGGTACCCCAGGAGAGTTCCCAACGTGTGTGGGTAGAATATATATCCCACGGGGGTAAAATTGAAAAAAGTTGAAATAATTTTTCTTTTGGACTTAGTCATTTTTCCGGCGTTTATCAGACTTTCAGATAGGGCAAAGGTCAGTGAGCGTTCCGATTTCAGTTCCAGAATGATTCGCCCAATGAGTCCTTGATATTTAGTCGTTTTCAGCCAATTTTCAGAATTTTTGAAAATTTCACTTTTTTGTGAAAATATCCACTAAATGAGGGAATAATATGTGTGACGGTACCCCAGGAGAGTTCCAAATGTGTGTGGGTAGAATATATATCCCACGGGGTAAAATTGAAAAAAGTTGAAATAATTTTTCTTTTGGACTTAGTCATTTTTCCGGCGTTTATCAGACTTTCAGATAGGGCAAATGTCAGTGAGCGTTCCGATTTCAGTTCCAGAGCGATTCGCCCAATGAGTCCTTGATATTTAGTCGTTTTCAGCCAATTTCCTGGATTTTTGAAAATTTCACTTTTCTGTGAAAATATCCACTAAATGAGGGAATAATATGTGTGAGGGTACCCCAGGAGAGTTCCCAATGTGTGTGAGTAGAATATATATCCCACGGGGGTAAAATTGATAGTTTAAAAAATTTTTCTTTTGGACTTAGTCATTTTTCCGGCGTTTATCAGACTGTCAGATAGGGAAAATGTGAGTGAGCGTTCCAATTTCAGTTCCAGAGCGATTCGCCCAATGAGTCCTTGATATTTAGTCGTTTTCAGCCAATTTTCTAATTTTTTAAAATTTCACTTTTTTGTGAAAATATCCACTAAATGAGGGAATAATATGTGTGAGGGTACCCCAGGAGAGCTCCCAATGTGTTTGGGTAGAATATATATCCCACGGGGGTAAAATTGAAAAAAGTTGAAATAACTTTTCTTTTGGACTTTGTCATTTTTCCGGCGTTTATCAGACTTTCAGATAGGGCAAATGTCAGTGAGCGTTCCGATTTCAGTTCCAGAGCGATTCGCCCGATGAGTCCTTGATATTTAGTCGTTTTCAGCCAATTTTCTGGATTTTTGAAAATTTCACTTTTTTGTGAAAATGTCCACTAAATGAGGGAATAATATGTGTGAGGGTACCCCAGGAGAGCTCCCAATGTGTGTGGGTAGAATATATATTCCACGGGGGTAAAATTGAAAAAAGTTGAAAAAAAATTATTTTTTTGCTTAGTCATTTTTCCGGCGTTTATCAGACTTTCAGATAGGGCAAAGGTCAGTGAGAGTTCCGATTTCAGTTCCAGAGCGATTCGCCCAATGAGTCCTTGATATTTAGTCGTTTTCAGCCAATTTCCTGGATTTTCGAAAATTTCACTTTTTTGTGAAAATATCCACTAAATGAGGGAATAATATGTGTGAGGGTACCCCAGGAGAGTTCCCAATGTGTGTGGGTAGAATATATATCCCACGGGGGTAAAATTGATAGTTTAAAAATTTTTTCTTTTGGACTTAGTCATTTTTCCGGCGTTTATCAGACTTTCAGATAGGGCAAATGTCAGTGAGCGTTCCAATTTCAGTTCCAGAGCGATTCGCCCAATGAGTCCTTGATATTTAGTCGTTTTCAGCCAATTTTCTGGATTTTCAAAAATTTCACTTTTTTGTGAAAATATCCGCTAAATGAGGGAATAATATGTGTGAGGGTACCCCAGGAGAGTTCCAAACGTGTGTGGGTAGAATATATATCCCACGGGGGTAAAATTGAAAAAAGTTGAAATAATTTTTCTTTTGGACTTAGTCATTTTTCCGGCGTTTATCAGACTTTCAGATAGGGCAAATGTCAGTGAGCGTTCCGATTTCAGTTCCAGAGCGATTCGCCCAATGAGTCCTTGATATTTAGTCGTTTTCAGCCAATTTTCTGAATTTTTGAAAATTTCACTTTTTTGTGAAAATATCCACTAAATGAGGGAATAATATGTGTGAGGGTGCCCCAGGAGAGTTCCCAATGTGTGTGGGTAGAATATATATCCCACAGGGGTAAAATTGAAAAAAGTTTAAATAATTTTTCTTTTGGACTTAGTCATTTTTCCGGCGTTTATCAGACTTTCAGATAGGGCAAATGTCAGTGAGCGTTCCAATTTCAGTTCCAGAGCGATTCGCCCAATGAGTCCTTGATATTTAGTCGTTTTCAGCCAATTTCCTGGATTTTTGAAAATTTGACTTTTTTGTGAAGATATCCACTAAATGAGGGAATAATATGTGTGAGGGTACCCCAGGAGAGTTCCAAATGTGTGTGGGTAGAATATATATCCCACGGGGGTAAAATTGAAAAAAATCGAAAAAAAGTTTTTTTTGGACTTACTCATTTTTCCGGCGTTTTCAGACTTTCAGATAGGGGAAATGTCTGTGAGCGTTCCGATTTCAGTTCCAGAGCGATTCGCCCAATGAGTCCTTGATATTTAGTCATTTTCAGCCAATTTTCTGAATTTTTGAAAATGTCACTTTTTTGTGAAAATACCCACTAAATGAGGGAATAATATTGTGAGGGTACCCCAGGAGAGTTCCAAATGTGTGTGGGTAGAATATATATCCCACGGGGGTAAAATTGAAAAAAGTTAAAAAAAAATTTTTTTTGGACTTAGTCATTTTTCCGGCGTTTATCAGACTTTCAGATAGGGCAAATGTCAGTAAGCGTTCCGATTTCAGTTCCAGAGCGATTCGCCCAATGAGTCCTAGATATTTAGTCGTTTTCAGCCAATTTTCTGAATTTTTGAAAATTTCACTTTTTTGTGAAAATATCCACTAAATGAGGGAATAATATGTGTGAGGGTACCCCAGGATAGTTCCCAATGTGTGTGGGTAGAATATATATCCCACGGGGGTAAAATTGAAAAAAGTTGAAATAATTTTTCTTTTTGGACTTAGTCATTTTTCCGGCGTTTATCAGACTTTCAGATAGGGCAAATGTCAGTGAGCGTTCCAATTTCAGTTCCAGAGCATTCGCCCAATGAGTCCTTGATATTTAGTCGTTTTCAGCCAATTTTCTGGATTTTCGAAAATTTCACTTTTTTGTGAAAATATCCGCTAAATGAGGGAATAATATGTGTGAGGGTACCCCAGGAGAGTTCCCAACGTGTGTGGGTAGAATATATATCCCACGGGGGTAAAATTGAAAAAAGTTGAAATAATTTTTCTTTTGGACTTAGTCATTTTTCCGGCGTTTATCAGACTTTCAGATAGGGCAAAGGTCAGTGAGCGTTCCGATTTCAGTTCCAGAATGATTCGCCCAATGAGTCCTTGATATTTAGTCGTTTTCAGCCAATTTTCAGAATTTTTGAAAATTTCACTTTTTTGTGAAAATATCCACTAAATGAGGGAATAATATGTGTGACGGTACCCCAGGAGAGTTCCAAATGTGTGTGGGTAGAATATATATCCCACGGGGTAAAATTGAAAAAAGTTGAAATAATTTTTCTTTTGGACTTAGTCATTTTTCCGGCGTTTATCAGACTTTCAGATAGGGCAAATGTCAGTGAGCGTTCCGATTTCAGTTCCAGAGCGATTCGCCCAATGAGTCCTTGATATTTAGTCGTTTTCAGCCAATTTCCTGGATTTTTGAAAATTTCACTTTTCTGTGAAAATATCCACTAAATGAGGGAATAATATGTGTGAGGGTACCCCAGGAGAGTTCCCAATGTGTGTGAGTAGAATATATATCCCACGGGGGTAAAATTGATAGTTTAAAAAATTTTTCATTTGGACTTAGTCATTTTTCCGGCGTTTATCAGACTGTCAGATAGGGAAAATGTCAGTGAGCGTTCCAATTTCAGTTCCAGAGCGATTCGCCCAATGAGTCCTTGATATTTAGTCGTTTTCAGCCAATTTTCTGAATTTTTGAAAATTTCACTTTTTTGTGAAAATATCCACTAAATGAGGGAATAATATGTGTGAGGGTACCCCAGGAGAGTTCCCAATGTGTGTGGGTAGAATATATATCCCACGGGGGTAAAATTGAAAAAAGTTGAAATAATTTTTCTTTTGGACTTAGTCATTTTTCCGGCGTTTATCAGACTTTCAGATAGGGCAAATGTCATTGAGCGTTCCGATTTCAGTTCCAGAGTGATTCGCCCAATGAGCCCTTGATATTTAGTCGTTTTCAGCCAATTTTCTGGATTTTTGAAAATTTCACTTTTTTGTGAAAATATCCACTAAATGAGGGAATAATATGTGTGAGGGTACCCCAGGAGAGTTCCCAACATGTGTGGGTAGAATATATATCCCACGGGGGTAAAATTGAAAAAAGTTGAAATAATTTTTCTTTTGGACTTAGCCATTTTTCCGGCGTTTATCAGACTTTCAGATAGGGCAAAGGTCAGTGAGCGTTCCGATTTCAGTTCCAGAATGATTCGCCCAATGAGTCCTTGATATTTAGTCGTTTTCAGCCAATTTTCAGAATTTTTGAAAATTTCACTTTTTTGTGAAAATATCCACTAAATGAGGGAATAATATGTGTGACGGTACCCCAGGAGAGTTCCAAATGTGTGTGGGTAGAATATATATCCCACGGGGTAAAATTGAAAAAAGTTGAAATAATTTTTCTTTTGGACTTAGTCATTTTTCCGGCGTTTATCAGACTTTCAGATAGGGCAAATGTCAGTGAGCGTTCCGATTTCAGTTCCAGAGCGATTCGCCCAATGAGTCCTTGATATTTAGTCGTTTTCAGCCAATTTCCTGGATTTTTGAAAATTTCACTTTTCTGTGAAAATATCCACTAAATGAGGGAATAATATGTGTGAGGGTACCCCAGGAGAGTTCCCAATGTGTGTGAGTAGAATATATATCCCACGGGGGTAAAATTGATAGTTTAAAAAAATTTTCTTTTGGACTTAGTCATTTTTCCGGCGTTTATCAGACTGTCAGATAGGGAAAATGTCAGTGAGCGTTCCAATTTCAGTTCCAGAGCGATTCGCCCAATGAGTCCTTGATATTTAGTCGTTTTCAGCCAATTTTCTAATTTTTTAAAATTTCACTTTTTTGTGAAAATATCCACTAAATGAGGGAATAATATGTGTGTGGGTACCCCAGGAGAGCTCCCAATGTGTTTGGGTAGAATATATATCTCACTGGGGTAAAATTGAAAAAAGTTGAAATAACTTTTCTTTTGGACTTTGTCATTTTTCCAGCGTTTATCAGACTTTCAGATAGGGCAAATGTCAGTGAGCGTTCCGATTTCAGTTCCAGAGCGATTCGCCCGATGAGTCCTTGATATTTAGTCGTTTTCAGCCAATTTTCTGGATTTTTGAAAATTTCACTTTTTTGTGAAAATATCCACTAAATGAGGGAATAATATGTGTGAGGGTACCCCAGGAGAGCTCCCAATGTGTGTGGGTAGAATATATATCCCACGGGGGTAAAATTGAAAAAAGTTGAAAAAAAATTTTTTTTTTGCTTAGTCATTTTTCCGGCGTTTATCAGACTTTCAGATAGGGCAAATGTCAGTGAGCGTTCCAATTTCAGTTCCAGAGCGATTCGCCCAATGAGTCCTTGATATTTAGTCGTTTTCAGCCAATTTTCTGGATTTTCAAAAATTTCACTTTTTTGTGAAAATATCCGCTAAATGAGGGAATAATATGTGTGAGGGTACCCCAGGAGAGTTCCAAACGTGTGTGGATAGAATATATATCCCACGGGGGTAAAATTGAAAAAAGTTGAAATAATTTTTCTTTTGGACTTAGTCATTTTTCCGGCGTTTATCAGACTTTCAGATAGGGCAAATGTCAGTGAGCGTTCCAATTTCAGTTCCAGAGCGATTCGCCCAATGAGTCCTTGATATTTAGTCGTTTTCAGCCAATTTTCTGAATTTTTGAAAATTTCACTTTTTTGTGAAAATATCCACTAAATGAGGGAATAATATGTGTGAGGGTACCCCAGGAGAGTTCCCAATGTGTGTGGGTAGAATATATATCCCACGGGGGTAAAATTGAAAAAAGTTGAAATAATTTTTCTTTTGGACTTAGTCATTTTTCCGGCGTTTATCAGACTTTCAGATAGGGCAAATGTCATTGAGCGTTCCGATTTCAGTTCCAGAGTGATTCGCCCAATGAGCCCTTGATATTTAGTCGTTTTCAGCCAATTTTCTGGATTTTTGAAAATTTCACTTTTTTGTGAAAATATCCACTAAATGAGGGAATAATATGTGTGAGGGTACCCCAGGAGAGTTCCCAACGTGTGTGGGTAGAATATATATCCCACGGGGGTAAAATTGAAAAAAGTTGAAATAATTTTTCTTTTGGACTTAGTCATTTTTCCGGCGTTTATCAGACTTTCAGATAGGGCAAAGGTCAGTGAGCGTTCCGATTTCAGTTCCAGAATGATTCGCCCAATGAGTCCTTGATATTTAGTCGTTTTCAGCCAATTTTCAGAATTTTTGAAAATTTCACTTTTTTGTGAAAATATCCACTAAATGAGGGAATAATATGTGTGACGGTACCCCAGGAGAGTTCCAAATGTGTGTGGGTAGAATATATATCCCACGGGGTAAAATTGAAAAAAGTTGAAATAATTTTTCTTTTGGACTTAGTCATTTTTCCGGCGTTTATCAGACTGTCAGATAGGGAAAATGTCAGTGAGCGTTCCAATTTCAGTTCCAGAGCGATTCGCCCAATGAGTCCTTGATATTTAGTCGTTTTCAGCCAATTTTCTAATTTTTTAAAATTTCACTTTTTTGTGAAAATATCCACTAAATGAGGGAATAATATGTGTGTGGGTACCCCAGGAGAGCTCCCAATGTGTTTGGGTAGAATATATATCTCACTGGGGTAAAATTGAAAAAAGTTGAAATAACTTTTCTTTTGGACTTTGTCATTTTTCCAGCGTTTATCAGACTTTCAGATAGGGCAAATGTCAGTGAGCGTTCCGATTTCAGTTCCAGAGCGATTCGCCCGATGAGTCCTTGATATTTAGTCGTTTTCAGCCAATTTTCTGGATTTTTGAAAATTTCACTTTTTTGTGAAAATATCCACTAAATGAGGGAATAATATGTGTGAGGGTACCCCAGGAGAGCTCCCAATGTGTGTGGGTAGAATATATATCCCACGGGGGTAAAATTGAAAAAAGTTGAAAAAAAATTTTTTTTTTGCTTAGTCATTTTTCCGGCGTTTATCAGACTTTCAGATAGGGCAAATGTCAGTGAGCGTTCCAATTTCAGTTCCAGAGCGATTCGCCCAATGAGTCCTTGATATTTAGTCGTTTTCAGCCAATTTTCTGGATTTTCAAAAATTTCACTTTTTTGTGAAAATATCCGCTAAATGAGGGAATAATATGTGTGAGGGTACCCCAGGAGAGTTCCAAACGTGTGTGGATAGAATATATATCCCACGGGGGTAAAATTGAAAAAAGTTGAAATAATTTTTCTTTTGGACTTAGTCATTTTTCCGGCGTTTATCAGACTTTCAGATAGGGCAAATGTCAGTGAGCGTTCCAATTTCAGTTCCAGAGCGATTCGCCCAATGAGTCCTTGATATTTAGTCGTTTTCAGCCAATTTTCTGAATTTTTGAAAATTTCACTTTTTTGTGAAAATATCCACTAAATGAGGGAATAATATGTGTGAGGGTACCCCAGGAGAGTTCCCAATGTGTGTGGGTAGAATATATATCCCACGGGGGTAAAATTGAAAAAAGTTGAAATAATTTTTCTTTTGGACTTAGTCATTTTTCCGGCGTTTATCAGACTTTCAGATAGGGCAAATGTCATTGAGCGTTCCGATTTCAGTTCCAGAGTGATTCGCCCAATGAGCCCTTGATATTTAGTCGTTTTCAGCCAATTTTCTGGATTTTTGAAAATTTCACTTTTTTGTGAAAATATCCACTAAATGAGGGAATAATATGTGTGAGGGTACCCCAGGAGAGTTCCCAACGTGTGTGGGTAGAATATATATCCCACGGGGGTAAAATTGAAAAAAGTTGAAATAATTTTTCTTTTGGACTTAGTCATTTTTCCGGCGTTTATCAGACTTTCAGATAGGGCAAAGGTCAGTGAGCGTTCCGATTTCAGTTCCAGAATGATTCGCCCAATGAGTCCTTGATATTTAGTCGTTTTCAGCCAATTTTCAGAATTTTTGAAAATTTCACTTTTTTGTGAAAATATCCACTAAATGAGGGAATAATATGTGTGACGGTACCCCAGGAGAGTTCCAAATGTGTGTGGGTAGAATATATATCCCACGGGGTAAAATTGAAAAAAGTTGAAATAATTTTTCTTTTGGACTTAGTCATTTTTCCGGCGTTTATCAGACTGTCAGATAGGGAAAATGTCAGTGAGCGTTCCAATTTCAGTTCCAGAGCGATTCGCCCAATGAGTCCTTGATATTTAGTCGTTTTCAGCCAATTTTCTAATTTTTTAAAATTTCACTTTTTTGTGAAAATATCCACTAAATGAGGGAATAATATGTGTGTGGGTACCCCAGGAGAGCTCCCAATGTGTTTGGGTAGAATATATATCTCACTGGGGTAAAATTGAAAAAAGTTGAAATAACTTTTCTTTTGGACTTTGTCATTTTTCCAGCGTTTATCAGACTTTCAGATAGGGCAAATGTCAGAGAGCGTTCCGATTTCAGTTCCAGAGCGATTCGCCCGATGAGTCCTTGATATTTAGTCGTTTTCAGCCAATTTTCTGGATTTTTGAAAATTTCACTTTTTTGTGAAAATATCCACTAAATGAGGGAATAATATGTGTGAGGGTACCCCAGGAGAGCTCCCAATGTGTGTGGGTAGAATATATATCCCACGGGGGTAAAATTGAAAAAAGTTGAAAAAAAATTTTTTTTTTGCTTAGTCATTTTTCCGGCGTTTATCAGACTTTCAGATAGGGCAAATGTCAGTGAGCGTTCCAATTTCAGTTCCAGAGCGATTCGCCCAATGAGTCCTTGATATTTAGTCGTTTTCAGCCAATTTTCTGGATTTTCAAAAATTTCACTTTTTTGTGAAAATATCCGCTAAATGAGGGAATAATATGTGTGAGGGTACCCCAGGAGAGTTCCAAACGTGTGTGGATAGAATATATATCCCACGGGGGTAAAATTGAAAAAAGTTGAAATAATTTTTCTTTTGGACTTAGTCATTTTTCCGGCGTTTATCAGACTTTCAGATAGGGCAAATGTCAGTGAGCGTTCCAATTTCAGTTCCAGAGCGATTCGCCCAATGAGTCCTTGATATTTAGTCGTTTTCAGCCAATTTTCTGAATTTTTGAAAATTTCACTTTTTTGTGAAAATATCCACTAAATGAGGGAATAATATGTGTGAGGGTACCCCAGGAGAGTTCCCAATGTGTGTGGGTAGAATATATATCCCACGGGGGTAAAATTGAAAAAAGTTGAAATAATTTTTCTTTTGGACTTAGTCATTTTTCCGGCGTTTATCAGACTTTCAGATAGGGCAAATGTCATTGAGCGTTCCGATTTCAGTTCCAGAGTGATTCGCCCAATGAGCCCTTGATATTTAGTCGTTTTCAGCCAATTTTCTGGATTTTTGAAAATTTCACTTTTTTGTGAAAATATCCACTAAATGAGGGAATAATATGTGTGAGGGTACCCCAGGAGAGTTCCCAACGTGTGTGGGTAGAATATATATCCCACGGGGGTAAAATTGAAAAAAGTTGAAATAATTTTTCTTTTGGACTTAGTCATTTTTCCGGCGTTTATCAGACTTTCAGATAGGGCAAAGGTCAGTGAGCGTTCCGATTTCAGTTCCAGAATGATTCGCCCAATGAGTCCTTGATATTTAGTCGTTTTCAGCCAATTTCCTGGATTTTTGAAAATTTCACTTTTCTGTGAAAATATCCACTAAATGAGGGAATAATATGTGTGAGGGTACCCCAGGAGAGCTCCCAATGTGTTTGGGTAGAATATATATCCCACTGGGGTAAAATTGAAAAAAGTTGAAAAAAAATTTTTTTTTTGCTTAGTCATTTTTCCGGCGTTTATCAGACTTTCAGATAGGGCAAATTTCAGTGAGCGTTCCCATTTCAGTTCCAGAGCGATTCGCCCAATGAGTCATTGATATTTAGTCGTTTTCAGCCAATTTTCTGGATTTTCGAAAATTTCACTTTTTTATGAAAATATCCACTAAATGAGGGAATAATATGTGTGAGGGTACCCCAGGAGAGTTCCCAACGTGTGTGGGTAGAATATATATCCCACGGGGGTAAAATTGAATAAAGTTGAAATAATTTTTCTTTTGGACTTAGTCATTTTTCCGGCGTTTATCAGACTTTCAGATAGGGCAAATGTCAGTAAGCGTTCCGATTTCAGTTCCAGAGCGATTCGCCCGATGAGTCCTTGATATTTAGTCGTTTTCAGCCAATTTTCTGAATTTTTGAAAATTTCACTTTTTTGTGAAAATATCCACTAAATGAGGGAATAATATGTGTGAGGGTACCCCAGGAGAGCTCCCAATGTGTGTGGGTAGAATATATATCCCACGGGGGTAAAATTTAAAAAAGTTGAAATAATTTTTCTTTTGGACTTAGTCATTTTTCCGGCGTTTATCAGGCTTTCAGATAGGGCAAATGTCAGTGAGCGTTCCGATTTCAGATCCAGAGCGATTCGCCCAAAGAGTCCTTGATATGTAGTCGTTTTCAGCCAATTTTCTGGATTTTTGAAAATTTCACTTTTTTGTGAAAATATCCACTAAATGAGGGAATAATATGTGTGAGGGTACCCCAGGAGAGCTCACAATGTGTTTGGGTAGAATATATATCCCACGGGGGTAAAATTGAAAAAAGTTGAAATAATTTTTCTTTTGGACTTAGTCATTTTTCCGGCGTTTATCAGGCTTTCAGATAGGGCAAATGTCAGTGAGCGTTCCGATTTCAGTTACAGAGCGATTCGCCCAATGAGTCCTTGATATTTAGTCGTTTTCAGCCAATTTTCTGGATTTTTGAAAATTTCACTTTTTTGTGAAAATATCCACTAAATGAGGGAATAAAATGTGTGAGGGTACCCCAGGAGAGTTCCCAATGTGTGTGGGTAGAATATATATCCCACGGGGGTAAAATTGAAAAAAGTTTAAATAATTTTTCTTTTGGGCCTAGTCATTTTTCCGGCGTTTATCAGACTTTCAGATAGGGCAAATGTCATTGAGCGTTCCGATTTCAGTTCCAGAGCGATTCGCCCAATGAGTCCTTGATATTTAGTCGTTTTCAGCCAATTTTCTGGATTTTTGAAAATTTCACTTTTTTGTGAAAATATCCACTAAATGAGGGAATAATATGTGTGAGGGTACCCCAGGAGAGCTCCCAATGTGTTTGGGTAGAATATATATCCCACTGGGGTAAAATTGAAAAAAGTTGAAAAAAAATTTTTTTTTTGCTTAGTCATTTTTCCGGCGTTTATCAGACTTTCAGATAGGGCAAATGTCAGTGAGCGTTCCCATTTCAGTTCCAGAGCGATTCGCCCAATGAGTCATTGATATTTAGTCGTTTTCAGCCAATTTTCTGGATTTTCGAAAATTTCACTTTTTTATGAAAATATCCACTAAATGAGGGAATAATATGTGTGAGGGTACCCCAGGAGAGTTCCCAACGTGTGTGGGTAGAATATAAATCCCACGGGGGTAAAATTGAATAAAGTTGAAATAATTTTTCTTTTGGACTTAGTCATTTTTCCGGCGTTTATCAGACTTTCAGATAGGGCAAATGTCAGTAAGCGTTCCGATTTCAGTTCCAGAGCGATTCGCCCGATGAGTCCTTGATATTTAGTCGTTTTCAGCCAATTTTCTGGATTTTCGAAAATTTCACTTTTTTGTGAAAATATCCACTAAATGAGGGAATAATATGTGTGAGGGTACCCCAGGAGAGCTCACAATGTGTTTGGGTAGAATATATATCCCACGGGGGTAAAATTGAAAAAAGTTGAAATAATTTTTCTTTTGGACTTAGTCATTTTTCCGGCGTTTATCAGGCTTTCAGATAGGGCAAATGTCAGTGAGCGTTCCGATTTCAGTTACAGAGCGATTCGCCCAATGAGTCCTTGATATTTAGTCGTTTTCAGCCAATTTTCTGGATTTTTGAAAATTTCACTTTTTTGTGAAAATATCCACTAAATGAGGGAATAAAATGTGTGAGGGTACCCCAGGAGAGTTCCCAATGTGTGTGGGTAGAATATATATCCCACGGGGGTAAAATTGAAAAAAGTTTAAATAATTTTTCTTTTGGGCCTAGTCATTTTTCCGGCGTTTATCAGACTTTCAGATAGGGCAAATGTCATTGAGCGTTCCGATTTCAGTTCCAGAGCGATTCGCCCAATGAGTCCTTGATATTTAGTCGTTTTCAGCCAATTTTCTGGATTTTTGAAAATTTCACTTTTTTGTGAAAATATCCACTAAATGAGGGAATAATATGTGTGAGGGTACCCCAGGAGAGCTCCCAATGTGTTTGGGTAGAATATATATCCCACTGGGGTAAAATTGAAAAAAGTTGAAAAAAAATTTTTTTTTTGCTTAGTCATTTTTCCGGCGTTTATCAGACTTTCAGATAGGGCAAATGTCAGTGAGCGTTCCCATTTCAGTTCCAGAGCGATTCGCCCAATGAGTCATTGATATTTAGTCGTTTTCAGCCAATTTTCTGGATTTTCGAAAATTTCACTTTTTTATGAAAATATCCACTAAATGAGGGAATAATATGTGTGAGGGTACCCCAGGAGAGTTCCCAACGTGTGTGGGTAGAATATAAATCCCACGGGGATAAAATTGAATAAAGTTGAAATAATTTTTCTTTTGGACTTAGTCATTTTTCCGGCGTTTATCAGACTTTCAGATAGGGCAAATGTCAGTAAGCGTTCCGATTTCAGTTCCAGAGCGATTCGCCCGATGAGTCCTTGATATTTAGTCGTTTTCAGCCAATTTCCTGGATTTTTGAAAATTTCACTTTTCTGTGAAAATATCCACTAAATGAGGGAATAATATGTGTGAGGGTACCCCAGGAGAGTTCCCAATGTGTGTGAGTAGAATATATATCCCACGGGGGTAAAATTGATAGTTTAAAAAAATTTTCTTTTGGACTTAGTCATTTTTCCGGCGTTTATCAGACTGTCAGATAGGGAAAATGTCAGTGAGCGTTCCAATTTCAGTTCCAGAGCGATTCGCCCAATGAGTCCTTGATATTTAGTCGTTTTCAGCCAATTTTCTAATTTTTTAAAATTTCACTTTTTTGTGAAAATATCCACTAAATGAGGGAATAATATGTGTGTGGGTACCCCAGGAGAGCTCCCAATGTGTTTGGGTAGAATATATATCTCACTGGGGTAAAATTGAAAAAAGTTGAAATAACTTTTCTTTTGGACTTTGTCATTTTTCCAGCGTTTATCAGACTTTCAGATAGGGCAAATGTCAGTGAGCGTTCCGATTTCAGTTCCAGAGCGATTCGCCCGATGAGTCCTTGATATTTAGTCGTTTTCAGCCAATTTTCTGGATTTTTGAAAATTTCACTTTTTTGTGAAAATATCCACTAAATGAGGGAATAATATGTGTGAGGGTACCCCAGGAGAGCTCCCAATGTGTGTGGGTAGAATATATATCCCACGGGGGTAAAATTGAAAAAAGTTGAAAAAAAATTTTTTTTTTGCTTAGTCATTTTTCCGGCGTTTATCAGACTTTCAGATAGGGCAAATGTCAGTGAGCGTTCCAATTTCAGTTCCAGAGCGATTCGCCCAATGAGTCCTTGATATTTAGTCGTTTTCAGCCAATTTTCTGGATTTTCAAAAATTTCACTTTTTTGTGAAAATATCCGCTAAATGAGGGAATAATATGTGTGAGGGTACCCCAGGAGAGTTCCAAACGTGTGTGGATAGAATATATATCCCACGGGGGTAAAATTGAAAAAAGTTGAAATAATTTTTCTTTTGGACTTAGTCATTTTTCCGGCGTTTATCAGACTTTCAGATAGGGCAAATGTCAGTGAGCGTTCCAATTTCAGTTCCAGAGCGATTCGCCCAATGAGTCCTTGATATTTAGTCGTTTTCAGCCAATTTTCTGAATTTTTGAAAATTTCACTTTTTTGTGAAAATATCCACTAAATGAGGGAATAATATGTGTGAGGGTACCCCAGGAGAGTTCCCAATGTGTGTGGGTAGAATATATATCCCACGGGGGTAAAATTGAAAAAAGTTGAAATAATTTTTCTTTTGGACTTAGTCATTTTTCCGGCGTTTATCAGACTTTCAGATAGGGCAAATGTCATTGAGCGTTCCGATTTCAGTTCCAGAGTGATTCGCCCAATGAGCCCTTGATATTTAGTCGTTTTCAGCCAATTTTCTGGATTTTTGAAAATTTCACTTTTTTGTGAAAATATCCACTAAATGAGGGAATAATATGTGTGAGGGTACCCCAGGAGAGTTCCCAACGTGTGTGGGTAGAATATATATCCCACGGGGGTAAAATTGTAAAAAGTTGAAATAATTTTTCTTTTGGACTTAGTCATTTTTCCGGCGTTTATCAGACTTTCAGATAGGGCAAAGGTCAGTGAGCGTTCCGATTTCAGTTCCAGAATGATTCGCCCAATGAGTCCTTGATATTTAGTCGTTTTCAGCCAATTTTCAGAATTTTTGAAAATTTCACTTTTTTGTGAAAATATCCACTAAATGAGGGAATAATATGTGTGACGGTACCCCAGGAGAGTTCCAAATGTGTGTGGGTAGAATATATATCCCACGGGGTAAAATTGAAAAAAGTTGAAATAATTTTTCTTTTGGACTTAGTCATTTTTCCGGCGTTTATCAGACTTTCAGATAGGGCAAATGTCAGTGAGCGTTCCGATTTCAGTTCCAGAGCGATTCGCCCAATGAGTCCTTGATATTTAGTCGTTTTCAGCCAATTTCCTGGATTTTTGAAAATTTCACTTTTCTGTGAAAATATCCACTAAATGAGGGAATAATATGTGTGAGGGTACCCCAGGAGAGTTCCCAATGTGTGTGAGTAGAATATATATCCCACGGGGGTAAAATTGATAGTTTAAAAAAATTTTCTTTTGGACTTAGTCATTTTTCCGGCGTTTATCAGACTGTCAGATAGGGAAAATGTCAGTGAGCGTTCCAATTTCAGTTCCAGAGCGATTCGCCCAATGAGTCCTTGATATTTAGTCGTTTTCAGCCAATTTTCTAATTTTTTAAAATTTCACTTTTTTGTGAAAATATCCACTAAATGAGGGAATAATATGTGTGTGGGTACCCCAGGAGAGCTCCCAATGTGTTTGGGTAGAATATATATCTCACTGGGGTAAAATTGAAAAAAGTTGAAATAACTTTTCTTTTGGACTTTGTCATTTTTCCAGCGTTTATCAGACTTTCAGATAGGGCAAATGTCAGTGAGCGTTCCAATTTCAGTTCCAGAGCGATTCGACCAATGAGTCCTTGATATTTAGTCGTTTTCAGCCAATTTTCTGGATTTTCAAAAATTTCACTTTTTTGTGAAAATATCCGCTAAATGAGGGAATAATATGTGTGAGGGTACCCCAGGAGAGTTCCAAACGTGTGTGGATAGAATATATATCCCACGGGGGTAAAATTGAAAAAAGTTGAAATAATTTTTCTTTTGGACTTAGTCATTTTTCCGGCGTTTATCAGACTTTCAGATAGGGCAAATGTCAGTGAGCGTTCCGATTTCAGTTCCAGAGCGATTCGCCCAATGAGTCCTTGATATTTAGTCGTTTTCAGCCAATTTCCTGGATTTTTGAAAATTTCACTTTTCTGTGAAAATATCCACTAAATGAGGGAATAATATGTGTGAGGGTACCCCAGGAGAGCTCCCAATGTGTTTGGGTAGAATATATATCCCACTGGGGTAAAATTGAAAAAAGTTGAAAAAAAATTTTTTTTTTGCTTAGTCATTTTTCCGGCGTTTATCAGACTTTCAGATAGGGCAAATTTCAGTGAGCGTTCCCATTTCAGTTCCAGAGCGATTCGCCCAATGAGTCATTGATATTTAGTCGTTTTCAGCCAATTTTCTGGATTTTCGAAAATTTCACTTTTTTATGAAAATATCCACTAAATGAGGGAATAATATGTGTGAGGGTACCCCAGGAGAGTTCCCAACGTGTGTGGGTAGAATATATATCCCACGGGGGTAAAATTGAATAAAGTTGAAATAATTTTTCTTTTGGACTTAGTCATTTTTCCGGCGTTTATCAGACTTTCAGATAGGGCAAATGTCAGTAAGCGTTCCGATTTCAGTTCCAGAGCGATTCGCCCGATGAGTCCTTGATATTTAGTCGTTTTCAGCCAATTTTCTGGATTTTTGAAAATTTCACTTTTTTGTGAAAATATCCACTAAATGAGGGAATAATATGTGTGAGGGTACCCCAGGAGAGCTCCCAATGTGTTTGGGTAGAATATATATCCCACGGGGGTAAAATTGAAAAAAGTTGAAAAAAAATTTTTTTTTTGCTTAGTCATTTTTCCGGCGTTTATCAGACTTTCAGATAGGGCAAAGGTCAGTGAGCGTTCCGATTTCAGTTCCAGAATGATTCGCCCAATGAGTCCTTGATATTTAGTCGTTTTCAGCCAATTTTCTGAATTTTTGAAAATTTCACTTTTTTGTGAAAATATCCACTAAATGAGGGAATAATATGTGTGAGGGTACCCCAGGAGAGCTCCCAATGTGTGTGGGTAGAATATATATCCCACGGGGGTAAAATTGAAAAAAGTTTAAATAATTTTTCTTTTGGGCCTAGTCATTTTTCCGGCGTTTATCAGACTTTCAGATAGGGCAAATGTCATTGAGCGTTCCGATTTCAGTTCCAGAGCGATTCGCCCAATGAGTCCTTGATATTTAGTCGTTTTCAGCCAATTTTCTGGATTTTTGAAAATTTCACTTTTTTGTGAAAATATCCACTAAATGAGGGAATAATATGTGTGAGGGTACCCCAGGAGAGCTCCCAATGTGTTTGGGTAGAATATATATCCCACTGGGGTAAAATTGAAAAAAGTTGAAAAAAAATTTTTTTTTTGCTTAGTCATTTTTCCGGCGTTTATCAGACTTTCAGATAGGGCAAATGTCAGTGAGCGTTCCCATTTCAGTTCCAGAGCGATTCGCCCAATGAGTCATTGATATTTAGTCGTTTTCAGCCAATTTTCTGGATTTTCGAAAATTTCACTTTTTTATGAAAATATCCACTAAATGAGGGAATAATATGTGTGAGGGTACCCCAGGAGAGTTCCCAACGTGTGTGGGTAGAATATAAATCCCACGGGGGTAAAATTGAATAAAGTTGAAATAATTTTTCTTTTGGACTTAGTCATTTTTCCGGCGTTTATCAGACTTTCAGATAGGGCAAATGTCAGTAAGCGTTCCGATTTCAGTTCCAGAGCGATTCGCCCGATGAGTCCTTGATATTTAGTCGTTTTCAGCCAATTTTCTGGATTTTTGAAAATTTCACTTTTTTGTGAAAATATCCACTAAATGAGGGAATAATATGTGTGAGGGTACCCCAGGAGAGCTCCCAATGTGTTTGGGTAGAATATATATCCCACGGGGGTAAAATTGAAAAAAGTTGAAAAAAAATTTTTTTTTTGCTTAGTCATTTTTCCGGCGTTTATCAGACTTTCAGATAGGGCAAAGGTCAGTGAGCGTTCCGATTTCAGTTCCAGAATGATTCGCCCAATGAGTCCTTGATATTTAGTCGTTTTCAGCCAATTTTCTGAATTTTTGAAAATTTCACTTTTTTGTGAAAATATCCACTAAATGAGGGAATAATATGTGTGAGGGTACCCCAGGAGAGCTCCCAATGTGTGTGGGTAGAATATATATCCCACGGGGGTAAAATTTAAAAAAGTTGAAATAATTTTTCTTTTGGACTTAGTCATTTTTCCGGCGTTTATCAGGCTTTCAGATAGGGCAAATGTCAGTGAGCGTTCCGATTTCAGATCCAGAGCGATTCGCCCAAAGAGTCCTTGATATGTAGTCCTTTTCAGCCAATTTTCTGGATTTTTGAAAATTTCACTTTTTTGTGAAAATATCCACTAAATGAGGGAATAATATGTGTGAGGGTACCCCAGGAGAGCTCACAATGTGTTTGGGTAGAATATATATCCCACGGGGGTAAAATTGAAAAAAGTTGAAATAATTTTTCTTTTGGACTTAGTCATTTTTCCGGCGTTTATCAGGCTTTCAGATAGGGCAAATGTCAGTGAGCGTTCCGATTTCAGTTACAGAGCGATTCGCCCAATGAGTCCTTGATATTTAGTCGTTTTCAGCCAATTTTCTGGATTTTTGAAAATTTCACTTTTTTGTGAAAATATCCACTAAATGAGGGAATAAAATGTGTGAGGGTACCCCAGGAGAGTTCCCAATGTGTGTGGGTAGAATATATATCCCACGGGGGTAAAATTGAAAAAAGTTTAAATAATTTTTCTTTTGGGCCTAGTCATTTTTCCGGCGTTTAGCAGACTTTCAGATAGGGCAAATGTCATTGAGCGTTCCGATTTCAGTTCCAGAGCGATTCGCCCAATGAGTCCTTGATATTTAGTCGTTTTCAGCCAATTTTCTGGATTTTTGAAAATTTCACTTTTTTGTGAAAATATCCGCTAAATGAGGGAATAATATGTGTGAGGGTACCCCAGGAGAGTTCCAAACGTGTGTGGATAGAATATATATCCCACGGGGGTAAAATTGAAAAAAGTTGAAATAATTTTTCTTTTGGACTTAGTCATTTTTCCGGCGTTTATCAGACTTTCAGATAGGGCAAATGTCAGTGAGCGTTCCAATTTCAGTTCCAGAGCGATTCGCCCAATGAGTCCTTGATATTTAGTCGTTTTCAGCCAATTTTCTGAATTTTTGAAAATTTCACTTTTTTGTGAAAATATCCACTAAATGAGGGAATAATATGTGTGAGGGTACCCCAGGAGAGTTCCCAATGTGTGTGGGTAGAATATATATCCCACGGGGGTAAAATTGAAAAAAGTTGAAATAATTTTTCTTTTGGACTTAGTCATTTTTCCGGCGTTTATCAGACTTTCAGATAGGGCAAATGTCATTGAGCGTTCCGATTTCAGTTCCAGAGTGATTCGCCCAATGAGCCCTTGATATTTAGTCGTTTTCAGCCAATTTTCTGGATTTTTGAAAATTTCACTTTTTTGTGAAAATATCCACTAAATGAGGGAATAATATGTGTGAGGGTACCCCAGGAGAGTTCCCAACGTGTGTGGGTAGAATATATATCCCACGGGGGTAAAATTGAAAAAAGTTGAAATAATTTTTCTTTTGGACTTAGTCATTTTTCCGGCGTTTATCAGACTTTCAGATAGGGCAAAGGTCAGTGAGCGTTCCGATTTCAGTTCCAGAATGATTCGCCCAATGAGTCCTTGATATTTAGTCGTTTTCAGCCAATTTTCAGAATTTTTGAAAATTTCACTTTTTTGTGAAAATATCCACTAAATGAGGGAATAATATGTGTGACGGTACCCCAGGAGAGTTCCAAATGTGTGTGGGTAGAATATATATCCCACGGGGTAAAATTGAAAAAAGTTGAAATAATTTTTCTTTTGGACTTAGTCATTTTTCCGGCGTTTATCAGACTTTCAGATAGGGCAAATGTCAGTGAGCGTTCCGATTTCAGTTCCAGAGCGATTCGCCCAATGAGTCCTTGATATTTAGTCGTTTTCAGCCAATTTCCTGGATTTTTGAAAATTTCACTTTTCTGTGAAAATATCCACTAAATGAGGGAATAATATGTGTGAGGGTACCCCAGGAGAGTTCCCAATGTGTGTGAGTAGAATATATATCCCACGGGGGTAAAATTGATAGTTTAAAAAAATTTTCTTTTGGACTTAGTCATTTTTCCGGCGTTTATCAGACTGTCAGATAGGGAAAATGTCAGTGAGCGTTCCAATTTCAGTTCCAGAGCGATTCGCCCAATGAGTCCTTGATATTTAGTCGTTTTCAGCCAATTTTCTAATTTTTTAAAATTTCACTTTTTTGTGAAAATATCCACTAAATGAGGGAATAATATGTGTGTGGGTACCCCAGGAGAGCTCCCAATGTGTTTGGGTAGAATATATATCTCACTGGGGTAAAATTGAAAAAAGTTGAAATAACTTTTCTTTTGGACTTTGTCATTTTTCCAGCGTTTATCAGACTTTCAGATAGGGCAAATGTCAGTGAGCGTTCCGATTTCAGTTCCAGAGCGATTCGCCCGATGAGTCCTTGATATTTAGTCGTTTTCAGCCAATTTTCTGGATTTTTGAAAATTTCACTTTTTTGTGAAAATATCCACTAAATGAGGGAATAATATGTGTGAGGGTACCCCAGGAGAGCTCCCAATGTGTGTGGGTAGAATATATATCCCACGGGGGTAAAATTGAAAAAAGTTGAAAAAAAATTTTTTTTTTGCTTAGTCATTTTTCCGGCGTTTATCAGACTTTCAGATAGGGCAAATGTCAGTGAGCGTTCCAATTTCAGTTCCAGAGCGATTCGCCCAATGAGTCCTTGATATTTAGTCGTTTTCAGCCAATTTTCTGGATTTTCAAAAATTTCACTTTTTTGTGAAAATATCCGCTAAATGAGGGAATAATATGTGTGAGGGTACCCCAGGAGAGTTCCAAACGTGTGTGGATAGAATATATATCCCACGGGGGTAAAATTGAAAAAAGTTGAAATAATTTTTCTTTTGGACTTACTCATTTTTCCGGCGTTTATCAGACTTTCAGATAGGGCAAATGTCAGTGAGCGTTCCAATTTCAGTTCCAGAGCGATTCGCCCAATGAGTCCTTGATATTTAGTCGTTTTCAGCCAATTTTCTGAATTTTTGAAAATTTCACTTTTTTGTGAAAATATCCACTAAATGAGGGAATAATATGTGTGAGGGTACCCCAGGAGAGTTCCCAATGTGTGTGGGTAGAATATATATCCCACGGGGGTAAAATTGAAAAAAGTTGAAATAATTTTTCTTTTGGACTTAGTCATTTTTCCGGCGTTTATCAGACTTTCAGATAGGGCAAATGTCATTGAGCGTTCCGATTTCAGTTCCAGAGTGATTCGCCCAATGAGCCCTTGATATTTAGTCGTTTTCAGCCAATTTTCTGGATTTTTGAAAATTTCACTTTTTTGTGAAAATATCCACTAAATGAGGGAATAATATGTGTGAGGGTACCCCAGGAGAGTTCCCAACGTGTGTGGGTAGAATATATATCCCACGGGGGTAAAATTGAAAAAAGTTGAAATAATTTTTCTTTTGGACTTAGTCATTTTTCCGGCGTTTATCAGACTTTCAGATAGGGCAAAGGTCAGTGAGCGTTCCGATTTCAGTTCCAGAATGATTCGCCCAATGAGTCCTTGATATTTAGTCGTTTTCAGCCAATTTTCAGAATTTTTGAAAATTTCACTTTTTTGTGAAAATATCCACTAAATGAGGGAATAATATGTGTGACGGTACCCCAGGAGAGTTCCAAATGTGTGTGGGTAGAATATATATCCCACGGGGTAAAATTGAAAAAAGTTGAAATAATTTTTCTTTTGGACTTAGTCATTTTTCCGGCGTTTATCAGACTTTCAGATAGGGCAAATGTCAGTGAGCGTTCCGATTTCAGTTCCAGAGCGATTCGCCCAATGAGTCCTTGATATTTAGTCGTTTTCAGCCAATTTCCTGGATTTTTGAAAATTTCACTTTTCTGTGAAAATATCCACTAAATGAGGGAATAATATGTGTGAGGGTACCCCAGGAGAGCTCCCAATGTGTTTGGGTAGAATATATATCCCACTGGGGTAAAATTGAAAAAAGTTGAAAAAAAATTTTTTTTTTGCTTAGTCATTTTTCCGGCGTTTATCAGACTTTCAGATAGGGCAAATTTCAGTGAGCGTTCCCATTTCAGTTCCAGAGCGATTCGCCCAATGAGTCATTGATATTTAGTCGTTTTCAGCCAATTTTCTGGATTTTCGAAAATTTCACTTTTTTATGAAAATATCCACTAAATGAGGGAATAATATGTGTGAGGGTACCCCAGGAGAGTTCCCAACGTGTGTGGGTAGAATATAAATCCCACGGGGGTAAAATTGAATAAAGTTGAAATAATTTTTCTTTTGGACTTAGTCATTTCTCCGGCGTTTATCAGACTTTCAGATAGGGCAAATGTCAGTAAGCGTTCCGATTTCAGTTCCAGAGCGATTCGCCCGATGAGTCCTTGATATTTAGTCGTTTTCAGCCAATTTTCTGGATTTTTGAAAATTTCACTTTTTTGTGAAAATATCCACTAAATGAGGGAATAATATGTGTGAGGGTACCCCAGGAGAGCTCCCAATGTGTTTGGGTAGAATATATATCCCACGGGGGTAAAATTGAAAAAAGTTGAAAAAAAATTTTTTTTTTGCTTAGTCATTTTTCCGGCGTTTATCAGACTTTCAGATAGGGCAAAGGTCAGTGAGCGTTCCGATTTCAGTTCCAGAATGATTCGCCCAATGAGTCCTTGATATTTAGTCGTTTTCAGCCAATTTTCTGAATTTTTGAAAATTTCACTTTTTTGTGAAAATATCCACTAAATGAGGGAATAATATGTGTGAGGGTACCCCAGGAGAGCTCCCAATGTGTGTGGGTAGAATATATATCCCACGGGGGTAAAATTTAAAAAAGTTGAAATAATTTTTCTTTTGGACTTAGTCATTTTTCCGGCGTTTATCAGGCTTTCAGATAGGGCAAATGTCAGTGAGCGTTCCGATTTCAGATCCAGAGCGATTCGCCCAAAGAGTCCTTGATATGTAGTCCTTTTCAGCCAATTTTCTGGATTTTTGAAAATTTCACTTTTTTGTGAAAATATCCACTAAATGAGGGAATAATATGTGTGAGGGTACCCCAGGAGAGCTCACAATGTGTTTGGGTAGAATATATATCCCACGGGGGTAAAATTGAAAAAAGTTGAAATAATTTTTCTTTTGGACTTAGTCATTTTTCCGGCGTTTATCAGGCTTTCAGATAGGGCAAATGTCAGTGAGCGTTCCGATTTCAGTTACAGAGCGATTCGCCCAATGAGTCCTTGATATTTAGTCGTTTTCAGCCAATTTTCTGGATTTTTGAAAATTTCACTTTTTTGTGAAAATATCCACTAAATGAGGGAATAAAATGTGTGAGGGTACCCCAGGAGAGTTCCCAATGTGTGTGGGTAGAATATATATCCCACGGGGGTAAAATTGAAAAAAGTTTAAATAATTTTTCTTTTGGGCCTAGTCATTTTTCCGGCGTTTATCAGACTTTCGGATAGGGCAAATGTCATTGAGCGTTCCGATTTCAGTTCCAGAGCGATTCGCCCAATGAGTCCTTGATATTTAGTCGTTTTCAGCCAATATTCTGGATTTTTGAAAATTTCACTTTTTTGTGAAAATATCCACTAAATGAGGGAATAATATGTGTGAGGGTACCCCAGGAGAGTTCCAAATGTGTGTGGGTAGAATATATATCCCACGGGGGTAAAATTGAAAAAAGTTGAAATAATTTTTCTTTTGGACTTAGTCATTTTTCCGGCGTTTATCAGGCTTTCAGATAGGGCAAATGTCAGTGAACGTTCCGATTTCAGTTCCAGAGCGATTCGCCCAATGAGTCCTTGATATTTAGTCGTTTTCAGCCAATTTTCTGGATTTTTGAAAATTTCACTTTTTTGTGAAAATATCCACTAAATGAGGGAATAATATGTGTGAGGGTACCCCAGGAGAGTTCCCAATGTGTGTGGGTAGAATATATATCCCACGGGGGTAAAATTGAAAAAAGTTTAAATAATTTTTCTTTTGGACTTAGTCATTTTTCGGGCGTTTATCAGGCTTTCAGATAGGGCAAATGTCATTGAGCGTTCCGATTTCAGTTCCAGAGCGATTCGCCCAATGAGTCCTTGATATTTAGTCGTTTTCAGCCAATTTTCTGGATTTTTGAAAATTTCACTTTTTTTGTGAAAATATCCACTAAATGAGGGAATAATATGTGTGAGGGTACCCCAGGAGAGTTCCAAATGTGTGTGGGTAGAATATATATCCCACGGGGGTAAAATTGAAAAAAGTTGAAATAATTTTTCTTTTGGACTTAGTCATTTTTCCTGCGTTTATCAGGCTTTCAGATAGGGCAAATGTCAGTGAGCATTCCGATTTCAGTTCCAGAGCGATTCGCCCAATGAGTCCTTGATATTTAGTCGTTTTCAGCCAATTTTCTGATTTTTTAAAATTTCACTTTTTTGTGAAAATATCCACTAAATGAGGGAATAATATGTGTGAGGGTACCCCAGGAGAGCTCCCAATGTGTTTGGGTAGAATATATATCCCACGGGGGTAAAATTGAAAAAAGTTGAAAAAAAATTTTTTTTGGACTTACTCATTTTTCCGGCGTTTATCAGACTTTCAGATAGGGGATATGTCGGTGAGCGTTCCGATTTCAGTTCCAGAGCGATTCGCCCAATGAGTCCTTGATATTTAGTCATTTTCAGCCAAGTTTCTGAATTTTTGAAAATTTCACTTTTTTGTGAAAATATCCACTAAATGAGGGAATAATATGTGTGAAGGTACCCCAGGAGAGTTCCCAATGTGTGTGGGTAGAATATATATCCCACGGGGGTAAAATTGAAAAAAGTTTAAATAATTTTTCTTTTGGACTTAGTCATTTTTCCGGCGTTTATCAGACTTTCAGATAGGGGAAATGTCGGTGAGCGTTCCGATTTCAGTTCCAGAGCGATTCGCCCAATGAGTCCTTGATATTTAGTCGTTTTCAGGCAATTTTCTGAATTTTTGAAAATTTCACTTTTTTGTGAAAATATCCACTAAATGAGGGAATAATATGTGTGAGGGTACCCCAGGAGAGTTCCCAATGTGTTTGGGTAGAATATATATCCCACAGGGGTAAAATTGAAAAAAGTTGAAAAAATTTTTCTTTTGGACTTAAGTCATTTTTCCAGCGTTTATCAGACTTTCAGATAGGGCAAATGTCAGTGAGCATTCCGATTTCAGTTCCAGAGCGATTCGCCCAATGAGTCCTTGATATTTAGTCGTTTTCAGCCAATTTTCTGGATTTTTGAAAATTTCACTTTTTTGTGAAAATATCCACTAAATGAGGGAATAATATGTGTGAGGGTACCCCAGGAGAGTTCCCAATGTGTGTGGGTAGAATATATATCCCACGGGGGTAAAATTGAAAAAAGTTGAAATAATTTTTCTTTTGGACTTAGTCATTTTTCCGGCGTTTATCAGACTTTTAGATAGGGCAAATGTCAGTGAGCGTTCCGATTTCAGTTCCAGAGCGATTCGCCCAATGAGTCCTTGATATTTAGTCGTTTTCAGCCAATATTCTGGATTTTTGAAAATTTCACTTTTTTGTGAAAATATCCACTAAAGGAGGGAATAATATGTGTGAGGGTACCCCAGGAGAGTTCGAAATGTGTGTGGGTAGAATATATATCCCACGGGGGTAAAATTGAAAAAAGTTGAAATAATTTTTCTTTTGGACCTAGTCATTTTTCCGGCGTTTATCAGACTTTCAAGATAGGGCAAATGTCAGTGAGCATTCCGATTTCAGTTCCAGAGCGATTCGCCCAATGAGTCCTTGATATTTAGTCGTTTTCAGCCAATTTTCTGGATTTTTGAAAATTTCACTTTTTTGTGAAAATATCCACTGAATGAGGGAATAATATGTGTGAGGGTACCCCAGGAGAGCTCACAATGTGTTTGGGTAGAATATATATCCCACGGGGGTAAAATTGAAAAAAGTTGAAAAAAAATTTTTTTTGGACTTAGTCATTTCTCCGGCGTTTATCAGACTTTCAGATAGGGCAAATGTCAGTAAGCGTTCCGATTTCAGTTCCAGAGCGATTCGCCCATTGAGTCCTTGATATTTAGTCATTTTCAGCCAATTTTCTGAATTTTTGAAAATTTCACTTTTTTGTGAAAATATCCACTAAATGAGGGAATAATATGTGTTAGGGTACCCCAGGAGAGTTCCCAATGTGTTTGGGTAGAATATATATCCCACGGGGGTAAAATTGAAAAAAGTTGAAATAAATTTTCTTTTGGACTTAGTCATTTTTCCGGCGTTTATCAGACTTTCAGAAAGGGCAAATGTCAGTGAGCTTTCCGATTTCAGTTCCAGAGCGATTCGCCCAATGAGTCCTTGATATTTAGTCGTTTTCAGCCAATTTTCTGGATTTTTGAAAATTTCACTTTTTTATGAAAATATCCACTAAATGAGGGAATAATATGTGTGAGGGTACCCCAGGAGAGCTCCCAATGTGTTTGGGTAGAATATATATCCCACTGGGGTAAAATTGAAAAAAGTTGAAAAAAAATTTTTTTTGGACTTACTCATTTTTCCGGCGTTTATCAGACTTTCAGATAGGGGATATGTCGGTGAGCGTTCCGATTTCAGTTCCAGAGCGATTCGCCCAATGAGTCCTTGATATTTAGTCATTTTCAGCCAAGTTTCTGAATTTTTGAAAATTTCACTTTTTTGTGAAAATATCCACTAAATGAGGGAATAATATGTGTGAGGGTACCCCAGGAGAGTTCCCAATGTGTTTGGGTAGAATATATATCCCACAGGGGTAAAATTGAAAAAAGTTGAAAAAATTTTTCTTTTGGACTTAAGTCATTTTTCCAGCGTTTATCAGACTTTCAGATAGGGCAAATGTCAGTGAGCATTCCGATTTCAGTTCCAGAGCGATTCGCCCAATGAGTCCTTGATATTTAGTCGTTTTCAGCCAATTTTCTGGATTTTTGAAAATTTCACTTTTTTGTGAAAATATCCACTAAATGAGGGAATAATATGTGTGAGGGTACCCCAGGAGAGTTCCCAATGTGTGTGGGTAGAATATATATCCCACGGGGGTAAAATTGAAAAAGTTGAAATAATTTTTCTTTTGGACTTAGTCATTTTTCCGGCGTTTATCAGACTTTCAGATAGGGCAAATGTCAGTGAGCGTTCCGATTTCAGTTCCAGAGCGATTCGCAAAATGAGTCCTTGATATTTAGTCGTTTTCAGCCAATTTTCTGAATTTTTGAAAATTTCACTTTTTTGTGAAAATATCCACTAAATGAGGGAATAATATGTGTGAGGGTACCCCAGGAGAGTTCCCAATGTGTGTGGGTAGAATATATATCCCACGGGGGTAAAATTGAAAAAAGTTGAAATAATTTTTCTTTTGGACTTAGTCATTTTTCCGGCGTTTATCAGGCTTTCAGATAGGGCAAATGTCAGTGAGCGTTCCGATTTCAGTTACAGAGCGATTCGCCCAATGAGTCCTTGATATTTAGTCGTTTTCAGCCAATTTTCTGGATTTTTGAAAATTTCACTTTTTTGTGAAAATATCCACTAAATGAGGGAATAAAATGTGTGAGGGTACCCCAGGAGAGTTCCCAATGTGTGTGGGTAGAATATATATCCCACGGGGGTAAAATTGAAAAAAGTTTAAATAATTTTTCTTTTGGGCCTAGTCATTTTTCCGGCGTTTATCAGACTTTCGGATAGGGCAAATGTCATTGAGCGTTCCGATTTCAGTTCCAGAGCGATTCGCCCAATGAGTCCTTGATATTTAGTCGTTTTCAGCCAATTTTCTGGATTTTTGAAAATTTCACTTTTTTGTGAAAATATCCACTAAATGAGGGAATAATATGTGTGAGGGTACCCCAGGAGAGTTCCAAATGTGTGTGGGTAGAATATATATCCCACGGGGGTAAAATTGAAAAAAGTTGAAATAATTTTTCTTTTGGACTTAGTCATTTTTCCGGCGTTTATCAGGCTTTCAGATAGGGCAAATGTCAGTGAACGTTCCGATTTCAGTTCCAGAGCGATTCGCCCAATGAGTCCTTGATATTTAGTCGTTTTCAGCCAATTTTCTGGATTTTTGAAAATTTCACTTTTTTGTGAAAATATCCACTAAATGAGGGAATAATATGTGTGAGGGTACCCCAGGAGAGTTCCCAATGTGTGTGGGTAGAATATATATCCCACGGGGGTAAAATTGAAAAAAGTTTAAATAATTTTTCTTTTGGACTTAGTCATTTTTCGGGCGTTTATCAGGCTTTCAGATAGGGCAAATGTCATTGAGCGTTCCGATTTCAGTTCCAGAGCGATTCGCCCAATGAGTCCTTGATATTTAGTCGTTTTCAGCCAATTTTCTGGATTTTTGAAAATTTCACTTTTTTTGTGAAAATATCCACTAAATGAGGGAATAATATGTGTGAGGGTACCCCAGGAGAGTTCCAAATGTGTGTGGGTAGAATATATATCCCACGGGGGTAAAATTGAAAAAAGTTGAAATAATTTTTCTTTTGGACTTAGTCATTTTTCCTGCGTTTATCAGGCTTTCAGATAGGGCAAATGTCAGTGAGCATTCCGATTTCAGTTCCAGAGCGATTCGCCCAATGAGTCCTTGATATTTAGTCGTTTTCAGCCAATTTTCTGATTTTTTAAAATTTCACTTTTTTGTGAAAATATCCACTAAATGAGGGAATAATATGTGTGAGGGTACCCCAGGAGAGCTCCCAATGTGTTTGGGTAGAATATATATCCCACGGGGGTAAAATTGAAAAAAGTTGAAAAAAAATTTTTTTTGGACTTACTCATTTTTCCGGCGTTTATCAGACTTTCAGATAGGGGATATGTCGGTGAGCGTTCCGTTTTCAGTTCCAGAGCGATTCGCCCAATGAGTCCTTGATATTTAGTCATTTTCAGCCAAGTTTCTGAATTTTTGAAAATTTCACTTTTTTGTGAAAATATCCACTAAATGAGGGAATAATATGTGTGAAGGTACCCCAGGAGAGTTCCCAATGTGTGTGGGTAGAATATATATCCCACGGGGGTAAAATTGAAAAAAGTTTAAATAATTTTTCTTTTGGACTTAGTCATTTTTCCGGCGTTTATCAGACTTTCAGATAGGGGAAATGTCGGTGAGCGTTCCGATTTCAGTTCCAGAGCGATTCGCCCAATGAGTCCTTGATATTTAGTCGTTTTCAGGCAATTTTCTGAATTTTTGAAAATTTCACTTTTTTGTGAAAATATCCACTAAATGAGGGAATAATATGTGTGAGGGTACCCCAGGAGAGTTCCCAATGTGTTTGGGTAGAATATATATCCCACAGGGGTAAAATTGAAAAAAGTTGAAAAAATTTTTCTTTTGGACTTAAGTCATTTTTCCAGCGTTTATCAGACTTTCAGATAGGGCAAATGTCAGTGAGCATTCCGATTTCAGTTCCAGAGCGATTCGCCCAATGAGTCCTTGATATTTAGTCGTTTTCAGCCAATTTTCTGGATTTTTGAAAATTTCACTTTTTTGTGAAAATATCCACTAAATGAGGGAATAATATGTGTGAGGGTACCCCAGGAGAGTTCCCAATGTGTGTGGGTAGAATATATATCCCACGGGGGTAAAATTGAAAAAGTTGAAATAATTTTTCTTTTGGACTTAGTCATTTTTCCGGCGTTTATCAGACTTTCAGATAGGGCAAATGTCAGTGAGCGTTCCGATTTCAGTTCCAGAGCGATTCGCAAAATGAGTCCTTGATATTTAGTCGTTTTCAGCCAATTTTCTGAATTTTTGAAAATTTCACTTTTTTGTGAAAATATCCACTAAATGAGGGAATAATATGTGTGAGGGTACCCCAGGAGAGTTCCCAATGTGTGTGGGTAGAATATATATCCCACGGGGGTAAAATTGAAAAAAGTTGAAATAATTTTTCTTTTGGACTTAGTCATTTTTCCGGCGTTTATCAGACTTTTAGATAGGGCAAATGTCAGTGAGCGTTCCGATTTCAGTTCCAGAGCGATTCGCCCAATGAGTCCTTGATATTTAGTCGTTTTCAGCCAATATTCTGGATTTTTGAAAATTTCACTTTTTTGTGAAAATATCCACTAAAGGAGGGAATAATATGTGTGAGGGTACCCCAGGAGAGTTCGAAATGTGTGTGGGTAGAATATATATCCCACGGGGGTAAAATTGAAAAAAGTTGAAATAATTTTTCTTTTGGACCTAGTCATTTTTCCGGCGTTTATCAGACTTTCAAGATAGGGCAAATGTCAGTGAGCATTCCGATTTCAGTTCCAGAGCGATTCGCCCAATGAGTCCTTGATATTTAGTCGTTTTCAGCCAATTTTCTGGATTTTTGAAAATTTCACTTTTTTGTGAAAATATCCACTGAATGAGGGAATAATATGTGTGAGGGTACCCCAGGAGAGCTCACAATGTGTTTGGGTAGAATATATATCCCACGGGGGTAAAATTGAAAAAAGTTGAAAAAAAATTTTTTTTGGACTTAGTCATTTCTCCGGCGTTTATCAGACTTTCAGATAGGGCAAATGTCAGTAAGCGTTCCGATTTCAGTTCCAGAGCGATTCGCCCATTGAGTCCTTGATATTTAGTCATTTTCAGCCAATTTTCTGAATTTTTGAAAATTTCACTTTTTTGTGAAAATATCCACTAAATGAGGGAATAATATGTGTTAGGGTACCCCAGGAGAGTTCCCAATGTGTTTGGGTAGAATATATATCCCACGGGGGTAAAATTGAAAAAAGTTGAAATAAATTTTCTTTTGGACTTAGTCATTTTTCCGGCGTTTATCAGACTTTCAGAAAGGGCAAATGTCAGTGAGCTTTCCGATTTCAGTTCCAGAGCGATTCGCCCAATGAGTCCTTGATATTTAGTCGTTTTCAGCCAATTTTCTGGATTTTTGAAAATGTCACTTTTTTGTGAAAATATCCACTAAATGAGGGAATAATATGTGTTAGGGTACCCCAGGAGAGTTCCAAATGTGCGTGGGTAGAATATATATCCCACGGGGGTAAAATTGAAAAAAGTTTAAATAATTTTTCTTTTGGACTTAGTCATTTTTCCGGCGTTTATCAGACTTTCAGATAGGGCAAATGTCAGTGAGCGTTCCGATTTCAGTTCCAGAGCGATTCGCCCAATGAGTCCTTGATATTTAGTCGTTTTCAGCCAATTTTCTGGATTTTTGAAAATTTCACTTTTTTGTGAAAATATCCACTAAATGAGGGAATAATATGTGTTAGGGTACCCCAGGAGAGTTCCAAATGTGTGTGGGTAGAATATATATCCCACGGGGGTAAAATTGAAAAAAGTTTAAATAATTTTTCTTTTGGACTTAGTCATTTTTCCGGCGTTTATCAGACTTTCAGATAGGGCAAATGTCAGTGAGCGTTCTAATTTCAGTTCCAGAGCGATTCGCCCGATGACTCCTTGTTATTTAGTCGTTTTCAGCCTATTTTCTGGATTTTTGAAAATTTCACTTTTTTGTGAAAATATCCACTAAATGAGGGAATAATATGTGTGAGGGTACCCCAGGAGAGCTCCCAATGTGTTTGGGTAGAATATATATCCCACTGGGGTAAAATTGAAAAAAGTTGAAAAAAAATTTTTTTTTTGCTTAGTCATTTTTCCGGCGTTTATCAGACTTTCAGATAGGGCAAATTTCAGTGAGCGTTCCCATTTCAGTTCCAGAGCGATTCGCCCAATGAGTCATTGATATTTAGTCGTTTTCAGCCAATTTTCTTGATTTTCGAAAATTTCACTTTTTTATGAAAATATCCACTAAATGAGGGAATAATATGTGTGAGGGTACCCCAGGAGAGTTCCCAACGTGTGTGGGTAGAATATATATCCCACGGGGGTAAAATTGAATAAAGTTGAAATAATTTTTCTTTTGGACTTAGTCATTTTTCCGGCGTTTATCAGACTTTCAGATAGGGCAAATGTCAGTAAGCGTTCCGATTTCAGTTCCAGAGCGATTCGCCCGATGAGTCCTTGATATTTAGTCGTTTTCAGCCAATTTTCTGGATTTTTGAAAATTTCACTTTTTTGTGAAAATATCCACTAAATGAGGGAATAATATGTGTGAGGGTACCCCAGGAGAGCTCCCAATGTGTTTGGGTAGAATATATATCCCACGGGGGTAAAATTGAAAAAAGTTGAAAAAAAATTTTTTTTTTGCTTAGTCATTTTTCCGGCGTTTATCAGACTTTCAGATAGGGCAAAGGTCAGTGAGCGTTCCGATTTCAGTTCCAGAATGATTCGCCCAATGAGTCCTTGATATTTAGTCGTTTTCAGCCAATTTTCTGAATTTTTGAAAATTTCACTTTTTTGTGAAAATATCCACTAAATGAGGGAATAATATGTGTGAGGGTACCCCAGGAGAGCTCCCAATGTGTGTGGGTAGAATATATATCCCACGGGGGTAAAATTTAAAAAAGTTGAAATAATTTTTCTTTTGGACTTAGTCATTTTTCCGGCGTTTATCAGGCTTTCAGATAGGGCAAATGTCAGTGAGCGTTCCGATTTCAGATCCAGAGCGATTCGCCCAAAGAGTCCTTGATATGTAGTCGTTTTCAGCCAATTTTCTGGATTTTTGAAAATTTCACTTTTTTGCGAAAATATCCACTAAATGAGGGAATAATATGTGTGAGGGTACCCCAGGAGAGCTCACAATGTGTTTGGGTAGAATATATATCCCACGGGGGTAAAATTGAAAAAAGTTGAAATAATTTTTCTTTTGGACTTAGTCATTTTTCCGGCGTTTATCAGGCTTTCAGATAGGGCAAATGTCAGTGAGCGTTCCGATTTCAGTTACAGAGCGATTCGCCCAATGAGTCCTTGATATTTAGTCGTTTTCAGCCAATTTTCTGGATTTTTGAAAATTTCACTTTTTTGTGAAAATATCCACTAAATGAGGGAATAAAATGTGTGAGGGTACCCCAGGAGAGTTCCCAATGTGTGTGGGTAGAATATGTATCCCACGGGGGTAAAATTGAAAAAAGTTTAAATAATTTTTCTTTTGGGCCTAGTCATTTTTCCGGCGTTTATCAGACTTTCAGATAGGGCAAATGTCATTGAGCGTTCCGATTTCAGTTCCAGAGCGATTCGCCCAATGAGTCCTTGATATTTAGTCGTTTTCAGCCAATTTTCTGGATTTTTGAAAATTTCACTTTTTTGTGAAAATATCCACTAAATGAGGGAATAATATGTGTGAGGGTACCCCAGGAGAGCTCCCAATGTGTTTGGGTAGAATATATATCCCACTGGGGTAAAATTGAAAAAAGTTGAAAAAAAATTTTTTTTTTGCTTAGTCATTTTTCCGGCGTTTATCAGACTTTCAGATAGGGCAAATGTCAGTGAGCGTTCCCATTTCAGTTCCAGAGCGATTCGCCCAATGAGTCATTGATATTTAGTCGTTTTCAGCCAATTTTCTGGATTTTCGAAAATTTCACTTTTTTATGAAAATATCCACTAAATGAGGGAATAATATGTGTGAGGGTACCCCAGGAGAGTTCCCAATGTGTGTGGGTAGAATATATATCCCACGGGGGTAAAATTGAAAAAAGTTTAAATAATTTTTCTTTTGGACTTAGTCATTTTTCGGGCGTTTATCAGGCTTTCAGATAGGGCAAATGTCATTGAGCGTTCCGATTTCAGTTCCAGAGCGATTCGCCCAATGAGTCCTTGATATTTAGTCGTTTTCAGCCAATTTTCTGGATTTTTGAAAATTTCACTTTTTTTGTGAAAATATCCACTAAATGAGGGAATAATATGTGTGAGGGTACCCCAGGAGAGTTCCAAATGTGTGTGGGTAGAATATATATCCCACGGGGGTAAAATTGAAAAAAGTTGAAATAATTTTTCTTTTGGACTTAGTCATTTTTCCTGCGTTTATCAGGCTTTCAGATAGGGCAAATGTCAGTGAGCGTTCCGATTTCAGTTCCAGAGCGATTCACCCAATGAGTCCTTGATATTTAGTCGTTTTCAGCCAATTTTCTGATTTTTTAAAATTTCACTTTTTTGTGAAAATATCCACTAAATGAGGGAATAATATGTGTGAGGGTACCCCAGCAGAGCTCCCAATGTGTTTGGGTAGAATATATATCCCACGGGGGTAAAATTGAAAAAAGTTGAAAAAAATTTTTTTTGGACTTACTCATTTTTCCGGCGTTTATCAGACTTTCAGATAGGGGATATGTCGGTGAGCGTTCCGATTTCAGTTCCAGAGCGATTCGCCCAATGAGTCCTTGATATTTAGTCATTTTCAGCCAAGTTTCTGAATTTTTGAAAATTTCACTTTTTTGTGAAAATATCCACTAAATGAGGGAATAATATGTGTGAAGGTACCCCAGGAGAGTTCCCAATGTGTGTGGGTAGAATATATATCCCACGGGGGTAAAATTGAAAAAAGTTTAAATAATTTTTCTTTTGGACTTAGTCATTTTTCCGGCGTTTATCAGACTTTCAGATAGGGGAAATGTCGGTGAGCGTTCCGATTTCAGTTCCAGAGCGATTCGCCCAATGAGTCCTTGATATTTAGTCGTTTTCAGGCAATTTTCTGAATTTTTGAAAATTTCACTTTTTTGTGAAAATATCCACTAAATGAGGGAATAATATGTGTGAGGGTACCCCAGGAGAGTTCCCAATGTGTTTGGGTAGAATATATATCCCACAGGGGTAAAATTGAAAAAAGTTGAAAAAATTTTTCTTTTGGACTTAAGTCATTTTTCCAGCGTTTATCAGACTTTCAGATAGGGCAAATGTCAGTGAGCATTCCGATTTCAGTTCCAGAGCGATTCGCCCAATGAGTCCTTGATATTTAGTCGTTTTCAGCCAATTTTCTGGATTTTTGAAAATTTCACTTTTTTGTGAAAATATCCACTAAATGAGGGAATAATATGTGTGAGGGTACCCCAGGAGAGTTCCCAATGTGTGTGGGTAGAATATATATCCCACGGGGGTAAAATTGAAAAAGTTGAAATAATTTTTCTTTTGGACTTAGTCATTTTTCCGGCGTTTATCAGACTTTCAGATAGGGCAAATGTCAGTGAGCGTTCCGATTTCAGTTCCAGAGCGATTCGCAAAATGAGTCCTTGATATTTAGTCGTTTTCAGCCAATTTTCTGAATTTTTGAAAATTTCACTTTTTTGTGAAAATATCCACTAAATGAGGGAATAATATGTGTGAGGGTACCCCAGGAGAGTTCCCAATGTGTGTGGGTAGAATATATATCCCACGGGGGTAAAATTGAAAAAAGTTGAAATAATTTTTCTTTTGGACCTAGTCATTTTTCCGGCGTTTATCAGACTTTCAAGATAGGGCAAATGTCAGCGAGCATTCCGATTTCAGTTCCAGAGCGATTCGCCCAATGAGTCCTTGATATTTAGTCGTTTTCAGCCAATTTTCTGGATTTTTGAAAATTTCACTTTTTTGTGAAAATATCCACTGAATGAGGGAATAATATGAGTGAGGGTACCCCAGGAGAGCTCACAATGTGTTTGGGTAGAATATATATCCCACGGGGGTAAAATTGAAAAAAGTTGAAAAAAAATTTTTTTTGGACTTAGTCATTTCTCCGGCGTTTATCAGACTTTCAGATAGGGCAAATGTCAGTAAGCGTTCCGATTTCAGTTCCAGAGCGATTCGCCCATTGAGTCCTTGATATTTAGTCATTTTCAGCCAATTTTCTGAATTTTTGAAAATTTCACTTTTTTGTGAAAATATCCACTAAATGAGGGAATAATATGTGTTAGGGTACCCCAGGAGAGTTCCCAATGTGTTTGGGTAGAATATATATCCCACGGGGGTAAAATTGAAAAAAGTTGAAATAAATTTTCTTTTGGACTTAGTCATTTTTCCGGCGTTTATCAGACTTTCAGAAAGGGCAAATGTCAGTGAGCTTTCCGATTTCAGTTCCAGAGCGATTCGCCCAATGAGTCCTTGATATTTAGTCGTTTTCAGCCAATTTTCTGGATTTTTGAAAATGTCACTTTTTTGTGAAAATATCCACTAAATGAGGGAATAATATGTGTTAGGGTACCCCAGGAGAGTTCCAAATATGTGTGGGTAGAATATATATCCCACGGGGGTAAAATTGAAAAAAGTTTAAATAATTTTTCTTTTGGACATAGTCATTTTTCCGGCGTTTATCAGACTTTCAGATAGGGCAAATGTCAGTGAGCGTTCCGATTTCAGTTCCAGAGCGATTCGCCCAATGAGTCCTTGATATTTAGTCGTTTTCAGCCAATTTTCTGGATTTTTGAAAATTTCACTTTTTTGTGAAAATATCCACTAAATGAGGGAATAATATGTGTTAGGGTACCCCAGGAGAGTTCCAAATGTGTGTGGGTAGAATATATATCCCACGGGGGTAAAATTGAAAAAAGTTTAAATAATTTTTCTTTTGGACTTAGTCATTTTTCCGGCGTTTATCAGACTTTCAGATAGGGCAAATGTCAGTGAGCGTTCCGATTTCAGTTCCAGAGCGATTCGCCCAATGAGTCCTTGATATTTAGTCGTTTTCAGCCAATTTTCTGGATTTTTGAAAATTTCACTTTTTTGTGAAAATATCCACTGAATGAGGGAATAATATGTGTGAGGGTACCCCAGGAGAGCTCACAATGTGTTTGGGTAGAATATATATCCCACGGGGGTAAAATTGAAAAAAGTTGAAAAAAAATTTTTTTTGGACTTAGTCATTTCTCCGGCGTTTATCAGACTTTCAGATAGGGCAAATGTCAGTAAGCGTTCCGATTTCAGTTCCAGAGCGATTCGCCCATTGAGTCCTTGATATTTAGTCATTTTCAGCCAATTTTCTGAATTTTTGAAAATTTCACTTTTTTGTGAAAATATCCACTAAATGAGGGAATAATATGTGTTAGGGTACCCCAGGAGAGTTCCCAATGTGTTTGGGTAGAATATATATCCCACGGGGGTAAAATTGAAAAAAGTTGAAATAAATTTTCTTTTGGACTTAGTCATTTTTCCGGCGTTTATCAGACTTTCAGATAGGGCAAATGTCAGTGAGCTTTCCGATTTCAGTTCCAGAGCGATTCGCCCAATGAGTCCTTGATATTTAGTCGTTTTCAGCCAATTTTCTGGATTTTTGAAAATGTCACTTTTTTGTGAAAATATCCACTAAATGAGGGAATAATATGTTTTAGGGTACCCCAGGAGAGTTCCAAATGTGTGTGGGTAGAATATATATCCCACGGGGGTAAAATTGAAAAAAGTTTAAATAATTTTTCTTTTGGACTTAGTCATTTTTCCGGCGTTTATCAGACTTTCAGATAGGGCAAATGTCAGTGAGCGTTCCGATTTCAGTTCCAGAGCGATTCGCCCAATGAGTCCTTGATATTTAGTCGTTTTCAGCCAATTTTCTGGATTTTTGAAAATTTCACTTTTTTGTGAAAATATCCACTAAATGAGGGAATAATATGTGTTAGGGTACCCCAGGAGAGTTCCAAATGTGTGTGGGTAGAATATATATCCCACGGGGGTAAAATTGAAAAAAGTTTAAATAATTTTTCTTTTGGACTTAGTCATTTTTCCGGAGTTTATCAGACTTTCAGATAGGGCAAATGTCAGTGAGCGTTCCGATTTCAGTTCCAGAGCGATTCGCCCAATGAGTCCTTGATATTTAGTCGTTTTCAGCCAATTTTCTGGATTTTTGAAAATTTCACTTTTTTGTGAAAATATCCACTAAATGAGGGAATAATATGTGTAAGGGTACCCCAGGAGAGTTCCCAATGTGTTTGGGTAGAATATATATCCCACGGGGGTAAAATTGAAAAAAGTTTAAATAAATTTTCTTTTGGACTTAGTCATTTTTCCGGCGTTTATCAGACTTTCAGATAGGGCAAATGTCAGTGAGCGTTCCGATTTCAGTTCCAGAGCGATTCGCCCAATGAGTCCTTGATATTTAGTCGTTTTCAGCCAATTTTCTGGATTTTTGAAAATGTCACTTTTTTGTGAAAATATCCACTAAATGAGGGAATAATATGTGTTAGGGTACCCCAGGAGAGTTCCAAATGTGTGTGGGTAGAATATATATCCCACGGGGGTAAAATTGAAAAAAGTTAAAAAAAATTTTTTTTGGGACTTAGTCATTTTTTTAGCGTTTATCAGACTTTCAGATAGGGCAAATGTCAGTGAGCATTCCAATTTCAGTTCCAGAGCGATTCGCCCAATGAGTCCTTGATATTTAGTCGTTTTCAGAGAATTTTCTGGATTTTTGAAAATTTCATTTTTTTGTGAAAATATCCACTAAATGAGGGAATAATATGTGTAAGGGTACCCCAGGAGAGTTCCCAATGTGTTTGGGTAGAATATATATCCCACGGGGGTAAAATTGAAAAAAGTTGAAATAAATTTTCTTTTGGACTTAGTCATTTTTCCGGCGTTTATCAGACTTTCAGATAGGGCAAATGTCAGTGAGCATTCCGATTTCAGTTCCAGAGCGATTCGCCCAATGAGTCCTTGATATTTAGTCGTTTTCAGCCAATTTTCTGGATTTTTGAAAATTTCACTTTTTTGTGAAAATATCCACTAAATGAGGGAATAATATGTGTTAGGGTACCCCAGGAGAGTTCCAAATGTGTGTGGGTAGAATATATATCCCACGGGGGTAAAATTGAAAAAAGTTTAAATAATTTTTCTTTTGGACTTAGTCATTTTTCCGGCGTTTATCAGACTTTCAGATAGGGCAAATGTCAGTGAGCGTTCCGATTTCAGTTCCAGAGCGATTCGCCCAATGAGTCCTTGATATTTAGTCGTTTTCAGCCAATTTTCTGGATTTTTGTAAATTTCACTTTTTTGTGAAAATATCCACTAAATGAGGGAATACTATGTGTGAGGGTACCCCAGGAGAGTTCCCAATGTGTGTGGGTAGAATATATATCCCACAGGGGTAAAATTGAAAAAAGTTGAAAAAATTTTCTTTTGGACTTAGTCATTTTTCCAGCGTTTATCAGACTTTCAGATAGGGCAAATGTCAGTAAGCGTTCCGATTTCAGTTCCAGAGCGATTCGCCCATTGAGTCCTTGATATTTAGTCGTTTTCAGCCAATTTTCTGGATTTTTGAAAATTTCACTTTTTTGTGAAAATATCCACTAAATGAGGGAATAATATGTGTGAGGGTACCCCAGGAGAGCTCCCAATGTGTTTGGGTAGAATATATATCCCACGGAGGTAAAATTTAAAAAAGTTGAAAAAAAATTTTTTTTTTACTTACTCATTTTTCCGGCGTTTATCAGACTTTCAGATAGGGCAAATGTCAGTGAGCGTTCCGATTTCAGTTCCAGAACGATTCGCCCAATGAGTCCTTGATATTTAGTCGTTTTCAGCCAATTTTCTGAATTTTTGAAAATTTCACTTTTTTGTGAAAATATCCACTAAATGAGGGAATAATATGTGTTAGGATACCCCAGGAGAGTTCCCAATGTGTTTGGGTAGAATATATATCCCACGGTGGTAAAATTGAAAAAAGTTGAAATAATTTTTCTTTTGGACTTAGTTATTTTTCTGGCGTTTATCAGACTTTCAGATAGGGCAAATGTCAGTGAGCGTTCCGATTTCAGTTCCAGAGCGATTCGACCAATGAGTCCTTGATATTTAGTCGTTTTCAGCCAATTTTCTGGATTTTTGAAAATTTCACTTTTTTGTGAAAATATCCACTAAATGAGGGAATAATATGTGTTAGGGTACCCCAGGAGAGTTCCCAATGTGTGTGAGTAGAATATATATCCCACGGGGGTAAAATTGAAAAAAGTTGAAATAATTTTTCTTTTGGACTTAGTCATTTTTCCGGCGTTTATCAGACTTTCAGATTGGGCAAATGTCAGTGAGCATTCCGATTTCAGTTCCAGAGCGATTCGCCCAATGAGTCCTTGATATTTAGTCGTTTTCAGCCAATTTTCTCGATTTTTGAAAATTTCACTTTTCTGTGAAAATATCCACTAAATGAGGGAATAATATGTGTGAGGGTACCCCAGGAGAGCTCCCAATGTGTTTGGGTAGAATATATATCCCACGGAGGTAAAATTTAAAAAAGTTGAAAAAAAATTTTTTTTTTACTTACTCATTTTTCTGGCGTTTATCAGACTTTCAGATAGGGCAAATGTCAGTGAGCGTTCCGATTTCAGTTCCAGAACGATTCGCCCAATGAGTCCTTGATATTTAGTCGTTTTCAGCCAATTTTCTGAATTTTTGAAAATTTCACTTTTTTGTGAAAATATCCACTAAATGAGGGAATAATATGTGTTAGGGTACCCCAGGAGAGTTCCCAATGTGTTTGGGTAGAATATATATCCCACGGTGGTAAAATTGAAAAAAGTTGAAATAATTTTTCTTTTGGACTTAGTCATTTTTCCGGCGTTTATCAGACTTTCAGATTGGGCAAATGTCAGTGAGCATTCCGATTTCAGTTCCAGAGCGATTCGCCCAATGAGTCCTTGATATTTAGTCGTTTTCAGCCAATTTTCTCGATTTTTGAAAATTTCACTTTTCTGTGAAAATATCCACTAAATGAGGGAATAATATGTGTGAGGGTACCCCAGGAGAGCTCCCAATGTGTTTGGGTAGAATATATATCCCACGGGGGTAAAATTGAAAAAAGTTAAAAAAATTTTTTTTGGGACTTAGTCATTTTTCCAGCGTTTATCACACTTTCAGATAGGGCAAATGTCAGTGAGCGTTCCAATTTCAGTTCCAGAGCGATTCGCCCAATGAGTCCTTGATATTTAGTTGTTTTCAGAGAATTTTCTGGATTTTTGAAAATTTCACTTTTTTGTGAAAATATCCACTAAATGAGGGAATACTATGTGTGAGGGTACCCCAGGAGAGTTCCCAATGTGTGTGGGTAGAATATATATCCCACAGGGGTAAAATTGAAAAAAGTTGAAAAAATTTTCTTTTGGACTTAGTCATTTTTCCAGCGTTTATCAGACTTTCAGATAGGGCAAATGTCAGTAAGCGTTCCGATTTCAGTTCCAGAGCGATTCGCCCATTGAGTCCTTGATATTTAGTCGTTTTCAGCCAATTTTCTGGATTTTTGAAAATTTCACTTTTTTGTGAAAATATCCACTAAATGAGGGAATAATATGTGTGAGGGTACCCCAGGAGAGCTCCCAATGTGTTTGGGTAGAATATATATCCCACGGTGGTAAAATTGAAAAAAGTTGAAATAATTTTTCTTTTGGACTTAGTTATTTTTCTGGCGTTTATCAGACTTTGAAATAGGGCAAATGTCAGTGAGCGTTCCGATTTCAGTTCCAGAACGATTCGCCCAATGAGTCCTTGATATTTAGTCGTTTTCAGGCAATTTTCTGAATTTTTGAAAATTTCACTTTTTTGTGAAAATATCCACTAAATAAGGGAATAATATGTGTGAGGGTACCCCAGGAGAGTTCCCAATGTGTGTGGGTAGAATATATATCCCACAGGGGTAAAATTAAAAAAAAGTTGAAAAAATTTTTCTTTTGTACTTAGTCATTTTTCCGGCGTTTATCAGACTTTCAGATAGGGCAAATGTCAGTGAGCATTCCGATTTCAGTTCCAGAGTGATTCGCCCAATGAGTCCTTGATATTTAGTCATTTTCAGCCAATTTTCTGGATTTTTGAAAATTTCACTTTTTTGTGAAAATATCCACTAAATGAGGGAATAATATGTGTGAGGGTACCCCAGGAGAGCTCCCAATGTGTTTGGGTAGAATATATATCCCACGGAGGTAAAATTTAAAAAAGTTGAAAAAAATTTTTTTTTTTACTTACTCATTTTTCCGGCGTTTATCAGACTTTCAGATAGGGCAAATGTCAGTGAGCGTTCCGATTTCAGTTCCAGAACGATTCGCCCAATGAGTCCTTGATATTTAGTCGTTTTCAGCCAATTTTCTGAATTTTTGAAAATTTCACTTTTTTGTGAAAATATCCACTAAATGAGGGAATAATATGTGTTAGGGTACCCCAGGAGAGTTCCCAATGTGTTTGGGTAGAATATATATCCCACGGGGGTAAAATTGAAAAAAGTTGAAATAATTTTTCTTTTGGACTTAGTCATTTTTCTGGCGTTTATCAGACTTTCAGTTAGGGCAAATGTCAGTGAGCGTTCCGATCTCAGTTCCAGAGCGATTCGCCCCATGAGTCCTTGATATTTAGTCGTTTTCAGCCAATTTTCTAGATTTTTGAAAATTTCACTTTTTTGTGAAAATATCCACTAAATGAGGGAATAATATGTGTGAGGGTACCCCAGGAGAGCTCCCAATGTGTTTGGGTAGAATATGTATCCCACGGGGGTAAAATTGAAAAAAGTTAAAAAAAATTTTTTTTGGGACTTAGTCATTTTTTTAGCGTTTATCAGACTTTCAGATAGGGCAAATGTCAGTGAGCATTCCAATTTCAGTTCCAGAGCGATTCGCCCAATGAGTCCTTGATATTTAGTCGTTTTCAGAGAATTTTCTGGATTTTTGAAAATTTCATTTTTTTGTGAAAATATCCACTAAATGAGGGAATACTATGTGTGAGGGTACCCCAGGAGAGTTCCCAATGTGTGTGGGTAGAATATATATCCCACAGGGGTAAAATTGAAAAAAGTTGAAAAAATTTTCTTTTGGACTTAGTCATTTTTCCAGCGTTTATCAGACTTTCAGATAGGGCAAATGTCAGTAAGCGTTCCGATTTCAGTTCCAGAGCGATTCGGCCATTGAGTCCTTGATATTTAGTCGTTTTCAGCCAATTTTCTGAATTTTTGAAAATTTCACTTTTTTGTGAAAATATCCACTAAATGAGGGGATAATATGTGTTAGGGTACCCCAGGAGAGTTCCCAATGTGTGTGGGTAGAATATATATCCCACGGGGGTAAAATTGAAAAAAGTTGAAATAATTTTTCTTTTGGACTTAGTCATTTTTCCGGCGTTTATCAGACTTTCAGATACGGCAAATGTCAGTGAGCATTCCGATTTCAGTTCCAGAGCGATTCGCCCAATGAGTCCTTGATATTTAGTCGTTTTCAGCCAATTTTCTCGATTTTTGAAAATTTCACTTTTTTGTGAAAATATCCACTAAATAAGGGAATAATATGTGTGAGGGTACCCCAGGAGAGTTCCCAATGTGTGTGGGTAGAATATATATCCCACGGAGGTAAAATTTAAAAAAGTTGAAAAAAATTTTTTTTTTTACTTACTCATTTTTCCGGCGTTTATCAGACTTTCAGATAGGGCAAATGTCAGTGAGCGTTCCGATTTCAGTTCCAGAACGATTCGCCCAATGAGTCCTTGATATTTAGTCGTTTTCAGCCAATTTTCTGGATTTTTGAAAATTTCACTTTTTTGTGAAAATATCCACTAAATGAGGGAATAATATGTGTGAGGGTACCCCAGGAGAGCTCCCAATGTGTTTGGGTAGAATATATATCCCACGGGGGTAAAATTGAAAAAAGTAAAAAAAATTTTTTTTTGGGACTTAGTCATTTTTCCAGCGTTTATCAGACTTTCAGATAGGGCAAATGTCAGTGAGCGTTCCAATTTCAGTTCCAGAGCGATTCGCCCAATGAGTCCTTGATATTTAGTCGTTTTCAGAGAATTTTCTGGATTTTTGAAAATTTCACTTTTTTGTGAAAATATCCACTAAATGAGGGAATACTATGTGTGAGGGTACCCCAGGAGAGTTCCCAATGTGTGTGGGTAGAATATATATCCCACAGGGGTAAAATTGAAAAAAGTTGAAAAAATTTTCTTTTGGACTTAGTCATTTTTCCAGCGTTTATCAGTCTTTCAGATAGGGCAAATGTCAGTAAGCGTTCCGATTTCAGTTCCAGAGCGATTCGCCCATTGAGTCCTTGATATTTAGTCGTTTTCAGCCAATTTTCTAGATTTTTGAAAATTTCACTTTTTTGTGAAAATATCCACTAAATGAGGGAATAATATGTGTGAGGGTACCCCAGGAGAGTTCCAAATGTGTGTGGGTAGAATATATATCCCACGGGGGTAAAATTGAAAAAAGTTGAAATAATTTTTCTTTTGGACTTAGTCATTTTTCCGGCATTTATCAGACTTTCAGATAGGGCAAATATCAGTGAGCATTCCGATTTCAGTTCCAGAGTGATTCGCCCAATGAGTCCTTGATATTTAGTCATTTTCAGCCAATTTTCTGGATTTTTGAAAATTTCACTTTTTTGTGAAAATATCCACTAAATGAGGGAATAATATGTGTGAGGGTACCCCAGGAGAGCTCCCAATGTGTTTGGGTAGAATATGTATCCCACGGGGGTAAAATTGAAAAAAGTTAAAAAAAATTTTTTTTGGGACTTAGTCATTTTTTTAGCGTTTATCAGACTTTCAGATAGGGCAAATGTCAGTGAGCATTCCAATTTCAGTTCCAGAGCGATTCGCCCAATGAGTCCTTGATATTTAGTCGTTTTCAGAGAATTTTCTGGATTTTTGAAAATTTCATTTTTTTGTGAAAATATCCACTAAATGAGGGAATACTATGTGTGAGGGTACCCCAGGAGAGTTCCCAATGTGTGTGGATAGAATATATATCCCACAGGGGTAAAATTGAAAAAAGTTGAAAAAATTTTCTTTTGGACTTAGTCATTTTTCCAGCGTTTATCAGACTTTCAGATAGGGCAAATGTCAGTAAGCGTTCCGATTTCAGTTCCAGAGCGATTCGGCCATTGAGTCCTTGATATTTAGTCGTTTTCAGCCAATTTTCTGAATTTTTGAAAATTTCACTTTTTTGTGAAAATATCCACTAAATGAGGGGATAATATGTGTTAGGGTACCCCAGGAGAGTTCCCAATGTGTGTGGGTAGAATATATATCCCACGGGGGTAAAATTGAAAAAAGTTGAAATAATTTTTCTTTTGGACTTAGTCATTTTTCCGGCGTTTATCAGACTTTCAGATACGGCAAATGTCAGTGAGCATTCCGATTTCAGTTCCAGAGCGATTCGCCCAATGAGTCCTTGATATTTAGTCGTTTTCAGCCAATTTTCTCGATTTTTGAAAATTTCACTTTTTTGTGAAAATATCCACTAAATAAGGGAATAATATGTGTGAGGGTACCCCAGGAGAGTTCCCAATGTGTGTGGGTAGAATATACATCCCACGGAGGTAAAATTTAAAAAAGTTGAAAAAAATTTTTTTTTTTACTTACTCATTTTTCCGGCGTTTATCAGACTTTCAGATAGGGCAAATGTCAGTGAGCGTTCCGATTTCAGTTCCAGAACGATTCGCCCAATGAGTCCTTGATATTTAGTCGTTTTCAGCCAATTTTCTGGATTTTTGAAAATTTCACTTTTTTGTGAAAATATCCACTAAATGAGGGAATAATATGTGTGAGGGTACCCCAGGAGAGCTCCCAATGTGTTTGGGTAGAATATATATCCCACGGGGGTAAAATTGAAAAAAGTAAAAAAAATATTTTTTTGGGACTTAGTCATTTTTCCAGCGTTTATCAGACTTTCAGATAGGGCAAATGTCAGTGAGCGTTCCAATTTCAGTTCCAGAGCGATTCGCCCAATGAGTCCTTGATATTTAGTCGTTTTCAGAGAATTTTCTGGATTTTTGAAAATTTCACTTTTTTGTGAAAATATCCACTAAATGAGGGAATACTATGTGTGAGGGTACCCCAGGAGAGTTCCAAATGTGTGTGGGTAGAATATATATCCCACGGGGGTAAAATTGAAAAAAGTTGAAATAATTTTTCTTTTGGACTTAGTCATTTTTCCGGCATTTATCAGACTTTCAGATAGGGCAAATGTCAGTGAGCATTCCGATTTCAGTTCCAGAGTGATTCGCCCAATGAGTCCTTGATATTTAGTCATTTTCAGCCAATTTTCTGGATTTTTGAAAATTTCACTTTTTTGTGAAAATATCCACTAAATGAGGGAATAATATGTGTGAGGGTACCCCAGGAGAGCTCCCAATGTGTTTGGGTAGAATATGTATCCCACGGGGGTAAAATTGAAAAAAGTTAAAAAAAATTTTTTTGGGGACTTAGTCATTTTTTTAGCGTTTATCAGACTTTCAGATAGGGCAAATGTCAGTGAGCATTCCAATTTCAGTTCCAGAGCGATTCGCCCAATGAGTCCTTGATATTTAGTCGTTTTCAGAGAATTTTCTGGATTTTTGAAAATTTCATTTTTTTGTGAAAATATCCACTAAATGAGGGAATACTATGTGTGAGGGTACCCCAGGAGAGTTCCCAATGTGTGTGGGTAGAATATATATCCCACAGGGGTAAAATTGAAAAAAGTTGAAAAAATTTTCTTTTGGACTTAGTCATTTTTCCAGCGTTTATCAGACTTTCAGATAGGGCAAATGTCAGTAAGCGTTCCGATTTCAGTTCCAGAGCGATTCGCCCATTGAGTCCTTGATATTTAGTCGTTTTCAGCGAATTTTCTGGATTTTTGAAAATTTCACTTTTTTGTGAAAATATCCACTAAATGAGGGAATAATATGTGTGAGGGTACCCCAGGAGAGCTCCCAATGTGTTTGGGTAGAATATATATCCCACGGAGGTAAAATTTAAAAAAGTTGAAAAAAAATTTTTTTTTTACTTACTCATTTTTCCGGCGTTTATCAGACTTTCAGATAGGGCAAATGTCAGTGAGCGTTCCGATTTCAGTTCCAGAACGATTCGCCCAATGAGTCCTTGATATTTAGTCGTTTTCAGCCAATTTTCTGAATTTTTGAAAATTTCACTTTTTTGTGAAAATATCCACTAAATGAGGGAATAATATGTGTTAGGGTATGTGCACACGATGCAGAAATGAAGCAGAAAATTTCTGCATCATTTCTGCATCTCCCTGGCAGAAAAAACGCATGCAGATTGTGCATGCGTTTTTCCTGCAGAATACATGCGGATCCACATGCAGATTCACATGCGTTTCCGCATGCAGATTGACAAGCGCTTTCCAGGCGATTTTAGCATCACCTGGAAAGTGCTTGATAACTAGGTCACACTATATAAATCCATGCAAACAGCATGGATTTATACAGTGTGACCCGAGAGAGTGTATATACTTACCTCTGATGGCCCGCGCTGTCCTGCTCACTCCGTTCTCCCGGCTGCCGGCAACTTTGAATTGAAAGACCTGCCGACGTCAGCGTCACGTGACCCGTCACATGACTCTGACGTCACCGCAGGTCCTACAACTCACTGCAAGTGCCGGGAACCAAGCGGGAGCGCTGCGCGGGCCGACAGATGGTAAGTATATATATATTTTTTATTTTATTCTTGTTTTACAGCTTTTTTAATGGTACCTGGGTGTGGATGAGACTCTCCTCTCCTCCACACCCGGGTACCATCCGCACATTAGAACGCACCAATTACGCAAGTACAAATGCTGTCTTGCGGAATTGGAGCGTTCTAATGCAAGTCAATGGCGGCGAAATCGCCGCGTTTCCGCAAAATTAATTGACATGCTGCGGATTTTTGACCGCAGCGTTAACGCTGCGGAAAAATCCGCATCATGGGCACAGCACATGCGGATTTCCATTGGGGAACATTGCTGCCCTTCTACCATGCGTTTTTCATGCGTTTCCGCGGCGTTTACGCAACTGCAAAAACGCCGCGGAAACGCATGAAATACGCATCGTGTGAACACAGCCTTAGGGTACCCCAGGAGAGTTCCCAATGTGTTTGGGTAGAATATATATCCCACGGTGGTAAAATTGAAAAAAGTTGAAATAATTTTTCTTTTGGACTTAGTCATTTTTCTGGCGTTTATCAGACTTTCAGATAGGGCAAATGTCAGTGAGCGTTCCGATTTCAGTTCCAGAGCGATTCGCCCAATGAGTCCTTGATATTTAGTCGTTTTCAGCCAATTTTCTGGATTTTTGAAAATTTCACTTTTTTGTGAAAATATCCACTAAATGAGGGAATAATATGTGTTAGGGTACCCCAGGAGAGTTCCCAATGTGTGTGGGTAGAATATATATCCCACGGGGGTAAAATTGAAAAAAGTTGAAATAATTTTTCTTTTGGACTTAGTCATTTTTCCGGCGTTTATCAGACTTTCAGATAGGGCAAATGTCAGTGAGCATTCCGATTTCAGTTCCAGAGTGATTCGCCCAATGAGTCCTTGATATTTAGTCATTTTCAGCCAATTTTCTGGATTTTTGAAAATTTCACTTTTTTGTGAAAATATCCACTAAATGAGGGAATAATATGGGTGAGGGTACCCCAGGAGAGCTCCCAATGTGTTTGGGTAGAATATATATCCCACGGAGGTAAAATTTAAAAAAGTTGAAAAAAATTTTTTTTTTTACTTACTCATTTTTCTGGCGTTTATCAGACTTTCAGATAGGGCAAATGTCAGTGAGCGTTCCGATTTCAGTTCCAGAATGATTCGCCCAATGAGTCCTTGATATTTAGTCGTTTTCAGCCAATTTTCTGAATTTTTGAAAATTTCACTTTTTTGTGAAAATATCCACTAAATGAGGGAATAATATGTGTTAGGGTACCCCAGGAGAGTACCCAATGTGTTTGGGTAGAATATATATCCCACGGGGGTAAAATTGAAAAAAGTTAAAAAAAATTTTTTTTGGGACTTAGTCATTTTTTTAGCGTTTATCAGACTTTCAGATAGGGCAAATGTCAGTGAGCATTCCGATTTCAGTTCCAGAGCGATTCGCCCAATGAGTCCTTGATATTTAGTCGTTTTCAGCCAATTTTCTCGATTTTTGAAAATTTCACTTTTCTGTGAAAATATCCACTAAATGAGGGAATACTATGTGTGAGGGTACCCCAGGAGAGTTCCCAATGTGTGTGGGTAGAATATATATCCCACAGGGGTAAAATTGAAAAAAGTTGAAAAAATTTTCTTTTGGACTTAGTCATTTTTCCAGCGTTTATCAGACTTTCAGATAGGGCAAATGTCAGTAAGCGTTCCGATTTCAGTTCCAGAGCGATTCGCCCATTGAGTCCTTGATATTTAGTCGTTTTCAGCCAATTTTCTGGATTTTTGAAAATTTCACTTTTTTGTGAAAATATCCACTAAATGAGGGAATAATATGTGTGAGGGTACCCCAGGAGAGCTCCCAATGTGTTTGGGTAGAATATATATCCCACGGAGGTAAAATTTAAAAAAGTTGAAAAAAAATTTTTTTTTTACTTACTCATTTTTCCGGCGTTTATCAGACTTTCAGATAGGGCAAATGTCAGTGAGCGTTCCGATTTCAGTTCCAGAACGATTCGCCCAATGAGTCCTTGATATTTAGTCGTTTTCAGGCAATTTTCTGAATTTTTGAAAATTTCACTTTTTTGTGAAAATATCCACTAAATGAGGGAATATGTGTGAGGGTACCACAGGAGAGTTCCCAATGTGTTTGGGTAGAATATATATCCCACAGGGGTAAAATTGAAAAAAGTTGAAAAAATTTTTCTTTTGGACTTAGTCATTTTTCCAGCGTTTATCAGACTTTCAGATAGGGCAAATGTCAGTGAGCGTTCCGATTTCAGTTCCAGAGCGATTCGCCCAATGAGTCCTTGATATTTAGTCGTTTTCAGCCAATTTTCTGGATTTTTGAAAATTTCACTTTTTTGTGAAAATATCCACTAAATGAGGGAATAATATGTGTGAGGGTACCCCAGGAGAGTTCCAAATGTGTGTGGGTAGAATATATATCCCACGGGGGTAAAATTGAAAAAAGTTGAAATAATTTTTCTTTTGGACTTAGTCATTTTTCCGGCATTTATCAGACTTTCAGATAGGGCAAATGTCAGTGAGCATTCCGATTTCAGTTCCAGAGTGATTCGCCCAATGAGTCCTTGATATTTAGTCATTTTCAGCCAATTTTCTGGATTTTTGAAAATTTCACTTTTTTGTGAAAATATCCACTAAATGAGGGAATAATATGTGTGAGGGTACCCCAGGATAGCTCCCAATGTGTTTGGGTAGAATATGTATCCCACGGGGGTAAAATTGAAAAAAGTTAAAAAAAAATTTTTTTGGGACTTAGTCATTTTTTTAGCGTTTATCAGACTTTCAGATAGGGCAAATGTCAGTGAGCATTCCGATTTCAGTTCCAGAGCGATTCGCCCAATGAGTCCTTGATATTTAGTCGTTTTCAGCCAATTTTCTGGATTTTTGAAAATTTCACTTTTTTGTGAAAATATCCACTAAATGAGGGAATAATATGTGTGAGGGTACCCCAGGAGAGCTCCCAATGTGTTTGGGTAGAATATATATCCCACGGAGGTAAAATTTAAAAAAGTTGAAAAAAAATTTTTTTTTTACTTACTCATTTTTCCGGCGTTTATCAGACTTTCAGATAGGGCAAATGTCAGTGAGCGTTCCGATTTCAGTTCCAGAACGATTCGCCCAATGAGTCCTTGATATTTAGTCGTTTTCAGCCAATTTTCTGAATTTTTGAAAATTTCACTTTTTTGTGAAAATATCCACTAAATGAGGGAATAATATGTGTTGGGGTACCCCAGGAGAGTTCCCAATGTGTGTGGGTAGAATATATATCCCACGGGGGTAAAATTGAAAAAAGTTGAAATAATTTTTCTTTTGGACTTAGTCATTTTTCTGGCGTTTATCAGACTTTCAGATAGGGCAAATGTCAGTGAGCGTTCCGATTTCAGTTCCAGAGCGATTCGCCCAATGAGTCCTTGATATTTAGTCGTTTTCAGCCAATTTTCTGGATTTTTGAAAATTTCACTTTTTTGTGAAAATATCCACTAAATGAGGGAATAATATGTGTTAGGGTACCCCAGGAGAGTTCCCAATGTGTGTGGGTAGAATATATATCCCACGGGGGTAAAATTGAAAAAAGTTGAAATAATTTTTCTTTTGGACTTAGTCATTTTTCCGGCGTTTATCAGACTTTCAGATAGGGCAAATGTCAGTGAGCATTCCGATTTCAGTTCCAGAGCGATTCGCCCAATGAGTCCTTGATATTTAGTCGTTTTCAGCCAATTTTCTCGATTTTTGAAAATTTCACTTTTTTGTGAAAATATCCACTAAATAAGGGAATAATATGTGTGAGGGTACCCCAGGAGAGTTCCCAATGTGTGTGGGTAGAATATATATCCCACAGGGGTAAAATTAAAAAAAAGTTGAAAAAATTTTTCTTTTGTACTTAGTCATTTTTCCGGCGTTTATCAGACTTTCAGATAGGGCAAATGTCAGTGAGCATTCCGATTTCAGTTCCAGAGTGATTCGCCCAATGAGTCCTTGATATTTAGTCATTTTCAGCCAATTTTCTGGATTTTTGAAAATTTCACTTTTTTGTGAAAATATCCACTAAATGAGGGAATAATATGTGTGAGGGTACCCCAGGAGAGCTCCCAATGTGTTTGGGTAGAATATATATCCCACGGAGGTAAAATTTAAAAAAGTTGAAAAAAATTTTTTTTTTTACTTACTCATTTTTCCGGCGTTTATCAGACTTTCAGATAGGGCAAATGTCAGTGAGCGTTCCGATTTCAGTTCCAGAACGATTCGCCCAATGAGTCCTTGATATTTAGTCGTTTTCAGCCAATTTTCTGAATTTTTGAAAATTTCACTTTTTTGTGAAAATATCCACTAAATGAGGGAATAATATGTGTTAGGGTACCCCAGGAGAGTTCCCAATGTGTTTGGGTAGAATATATATCCCACGGGGGTAAAATTGAAAAAAGTTGAAATAATTTTTCTTTTGGACTTAGTCATTTTTCTGGCGTTTATCAGACTTTCAGATAGGGCAAATGTCAGTGAGCGTTCCGATCTCAGTTCCAGAGCGATTCGCCCCATGAGTCCTTGATATTTAGTCGTTTTCAGCCAATTTTCTGGATTTTTGAAAATTTCACTTTTTTGTGAAAATATCCACTAAATGAGGGAATAATATGTGTGAGGGTACCCCAGGAGAGCTCCCAATGTGTTTGGGTAGAATATATATCCCACGGGGGTAAAATTGAAAAAAGTAAAAAAAATTTTTTTTTGGGACTTAGTCATTTTTCCAGCGTTTATCAGACTTTCAGATAGGGCAAATGTCAGTGAGCGTTCCAATTTCAGTTCCAGAGCGATTCGCCCAATGAGTCCTTGATATTTAGTCGTTTTCAGAGAATTTTCTGGATTTTTGAAAATTTCACTTTTTTGTGAAAATATCCACTAAATGAGGGAATACTATGTGTGAGGGTACCCCAGGAGAGTTCCCAATGTGTGTGGGTAGAATATATATCCCACAGGGTTAAAATTGAAAAAAGTTGAAAAAATTTTCTTTTGGACTTAGTCATTTTTCCGGCGTTTATCAGACTTTCAGATACGGCAAATGTCAGTGAGCATTCCGATTTCAGTTCCAGAGCGATTCGCCCAATGAGTCCTTGATATTTAGTCGTTTTCAGCCAATTTTCTGGATTTTTGAAAATTTCACTTTTTTGTGAAAATATCCACTAAATGAGGGAATAATATGTGTTAGGGTACCCCAGGAGAGTTCCCAATGTGTGTGGGTAGAATATATATCCCACGGGGGTAAAATTGAAAAAAGTTGAAATAATTTTTCTTTTGGACTTAGTCATTTTTCCGGCGTTTATCAGACTTTCAGATAGGGCAAATGTCAGTGAGCATTCCGATTTCAGTTCCAGAGCGATTCGCCCAATGAGTCCTTGATATTTAGTCGTTTTCAGCCAATTTTCTCGATTTTTGAAAATTTCACTTTTTTGTGAAAATATCCACTAAATAAGGGAATAATATGTGTGAGGGTACCCCAGGAGAGTTCCCAATGTGTGTGGGTAGAATATATATCCCACAGGGGTAAAATTAAAAAAAAGTTGAAAAAATTTTTCTTTTGTACTTAGTCATTTTTCCGGCGTTTATCAGACTTTCAGATAGGGCAAATGTCAGTGAGCATTCCGATTTCAGTTCCAGAGTGATTCGCCCAATGAGTCCTTGATATTTAGTCATTTTCAGCCAATTTTCTGGATTTTTGAAAATTTCACTTTTTTGTGAAAATATCCACTAAATGAGGGAATAATATGTGTGAGGGTACCCCAGGAGAGCTCCCAATGTGTTTGGGTAGAATATATATCCCACGGAGGTAAAATTTAAAAAAGTTGAAAAAAATTTTTTTTTTTACTTACTCATTTTTCCGGCGTTTATCAGACTTTCAGATAGGGCAAATGTCAGTGAGCGTTCCGATTTCAGTTCCAGAACGATTCGCCCAATGAGTCCTTGATATTTAGTCGTTTTCAGCCAATTTTCTGAATTTTTGAAAATTTCACTTTTTTGTGAAAATATCCACTAAATGAGGGAATAATATGTGTTAGGGTACCCCAGGAGAGTTCCCAATGTGTTTGGGTAGAATATATATCCCACGGGGGTAAAATTGAAAAAAGTTGAAATAATTTTTCTTTTGGACTTAGTCATTTTTCTGGCGTTTATCAGACTTTCAGATAGGGCAAATGTCAGTGAGCGTTCCGATCTCAGTTCCAGAGCGATTCGCCCCATGAGTCCTTGATATTTAGTCGTTTTCAGCCAATTTTCTGGATTTTTGAAAATTTCACTTTTTTGTGAAAATATCCACTAAATGAGGGAATAATATGTGTGAGGGTACCCCAGGAGAGCTCCCAATGTGTTTGGGTAGAATATATATCCCACGGGGGTAAAATTGAAAAAAGTAAAAAAAATTTTTTTTTGGGACTTAGTCATTTTTCCAGCGTTTATCAGACTTTCAGATAGGGCAAATGTCAGTGAGCGTTCCAATTTCAGTTCCAGAGCGATTCGCCCAATGAGTCCTTGATATTTAGTCGTTTTCAGAGAATTTTCTGGATTTTTGAAAATTTCACTTTTTTGTGAAAATATCCACTAAATGAGGGAATACTATGTGTGAGGGTACCCCAGGAGAGTTCCCAATGTGTGTGGGTAGAATATATATCCCACAGGGTTAAAATTGAAAAAAGTTGAAAAAATTTTCTTTTGGACTTAGTCATTTTTCCGGCGTTTATCAGACTTTCAGATACGGCAAATGTCAGTGAGCATTCCGATTTCAGTTCCAGAGCGATTCGCCCAATGAGTCCTTGATATTTAGTCGTTTTCAGCCAATTTTCTGGATTTTTGAAAATTTCACTTTTTTGTGAAAATATCCACTAAATGAGGGAATAATATGTGTTAGGGTACCCCAGGAGAGTTCCCAATGTGTGTGGGTAGAATATATATCCCACGGGGGTAAAATTGAAAAAAGTTGAAATAATTTTTCTTTTGGACTTAGTCATTTTTCCGGCGTTTATCAGACTTTCAGATAGGGCAAATGTCAGTGAGCATTCCGATTTCAGTTCCAGAGCGATTCGCCCAATGAGTCCTTGATATTTAGTCGTTTTCAGCCAATTTTCTCGATTTTTGAAAATTTCACTTTTTTGTGAAAATATCCACTAAATAAGGGAATAATATGTGTGAGGGTACCCCAGGAGAGTTCCCAATGTGTGTGGGTAGAATATATATCCCACAGGGGTAAAATTAAAAAAAAGTTGAAAAAATTTTTCTTTTGTACTTAGTCATTTTTCCGGCGTTTATCAGACTTTCAGATAGGGCAAATGTCAGTGAGCATTCCGATTTCAGTTCCAGAGTGATTCGCCCAATGAGTCCTTGATATTTAGTCATTTTCAGCCAATTTTCTGGATTTTTGAAAATTTCACTTTTTTGTGAAAATATCCACTAAATGAGGGAATAATATGTGTGAGGGTACCCCAGGAGAGCTCCCAATGTGTTTGGGTAGAATATATATCCCACGGAGGTAAAATTTAAAAAAGTTGAAAAAAATTTTTTTTTTTACTTACTCATTTTTCCGGCGTTTATCAGACTTTCAGATAGGGCAAATGTCAGTGAGCGTTCCGATTTCAGTTCCAGAACGATTCGCCCAATGAGTCCTTGATATTTAGTCGTTTTCAGCCAATTTTCTGAATTTTTGAAAATTTCACTTTTTTGTGAAAATATCCACTAAATGAGGGAATAATATGTGTTAGGGTACCCCAGGAGAGTTCCCAATGTGTTTGGGTAGAATATATATCCCACGGGGGTAAAATTGAAAAAAGTTGAAATAATTTTTCTTTTGGACTTAGTCATTTTTCTGGCGTTTATCAGACTTTCAGATAGGGCAAATGTCAGTGAGCGTTCCGATCTCAGTTCCAGAGCGATTCGCCCCATGAGTCCTTGATATTTAGTCGTTTTCAGCCAATTTTCTGGATTTTTGAAAATTTCACTTTTTTGTGAAAATATCCACTAAATGAGGGAATAATATGTGTGAGGGTACCCCAGGAGAGCTCCCAATGTGTTTGGGTAGAATATATATCCCACGGGGGTAAAATTGAAAAAAGTAAAAAAAATTTTTTTTTGGGACTTAGTCATTTTTCCAGCGTTTATCAGACTTTCAGATAGGGCAAATGTCAGTGAGCGTTCCAATTTCAGTTCCAGAGCGATTCGCCCAATGAGTCCTTGATATTTAGTCGTTTTCAGAGAATTTTCTGGATTTTTGAAAATTTCACTTTTTTGTGAAAATATCCACTAAATGAGGGAATACTATGTGTGAGGGTACCCCAGGAGAGTTCCCAATGTGTGTGGGTAGAATATATATCCCACAGGGGTAAAATTGAAAAAAGTTGAAAAAATTTTCTTTTGGACTTAGTCATTTTTCCGGCGTTTATCAGACTTTCAGATACGGCAAATGTCAGTGAGCATTCCGATTTCAGTTCCAGAGCGATTCGCCCAATGAGTCCTTGATATTTAGTCGTTTTCAGCCAATTTTCTGGATTTTTGAAAATTTCACTTTTTTGTGAAAATATCCACTAAATGAGGGAATAATATGTGTTAGGGTACCCCAGGAGAGTTCCCAATGTGTGTGGGTAGAATATATATCCCACGGGGGTAAAATTGAAAAAAGTTGAAATAATTTTTCTTTTGGACTTAGTCATTTTTCCGGCGTTTATCAGACTTTCAGATACGGCAAATGTCAGTGAGCATTCCGATTTCAGTTCCAGAGCGATTCGCCCAATGAGTCCTTGATATTTAGTCGTTTTCAGCCAATTTTCTCGATTTTTGAAAATTTCACTTTTTTGTGAAAATATCCACTAAATAAGGGAATAATATGTGTGAGGGTACCCCAGGAGAGCTCCCAATGTGTTTGGGTAGAATATATATCCCACGGAGGTAAAATTTAAAAAAGTTGAAAAAAATTTTTTTTTTTACTTACTCATTTTTCCGGCGTTTATCAGACTTTCAAATAGGGCAAATGTCAGTGAGCGTTCCGATTTCAGTTCCAGAACGATTCGCCCAATGAGTCCTTGATATTTAGTCGTTTTCAGCCAATTTTCAGAATTTTTGAAAATTTCACTTTTTTGTGAAAATATCCACTAAATGAGGGAATAATATGTGTTAGGGTACCCCAGGAGAGTTCCCAATGTGTTTGGGTAGAATATATATCCCACGGGGGTAAAATTGAAAAAAGTTGAAATAATTTTTCTTTTGGACTTAGTCATTTTTCTGGCGTTTATCAGACTTTCAGATAGGGCAAATGTCAGTGAGCGTTCCGATCTCAGTTCCAGAGCGATTCGCCCCATGAGTCCTTGATATTTAGTCGTTTTCAGCCAATTTTCTGGATTTTTGAAAATTTCACTTTTTTGTGAAAATATCCACTAAATGAGGGAATAATGTGTGTGAGGGTACCCCAGGAGAGCTCCCAATGTGTTTGGGTAGAATATATATCCCACGGGGGTAAAATTGAAAAAAGTTAAAAAAATTTTTTTTTGGGACTTAGTCATTTTTCCAGCGTTTATCAGACTTTCAGATAGGGCAAATGTCAGTGAGCGTTCCAATTTCAGTTCCAGAGCGATTCGCCCAATGAGTCCTTGATATTTAGTCGTTTTCAGAGAATTTTCTGGATTTTTGAAAATTTCACTTTTTTGTGAAAATATCCACTAAATGAGGGAATACTATGTGTGAGGGTACCCCAGGAGAGTTCCCAATGTGTGTGGGTAGAATATATATCCCACAGGGGTAAAATTGAAAAAAGTTGAAAAAATTTTCTTTTGGACTTAGTCATTTTTCCAGCGTTTATCAGACTTTCAGATAGGGCAAATGTCAGTGAGCGTTCCGATTTCAGTTCCAGAGCGATTCGTCCAATGAGTCCTTGATATTTAGTCGTTTTCAGCCAATTTTCTGGATTTTTGAAAATTTCACTTTTTTGTGAAAATATCCACTAAATGAGGGAATAATATGTGTGAGGGTACCCCAGGAGAGTTCCCAATGTGTGTGGTAGAATATATATCCCACGGGGGTGAAATTGAAAAAAGTTGAAATAATTTTTCTTTTGGACTTAGTCATTTTTCCAGCGTTTATCAGACTTTCAGATAGGGCAAATGTCATTGAGCGTTCCGATTTCAGTTCTAGAGCGATTCGCCCAATGAGTCCTTGATATTTAGTCGTTTTCAGCCAATTTTCTGGATTTTTAAAAATTTCACTTTTTTGTGAAAATATCCACTAAATGAGGGAATAATATGTGTGAGGGTACCCCAGGAGAGTTCCCAATGTGTTTGGGTAGAATATATATCCCACGGGGGTAAAATTGAAAAAAGTTGAAAACATTTTTTTTTTGGACTTAGTCATTTTTCCGGCGTTTATCAGACTTTCAGATAGGGCAAATGTCAGTGAGCATTCCAATTTCAGTTCCAGAGCGATTCGCCCAATGAGTCCTTGATATTTAGTCGTTTTCAGCCAATTTTCTGGATTTTTGAAAATTTCACTTTTTTGTGAAAATATCCACTAAATGAGGGAATAATATGTGTGGGGGTACCCCAAGAGAGTTCCCAATGTGTGGCGGAAGAAAATATATATCACACGGGGGTAAAATTGAAAAAAGTTGAAATAATTTTTATTTTGGACTTAGTCATTTTTCCGGCGTTTATCAGACTTTCAGATAGGGCAAATGTCAGTGAGCATTCCGATTTCAGTTCCAGAGCGATTCGCCCAATGAGTCCTTGATATTTAGTCGTTTTCAGGCAATTTTCTGGATTTTTGAAAATTTCACTTTTTTGTGAAAATATCCACTAAATGAGGGAATAATATGTGTGAGGGTACCCCAGGAGAGTTCCAAATGTGTGTGGGTAGAATATATATCCCACGGGGTAAAATTGAAAAAAGTTGAAATAATTTTTCTTTTGGACTTAGTCATTTTTCCGGCGTTTATCAGACTTTCAGATAGGGCAAATGTCAGTGAGCGTTCCGATTTCAGTTCCAGAACGATTCGCCTAATGAGTCCTTGATATTTAGTCGTTTTCAGCCAATTTCCTGGATTTTTGAAAATTTCACTTTTTTGTGAAAATATCCACTAAATGAGGGAATAATATGTGTGAGGGTACCCCAGGAGAGTTCCCAATGTGTGTGGTAGAATATATATCCCACGGGGGTAAAATTGAAAAAAGTTGAAATAATTTTTCTTTTGGACTTAGTCGTTTTTCCAGCGTTTATCAGACTTTCAGATAGGGCAAATGTCAGTGAGCGTTCCGATTTCAGTTCCAGAGTGATTCTCACAATGAGTCCTTGATATTTAGTCGTTTTCAGCCAATTTTCTGGATTTTTGAAAATTTCACTTTTTTGTGAAAATATCCACTAAATGAGGGAATAATATGTGTGAGGGTACCCCAGGAGAGCTCCCAATGTGTTTGGGTAGAATATGTATCCCACGGGGGTAAAATTGAAAAAAGTTGAAAAAAAATTTTTTTTGGACTTAGTCATTTTTCCGGCGTTTATAAGACTTTCAGATAGGGCAAATGTCAGTGAGCGTTCCAGTTTCAGTTCCCGAGCGACTCGTCCAATGAGTCCTTGATATTTAGTCGTTTTCAGGCAATTTTCTGGATTTTTGAAAATTTCACTTTTTTGTGAAAATATCCACTAAATGAGGGAATAATATGTGTGAAATTACCCCAGGAGAGTTCCAAATGTGTGTGGGTAGAATATATATCCCACGGGGGTAAAATTGAAAAAAGTTGAAAAAAATTTTTTTTTTTGGACTTAGTGATTTTTCCAGCGTTTATCAGACTTTCAGATAGGGCAAATGTCAGTGAGCGTTCCGATTTCAGTTCCAGAGCGATTCGCCCAATGAGTCCTTGATATTTAGTCGTTTTCAGGCAATTTTCTGGATTTTTGAAAATTTCACTTTTTTGTGAAAATATCCACTAAATGAGGGAATAATATGTGTGAGGGTTCCCCAGGAGAGTTCCCAATGTGTTTGGGTAAAATATATATCCCACGGGGGTAAAATTGAAAAAAGTTGAAAAAAATTTGTTTTTGGACTTAGTCATTTTTCCGGCGTGTATCAGATTTTCAGATAGGGCAAATGTCAGTGAGCGTTCCGATTTCAGTTCCAGAGCGATTCGCCCAATGAGTCCTTGATATTTAGTCGTTTTCAGCCAATTTTCTGGATTTTTGAAAATTTCACTTTTTTGTGAAAATATCCACTAAATGAGGGAATAATATGTGTGAGGGTACCCCAGGAGAGTTCCCAATGTGTGTGGGTAGAATATATATCCCACGGGGGTAAAATTGAAAAAAGTTGAAAAAATTTTTCTTTTGGACTTAGTCATTTTTCTGGCGTTTATCAGACTTTCAGATAGGGCAAATGTCAGTGAGCGTTCCATTTTCAGTTCCAGAGCGACTCGCCCAATGAGTCCTTGATATTTAGTCGTTTTCAGGCAATTTTCTGAATTTTTGAAAATTTCACTTTTTTGTGAAAATATCCACTAAATGAGGGAATAATATGTGTGAGGGTACCCCAGGAGAGTTCCCAATGTGTGTGGGTAGAATATATATCCCACGGGGGTAAAATTGAAAAAAGTTGAAATAATTTTTCTTTTGGACTTAGTCATTTTTCCAGCGTTTATCATACTTTCAGATAGGGCAAATGTCAGTGAGCGTTCCGATTTCAGTTCCAGAGCGATTCACCCAATGAGTCCTTGATATTTAGTCGTTTTCAGCCAATTTCCTGGATTTTTGAAAATTTCACTTTTTTGTGAAAATATCCACTAAATGAGGGAATAATATGTGTGAGGGTTCCCCAGGAGAGTTCCCAATGTCTTTGGGTAAAATATATATCCCACGGGGGTAAAATTGAAAAAAGTTGAAAAAAATTTTTTTTTGGACTTAGTCATTTTTCCGGCGTGTATCAGACTTTCAGATAGGGCAAATGTCAGTGAGCGTTCCGATTTCAGTTCCAGAGCGATTCGCCCAATGAGTCCTTGATATTTAGTCGTTTTCAGCCAATTTTCTGGATTTTTGAAAATTTCACTTTTTTGTGAAAATATCCTCTAAATGAGGGAATAATATGTGTGAGGGTACCCCAGGAGAGTTCCCAATGTGTGTGGGTAGAATATATATCCCACGGGGGTAAAATTGAAAAAAGTTGAAAAAAATTTTTTTTTTTGGACTTAGTCATTTTTCCGGCGTTTATCAGACTTTCAGATAGGGCAAATGTCAGTGAGCGTTCCGATTTCAGTTCCAGAGCGATTCGTCCAATGAGTCCTTGATATTTAGTCGTTTTCAGCCAATTTTCTGGATTTTTGAAAATTTCACTTTTTTGTGAAAATATCCACTAAATGAGGGAATAATATGTGTGAGGGTACCCCAGGAGAGTTCCCAATGTGTGTGGGTAGAATATATGTCCCACGGGGGTAAAATTGAAAAAAGTTGAAAAAAGTTTTCTTTTGGACTTAGTCATTTTTCCGGCGTTTATCAGACTTTCAGATAGGGCAAATGTCAGTGAGCATTCCGATTTCAGTTCCAAAGCAATTCGCCCAATGAGTCCTTGATATTTAGTCGTTTTCAGCCAATATTTTGGATTTTTGAAAATTTCACTTTTTTGTGAAAATATCCACTAAATGAGGGAATAATATGTGTGAGGGTTCCCCAGGAGAGTTCCCAATGTGTTTGGGTAAAATATATATCCCACAGGTGTAAAATTGAAAAAAGTTGAAAAAAATTGTTTTTTTTGGACTTAGTCATTTTTCCGGCGTTTATCAGACTTTCAGATAGGGCAAATGTCAGTGAGCGTTCCGATTTCAGTTCCAGAGCGATTCGCCCAATGAGTCCTTGATATTTAGTCGTTTTCAGCCATTTTCCTGGATTTTTGAAAATTTCACTTTTTTGTGAAAATATCCACTAAATGAGGGAATAATATGTGTGAGGGTACCCCAGGAGAGTTCCCAATGTGTGTGGGTAGAATATATATCCCACGGGGGTAAAATTGAAAAAAGTTGAAAAAATTTTTCTTTTGGACTTAGTCATTTTTCCCGCGTTTATCAGACTTTCAGATAGGGCAAATGTCAGTGAGCATTCCATTTTCAGTTCCAGAGCGACTCGTCCAATAAGTTCTTGATATTTAGTCGTTTTCAGCCAATTTTCTGAATTTTTGAAAATTTCAATTTTGTGAAAATATCCACTAAATGAGGGAATAATATGTGTGAGGGTACCCCAGTAGAGTTCCCAATGTGTGTTGGTAGAATATATATCCCACGGGGGTAAAATTGAAAAAGTTGAAATAATTTTTCTTTTGGACTTAGTCATTTTTCCAGCGTTTATCATACTTTCAGATAGGGCAAATGTCAGTGAGCGTTCCGATTTCAGTTCCAGAGCGATTCGCCCAATGAGTCCTTGATATTTAGTCGTTTTCAGCCAATTTCCTGGATTTTTGAAAATTTCACTTTTTTGTGAAAATATCCACTAAATGAGGGAATAATATGTGTGAGGGTTCCCCAGGAGAGTTCCCAATGTGTTTGGGTTAAATATATATCCCACGGGGGTAAAATTGAAAAAAGTTGAAAAAAATTTGTTTATGGACTAAGTCATTTTTCCGGCGTGTATCAGACTTTCAGATAGGGCAAATGTCAGTGAGCGTTCCGATTTCAGTTCCAGAGCGATTCGCCCAATGAGTCCTTTATATTTAGTCGTTTTCAGCCAATTTTCTGAATTTTTGAAAATTTCACTTTTTTATGAAAATATCCACTAAATGAGGGAATAATATGTGTGAGGGTACCCCAGGAGAGTTCCCAATGTGTGTGGGTAGAATATATATCCCACGGGGGTAAAATTGAAAAAAGTTGAAATAATTTTTCTTTTGGACTTAGTCATTTTTCCAGCGTTTATCATACTTTCAGATAGGGCAAATGTCAGTGAGCGTTCCGATTTCAGTTCCAGAGCGATTCACCCAATGAGTCCTTGATATTTAGTCGTTTTCAGCCAATTTCCTGGATTTTTGAAAATTTCACTTTTTTGTGAAAATATCCACTAAATGAGGGAATAATATGTGTGAGGGTTCCCCAGGAGAGTTCCCAATGTCTTTGGGTAAAATATATATCCCACGGGGGTAAAATTGAAAAAAGTTGAAAAAAATTTTTTTTTGGACTTAGTCATTTTTCCGGCGTGTATCAGACTTTCAGATAGGGCAAATGTCAGTGAGCGTTCCGATTTCAGTTCCAGAGCGATTCGCCCAATGAGTCCTTGATATTTAGTCGTTTTCAGCCAATTTTCTGGATTTTTGAAAATTTCACTTTTTTGTGAAAATATCCACTAAATGAGGGAATAATATGTGCGAGGGTACCCCAGGAGAGCTCCCAATGTGTGTGGGTAGAATATATATCCCACGGGGGTAAAATTGAAAAAAGTTGAAAAAAATTTTTTTTTTTGGACTTAGTCATTTTTCCGGCGTTTATCAGACTTTCAGATAGGGCAAATGTCAGTGAGCGTTCCGATTTCAGTTCCAGAGCGATTCGTCCAATGAGTCCTTGATATTTAGTCGTTTTCAGCCAATTTTCTGGATTTTTGAAAATTTCACTTTTTTGTGAAAATATCCACTAAATGAGGGAATAATATGTGTGAGGGTACCCCAGGAGAGTTCCCAATGTGTGTGGGTAGAATATATATCCCACGGGGGTAAAATTGAAAAAAGTTGAAAAAATTTTTCTTTTGGACTTAGTCATTTTTCCGGCGTTTATCAGACTTTCAGATAGGGCAAATGTCAGTGAGCATTCCGATTTCAGTTCCAAAGCAATTCGCCCAATGAGTCCTTGATATTTAGTCGTTTTCAGCCAATATTTTGGATTTTTGAAAATTTCACTTTTTTGTGAAAATATCCACTAAATGAGGGAATAATATGTGTGAGGGTTCCCCAGGAGAGTTCCCAATGTGTTTGGGTAAAATATATATCCCACAGGTGTAAAATTGAAAAAAGTTGAAAAAAATTGTTTTTTTTGGACTTAGTCATTTTTCCGGCGTTTATCAGACTTTCAGATAGGGCAAATGTCAGTGAGCGTTCCGATTTCAGTTCCAGAGCGATTCGCCCAATGAGTCCTTGATATTTAGTCGTTTTCAGCCATTTTCCTGGATTTTTGAAAATTTCACTTTTTTGTGAAAATATCCACTAAATGAGGGAATAATATGTGTGAGGGTACCCCAGGAGAGTTCCCAATATGTGTGGGTAGAATATATATCCCACGGGGGTAAAATTGAAAAAAGTTGAAAAATTTTTTCTTTTGGACTTAGTCATTTTTCCAGCGTTTATCAGACTTTCAGTTAGGGCAAATGTCAGTGAGCGTTCCGATTTCAGTTCCAGAGCGATTCGCCCAATGAGTCCTTGATATTTAGTCGTTGTCAGGCAATTTTCTGGATTTTTGAAAATTTCACTTTTTTTGTGAAAATATCCACTAAATGAGGGAATAATATGTGTGAGGGTTCCCCAGGAGAGTTCCCAATGTGTTTGGGTAAAATATATATCCCACGGGGGTAAAATTGAAAAAAGTTGAAAAAAATTTGTTTTTGGACTTAGTCATTTTTCCGGCGTGTATCAGACTTTCAGATAGGGCAAATGTCAGTGAGCGTTCCGATTTCAGTTCCAGAGCGATTCACCCAATGAGTCCTTGATATTTAGTCGTTTTCAGCCAATTTTCTGGATTTTTGAAAACTTCACTTTTTTGTGAAAATATCCACTAAATGAGGGAATAATATGTGTGAGGGTTCCCCAGGAGAGTTCCCAATGTGTTTTGGTAAAATATATATCCCACAGGTGTAAAATTGAAAAAAGTTGAAAAAAATTGTTTTTTTTGGACTTAGTCATTTTTCCAGCGTTTATCAGACTTTCAGATAGGGGAAATGTCAGTGAGCGTTCCAATTTCAGTTCCAGAGCGACTCGTCCAATGAGTTCTTGATATTTAGTCGTTTTCAGCCAATTTTCTGAATTTTTGAAAATTTCACTTTATTGTGAAAATATCCACTAAATGAGGGAATAATATGTGTGAGGGTACCCCAGGAGAGTTCCCAATGTGTGTGGGTAGAATATATATCCCACGGGGGTAAAATTGAAAAAAGTTGAAATAATTTTTCTTTTGGACTTAGTCATTTTTCCAGCGTTTATCATACTTTCAGATAGGGCAAATGTCAGTGAGCGTTCCGATTTCAGTTCCAAAGCGATTCGCCCAATGAGTCCTTGATATTTAGTCGTTTTCAGCCAATTTCCTGGATTTTTGAAAATTTCACTTTTTTGTGAAAATATCCACTAAATGAGGGAATAATATGTGTGAGGGTTCCCCAGGAGAGTTCCCAATGTGTTTGGGTAAAATATATATCCCACGGGGGTAAAATTGAAAAAAGTTGCAAAAAATTTTTTTTTGGACTTAGTCATTTTTCCGGCGTTTATCAGACTTTCAGATAGGGGAAATGTCAGTGAGCGTTCCAATTTCAGTTCCAGAGCGACTCGTCCAATGAGTCCTTGATATTTAGTCGTTTTCAGGCAATTTTCTGAATTTTTGAAAATTTCACTTTTTTGTGAAAATATCCACTAAATGAGGGAATAATATGTGTGAGGGTACCCCAGGAGAGTTCCCAATGTGTGTGGGTAGAATATATATCCCACGGGGGTAAAATTGAAAAAAGTTGAAATAATTTTTCTTTTGGACTTAGTCATTTTTCCAGCGTTTATCATACTTTCAGATAGGGCAAATGTCAGTGAGCGTTCCGATTTCAGTTCCAGAGCGATTCACCCAATGAGTCCTTGATATTTAGTCGTTTTCAGCCAATTTCCTGGATTTTTGAAAATTTCACTTTTTTGTGAAAATATCCACTAAATGAGGGAATAATATGTGTGAGGGTTCCCCAGGAGAGTTCCCAATGTCTTTGGGTAAAATATATATCCCACGGGGGTAAAATTGAAAAAAGTTGAAAAAAATTTTTTTTTGGACTTAGTCATTTTTCCGGCGTGTATCAGACTTTCAGATAGGGCAAATGTCAGTGAGCGTTCCGATTTCAGTTCCAGAGCGATTCGCCCAATGAGTCCTTGATATTTAGTCGTTTTCAGCCAATTTTCTGGATTTTTGAAAATTTCACTTTTTTGTGAAAATATCCACTAAATGAGGGAATAATATGTGTGAGGGTACCCCAGGAGAGTTCCCAATGTGTGTGGGTAGAATATATATCCCACGGGGGTAAAATTGAAAAAAGTTGAAAAAAATTTTTTTTTTTGGACTTAGTCATTTTTCCGGCGTTTATCAGACTTTCAGATAGGGCAAATGTCAGTGAGCGTTCCGATTTCAGTTCCAGAGCGATTCGTCCAATGAGTCCTTGATATTTAGTCGTTTTCAGCCAATTTTCTGGATTTTTGAAAATTTCACTTTTTTGTGAAAATATCCACTAAATGAGGGAATAATATGTGTGAGGGTACCCCAGGAGAGTTCCCAATGTGTGTGGGTAGAATATATATCCCACGGGGGTAAAATTGAAAAAAGTTGAAAAAAGTTTTCTTCTGGACTTAGTCATTTTTCCGGCGTTTATCAGACTTTCAGATAGGGCAAATGTCAGTGAGCATTCCGATTTCAGTTCCAAAGCAATTCGCCCAATGAGTCCTTGATATTTAGTCGTTTTCAGCCAATATTTTGGATTTTTGAAAATTTCACTTTTTTGTGAAAATATCCACTAAATGAGGGAATAATATGTGTGAGGGTTCCCCAGGAGAGTTCCCAATGTGTTTGGGTAAAATATATATCCCACAGGTGTAAAATTGAAAAAAGTTGAAAAAAATTGTTTTTTTTGGACTTAGTCATTTTTCCGGCGTTTATCAGACTTTCAGATAGGGCAAATGTCAGTGAGCGTTCCGATTTCAGTTCCAGAGCGATTCGCCCAATGAGTCCTTGATATTTAGTCGTTTTCAGCCATTTTCCTGGATTGTTGAAAATTTCACTTTTTTGTGAAAATATCCACTAAATGAGGGAATAATATGTGTGAGGGTACCCCAGGAGAGTTCCCAATGTGTGTGGGTAGAATATATATCCCACGGGGGTAAAATTGAAAAAAGTTGAAAAAATTTTTCTTTTGGACTTAGTCATTTTTCCCGCGTTTATCAGACTTTCAGATAGGGCAAATGTCAGTGAGCGTTCCATTTTCAGTTCCAGAGCGACTCGTCCAATAAGTTCTTGATATTTAGTCGTTTTCAGCCAATTTTCTGAATTTTTGAAAATTTCAATTTTGTGAAAATATCCACTAAATGAGGGAATAATATGTGTGAGGGTACCCCAGTAGAGTTCCCAATGTGTGTTGGTAGAATATATATCCCACGGGGGTAAAATTGAAAAAAGTTGAAATAATTTTTCTTTTGGACTTAGTCATTTTTCCAGCGTTTATCATACTTTCAGATAGGGCAAATGTCAGTGAGCGTTCCGATTTCAGTTCCAGAGCGATTCGCCCAATGAGTCCTTGATATTTAGTCGTTTTCAGCCAATTTCCTGGATTTTTGAAAATTTCACTTTTTTGTGAAAATATCCACTAAATGAGGGAATAATATGTGTGAGGGTTCCCCAGGAGAGTTCCCAATGTGTTTGGGTTAAATATATATCCCACGGGGGTAAAATTGAAAAAAGTTGAAAAAAATTTGTTTATGGACTAAGTCATTTTTCCGGCGTGTATCAGACTTTCAGATAGGGCAAATGTCAGTGAGCGTTCCGATTTCAGTTCCAGAGCGATTCGCCCAATGAGTCCTTTATATTTAGTCGTTTTCAGCCAATTTTCTGAATTTTTGAAAATTTCACTTTTTTGTGAAAATATCCACTAAATGAGGGAATAATATGTGTGAGGGTACCCCAGGAGAGTTCCCAATGTGTGTGGGTAGAATATATATCCCACGGGGGTAAAATTGAAAAAAGTTGAAATAATTTTTCTTTTGGACTTAGTCATTTTTCCAGCGTTTATCATACTTTCAGATAGGGCAAATGTCAGTGAGCGTTCCGATTTCAGTTCCAGAGCGATTCACCCAATGAGTCCTTGATATTTAGTCATTTTCAGCCAATTTCCTGGATTTTTGAAAATTTCACTTTTTTGTGAAAATATCCACTAAATGAGGGAATAATATGTGTGAGGGTTCCCCAGGAGAGTTCCCAATGTCTTTGGGTAAAATATATATCCCACGGGGGTAAAATTGAAAAAAGTTGAAAAAAATTTTTTTTTGGACTTAGTCATTTTTCCGGCGTGTATCAGACTTTCAGATAGGGCAAATGTCAGTGAGCGTTCCGATTTCAGTTCCAGAGCGATTCGCCCAATGAGTCCTTGATATTTAGTCGTTTTCAGCCAATTTTCTGGATTTTTGAAAATTTCACTTTTTTGTGAAAATATCCACTAAATGAGGGAATAATATGTGTGAGGGTACCCCAGGAGAGTTCCCAATGTGTGTGGGTAGAATATATATCCCACGGGGGTAAAATTGAAAAAAGTTGAAAAAAATTTTTTTTTTTGGACTTAGTCATTTTTCCGGCGTTTATCAGACTTTCAGATAGGGCAAATGTCAGTGAGCGTTCCGATTTCAGTTCCAGAGCGATTCGTCCAATGAGTCCTTGATATTTAGTCGTTTTCAGCCAATTTTCTGGATTTTTGAAAATTTCACTTTTTTGTTAAAATATCCACTAAATGAGGGAATAATATGTGTGAGGGTACCCCAGGAGAGTTCCCAATGTGTGTGGGTAGAATATATATCCCACGGGGGTAAAATTGAAAAAAGTTGAAAAAATTTTACTTTTGGACTTAGTCATTTTTCCGGCGTTTATCAGACTTTCAGATAGGGCAAATGTCAGTGAGCATTCCGATTTCAGTTCCAAAGCAATTCGCCCAATGAGTCCTTGATATTTAGTCGTTTTCAGCCAATATTTTGGATTTTTGAAAATTTCACTTTTTTGTGAAAATATCCACTAAATGAGGGAATAATATGTGTGAGGGTTCCCCAGGAGAGTTCCCAATGTGTTTGGGTAAAATATATATCCCACAGGTGTAAAATTGAAAAAAGTTGAAAAAAATTGTTTTTTTTGGACTTAGTCATTTTTCCGGCGTTTATCAGACTTTCAGATAGGGCAAATGTCAGTGAGCGTTCCGATTTCAGTTCCAGAGCGATTCGCCCAATGAGTCCTTGATATTTAGTCGTTTTCAGCCATTTTCCTGGATTTTTGAAAATTTCACTTTTTTGTGAAAATATCCACTAAATGAGGGAATAATATGTGTGAGGGTACCCCAGGAGAGTTCCCAATATGTGTGGGTAGAATATATATCCCACGGGGGTAAAATTGAAAAAAGTTGAAAAATTTTTTCTTTTGGACTTAGTCATTTTTCCGGCGTTTATCAGACTTTCAGATAGGGCAAATGTCAGTGAGTGTTCCGATTTCAGTTCCAGAGCGATTTGCCCAATGAGTCCTTGATATTTAGTCGTTTTCAGCCAATTTTCTGAATTTTTGAAAATTTCACTTTTTTGTGAAAATATCCACTAAATGAGGGAATAATATGTGTGAGGGTTCCCCAGGAGAGTTCCCAATGTGTTTGGGTAAAATATATATCCCACGGGGGTAAAATTGAAAAAAGTTGAAAAAAATTTGTTTTTGGACTTAGTCATTTTTCTGGCGTGTATCAGACTTTCAGATAGGGCAAATGTCAGTGAGCGTTCCGATTTCAGTTCCAGAGCGATTCACCCAATGAGTCCTTGATATTTAGTCGTTTTCAGCCAATTTTCTGGATTTTTGAAAACTTCACTTTTTTGTGAAAATATCCACTAAATGAGGGAATAATATGTGTGAGGGTTCCCCAGGAGAGTTCCCAATGTGTTTGGGTAAAATATATATCCCACGGGGGTAAAATTGAAAAAAGTTGCAAAAAATTTTTTTTTGGACTTAGTCATTTTTCCGGCGTGTATCAGACTTTCAGATAGGGCAAATGTCAGTGAGCGTTCCGATTTCAGTTCCAGAGCGATTCGCCCAATGAGTCCTTGATATTTAGTCGTTTTCATTCAATTTTCTGGGTTTTTGAAAATTTCACTTTTTTGTGAAAATATCCACTAAATGAGGGAATAATATGTGTGAGGGTACCCCAGGAGAGTTCCAAATGTGTGTGGGTAGAATATAAATCCCACGGGGGTAAAATTGAAAAAAATTGAAAACATTTTTTTTTTTGGGACTTAGTCATTTTTCTGGCGTTTATCAGACTTTCAGATAGGGGAAATGTCAGTGAGCATTCCGATTTCAGTTCCAGAGCGATTCGCCCAATGAGTCCTTGATATTTAGTCCTTTTCATCCAATTTTCTGGATTTTTGAAAATCTCACTTTTTTGTGAAAATATCCACTAAATGAGGGAATAATATGTGTGAGTGTACCCCAGGAGAGTTCCAAATGTGTGTGAGTAGAATATTTATCCCACGGGGTAAAATTGAAAAAAGTTGAAAACATTTTTTTTTGTACTTAGTCATTTTTCCGACGTTTATCAGACTTTCAGATAGGGGAAATGTCAGTGAGCGTTCCGATTTCAGTTCCAGAGCAATTCGCCGGATGAATCCTTGATATTTCGTCATTTTCAGGCAATTTTCTGAATTTTTGAAAATTTCACTTTTTTGTGAAAATAACCACTAAATGAGGGAATAATATGTGTGACGGTACCCCAGGAGAGTTCCAAATGTGTGTGGGTAGAATATATATCCCACCCGGGGAAAATTGAAAAAAGTTGAAAAATTTTTTTTTTTGGACTTAGTCATTTTTCCGGCGTTTATCAGACTTTCAGATAGGGGAAATGTCAGTGAGCATTCCGATTTCAGTTCCAGAGCGATTCCCCCAATGAGTCCTTGATATTTAGTCGTTTTCAGCCAATTTTCTGGATTTTTGAAAATTTCACTTTTTTGTGAAAATATCGACTAAATGAGGGAATGATTTGTGTGAGGGTAACCCAGGAGAGTTCCAAATGTGTGTGGGTAGAATATATATCCCACGGGGGTAAAATTGAAAAAATTTGAAAAATTTTTTTTTTTGGACTTAGTCATTTTTCCGGCGTTTGTCAGACTTTCAGATAAGAGAAATGTCAGTGAGCGTTCCGATTTCAGTTCCAGAGCGATTCGCCCAATGATTCCTTGATATTTAGTCGTTTTCAGCCAATTTTCTGGATTTTTGAAAATTTCACTTTTTTGTGAAAATATCCACTAAATGAGGGAATAATATGGGTGCGGGTACCCCAGGAGAGTTCCAAATGTGTGTGGGTAGAATATATATCCCACGGGGGTAAAATTGAAAAAAGTTGAAAATTTTATTTTTTTTGGACTTACTCATTTTTCCAGCGTTTATCAGACTTTCAGATAATGGAAATGTCAGTGAGCATTCCGATTTCAGTTCCAGAGTGATTCGCCCAATGAGTACTTGATATTTAGTCATTTTCAGCTAATTTTCTGGATTTTTGAAAATTTCACTTTTTTGTGAAAATATCCACTAAATGAGGGAATAATATGTGTGAGGGTACCCCAGGAGAGTTCGAAATGTGTGTGGGTAGAATATATATCCCACAGGGTTAAAAATGAAAAAAGTTGAAAAAAGTTTTTTTTTTTACTTAGTCATTTTTCCGGCGTTTATCAGACTTTCAGATAGGGGAAATGTCAGTGAGCATTCCGATTTCAGTTCCAGAGCGATTCGCCCAATGAGTCCTTGATATTTAGTCCTTTTCATCCAATTTACTGGATTTTTGAAAATCTCACTTTTTTGTGAAAATATCCACTAAATGAGGGAATAATATGTGTGAGTGTACCCCAGGAGAGTTCCAAATGTGTGTGGGTAGAATATTTATCCCACGGGGGTAAAATTGAAAAAAGTTGAAAACATTTTTTTTTGTACTTAGTCATTTTTCCGGCGTTTATCAGACTTTCAGATAGGGGAAATGTCAGTGAGCGTTCCGATTTCAGTTCCAGAGCAATTCGCCGGATGAATCCTTGATATTTCGTCATTTTCAGGCAATTTTCTGAATTTTTGAAAATTTCACTTTTTTGTGAAAATAACCACTAAATGAGGGAATAATATGTGTGACGGTACCCCAGGAGAGTTCCAAATGTGTGTGGGTAGAATATATATCCCACCCGGGGAAAATTGAAAAAAGTTGAAAAATTTTTTTTTTTGGACTTAGTCATTTTTCCGGCGTTTATCAGACTTTCAGATAGGGCAAATGTCAGTGAGCATTCCGATTTCAGTTCCAAAGCAATTCGCCCAATGAGTCCTTGATATTTAGTCGTTTTCAGCCAATATTTTGGATTTTTGAAAATTTCACTTTTTTGTGAAAATATCCACTAAATGAGGGAATAATATGTGTGAGGGTTCCCCAGGAGAGTTCCCAATGTGTTTGGGTAAAATATATATCCCACAGGTGTAAAATTGAAAAAAGTTGAAAAAAATTGTTTTTTTTGGACTTAGTCATTTTTCCGGCGTTTATCAGACTTTCAGATAGGGCAAATGTCAGTGAGCGTTCCGATTTCAGGTCCAGAGCGATTCGCCCAATGAGTCCTTGATATTTAGTCGTTTTCAGCCATTTTCCTGGATTTTTGAAAATTTCACTTTTTTGTGAAAATATCCACTAAATGAGGGAATAATATGTGTGAGGGTACCCCAGGAGAGTTCCCAATATGTGTGGGTAGAATATATATCCCACGGGGGTAAAATTGAAAAAAGTTGAAAATTTTTTTCTTTTGGACTTAGTCATTTTTCCGGCGTTTATCAGACTTTCAGATAGGGCAAATGTCAGTGAGTGTTCCGATTTCAGTTCCAGAGCGATTTGCCCAATGAGTCCTTGATATTTAGTCGTTTTCAGCCAATTTTCTGAATTTTTGAAAATTTTACTTTTTTGTGAAAATATCCACTAAATGAGGGAATAATATGTGTGAGGGTACCCCAGGAGAGTTCACAATGTGTGTGGGTAGAATATATATCCCACGGGGGTAAAATTGAAAAAAGTTGAAATAATTTTTCTTTTGGACTTAGTCATTTTTCCAGCGTTTATCAGACTTTCAGATAGGGCAAATGTCAGTGAGCGTTCCGATTTCAGTTCCAGAGCGATTCGCCCAATGAGTCCTTGATATTTAGTCGTTTTCAGGCAATTTTCTGGATTTTTGAAAATTTCACTTTTTTTGTGAAAATATCCACTAAATGAGGGAATAATATGTGTGAGGGTTCCCCAGGAGAGTTCCCAATGTGTTTGGGTAAAATATATATCCCACGGGGGTAAAATTGAAAAAAGTTGAAAAAAATTTGTTTTTGGACTTAGTCATTTTTCCGGCGTGTATCAGACTTTCAGATAGGGCAAATGTCAGTGAGCGTTCCGATTTCAGTTCCAGAGCGATTCACCCAATGAGTCCTTGATATTTAGTCGTTTTCAGCCAATTTTCTGGATTTTTGAAAACTTCACTTTTTTGTGAAAATATCCACTAAATGAGGGAATAATATGTGTGAGGGTTCCCCAGGAGAGTTCCCAATGTGTTTGGGTAAAATATATATCCCACGGGGGTAAAATTGAAAAAAGTTGCAAAAAATTTTTTTTTGGACTTAGTCATTTTTCCGGCGTGTATCAGACTTTCAGATAGGGCAAATGTCAGTGAGCGTTCCGATTTCAGTTCCAGAGCGATTCGCCCAATGAGTCCTTGATATTTAGTCGTTTTCATTCAATTTTCTGGGTTTTTGAAAATTTCACTTTTTTGTGAAAATATCCACTAAATGAGGGAATAATATGTGTGAGGGTACCCCAGGAGAGTTCCAAATGTGTGTGGGTAGAATATAAATCCCACGGGGGTAAAATTGAAAAAAATTGAAAACATTTTTTTTTTGGGACTTAGTCATTTTTCTGGCGTTTATCAGACTTTCAGATAGGGGAAATGTCAGTGAGCATTCCGATTTCAGTTCCAGAGCGATTCGCCCAATGAGTCCTTGATATTTAGTCCTTTTCATCCAATTTTCTGGATTTTTGAAAATCTCACTTTTTTGTGAAAATATCCACTAAATGAGGGAATAATATGTGTGAGTGTACCCCAGGAGAGTTCCAAATGTGTGTGAGTAGAATATTTATCCCACGGGGTAAAATTGAAAAAAGTTGAAAACATTTTTTTTTGTACTTAGTCATTTTTCCGACGTTTATCAGACTTTCAGATAGGGGAAATGTCAGTGAGCGTTCCGATTTCAGTTCCAGAGCAATTCGCCGGATGAATCCTTGATATTTCGTCATTTTCAGGCAATTTTCTGAATTTTTGAAAATTTCACTTTTTTGTGAAAATAACCACTAAATGAGGGAATAATATGTGTGACGGTACCCCAGGAGAGTTCCAAATGTGTGTGGGTAGAATATATATCCCACCCGGGGAAAATTGAAAAAAGTTGAAAAATTTTTTTTTTTGGACTTAGTCATTTTTCCGGCGTTTATCAGACTTTCAGATAGGGGAAATGTCAGTGAGCATTCCGATTTCAGTTCCAGAGCGATTCCCCCAATGAGTCCTTGATATTTAGTCGTTTTCAGCCAATTTTCTGGGTTTTTGAAAATTTCACTTTTTTGTGAAAATATCGACTAAATGAGGGAATGATTTGTGTGAGGGTAACCCAGGAGAGTTCCAAATGTGTGTGGGTAGAATATATATCCCACGGGGGTAAAATTGAAAAAATTTGAAAAATTTTTTTTTTTGGACTTAGTCATTTTTCCGGCGTTTGTCAGACTTTCAGATAAGAGAAATGTCAGTGAGCGTTCCGATTTCAGTTCCAGAGCGATTCGCCCAATGATTCCTTGATATTTAGTCGTTTTCAGCCAATTTTCTGGATTTTTGAAAATTTCACTTTTTTGTGAAAATATCCACTAAATGAGGGAATAATATGGGTGCGGGTACCCCAGGAGAGTTCCAAATGTGTGTGGGTAGAATATATATCCCACGGGGGTAAAATTGAAAAAAGTTGAAAATTTTATTTTTTTTGGACTTACTCATTTTTCCAGCGTTTATCAGACTTTCAGATAGGGGAAATGTCAGTGAGCATTCCGATTTCAGTTCCAGAGTGATTCGCCCAATGAGTACTTGATATTTAGTCATTTTCAGCTAATTTTCTGGATTTTTGAAAATTTCACTTTTTTGTGAAAATATCCACTAAATGAGGGAATAATATGTGTGAGGGTACCCCAGGAGAGTTCGAAATGTGTGTGGGTAGAATATATATCCCACAGGGTTAAAAATGAAAAAAGTTGAAAAAAGTTTTTTTTTTTACTTAGTCATTTTTCCGGCGTTTATCAGACTTTCAGATAGGGGAAATGTCAGTGAGCATTCCGATTTCAGTTCCAGAGCGATTCGCCCAATGAGTCCTTGATATTTAGTCCTTTTCATCCAATTTACTGGATTTTTGAAAATCTCACTTTTTTGTGAAAATATCCACTAAATGAGGGAATAATATGTGTGAGTGTACCCCAGGAGAGTTCCAAATGTGTGTGGGTAGAATATTTATCCCACGGGGGTAAAATTGAAAAAAGTTGAAAACATTTTTTTTTGTACTTAGTCATTTTTCCGGCGTTTATCAGACTTTCAGATAGGGGAAATGTCAGTGAGCGTTCCGATTTCAGTTCCAGAGCAATTCGCCGGATGAATCCTTGATATTTCGTCATTTTCAGGCAATTTTCTGAATTTTTGAAAATTTCACTTTTTTGTGAAAATAACCACTAAATGAGGGAATAATATGTGTGACGGTACCCCAGGAGAGTTCCAAATGTGTGTGGGTAGAATATATATCCCACCCGGGGAAAATTGAAAAAAGTTGAAAAATTTTTTTTTTTGGACTTAGTCATTTTTCCGGCGTTTATCAGACTTTCAGATAGGGGAAATGTCAGTGAGCATTCCGATTTCAGTTCCAGAGCGATTCCCCCAATGAGTCCTTGATATTTAGTCGTTTTCAGCCAATTTTCTGGATTTTTGAAAATTTCACTTTTTTGTGAAAATATCGACTAAATGAGGGAATGATTTGTGTGAGGGTAACCCAGGAGAGTTCCAAATGTGTGTGGGTAGAATATATATCCCACGGGGGTAAAATTGAAAAAATTTGAAAAAATTTTTTTTTTGGACTTAGTCATTTTTCCGGCGTTTGTCAGACTTTCAGATAAGAGAAATGTCAGTGAGCGTTCCGATTTCAGTTCCAGAGCGATTCGCCCAATGAGTCCTTGATATTTAGTTGTTTTCAGCCAATTTTCTGGATTTTTGAAAATTTCACTTTTTTGTGAAAATATCCACTAAATGAGGGAATAATATGGGTGCGGGTACCCCAGGAGAGTTCCAAATGTGTGTGGGTAGAATATATATCCCACGGGGGTAAAATTGAAAAAAGTTGAAAATTTTATTTTTTTTGGACTTACTCATTTTTCCAGCGTTTATCAGACTTTCAGATAGGGGAAATGTCAGTGAGCATTCCGATTTCAGTTCCAGAGTGATTCGCCCAATGAGTACTTGATATTTAGTCATTTTCAGCTAATTTTCTGGATTTTTGAAAATTTCACTTTTTTGTGAAAATATCCACTAAATGAGGGAATAATATGTGTGAGGGTACCCCAGGAGAGTTCGAAATGTGTGTGGGTAGAATATATATCCCACAGGGTTAAAAATGAAAAAAGTTGAAAAAAGTTTTTTTTTTTACTTAGTCATTTTTCCGGCGTTTATCAGACTTTCAGATAGGGGAAATGTCAGTGAGCATTCCGATTTCAGTTCCAGAGCGATTCGCCCAATGAGTCCTTGATATTTAGTCCTTTTCATCCAATTTTCTGGATTTTTGAAAATCTCACTTTTTTGTGAAAATATCCACTAAATGAGGGAATAATATGTGTGAGTGTACCCCAGGAGAGTTCCAAATGTGTGTGGGTAGAATATTTATCCCACGGGGGTAAAATTGAAAAAAGTTGAAAACATTTTTTTTTGTACTTAGTCATTTTTCCGGCGTTTATCAGACTTTCAGATCGGGGAAATGTCAGTGAGCGTTCCGATTTCAGTTCCAGAGCAATTCGCCGGATGAATCCTTGATATTTCGTCATTTTCAGGCAATTTTCTGAATTTTTGAAAATTTCACTTTTTTGTGAAAATAACCACTAAATGAGCGAATAATATGTGTGACGGTACCCCAGGAGAGTTCCAAATGTGTGTGGGTAGAATATATATCCCACCCGGGGAAAATTGAAAAAAGTTGAAAAATTTTTTTTTTTGGACTTAGTCATTTTTCCGGCGTTTATCAGACTTTCAGATAGGGGAAATGTCAGTGAGCATTCCGATTTCAGTTCCAGAGCGATTCGCCCAATGAGTCCTTGATATTTAGTCGTTTTCAGCCAATTTTCTGGATTTTTGAAAATTTCACTTTTTTGTGAAAATATCCACTAAATGAGGGAATAATATGTGTGAGGGTACCCCAGGATAGTTCCAAATGTGTGTGGGTAGAATATACATCCCACGCGAGTAAAATTGAAAAAAGTTGAAAAAAAATTTTTTTTTGACTTAGTCATTTTTCTGGCGTTTATCAGACTTTCAGATAGGGGAAATGTCAGTGAGCATTCCGATTTCAGTTCCAGAGTGATTCTCCCAATGAGTACTTGATATTTAGTCATTTTCAGCTAATTTTCTAGATTTTTGAAATTTCACTTTTTTGTGAAAATATCCACTAAATGAGGGAATAATATGTGTGAGGGTATGCCAGGAGAATTCCAAATGTGTGTGGGTAGAATATATATCCCACGGTGGTAAAATTTAAAAAAGTTGAAAAAATTTTTTTTTTGGACTTAGTCATTTTTCCGGCGTTGATCAGACTTTCAGATAGGGGAAATGTCAGTGAGCATTCCGATTTCAGTTCCAGAGTGATTCGCCCATTGAGTCCTTGATATTTTAGTCGTTTTCAGCCAATTTTCTGGATTTTTGAAAATTTCACTTTTTTGTGAAAATATCCACTAAATGAGGGAATAATATGTGTGAGGGTACCCCAGGATAGTTCCAAATGTGTGTGGGTAGAATATACATCCCACGCGAGTAAAATTGGAAAAAGTTGAAAAAAAAATTTTTTTTGACTTAGTCATTTTTCTGGCGTTTATCAGACTTTCAGATAGGGGAAATGTCAGTGAGCATTCCGATTTCAGTTCCAGAGTGATTCTCCCAATGAGTACTTGATATTTAGTCATTTTCAGCTAATTTTCTAGATTTTTGAAATTTCACTTTTTTGTGAAAATATCCACTAAATGAGGGAATAATATGTGTGAGGGTATGCCAGGAGAATTCCAAATGTCTGTGGGCAGAATATATATCCCACGGTGGTAAAATTTAAAAAAGTTGAAAAAATTTTTTTTTTGGACTTAGTCATTTTTCCGGCGTTGATCAGACTTTCAGATAGGGGAAATGTCAGTGAGCATTCCGATTTCAGTTCCAGAGTGATTCGCCCATTGAGTCCTTGATATTTTAGTCGTTTTCAGCCAATTTTCTGGATTTTTGAAAATTTCACTTTTTTGTGAAAATATCCACTAAATGAGGGAATAATATGTGTGAGGGTACCCCAGGATAGTTCCAAATGTGTGTGGGTAGAATATACATCCCACGCGAGTAAAATTGAAAAAAGTTGAAAAAAAATTTTTTTTTGACTTAGTCATTTTTCTGGCGTTTATCAGACTTTCAGATAGGGGAAATGTCAGTGAGCATTCCGATTTCAGTTCCAGAGTGATTCTCCCAATGAGTACTTGATATTTAGTCATTTTCAGCTAATTTTCTAGATTTTTGAAATTTCACTTTTTTGTGAAAATATCCACTAAATGAGGGAATAATATGTGTGAGGGTATGCCAGGAGAATTCCAAATGTGTGTGGGTAGAATATATATCCCACGGTGGTAAAATTTAAAAAAGTTGAAAAAATTTTTTTTTTGGACTTAGTCATTTTTCCGGCGTTGATCAGACTTTCAGATAGGGGAAATGTCAGTGAGCATTCCGATTTCAGTTCCAGAGTGATTCGCCCAATGAGTACTTGATATTTAGTCATTTTCAGCTAATTTTCTGGATTTTTGAAAATTTCACTTTTTTGTGAAAATATCCACTTAATGAGGGAATAATATGTGTGAGGGTACCCCAGGAGAGTTCGAAATGTGTGTGGGTAGAATATATATCCCACAGGGTTAAAATTGAAAAAAGTTGAAAAAAGTTTTTTTTTTTACTTAGTCATTTTTCCGGCGTTTATCAGACTTTCAGATAGGGGAAATGTCAGTGAGCATTCCGATTTCAGTTCCAGAGCGATTCGCCCAATGAGTCCTTGATATTTAGTCCTTTTCATCCAATTTTCTGGATTTTTGAAAATCTCACTTTTTAGTGAAGATATCCACTAAATGAGGGAATAATATGTGTGAGTGTACCCCAGGAGAGTTCCAAATGTGTGTGGGTAGAATATTTATCCCACGGGGGTAAAATTGAAAAAAGTTGAAAACATTTTTTTTTGTACTTAGTCATTTTTCCGGCGTTTATCAGACTTTCAGATAGGGGAAATGTCAGTGAGCATTCCGATTTCAGTTCCAGAGTGATTCGCCCAATGAGTACTTGATATTTAGTCTTTTTCAGCTAATTTTCTGGATTTTTGAAAATTTCACTTTTTTGTGAAAATATCCACTAAATGAGGGAATAATATGTGTGAGGGTACACCAGGATAGTTCCAAATGTGTGTGGGTAGAATATATATCCTACAGGGGTAAAATTGAAAAAAGGTGAAAAAATTTTTTTTTTTGACTTAGTCATTTTTCTGGCGTTTATCAGACTTTCAGATAGGGGAAATGTCAGTGAGCATTCCGATTTCAGTTCCAGAGTGATTCTCCCAATGAGTACTTGATATTTAGTCATTTTCAGCTAATTTTCTAGATTTTTGAAATTTCACTTTTTTGTGAAAATATCCACTAAATGAGGGAATAATATGTGTGAGGGTATGCCAGGAGAATTCCAAATGTCTGTGGGTAGAATATATATCCCACGGTGGTAAAATTTAAAAAAGTTGAAAAAATTTTTTTTTTGGACTTAGTCATTTTTCCGGCGTTTATCAGACTTTCAGATAGGGGAAATGTCAGTGAGCATTCCGATTTCAGTTCCAGAGTGATTCGCCCAATGAGTACTTGATATTTAGTCTTTTTCAGCTAATTTTCTGGATTTTTGAAAATTTCACTTTTTTGTGAAAATATCCACTAAATGAGGGAATAATATGTGTGAGGTTACCCCAGGAGAGTTCCAAATGTGTGTGTGTAGAATATATATCCCACAGGGTTAAAATTGAAAAAAGTTGAAAAAAGTTTTTTTTTTTACTTAGTCATTTTTCCGGCGTTTATCAGACTTTCAGATAGGGGAAATGTCAGTGAGCATTCCGATTTCAGTTCCAGAGCGATTCGCCCATTGAGTCCTTGATACTTAGTCGTTTTCAGCCAATTTTCTGGATTTTTGAAAATTTCACTTTTTTGTTAAAATATCCACTAAATGAGGGAATAATATGTGTGAGTGTACCCCAGGAGAGTTCCAAATGTGTGTGGGTAGAATATAAATCCCACGGGGGAAAAATTGAAAAAAATTGAAAACACTTTTTTTTTGGGACTTAGTCATTTTTCTGGCGTTTATCAGACTTTCAGATAGGGGAAATGTCCATGAGCATTCCGATTTCAGTTCCAGAGCGATTTGCCCAATGAATCCTTGATATTTAGCCGTTTTCAGCCAATTTATTGGATTTTTGAAAATTTCACTTTTTGGTGAAAATATCCACTAAATAAGGGAATAATATGTGTGAGGGTACACCAGGAGAGTTCCAAATGTGTGTGGGTATAATATATATCCCACGCGGATAAAATTGAAAAAAGTTGAAAATTTTTTTTTTTGTACTTAGTCATTTTTCCAGCGTTTATAAGACTTTCAGATAGGGGAAATGTCAGTGAGCATTCCGATTTCAGTTCCAGAGTGATTCGCCCATTGAGTCCTTGATATTTTAGTCGTTCTCAGCCAATTTTCTGGATTTTTGAAGATTTCACTTTTTTGTGAAAATATCCACTAAATGAGGTAGTAATATGTGTGAGGGTACCCCAGGAGAGTTCCAAATGTGTGTGGGTAAAATTGAAAAAAGTTGAAAAAATTTTTTTTTTGGACTTAGTCATTTTTCCGGCGTTTATCAGACTTTCAGATAGGGGAAATGTCAGTGAGCATTCCAATTTCAGTTCCAGAGCAATTCGCCTTATGAGTCCTTGATATTTATTCCTTTTCATTCAATTTTCTGGGTTTTTGAAAATTTCACTTTGTTGTGAAAATATCCACTAAATGAGGGAATAATATGTGTGAGTGTACCCCAGGAGAGTTCCAAATGTGTGTGGGTAGAATATAAATCCCACGGGGGTAAAATTGAAAAAAATTGAAATCATTTTTTTTTTGGGACTTAGTCATTTTTCCGGCGTTTATCAGACTTTCAGATAGGGGAAATGTCAATGAGCATTCCGATTTCAGTTCCAGAGCGATTCGCCCAATGAGTCCTTGATATTTAGTCCTTTTCATCCAATTTTCTAGATTTTTGAAAATCTCACTTTTTTGGGAAAATATCCACTAAATGAGGGAATAATATGTGTGAGGGTACCCTAGGAGAGTTCCAAATGTGTGTGGGTAGAATATATATCCCACCCAGGGAAAATTGAAAAAAGTTGAAAAAATTTTTTTTTTGGACTTAGTCATTTTTCCGCCGTTTATCAGACTTTCAGATAGGGGAAATGTCAGTGAGCGTTCCGATTTCAGTTGCAGAGCGATTCGCCCAATGAGCCCTTAATAGTTAGTCATTTTCAGGCAATTTTCTGGATTTTTGAAAATTTCACTTTTTTGTGAAAATATCCACTAAATGAGGGAATGATTTGTGTGAGGGTACCCTAGGAGAGTTCCAAATGTGTGTGGGTAGAATATATATCCCACGGGGGTAAAATTGAAAAAAGTTGAAAAAAATTTTTTTTTTGACTTAGTCATTTTTCCGGCGTTTAGCAGACTTTCAGATAAGAGAAATGTCAGTGATCGTTCCGATTTCAGTTCCAGAGCGATTCGCCCAATGAGTCCTTGATATTTATTCGTTTTCAACCAATTTTCTGGAGTTTTGAAAATTTCACTTTTTTGTGAAAATATCCACTAAATGAGGGAATAATATGTGTGAGGGTACCCCAGGAGAGTTCCAAATGTGTGTGGGTAGAATATATATCCCACGGGGGTAAAAGTGAAAAAAGTTGAAAATTTTATTTTTTTGGACTTACTCATTTTTCCGGCGTTTATCAGACTTTCAGATAGGGGAAATGTCAGTGAGTGTTCCGATTTCAATTCCAGAGCGATTCGCCGGATGAGTCCTTGATTTTTCGTCGTTTTCAGGCAATTTTCTGAATTTTTTAAAATTTCACTTTTTTGTGAAAATATCCACTAAATGAGGGAATAATATGTGTGAGGGTACCCCAGGAGAGTTCCAAATGTGTGTGGGTAGAATATATATCCCACGGGGGTAAAATTGAAAAAAGTTGAAAATTATTTTTTTTTGTACTTAGTCATTTTTCCCGCGTTTTATCAGACTTTCAGATAGGGGAAATGTCAGTGAGCATTCCGATTTCAGTTTCAGAGCGATTCCCCCAATGAGTCCTTGATATTTCGTCGTTTTCAGCCAATTTTCTGGATTTTTGAAAATTACACTTTTTTTGTGAAAATATCCACTAAATGAGGGAATAATATGTGTGAGGGTACCCCAGGAGAGTTCCAAATGTGTGTGGGTAGAATCAGGGCCGGCTCCAGGTTTTTCTGGGTCCCGGGCAAAAGAGTCTCAGTGGGCCCCTTTAACACATACCACGATTCATGATGCAGAGATACGGCGGAGAAATATATATATATATAGTACAATGCAAAGATTTCACTTCATGAGTAGTGTTGAGCATTCCGATACTGAAATATCGGGTATCGGCCGATATTCACTGTATCGGAATTCCGATACTTAATTCCGATACTTTTATAATATCGAATACCGGAATCGGAAGTTCCCATAATGCCTGCGCTCTGCAGTGTCTGTGAAGGATGACAAGCTGGGTGGCAGCGCTCAGCTGCGATCCAGCTTGTCATCAGAATGCCATCCCAGCGTGGGAGAATTCTCCTGATTGTTTAAAAGCCGGCGCGCGGTAAAAAGCCGCCGGCTTTTAAACAATCACGCAGCCCCATACTGCTTCCCCGCAGCCTCCCACCCCGATCCTCCGCTCCCCTCGCCACCTCCAATCCCAATCGTAAATTAGGACCGGGCGGGGAGCGCAGCACCAAGGAGCGAAGGACCCGGGCGGGGAAGCCGGCAGTGAAAAGACTTCACCGCCGGCTTTCCCGTTCTGTGCTGCGCTTTCCCGCCGGTTATTTCAAATGAATAGCTGAGGCATCAGGTGATGCCGATCAGCTGTTCATTTGAAGTAGCCGCGGTGCCCTCGGAGGGTTCATGTGAGTTCATGCTTGACTGCATGAACTCACATGAACTTTCCCACGGCCGCACAGGTCAGCCTCACCTCCCAGACCATCAGCCCGTCATGATTAGTGTGTGCGGGGTGTGTGTGTGTGCGGGGTGTGTGTGCGGTGTGTGTGCGGGTGTGTGCGTGCAGGCATACATAGGCCGATGTGACACTACTACTCCCATCGGCCTATGTCTGTCCCCCGTCCACTCCTGCCAGCAGGATCAGCTCGATGGGAGCAATAATTCCCATCAGCCTGATCCTGCTATTTAAATTGCCCTACTGTGTCCCCAATAAATTTTAAATACATGTCATTGGTGGCCAGTGGTTACCTAAAAGAAATTCGTTCATACATTACCTGTCCCCGCCGATCGCCACCTAAAATAAAGTAAAAAATAAGAAACTACACCTATACTCACCTAGACACCTAATTCCCCGAAGCCAGCGATCTCCTGTAATAAAATATAAAATAATAAACCACAACCTTATACTTACCCCTCCGTAGCAGTCCACGAGTGTCCCACGAAGATCTCCAGTTCAGAGCAGCCACATAGAATGTGACCGCTCTGAACCGCTGCCGCCGCTAGAATGACGGGGCCGTAAGGGTTCACCGGAGTTCAGGCAGCGCTGCTCCGGTTAGCTCCTTTACGGCACTGCTGTATCGTGAGAAATTCCCACGGTACAGCACTGCCGTAAAGGAGGTCTCCGGAGCTGCGCTGCCTGAATGCACTCCGGTGACCTCAGTCAGTGGCTCCCGCTGCCGGGAGCGGACGTGTTCCCGGCAGCGTGAGCTTACAGCAGCCATGCACAGCTGTCACCATCTCCAGATGTGACAGCTGTGCATGGGAGATCAGCGCAGGAACGTGGACAGGTAACTATTTTTTTTTTAGTAAACTAAGAATTAAATAAAATGGTGTTTTATTTCAAATAAATTATTTTTTTCTGGGTGTAGTGTGTTTTTACTTTTTAACACTTTGTAGGTTAGTAATGGGGGTGTCATATAGACGGCCATCATTACTAACCTGGGCTTCATGGCAGCTGGCGCTGACATGAACCCCACCACTATTACCCCCTGCCACCGCACCAGGGCAGCGTGGAAGAGCGAGGCTAAGTGCCAGAATTGGCGCATCCTATGGATGCGCCATTTCTGGGGCGGCTGACGGCTGGTGTTTCTAGCCTGGGAGGGGGCCAATATTCATGGCACCCTTCCTGAGCTATTAATATCAGCCCCCAGCTGTCTGCCTAGCCTTTGCTAGCTATTAAAATAGGGGGGACCCCACGTCATTTTTTTTGGGGGGGTCCCCCATTTTAATAGCTAGTAAAGGCTAGGTATTCAGCTGGGGGCTGATATTAGTAGCCTGGGAAGCTCCGTGGGTTTTACCCCCTTCCCAGGCTTCAAACATCTGCCCCAGCCGTCTGCTTAACCTCCGCTAGAGACTAAAATTATGGGGGATCCCACGCCATTTTTTTTTAAAATAAATCCTTTATTTTAACACTAAATGACATTTGAGGACTTAATAAAGATGCAGTCCCTAAATTATTATTTATTTTTTAATAAATTTTTCCCAAAACTTTTGACGTGGGCTTCGCCATATTTTTGTATGCCAGCCAGGTACAGCATCCAGCTTCTATGAACGCGCCATTTTCCGGGGCGGCCGCGGACTGCAATTTTCAGCGGGGGGGGGGGCAGAAAGCTTGGGCCTCCCTGCGCTGCAGATTCCATCCCCCAGCTGCCTAGTTGTACCTGGCTGGACACAAAAATAGGGAGAAGCTCCACGTTTTTTTTTTTTTAATTATTTCATGAAATTCATGGAATAATTAAGAAAAAAAGGGCTTCCCTATATTGTTGTGTCTGGCCAGGTACAAATAGGCAGCTGGTGGTTGGGGGCAGCCCGTTCCTGCCTGCTGTACCTGGCTGGACACAAATATAGTGTGAAGCCCCACGTCAATTTTTTTTTAATTATTTCAGGAAATTCATGAAATAATTAAAAAAAAATTATGTGGGGCTTCGCCCTATATTTGTGTCCAGCCAGGTACAGCAGGCAGGAACGGGCTGCCCCCAACCACCAGCTGCCTATTTGTACCTAGCCGGACACAACAATATAGGGAAGCCCTTTTTTTCTTAATTATTCCATGAATTTCATGAAATAATTAAAAAAAAAAATGTGTGGCGCTTCGCCCTATTTTTGTGTCCAGCCAGGTACAACTAGGCAGCTGGGGGCTGGAATCTGCAGCGCAGGGAGACCCAAGCTTTCTGGCCCCACCCGCTGCAAATTGCAGTCCGCAGCCGCCCCGGAAAATGGCGCGTTCATAGAAACGCCATCTTCTGGCGCTGTACCCAACTCATCCAGGGCCCTGGTGCGGTGGCTCACTGGGTAATAAAGGGGTTAAGGCCAGCTTGGCATTATCAGCTGGCCCTAAGCCCGAAATTCATGGGGTCACGCCAATATTAGACATGACCGCCATGAATTTCTAGTAAAGTATTTAAAAAAAACACAAACACCCAGAAAAAAGTCCTTTAATTGAAATAAAGACACAATTCTTTATTGTTCTAAATTAAACCATATTTACCGCCACGCCCATTCCAGCTGAAGCCAACGATCTCCTGCAATAAAAGTAAAATAATAAAGCAACCTCATCCTTACCTTTCCATGGTTCCCAGGACAGCTTCAGCTCTGCTACATCGAGATGACAGGCTGGACCGCAGCAGAACGCTGCCATCCAGCCTGTCATCCCGCGGACACTGAGAAGCGCAGGCATGCTTGCACTCCTCAGTGTCTCTCTGTGACGTCATCCAGATGAGCCGAGGTCATGTCCAATGAACTCAGCTCACCTCATGCACGTCACTGACAGCGTGGGAAAATTCTCCTGCACTCAGCACTTCAGCGTGAGAATTCTCCCACGCTGTCAGTGACGTACATGAGGTGAGCCGAGTTCATTGTCGGCTCATCTGGATGCCGTCACAGCCAGACACTGAGGAGTGGAAGTATGCCTGCGCTTCTCAGTGTCTGCGGGATGACAGGCTGGATGGCAGCGTTCTGCTGCGGTCCAGCCTGTCATCTCGATGTAGCAGAGCTGGAGCCGTCGTGGGAGCCATGGAAAGGTAAGGATGAGGTTGCTTTATTATTTTTCTTTTATTGCAGGAGATCGTTGGCTTCAGCTGGAATGGGCGTGATGGTAAGTATGGTTTAATTTAGAACAATAAAGAATTGTGTGTTTATTTCAATTAAAGGACTTTTTTCTGGGTGTTTGTGTTTTTTTTAAATACTTTACTAGAAATTCATGGTGGTCATGTCTAATATTGGCGTGACCCCATGAATTTCGGGCTTAGGGCCAGCTGATAATGCCAAGCTGGCCTTAACCCCTTTATTACCCAGTGAGCCACCGCACCAGGGCCCTGGATGAGTTGGGTACAGCGCCAGAAGATGGCGCTTCTATGAACGCGCCACTTTCCGGGGCGGCTGCGGACTGCAATTTGCAGCGGTTGGGGCCCAGAAAGCTTGGGCCTCCCTGCGCTGCAGATTCCAGCCTCCAGCTGCCTAGTTGTACCTGGCTGGACATAAAAATAGGGCGAAGCTCCACGTTTTTTTTCTTTAAATTCATGAAATTCATGGAATAATTAAGAAAAAAAGGGCTTCCCTATATTGTTGTGTCCGGCTAGGTACAAATAGGCAGCTGGTGGTTGGGGGCAGCCCGTTCCTGCCTGCTGTACCTGACTGGACACAAATATAGGGCGAAGCCCCACATCAATTTTTTTAAATTATTTCATGAATTTCCTGAAATGATTTAAAAAAAATTGACGTGGGGCTTCGCACTATATTTGTGTCCAGCCAGGTACAGCAGGCAGGAACGGGCTGCCCCCAACCACCAGCTGCCTATTTGTACCTGGTTGGACACAACAATATAGGGAAGCCCTTTTTTTCTTAATTATTTCATGAATTTCATGAAATAATTAAAAAAAAAAAATACGTGAAGCTTCTCCCTATTTTTGTGTCCAGCCAGGTACAACTAGGCAGCTGGGGGATGGAATCTGCAGCGCAGGGAGGCCCAAGCTTTCTGCCCCCCCTCCCCCCCGCTGAAAATTGCAGTCCGCAGCCACCCCGGAAAATGGCGCGTTCATAGAAGCTGGATGCTGTACCTGGCTGGCATACAAAAATATGGCGAAGCCCACGTCAAAAGTTTTGGGAAAAATTAATTAAAAAATAAATAATAATTTAGGGACTGCATCTTTATTAACTCCTCAAATGTCATTTAGTGTTAAAATAAAGGATTTATTTAAAAAAAAATTGACGTGGGGCTTCGCCCTATATTTGTGTCCAGCCAGGTACAGCAGGCAGGAACAGGCTGCCCCCAACCACCAGCTGCCTATTTGTACCTGGCCGGACACAAAAATATAGGGAAGCCCTTTTTTAAAAAAATTATTTCATGAAATAATTAAAAAAAAATTGACGTGGGGCTTCGCACTATATTTGTGTCCAGCCAGGTACAGCAGGCAGGAATGGGCTGCCCCCAACCACCAGCTGCCTATTTGTACCTGGTTGGACACAACAATATAGGGAAGCCCTTTTTTTCTTAATTATTCCATGAATTTCATGAAATAATTTAAAAAAAAAATGCGTGGGGCTTCGCCCTATTTTTGTGCCCAGCCAGATACAACTAGGCAGCTGGGGGCTGGAATCCGCAGCGCAGGGAGACCCAAGCTTTCTGGGCCACCCCCGCTGCAAATTGCAGTCCGCAGCCGCCCCAGAAAATGGCGCGTTCATAGAAGCGCCATCTTCTGGCGCTGTACCCAACTCATCCAGGGCCCTGGTGCGGTGGCTCACTGGGTAATAAAGGGGTTAAGGCCAGCTTGGCATTATCAGCTGGCCCTAAGCCCGAAATTCATGGGGTCACGCCAATATTAGACATGACCACCATGAATTTCTAGTAAAGTATTTAAAAAAACACAACACCCAGAAAAAAGTCTTTAATTGAAATAAACACACAATTCTTTATTGTTCTAAATTAAACCATACTTACCATCACGCCCATTCCAGCTGAAGCCAACGATCTCCTGCAATAAAAGTAAAATAATAAAGCAACATCATCCTTACCTTTCCATGGCTCCCACGACAGCTTCAGCTCTGCTACATCGAGATGACAGGCTGGACCGCAGCAGAACGCTGCCATCCATCCTGTCATCCCGCAGACACTGAGAAGCGCAGGCATACTTCCACTCCTCAGTGTCTGGCTGTGACGGCATCCAGATGAGCCGAGGTCATGTCCAATGAACTCAGCTCACCTCATGTACGTCACTGACAGCGTGGGAAAATTCTCCTGCACTCAGCGCTTCAGCGTGAGAATTTTCCCACGCTGTCAGTGACGTGCATGAGGTGAGCTGAGTTCATTGGACATGACCTCACCGCATGTATGTCACTGACAGCGTGGGAGAATTCTCACGCTGAAGTGCTGAGTGCAGGAGAATTTTCCCACGCTGTCAGTGACGTGCATGAGGTGAGCTGAGTTCATTGGACATGAACTCGGCTCATCTGGATGACGTCACAGAGAGACACTGAGGAGCGCAAGCATGCCTGCGCTTCTCAGTGTCTGCGGGATGACAGGCTGGATGGCAGCGTTCTGCTGCGGTCCAGCCTGTCATCTCGATGTAGCAGAGCTGAAGCTGTCGTGGGAACCATGGAAAGGTAAGGATGAGGTTGCTTTATTATTATACTTTTATTGCAGGAGATCGTTGGCTTCAGCTGGAATGGGCGTGATGGTAAGTATGGTTTAATTTAGAACAATAAAGAATTGTGTCTTTATTTCAATTAAAGGACTTTATTCTGGGTGTTTGTGTTTTCTTTTAACTTTGACTATGGGGTTAGTAATGGGGGTGTCTTATAGACGCCTCTCCATTACTAACCTGGGCTTGATGTCAGCTGGCATTATAAGCTGACATCAACCCCAACCCTATTACCCCCTGCCACCGCACCAGGGCAGCGTGGAAGAGCGAGGCTAAGTGCCAGAATTGGCGCATCCTATGGATGCGCCATTTCTGGGGCGGCTGACGGCTGGTGTTTCTAGCCTGGGAGGGGGCCAATATTCATGGCACCCTTCCTGGGCTATTAATATCAGCCCCCAGCTGTCTGCCTAGCCTGTGCTAGCTATTAAATTAGGGGGGACCCCACGTTATTTTTTGGGGGGGTTCCCCCATTTTAATAGCTAGTAAAGGCTAGGTATTCAGCTGGGGGCTGATATTAGTAGCCTGGGAAGCTCCGTGGGTATTACCCCCTTCCCAGGCTTCAAACATTTGCCCCAGCTGTCTGCTTAACCTCCGCTAGAGCCTAAAATTAAGGGGAACCCCACGCCAATTTTTTTTAAAATAAATCCTTTATTTTAACACTAAATGACAAGTACAGTAATCAACACTGTCACTGTACTTCTTATATATGTGGCTGACATGTTTCTATCTATCTAATCTATGTGTGAAGCTCTATTCTGTCTGTTATAAATTGTCGGGTACAGATGCTGAATTGCCGGCCGGCTTTTTTAAAGAGACGGTGCACGAAAACACTAATATTTTTTTTAATAAATCCTTTACACTAAATGACAAGTACAGTAAGCAACACTGTCACTGTACTTCATATATATGTGACTGACATGTTTCTATCTATCTAATCTATGTGTGAAGCTCTATTCTTTCTGTTGTAAATTGTCGGGTACCGGTGTATGCCGCTGATGAATTGCCGGCTTTTCATGTCATTCTACATTATTCTTAGTTGTTTTCCTTCATGTAGAATTAACCTACAAGGAAAGAAAGGGTTTATTTTCATTCCGATATTTGTGTCCCATAGACTTGCATTGGTTTCCGGTATCGGAATCGGCGATATCCGATACTTTTTGGGTATCGGCCCGATCCAATCCGATACGATATTTCCTGATATCGGAAGGTATCGCTCAACACTATTCATGAGTGATATCTATTGTAAATTCCACAATAGCTCAGAAACCGGTAAATCGCTCCACACAGAATAGTGGCCCCCATATAAGGCTCCATACGGAATACTGGTCCCCATATAACGCCCATACGGAATACTGGCCCCCATATAACGCTTCATACGGAATACTGGCCCCCATATAAGGCCCCATACGGAATACTTGCCCCCATATAAGGCCCCATACGGAATACTTGCCCCCATATAAGGCCCCATACGGAATACTGGCCCCCATATAAGACCCCATACGGAATACTGGCCCCCATATAAGGCCCCATACGGAATACTGGCCCCCATATAAGACCCCATACGGAATACTGGCCCCCATATAAGACCCCATACGGAATACTGGCCCCCATATAAGGCCCCATACGGAATACTGACCCCCATATAAGGCTCCATGCGGAATACTGACCCCCATATAAGGCTCCATGCGGAATACTGGCCCCCATATAAGGCTCCATACGGAATACTGGCCCCCATATAAGGCTCCATACGGAATACTGGCCCCCATATAAGGCCCCATATGGAATACTGGCCCCTATATAAGGCTCCATATGAAATACTGGCCCCCATATAAGGCTCCATACGGAATACTGGCCCCCATATAAGGCTCCATACGGAATACTGGCCCCCATATAAGGCTCCATACGGAATACTGGCCCCCATATGGAATACTGGCCCCCATATAAGGCTCCATACGGAATACTGGCTTCCATATAAGGCTCCATACGGAATACTGGCTTCCATATAAGGCTCCATACAGAATACTGGCCCCCATATAACGCTCCATACAGGATACTGGCCCCCATATAACGCTCCATACAGGATACCGGTCCCCATATAATGCTGCATGCAGGCTGTTACCCCCCACATAATGCCCCATACAGGCTGTCCCCCCCTTATAATGCTCCATGCAGGCTGTTACCCCCCACATAATGCCCCATACAGGCCCCTCCCTTTTAATGCTCCATGCAGGCTGTTACCCCCCACATAATGCCCCATACAGGCTGCCCCCCCCTTATAATTCTCCATGCAGGCTGTTACCCCCCACATAATGCCCCATACAGGCCCCCCCTTTTAATGCTCCATGCAGGCTGTTACCCCCCACATAATGCCCCATACAGGCTGCCCCCCCCTTATAATGCTCCATGCAGGCTGTTCCCCCCCACATAATGCCCCATACAGGCCCCCCTTTTAATGCTCCATGCAGGCTGTTACCCCCCACATAATGCCCCATACAGGCTGCCTCCCCTCTTTATAATGCCCCATGCAGGCTGTCACCCCTCCTCTTTATAATGCTCCATGCAGGCTGTCACCCCTCCTCTTTATACTGCCCCATGCAGGCTGTCCCCCCCTCTCTTTATAATGCCCCATGCAGGCTGTTCCCCACCTTATAATGCCCCATGCAGGCTTTTCCCCACCTTATAATGCCCCATGCAGGCTGTCACCCCTCCTCTTTATACTGCCCCATGCAGGCTGTCACCCCTCCTCTTTATACTGCCCCATGCAGGCTGTCACCCCTCCTCTTTATACTGCCCCATGCAGGCTGTCACCCCTCCTCTTTATAATGCCCCATGCAGGATGTCCCCCCCTCTCTTTATAATGCCCCGTGCAGGCTGTTCCCCACCTTATAATGCCCCATGCAGGCTGGTCCCCACCTTATAATGCCCCATGCAGGCTGTCACCCCTCCTCATTATAATGCCCCAAGCAGGAATCCCACCCTCTTTATAATGCCCCATGCAGGCTGTTCCCCACCTTATAATGCCCCATGCAGGCTGTCACCCCTCCTCTTTATAATGCCCCATGCAGGCTGTCACCCCTCCTCTTTATAATGCCCCATGCAGGCTGTCAACCCTCCTCTTTATAATGCCCCATGCAGGATGTCCCCCCCTCTCTTTATAATGCCCCGTGCAGGCTGTTCCCCACCTTATAATGCCCCATGCAGGCTTGTCCCCACCTTATAATGCCCCATGCAGGATGCCCCCCCCTCCCCTCTTTATAATGCCCCATGCCTCCATACATTAAAAAAAAAAAAAAATCAAATACTCACCTCCCTTCTCCTCACCTGCTACCTGCTGCCCGCTGCCTGCTGCTCGCCGCTCGCTGCTCGGCTCCAAACTCCAGCGTTGTCGGCGTCTTCCCGCTCAGCGCTCCCTGTGACGGCTCAGGGGAGGGCGCGGTATAAAGACGTCACCGCGCCCTCTGACCTGAGACGTCACAGGGAGCGCAGAGCAGGAAGACAGCTGATCTGCGGAGGCACGGGGAGAGGTAAATATCGGGCTGCCGGGGCCCTGAGCAAGCGGCGGAGAAGGGCGGGCGCTGACACCGCTCTCCTCCGCCCATAGCCCAGCGGGGTGCACGACCGCCAGTGGGCCCCTCTGCCTGCTCAGGGCCCCGGCATTTGCCCGGGTGCGCCGGGTGCTGAAGCCGGCCCTGGGTAGAATATATATCCCACGGAGGTAAAATTGAAAAACGTTGAAAAAAATTTTTTTTTTGGACTTAGTCATTTTTCCGGCGTTTATCAGACTTTCAGATAGGGGAAATGTCAGTGAGTGTTCCGATTTCAGTTCCAGAGCGATTTGCCGAATGAGTCCTTGATTTTTCGTCATTTTCAGGCAATTTTCTGAATTTTTTAAAATTTCACTTTTTTGTGAAAATATCCACTAAATGAGGGAATAATATGTGTGAGGGTACCCCAGGAGATTTCCAAATGTGTGTGGGTAGAATATATATCCCACGCGGGTAAAATTGAAAAAAGTTGAAAAAATTATTTTTTTTTTACTTAGTCATTTTTCCGGCGTTTATCAGACTTTCAGATAGGGGAAATGTCAGTGAGCATTCCGATTTCAGTTCCAGAGCGATTCGCCCAATGAATCCTTGATATTTAGCCGTTTTCAGCCAATTTTGGGGATTTTTGAAAATTTCACTTTTTTTGTGAAAATATCCACTAAATGAGGGAATAATATGTGTGAGGGTACCCCAGGAGAGTTCCAAATGTGTGTGGGTAGAATATATATCCCACGGAGGTAAAATTGAAAAAAGTTGAAAAAAATTTTTTTTTTGGACCTAGTCATTTTTCCGGCGTTTATCAGACTTTCAGATAGGGGAAATGTCAGTGAGCAATCCGATTTCAGTTCCAGAGCGATTCGCCCAATGAATCCTTTATATTTAGTCGTTTTCAGCCAATTTTCTGGATTTTTGAAAATTTCACTTTTTTGCGAAAATATCCACTAAATGAGGGAATAATATGTGTGAGGGTAACCCCAGGAGAGTTCCAAATGTGCGTGGGTAAAATATATATCCCACGGAGGTAAAATTGAAAAAAAGTTGAAAAAATTTTTTTTTTGTACTTAGTCATTTTTCCGGCGTTTATCAGACTTTCAGATAGGGGAAATGTCAGTGAGTGTTCCGATTTCAGTTCCAGAGCGATTCGCAGGATGAGTCCTTGATTTTTCATCATTTTCAGGCAATTTTCTGAATTTTTTAAAATTTCACTTTTTTGTGAAAATATCCACTAAATGAGGGAATAATATGTGTGAGGGTACCCCAGGAGAGTTCCAAATGTGTGTGGGTAGAATATATATCGCACGCGGGTAAAATTGAAAAAAGTTGAAAAAATTATTTTTTTTTGACTTAGTCATTTTTCCGGCGTTTATCAAACTTTCAGATAGGGGAAATGTCAGTGAGCATTCCGATTTCAGTTCCAGAGCGATTCGCCCAATGAATCCTTGATATTTAGCCGTTTTCAGCCAATTTTTTGGATTTTTGAAAATGTCACTTTTTTTGTGAAAATATCCACTAAATGAGGGAATAATATGTGTGAGGGTACCCCAGGAGAGTTCCAAATGTGTGTGGGTAGAATATATATCCCACGGAGGTAAAATTGAAAAAAGTTGAAAAAAAAAATTTTTTTTTTGACTTAGTCATTTTTCCGGCGTTTATCAGACTTTCAGATAGGGGAAATGTCAGTGAGCATTTCGATTTCAGTTCCAGAGCGAGTCGCCCAATGAATCCTTGATATTTAGTCGTTTTCAGCCAATTTTCTGGATTTTTGAAAATTTCACTTTTTTGCGAAAATATCCACTAAATGAGGGAATAATATGTGGAGGGTACCCCAGGAGAGTTCCAAATGTGTGTGGGTAGAATATATATCCCACAGGGTTAAAATTGAAAAAAGTTAAAAAAAATTTTTTTTTTGGACTTAGTCATTTTTCCGGCGTTTATCAGACTTTCAGATAGGGGAAATGTCAGTGAGCATTCCGATTTCAGCTCCAGAGCGATTCGCCGGATGAGTCCTTGATATTTCGTCATTTTCAGGCAATTTTCTGAATTTTTGGAAATTACACTTTTTTGTGAAAATATCCACTAAATGAGGGAATAATATGTGTGAGGGTACCCCAGGAGAATTCCAAATGTGCGTGGGTAAAATATATATCCCACAGAGGTAAAATTGAAAAAAGTTGAAAAAATTTTTTTTTGTACTTAGTCATTTTTCCGGCGTTTATCAGACTTTCAGATAGGGGAAATGTCAGTGAGTGTTCCGATTTCAGTTCCAGAGCGATTCGCCGGATGAGTCCTTGATTTTTCGTCATTTTCAGACAATTTTCTGAATTTTTTAAAATTTCACTTTTTTGTGAAAATATCCATTAAATGAGGGAATAATATGTGTGAGGGTACCCCAGGAGAGTTCCAAATGTGTGTGGGTAGAATATATATCCCACGGAGGTAAAATTGAAAAAAAGTTGAAAAAATTTTTTTTTTGTACTTAGTCATTTTTCCAGCGTTTATCAGACTTTCAGATAGGGGAAATGTCAGTGAGTGTTCCGTTTCAGTTCCAGAGCGATTCGCCGGATGAGTCCTTGATTTTTCATCATTTTCAGGCAATTTTCAGAATTTTTTAAAATTTCACTTTTTTGTGAAAATATCCACTAAATGAGGGAATAATATGTGTGAGGGTACCCCAGGAGAGTTCCAAATGTGTGTGGGTAGAATATATATCCCACGCGGGTAAAATTGAAAAAAGTTGAAAATTTTTTTTTTTTTTTGACTTAGTCATTTTTCCGGCGTTTATCAGACTTTCAGATAGGGGAAATGTCAGTGAGCATTCCGATTTCAGTTCCAGAGCGATTCGCCCAATGAATCCTTTATATTTAGTCGTTTTCAGCCAATTTTCTGGATTTTTGAAAATTTCACTTTTTTGTGAAAATATCCACTAAATGAGGGAATAATATGTGTGAGGGTACCCCAGGAGAGTTCCAAATGTGTGTGGGTAGAATATATATCCCACAGGGTTAAAATTGAAAAAAGTTAAAAAAAATTTTTTTTTTGGACTTAGTCATTTTTCCTGCGTTTAACAGAATTTCAGATAGGGGAAATGTCAGTGAGCATTCTGATTTCAGTTCCAGAGCGATTCGCCCAATGAATCCTTGATATTCAGCCGTTTTTAGCCAATTTTCTGGATTTTTTAAAATTTCACTTTTTTGTGAAAATATCCACTAAATGAGGGAATAATATGTGTGATGTTACCCCAGGAGAGTTCCAAATGTGCGTGGGTAAAATATATATCCCACGGAGGTAAAATTGAAAAAAGTTGAAAAAAATTTTTTTTTTGGACTTAGTCATTTTTCGGCGTTTATCAGACTTTCAGATAGGGGAAATGTCAGTGAGCATTCCGATTTCAGTTCCAGAGCGATTCGCCCAATGAATCCTTTATATTTAGTCGTTTTCAGCCAATTTTCTGGATTTTTGAAAATTTCACTTTTTTGCGAAAATATCCACTAAATGAGGGAATAATATGTGTGAGGGTACCCCAGGAGAGTTCCAAATGTGTGTGGGTAGAATATATATCCCACGCGGGTAAAATTGAAAAAAGTTGAAAAATTTTTTTTTTTTTTGACTTAGTCATTTTTCCGGCGTTTATCAGACTTTCAGATAGGGGAAATGTCAGTGAGCATTCTGATTTCAGTTCCAGAGCGATTGGCCCAATGAATCCTTGATATTTAGCCGTTTTCAGCCAATTTTTTGGATTTTTGAAAATTTCACTTTTTTTGTGAAAATATCCACTAAATGAGGGAATAATATGTGTGAGGGTACCCCAGGAGAGTTCCAAATGTGTGTGGGTAGAATATATATCCCACGGAGGTAAAATTGAAAAAAGTTGAAAAAAATTTTTTTTTTGGACTTAGTCATTTTTCCGGCGTTTATCAGACTTTCAGATAGGGGAAATGTCAGTGAGCATTCCGATTTCAGTTCCAGAGCGATTCGCCAAATGAATCCTTTATATTTAGTCGTTTTCAGCCAATTTTCTGGATTTTTGAAAATTTCACTTTTTTGCGAAAATATCCACTAAATGAGGGAATAATATGTGTGAGGGTACCCCAGGAGAGTTCCAAATGTGCGTGGGTAAAATATATATCCCACGGAGGTAAAATTGAAAAAAAGTTGAAAAAATTTTTTTTTTGTACTTAGTCATTTTTCCAGCGTTTATCAGTCTTTCAGATAGGGGAAATGTCAGTGAGTGTTCCGATTTCAGTTCCAGAGCGATTCGCCGGATGAGTCCTTGATTTTTCATCATTTTCAGGCAATTTTCTGAATTTTTTAAAATTTCACTTTTTTGTGAAAATATCCACTAAATGAGGGAATAATATGTGTGAGGGTACCCCAGGAGAGTTCCAAATGTGTTTGGGTAGAATATATATCCCACGCGGGTAAAATTGAAAAAAGTTGAAAATTTTTTATTTTTTTTGACTTAGTCATTTTTCCGGCGTTTATCAGACTTTCTGATAGGGGAAATGTCAGTGAGCATTCCGATTTCAGTTCCAGAGCGATTCGCCCAATGAATCCTTTATATTTAGTCGTTTTCAGCCAATTTTCTGGATTTTTGAAAATTTCACTTTTTTGTGAAAATATCCACTAAATGAGGGAATAATATGTGTGAGGGTACCCCAGGAGAGTTCCAAATGTGTGTGGGTAGAATATATATCCCACGGAGGTAAAATTGAAAAAAGTTGAAAAAAAATTTTTTTTTGGACTTAGTCATTTTTCCGGCGTTTATCAGACTTTCACATAGGGGAAATGTCAGTGAGCATTCCGATTTCAGTTCCAGAGTGATTCGCCCAATGAATCCTTTATATTTAGTCGTTTTCAGCCAATTATCTGGATTTTTGAAAATTTCACTTTTTTGTGAAAATATCCACTAAATGAGGGAATAATATGTGTGAGGGTACCCCAGGAGAGTTCCAAATGTGTGTGGGTAGAATATATATCCCACAGGGTTAAAATTGAAAAAAGTAAAAAAAAATTTTTTTTTTGGACTTAGTCATTTTTCCGGCGTTTATCAGACTTTCAGATAGGGGAAATGTCAGTGAGCATTCCGATTTCAGTTCCAGAGCGATTCGCCGGATGAGTCCTTGATATTTCGTCATTTTCAGGCAATTTTCTGAATTTTTGGAAATTACACTTTTTTGTGAAAATATCCACTAAATGAGGGAATAATATGTGTGAGGGTACCCCAGGAGAGTTCCAAATGTGTGTGGGTAGAATATATATCCCACGGAGGTAAAATTGAAAAAAGTTGAAAAAAAATATTTTTTTGGACTTAGTCATTTTTCCGGCGTTTATCAGACTTTCAGATAGGGGAAATGTCAGTGAGCATTCCGATTTCAGTTCCAGAGCGATTCGCCGGATGAGCCCTTGATATTTCGTCATTTTCAGGCAATTTTCTGAATTTTTGGAAATTACACTTTTTTGTGAAAATATCCACTAAATGAGGGAATAATATGTGTGAGGGTACCCCAGGAGAGTTCCAAATGTGTGTGGGTAGAATATATATCCCACGCGGGTAAAATTGAAAAAAGTTGAAAATTTTTTTTTTTTTTGACTTAGTCATTTTTCCGGTGTTTATCAGACTTTCAGATAGGGGAAATGTCAGTGAGCATTCCGATTTCAGTTCCAGAGCGATTCGCTCAATGAATCCTTTATATTTAGTCGTTTTCAGCCAATTTTCTGGATTTTTTGAAAATTTCACTTTTTTTGTGAAAATATCCACTAAATGAGGGAATAATATGTGTGAGGGTACCCCAGGAGAGTTCCAAATGTGTGTGGGTAGAATATATATCCCACGGAGGTAAAATTGAAAAAAGTTGAAAAAAAATTTTTTTTTGGACTTAGTCATTTTTCCGTCGTTTATCAGACTTTCACATAGGGGAAATGTCAGTGAGTGTTCCGATTTCAGTTCCAGAGCGATTCGCCGGATGAGTGCTTGATTTTTCGTCATTTTCAGGCAATTTTCTGAATTTTTAAAAATTTCACTTTTTTGTGAAAATATCCACTAAATGAGGGAATAATATGTGTGAGGGTACCCCAGGAGAGTTCCAAATGTGTGTGGGTAGAATATATATCCCACGCGGGTAAAATTGAAAAAAGTTGAAAAAATTTTTTTTTTTTGACTTAGTCATTTTTCCGGCGTTTATCAGACTTTCAGATAGGGGAAATGTCAGTGAGCATTCCGATTTCAGTTCCAGAGCGATTCGCCCAATGAATCCTTGATATTTAGTCGTTTTCAGCCAATTTTCTGGATTTTTTTAAAATTTCACTTTTTTGCGAAAATATCCACTAAATGAGGGAATAATTTGTGTGAGGGTACCCCAGGAGAGTTCCAAATGTGTGTGGGTAGAATATATATCCCACGGAGGTAAAATTGAAAAAAGTTGAAAAAAAATTTTTTTTTGGACTTAGTCATTTTTCGGCGTTTATCAGACTTTCAGATAGGGGAAATGTCAGTGAGCATTCCGATTTCAGTTCCAGAGCGATTCGCCCAATGAATCCTTTATATTTAGTCGTTTTCAGCCAATTTTCTGGATTTTTGAAAATTTCACTTTTTTGCGAAAATATCCACTAAATGAGGGAATAATATGTGTGAGGGTACCCCAGGAGAGTTCCAAATGTGTGTGGGTAGAATATATATCCCACGCGGGTAAAATTGAAAAAAGTTGAAAAATTTTTTTTTTTTTTGACTTAGTCATTTTTCCGGCGTTTATCAGACTTTCAGATAGGGGAAATGTCAGTGAGCATTCTGATTTCAGTTCCAGAGCGATTGGCCCAATGAATCCTTGATATTTAGCCGTTTTCAGCCAATTTTTTGGATTTTTGAAAATTTCACTTTTTTTGTGAAAATATCCACTAAATGAGGGAATAATATGTGTGAGGGTACCCCAGGAGAGTTCCAAATGTGTGTGGGTAGAATATTTATCCCACGGAGGTAAAATTGAAAAAAGTTGAAAAAAATTTTTTTTTTGGACTTAGTCATTTTTCCGGCGTTTATCAGACTTTCAGATAGGGGAAATGTCAGTGAGCATTCCGATTTCAGTTCCAGAGCGATTCGCCAAATGAATCCTTTATATTTAGTCGTTTTCAGCCAATTTTCTGGATTTTTGAAAATTTCACTTTTTTGCGAAAATATCCACTAAATGAGGGAATAATATGTGTGAGGGTACCCCAGGAGAGTTCCAAATGTGCGTGGGTAAAATATATATCCCACGGAGGTAAAATTGAAAAAAAGTTGAAAAAATTTTTTTTTTGTACTTAGTCATTTTTCCAGCGTTTATCAGACTTTCAGATAGGGGAAATGTCAGTGAGTGTTCCGATTTCAGTTCCAGAGCGATTCGCCGGATGAGTCCTTGATTTTTCATCATTTTCAGGCAATTTTCTGAATTTTTTAAAATTTCACTTTTTTGTGAAAATATCCACTAAATGAGGGAATAATATGTGTGAGGGTACCCCAGGAGAGTTCCAAATGTGTTTGGGTAGAATATATATCCCACGCGGGTAAAATTGAAAAAAGTTGAAAATTTTTTATTTTTTTTGACTTAGTCATTTTTCCGGCGTTTATCAGACTTTCTGATAGGGGAAATGTCAGTGAGCATTCCGATTTCAGTTCCAGAGCGATTCGCCCAATGAATCCTTTATATTTAGTCGTTTTCAGCCAATTTTCTGGATTTTTGAAAATTTCACTTTTTTGTGAAAATATCCACTAAATGAGGGAATAATATGTGTGAGGGTACCCCAGGAGAGTTCCAAATGTGTGTGGGTAGAATATATATCCCACGGAGGTAAAATTGAAAAAAGTTGAAAAAAAATTTTTTTTTGGACTTAGTCATTTTTCCGGCGTTTATCAGACTTTCACATAGGGGAAATGTCAGTGAGCATTCCGATTTCAGTTCCAGAGCGATTCGCCGGATGAGTCCTTGATATTTCGTCATTTTCAGGCAATTTTCTGAATTTTTGGAAATTACACTTTTTTGTGAAAATATCCACTAAATGAGGGAATAATATGTGTGAGGGTACCCCAGGAGAGTTCCAAATGTGTGTGGGTAGAATATATATCCCACGGAGGTAAAATTGAAAAAAGTTGAAAAAAAATATTTTTTTGGACTTAGTCATTTTTCCGGCGTTTATCAGACTTTCAGATAGGGGAAATGTCAGTGAGCATTCCGATTTCAGTTCCAGAGCGATTCGCCGGATGAGCCCTTGATATTTCGTCATTTTCAGGCAATTTTCTGAATTTTTGGAAATTACACTTTTTTGTGAAAATATCCACTAAATGAGGGAATAATATGTGTGAGGGTACCCCAGGAGAGTTCCAAATGTGTGTGGGTAGAATATATATCCCACGCGGGTAAAATTGAAAAAAGTTGAAAATTTTTTTTTTTTTTGACTTAGTCATTTTTCCGGTGTTTATCAGACTTTCAGATAGGGGAAATGTCAGTGAGCATTCCGATTTCAGTTCCAGAGCGATTCGCTCAATGAATCCTTTATATTTAGTCGTTTTCAGCCAATTTTCTGGATTTTTTGAAAATTTCACTTTTTTTGTGAAAATATCCACTAAATGAGGGAATAATATGTGTGAGGGTACCCCAGGAGAGTTCCAAATGTGTGTGGGTAGAATATATATCCCACGGAGGTAAAATTGAAAAAAGTTGAAAAAAAATTTTTTTTTGGACTTAGTCATTTTTCCGTCGTTTATCAGACTTTCACATAGGGGAAATGTCAGTGAGTGTTCCGATTTCAGTTCCAGAGCGATTCGCCGGATGAGTGCTTGATTTTTCGTCATTTTCAGGCAATTTTCTGAATTTTTAAAAATTTCACTTTTTTGTGAAAATATCCACTAAATGAGGGAATAATATGTGTGAGGGTACCCCAGGAGAGTTCCAAATGTGTGTGGGTAGAATATATATCCCACGCGGGTAAAATTGAAAAAAGTTGAAAAAATTTTTTTTTTTTGACTTAGTCATTTTTCCGTCGTTTATCAGACTTTCAGATAGGGGAAATGTCAGTGAGCATTCCGATTTCAGTTCCAGAGCGATTCGCCCAATGAATCCTTGATATTTAGTCGTTTTCAGCCAATTTTCTGGATTTTTTTAAAATTTCACTTTTTTGCGAAAATATCCACTAAATGAGGGAATAATTTGTGTGAGGGTACCCCAGGAGAGTTCCAAATGTGTGTGGGTAGAATATATATCCCACGGAGGTAAAATTGAAAAAAGTTGAAAAAAAATTTTTTTTTGGACTTAGTCATTTTTCCGTCGTTTATCAGACTTTCACATAGGGGAAATGTCAGTGAGTGTTCCGATTTCAGTTCCAGAGCGATTCGCCGGATGAGTGCTTGATTTTTCGTCATTTTCAGGCAATTTTCAGAATTTTTAAAAATTTCACTTTTTTGTGAAAATATCCACTAAATGAGGGAATAATATGTGTGAGGGTACCCCAGGAGAGTTCCAAATGTGTGTGGGTAGAATATATATCCCACGCGGGTAAAATTGAAAAAAGTTGAAAAATTTTTTTTTTTTTGACTTAGTCATTTTTCCGGCGTTTATCAGACTTTCAGATAGGGGAAATGTCAGTGAGCATTCCGATTTCAGTTCCAGAGCGATTCGCCCAATGAATCCTTGATATTTAGCCGTTTTCAACCAATTTTTTGGATTTTTGAAAATGTCACTTTTTTTGTGAAAATATCCACTAAATGAGGGAATAATATGTGTGAGGGTACCCCAGGAGAGTTCCAAATGTGTGTGGGTAGAATATATATCCCACGCGGGTAAAATTGAAAAAAGTTGAAAAATTTTTTTTTTTTGACTTAGTCATTTTTCCGGCGTTCATCAGACTTTCAGATAGGGGAAATGTCAGTGAGCATTCCGATTTCAGTTCCAGAGCGATTCGCCCAATGAATCCTTTATATTTAGTCGTTTTCAGCCAATTTTCTGGATTTTTGAAAATTTCACTTTTTTGTGAAAATATCCACTAAATGAGGGAATAATATGTGTGAGGGTACCCCAGGAGAGTTCCAAATGTGTGTGGGTAGAATATATATCCCACGGAGGTAAAATTGAAAAAAGTTGAAAAAAAATTTTTTTTTGGACTTAGTCATTTTTCCGGCGTTTATCAGACTTTCACATAGGGGAAATGTCAGTGAGTGTTCCGATTTCAGTTCCAGAGCGATTCGCCGGATGAGAGCTTGATTTTTCGTCATTTTCAGGCAATTTTCGGAATTTTTTAAAATTTCACTTTTTTGTGAAAATATCCACTAAATGAGGGAATAATATGTGTGAGGGTACCCCAGGAGAGTTCCAAATGGGTGTGGGTAGAATATATATCCCACGCGGGTAAAATTGAAAAAAGTTGAAAAAATATATTTTTTTTTAACTTAGTCATTTTTCCGGCGTTTATCAGACTTTCAGATAGGGGAAATGTCAGTGAGCATTCCGATTTCAGTTCCAGAGTGATTCGCCCAATGAATCCTTTATATTTAGTCGTTTTCAGCCAGTTTTCTGGATTTTTGAAAATTTCACTTTTTTGTGAAAATATCCACTAAATGAGGGAATAATATGTGTGAGGGTACCCCAGGAGAGTTCCAAATGTGTGTGGGTAGAATATATATCCCACGGAGGTAAAATTGAAAAAAGTTGAAAAAAAATTTTTTTTTGGACTTAGTCATTTTTCCGGGGTTTATCAGACTTTCACATAGGGGAAATGTCAGTGAGCATTCCGATTTCAGTTCCAGAGCGATTCGCCCAATGAATCCTTTATATTTAGTCGTTTTCAGCCAATTTTCTGAATTTTTGAAAATTTCACTTTTTTGTGAAAATATCCACTAAATGAGGGAATAATATGTGTGAGGGTACCCCAGGAGAGTTCCAAATGTGTGTGGGTAGAATATATATCCCACAGGGTTAAAATTGAAAAAAGTTAAAAAAAAATTTTTTTTGTACTTAGTCATTTTTCCGGCGTTTATCAGATTTTCAGATAGGGGAAATGTCAGTGAGTGTTCCGATTTCAGTTCCAGAGCGATTCGCCGGATGAGTCCTTGATTTTACGTCATTTTCAGGCAATTTTCTAGATTTTTGAAAATTTCACTTTTTTGTGAAAATATCCACTAAATGAGGGAATAATATGTGTGAGCGTACCCCAGGAGAGTTCCAAATGTGTGTGGGTAGAATATATATCCCACGGGGGTAAAATTGAAAAAAGTTGAAAAATTTTTTTTTTTTGGTCTTAGTCATTTTTCCTGCGTTTATCAGACTTTCAGATAGGGGAAATGTCAGTGAGCATTCCGATTTCAGTTCCAGAGCGATTTGCCCAATGAGTCCTTGATATTTAGTCGTTTTCAGCCAATTTTCTGGATTTTTGAAAATTTCACTTTTTTGTGAAAATATCCACTAAATGAGGGAATAATATGTGTGAGGGTACCCCAGGAGAGTTCCAAATGTGTGTGGGTAGAGTATATATCCCACGGAGGTAAAATTGAAAAAAGTTGAAAAAAAATTTTTTTTTTCGACTTAGTCATTTTTCCTGCGTTTATCAGACTTTCAGATAGGGGAAATGTCAGTGAGCATTCCGATTTCAGTTCCAGAGCGATTCGCCCAATGAATCCTTGATATTTAGCCGTTTTCAGCCAATTTTCTGGATTTTTGAAAATTTCACTTTTTTGCGAAAATATCCACTAAATGAGGGAATAATATGTGTGAGGGTACCCCAGGAGAGTTCCAAATGTGTGTGGGTAGAATATATATCCCACGAGGGTAAAATTGAAAAAAGTTGAAAAAAATTTTTATTTTTTGACTTAGTCATTTTTCCGGCGTTTATCAGACTTTCAGATAGGGGAAATGTCAGTGAGCATTCCGATTTAAGTTCCAGAGTGATTCGCCCAATGAATCCTTTATATTTAGTCGTTTTCAGCCAGTTTTCTGGATTTTTGAAAATTTCACTTTTTTGTGAAAATATCCACTAAATGAGGGAATAATATGTGTGAGGGTACCCCAGGAGAGTTCCAAATGTGTGTGGGTAGAATATATATCCCACGGAGGTAAAATTGAAAAAAGTTGAAAAAAAATTTTTTTTTGGACTTAGTCATTTTTCCGGGGTTTATCAGACTTTCACATAGGGGAAATGTCAGTGAGCATTCCGATTTCAGTTCCAGAGCGATTCGCCCAATGAATCCTTTATATTTAGTCGTTTTCAGCCAATTTTCTGAATTTTTGAAAATTTCACTTTTTTGTGAAAATATCCACTAAATGAGGGAATAATATGTGTGAGGGTACCCCAGGAGAGTTCCAAATGTGTGTGGGTAGAATATATATCCCACAGGGTTAAAATTGAAAAAAGTTAAAAAAAATTTTTTTTTGTACTTAGTCATTTTTCCGGCGTTTATCAGATTTTCAGATAGGGGAAATGTCAGTGAGAGTTCCGATTTCAGTTCCAGAGCGATTCGCCGGATGAATCCTTTATATTTAGTCGTTTTCAGCCAGTTTTCTGGATTTTTGAAAATTTCACTTTTTTGTGAAAATATCCACTAAATGAGGGAATAATATGTGTGAGGGTACCCCAGGAGAGTTCCAAATGTGTGTGGGTAGAATATATATCCCACGGAGGTAAAATTGAAAAAAGTTGAAAAAAAATTTTTTTTTGGACTTAGTCATTTTTCCGGGGTTTATCAGACTTTCACATAGGGGAAATGTCAGTGAGCATTCCGATTTCAGTTCCAGAGCGATTCGCCCAATGAATCCTTTATATTTAGTCGTTTTCAGCCAATTTTCTGAATTTTTGAAAATTTCACTTTTTTGCGAAAATATCCACTAAATGAGGGAATAATATGTGTGGGGGTACCCCAGGAGAGTTCCAAATGTGTGTGGGTAGAATATATATCCCACAGGGTTAAAATTGAAAAAAGTTAAAAAAAAATTTTTTTGTACTTAGTCATTTTTCCGGCGTTTATCAGATTTTCAGATAGGGGAAATGTCAGTGAGTGTTCCGATTTCAGTTCTAGAGCGATTCGCCGGATGAGTCCTTGATTTTACGTCATTTTCAGGCAATTTTCTAGATTTTTGAAAATTTCACTTTTTTGTGAAAATATCCACTAAATGAGGGAATAATATGTGTGAGCGTACCCCAGGAGAGTTCCAAATGTGTGTGGGTAGAATATATATCCCACGGGGGTAAAATTGAAAAAAGTTGAAAAATTTTTTTTTTTGGTCTTAGTCATTTTTCCTGCGTTTATCAGACTTTCAGATAGGGGAAATGTCAGTGAGCATTCCGATTTCAGTTCCAGAGCGATTTGCCCAATGAGTCCTTGATATTTAGTCGTTTTCAGCCAATTTTCTGGATTTTTGAAAATTTCACTTTTTTGTGAAAATATCCACTAAATGAGGGAATAATATGTGTGAGGGTACCCCAGGAGAGTTCCAAATGTGTGTGGGTAGAATATATATCCCACGGAGGTAAAATTGAAAAAAGTTGAAAAAAATTTTTTTTTTCGACTTAGTCATTTTTCCTGCGTTTATCAGACTTTCAGATAGGGGAAATGTCAGTGAGCATTCCGATTTCAGTTCCAGAGCGATTTGCCCAATGAGTTCGTGATATTTAGTCGTTTTCAGCCAATTTTCTGGATTTTTGAAAAATTCACTTTTTTGTGAAAATATCCACTAAATGAGGGAATAATATGTGTGAGGGTACCCCAGGAGAGTTCCAAATGTGTGTGGGTAGAATATATATCCCACGAGGGTAAAATTGAAAAAAGTTGAAAAAAAATTTTTTTTTTGACTTAGTCATTTTTCCGGCGTTTATCAGACTTTCAGATAGGGGAAATGTCAGTGAGCATTCCGATTTCAGTTCCAGAGTGATTCGCCCAATGAATCCTTTATATTTAGTCGTTTTCAGCCAGTTTTCTGGATTTTTGAAAATTTCACTTTTTTGTGAAAATATCCACTAAATGAGGGAATAATATGTGTGTGGGTACCCCAGGAGAGTTCCAAATGTGTGTGGGTAGAATATATATCCCACGGAGGTAAAATTGAAAAAAGTTGAAAAAAAATTTTTTTTTGGACTTAGTCATTTTTCCGGGGTTTATCAGACTTTCACATAGGGGAAATGTCAGTGAGCATTCCGATTTCAGTTCCAGAGCGATTCGCCCAATGAATCCTTTATATTTAGTCGTTTTCAGCCAGATTTCTGTATTTTTGAAAATTTCACTTTTTTGTGAAAATATCCACTAAATGAGGGAATAATATGTGTGAGGGTACCCCAGGAGAGTTCCAAATGTGTGTGGGTAGAATATATGTCCAACAGGGTTAAAATTGAAAAAAGTTAAAAAAAAAATTTTTTTTGGACTTAGTCTTTTTTCCTGCGTTTATCAGACTTTCAGATAGGGGAAATGTCAGTGAGCATTTCGATTTCAGTTCCAGAGCAATTCGCCCAATGAGTACTTGATATTAAGTCGTTTTCAGCCAATTTTCTGGATTTTTGAAAATTTCACTTTTTTTGTGAAAATATCCACTAAATGAGGGAATGATTTGTGTGAGGGTACCCCAGGAGAGTTCCAAATGTGTGTGGGTAGAATATATATCCCACGGAGGTAAAATTGAAAAAAGTTGAAAAAAATTTTTTTTTTGGACTTAGTCATTTTTCCGGCGTTTATCAGACTTTCAGATAGGGGAAATGTCAGTGAGCATTCAGATTTCAGTTCCAGAGCGATTTGCCCAATGAGTCCTTGATATTTAGTCGTTTTCAGCCAATTTTCTGGATTTTTGAAAAAGTCACTTTTTTGTGAAAATATCCACTAAATGAGGGAATAATATGTGTGAGGGTACCCCAGGAGAGTTCCAAATGTGTGTGGGTAGAGTATATATCCCACGGAGGTAAAATTGAAAAAAGTTGAAAAAAATTTTTTTTTTGGACTTAGTCATTTTTCCTGCGTTTATCAGACTTTCAGATAGGGGAAATGTCAGTGAACATTCCGATTTCAGTTCCAGAGCGATTCGCCCAATGAGTCCTTGATATTTAGTCGTTTTCAGCCAATTTTCTGGATTTTTGAAAATTTCACTTTTTTGTGAAAATATCCACTAAATGAGGGAATAATATGTGTGAGGGTACCCCAGGAGAGTTCCAAATGTGTGTGGGTAGAATATATATCCAACAGGGTTAAAATTGAAAAAAGTTTTAAAAATTTTTTTTTGTACTTAGTCATTTTTCCGGCGTTTATCAGACTTTCAGATAGGGGAAATGTCAGTGAGCATTCCGATTTCAGTTCCAGAGCGATTTGCCCAATGAGTTCGTGATATTTAGTTGTTTTCAGCCAATTATCAGGATTTTTGAAAATGTCACTTTTTTGTGAAAATATCCACTAAATGAGGGAATAATATGTGTGAGGGTACCCCAGGAGAGTTCCAAATGTGTGTGGGTAGAGTATATATCCCACGGAGGTAAAATTGAAAAAAGTGGAAAAAATTTTTTTTTTGGACTTAGTCATTTTTCCTGCGTTTATCAGACTTTCAGATAGGGGAAATGTCAGTGAGCATTCCGATTTCAGTTCCAGAGCGATATGCCCAATGAGTCCTTGATATTTAATCGTTTTCAGCCAGATTTCTGTATTTTTGAAAATTTCACTTTTTTGTGAAAATATCCACTAAATGAGGGAATAATATGTGTGAGGGTACCCCAGGAGAGTTCCAAATGTGTGTGGGTAGAATATATATCCCACGGAGGTAAAATTGAAAAAAGTTGAAAAAAAATTTTTTTTTGGACTTCGTCATTTTTCCGGCGTTTATCAGACTTTCAGATAGGGGAAATGTCAGTGAGCATTCAGATTTCAGTTCCAGAGCGATTCGCCCTATGAATCCTTTATATTTAGTCGTTTTCAGCCAATTTTCTGGATTTTTGAAAATTTCACTTTTTTGTGAAAATATCCACTAAATGAGGGAATAATATGTGTGAGGGTACCCCAGGAGAGTTCCAAATGTGTGTGGGTAGAATATATATCCAACAGGGTTAAAATTGAAAAAAGTTAAAAAAAAAATTTTTTTTGGACTTAGTAATTTTTCCTGCGTTTATCAGACTTTCAGATAGGGGAAATGTCAGTGAGCATTTCGATTTCAGTTCCAGAGCGATTCGCCCAATGAGTACTTGATATTTAGTCGTTTTCAGCCAATTTTCTGGATTTTTGAAAATTTCACTTTTTTTGTGAAATCATCCACTAAATGAGGGAATGATTTGTGTGAGGGTACTCCAGGAGAGTTCCAAATGTGTGTGGGTAGAATATATATCCCACGGGGGTAAAATTGAAAAAAGTTGAAAAATTTTTTTTTTTTTTTAACTTAGTCATTTTTCCGGCGTTTATCACACTTTCAGATAGGGGAAATGTCAGTGAGCATTCCGATTTCAGTTCCAGAGCGATTCGCCCAATGAATCCTTTATATTTAGTTGTTTTCAGCCAATTTTCTGGATTTTTGAAAATTTCACTTTTTTGCGAAAATATCCACTAAATGAGGGAATAATATGTGTGAGGTTACCCCAGGAGAGTTCCAAATGTGTGTGGGTAGAATATTCATCTCACGGGGGTAAAATTGAAAAAAGTTTTTAAAATTTTTTTTTGTACTTAGTCATTTTTCCGGCGTTTATCAGACTTTCAGATAGGGGAAATGTCAGTGAGCATTCCGATTTCAGTTCCAGAGCGATTTGCCCAATGAGTTCGTGATATTTAGTCGTTTTCAGCCAATTATCTGGATTTTTGAAAATTTCACTTTTTTGTGAAAATATCCACTAAATGAGGGAATAATATGTGTGAGAGTACCCCAGGAGAGTTCCAAATGTGTGTGGGTAGAATATATATCCCACGGAGGTAAAATTGAAAAAAGTTGAAAAAAATTTTTTTTTTGGACTTAGTCATTTTTCTGACGTTTATCAGACTTTCAGATAAGAGAAATGTCAGGGAGCATTACGATTTCAGTTCCAGAGCGATTCGCCCAATGAGTCCATGATATTTAGTCGTTTTCAGCCAATTTTCTGGATTTTTGAAAATTTCACTTTTTTGTGAAAATATCCACTAAATGAGGGAATAATATGTGTGAGGGCACCCCAGGAGAGTTCCAAATGTGTGTGGGTAGAATATATATCCCACGGGGGTAAAATTGAAAAAAGTTGAAAAAATTTTTTTTTTGGTCTTAGTCATTTTTCCGGCGTTTATCAGACTTTCAGATAGGGGAAATGTCAGTGAGCATTCCGATTTCAGTTCCAGAGCGATTCGCCCATTGAGTCCTTGATATTTAGCTCTTTTCATCCAATTTTCTGGATTTTTGAAAATTTCACTTTTTTGTGAAAATATCCACTAAATGAGGGAATGATTTGTGTGAGGGTACCCCAGGAGAGTTCCAAATGTGTGTGGGTAGAATATATATCCCACGGGGGTAAAATTGAAAAAAGTTGAAAAAATTTTTTTTTTGGACTTAGTCATTTTTCCGGCGTTTATCAGACTTTCAGATAGGGGAAATGTCAGTGAGCATTCAGATTTCAGTTCCAGAGCGATTTGCCCAATGAGTCCTTGATATTTAGTCGTTTTCAGCCAATTTTCTGGATTTTTGAAAAAGTCACTTTTTTGTGAAAATATCCACTAAATGAGGGAATAATATGTGTGAGGGTACCCCAGGAGAGTTCCAAATGTGTGTGGGTAGAGTATATATCCCACGGAGGTAAAATTGAAAAAAGTTGAAAAAAATTTTTTTTTTGGACTTAGTCATTTTTCCTGCGTTTATCAGACTTTCAGATAGGGGAAATGTCAGTGAACATTCCGATTTCAGTTCCAGAGCGATTCGCCCAATGAGTCCTTGATATTTAGTCGTTTTCAGCCAATTTTCTGGATTTTTGAAAATTTCACTTTTTTGTGAAAATATCCACTAAATGAGGGAATAATATGTGTGAGGGTACCCCAGGAGAGTTCCAAATGTGTGTGGGTAGAATATATATCCAACAGGGTTAAAATTGAAAAAAGTTTTAAAAATTTTTTTTTGTACTTAGTCATTTTTCCGGCGTTTATCAGACTTTCAGATAGGGGAAATGTCAGTGAGCATTCCGATTTCAGTTCCAGAGCGATTTGCCCAATGAGTTCGTGATATTTAGTTGTTTTCAGCCAATTATCAGGATTTTTGAAAATGTCACTTTTTTGTGAAAATATCCACTAAATGAGGGAATAATATGTGTGAGGGTACCCCAGGAGAGTTCCAAATGTGTGTGGGTAGAGTATATATCCCACGGAGGTAAAATTGAAAAAAGTGGAAAAAATTTTTTTTTTGGACTTAGTCATTTTTCCTGCGTTTATCAGACTTTCAGATAGGGGAAATGTCAGTGAGCATTCCGATTTCAGTTCCAGAGCGATATGCCCAATGAGTCCTTGATATTTAATCGTTTTCAGCCAGATTTCTGTATTTTTGAAAATTTCACTTTTTTGTGAAAATATCCACTAAATGAGGGAATAATATGTGTGAGGGTACCCCAGGAGAGTTCCAAATGTGTGTGGGTAGAATATATATCCCACGGAGGTAAAATTGAAAAAAGTTGAAAAAAAATTTTTTTTTGGACTTCGTCATTTTTCCGGCGTTTATCAGACTTTCAGATAGGGGAAATGTCAGTGAGCATTCAGATTTCAGTTCCAGAGCGATTCGCCCTATGAATCCTTTATATTTAGTCGTTTTCAGCCAATTTTCTGGATTTTTGAAAATTTCACTTTTTTGTGAAAATATCCACTAAATGAGGGAATAATATGTGTGAGGGTACCCCAGGAGAGTTCCAAATGTGTGTGGGTAGAATATATATCCAACAGGGTTAAAATTGAAAAAAGTTAAAAAAAAAATTTTTTTTGGACTTAGTAATTTTTCCTGCGTTTATCAGACTTTCAGATAGGGGAAATGTCAGTGAGCATTTCGATTTCAGTTCCAGAGCGATTCGCCCAATGAGTACTTGATATTTAGTCGTTTTCAGCCAATTTTCTGGATTTTTGAAAATTTCACTTTTTTTGTGAAAACATCCACTAAATGAGGGAATGATTTGTGTGAGGGTACCCCAGGAGAGTTCCAAATGTGTGTGGGTAGAATATATATCCCACGGGGGTAAAATTGAAAAAAGTTGAAAAATTTTTTTTTTTTTTTAACTTAGTCATTTTTCCGGCGTTTATCACACTTTCAGATAGGGGAAATGTCAGTGAGCATTCCGATTTCAGTTCCAGAGCGATTCGCCCAATGAATCCTTTATATTTAGTTGTTTTCAGCCAATTTTCTGGATTTTTGAAAATTTCACTTTTTTGCGAAAATATCCACTAAATGAGGGAATAATATGTGTGAGGTTACCCCAGGAGAGTTCCAAATGTGTGTGGGTAGAATATTCATCTCACGGGGGTAAAATTGAAAAAAGTTTTTAAAATTTTTTTTTGTACTTAGTCATTTTTCCGGCGTTTATCAGACTTTCAGATAGGGGAAATGTCAGTGAGCATTCCGATTTCAGTTCCAGAGCGATTTGCCCAATGAGTTCGTGATATTTAGTCGTTTTCAGCCAATTATCTGGATTTTTGAAAATTTCACTTTTTTGTGAAAATATCCACTAAATGAGGGAATAATATGTGTGAGAGTACCCCAGGAGAGTTCCAAATGTGTGTGGGTAGAATATATATCCCACGGAGGTAAAATTGAAAAAAGTTGAAAAAAATTTTTTTTTTGGACTTAGTCATTTTTCTGACGTTTATCAGACTTTCAGATAAGAGAAATGTCAGGGAGCATTACGATTTCAGTTCCAGAGCGATTCGCCCAATGAGTCCATGATATTTAGTCGTTTTCAGCCAATTTTCTGGATTTTTGAAAATTTCACTTTTTTGTGAAAATATCCACTAAATGAGGGAATAATATGTGTGAGGGCACCCCAGGAGAGTTCCAAATGTGTGTGGGTAGAATATATATCCCACGGGGGTAAAATTGAAAAAAGTTGAAAAAATTTTTTTTTTGGTCTTAGTCATTTTTCCGGCGTTTATCAGACTTTCAGATAGGGGAAATGTCAGTGAGCATTCCGATTTCAGTTCCAGAGCGATTCGCCCATTGAGTCCTTGATATTTAGCTCTTTTCATCCAATTTTCTGGATTTTTGAAAATTTCACTTTTTTGTGAAAATATCCACTAAATGAGGGAATGATTTGTGTGAGGGTACCCCAGGAGAGTTTCAAATGTGTGTGGGTAGAATATATATCCCACGGGGGTAAAATTGAAAAAAGTTGAAAAAATTTTTTTTTTGGTCTTAGTCATTTTTCCGGCGTTTATCAGACTTTCAGATAGGGGAAATGTCAGTGAGCATTCCGATTTCAGTTCCAGAGCGATTTGCCCAATGAGTTCGTGATATTTAGTCGTTTTCAGCCAATTATCTGGATTTTTGAAAATTTCACTTTTTTGTGAAAATATCCACTAAATGAGGGAATAATATGTGTGAGGGTACCCCAGGAGAGTTCCAAATGTGTGTGGGTAGAATATATATCCCACGGAGGTAAAATTGAAAAAAGTTGAAAAAAAATTTTTTTTTGGACTTAGTCATTTTTCCGGCGTTTATCCGACTTTCAGATAGGGGAAATGTCAGTGAGCATTCCGATTTCAGTTCCAGAGCGATTTGCCCAATGAGTCTTTGATATTTAGTCGTTTTCAGCCAATTTTCTGGATTTTTGAAAATTTCACTTTTTTGTGAAAATATCCACTAAATGAGGGAATAATATGTGTGAGGGTACCCCAGGAGAGTTCCAAATGTGTGTGGGTAGAATATATATCCCACGAGGGTAAAATTGAAAAAAGTTGAAAAAAATTTTTTTTTTTGACTTAGTCATTTTTCCGGCGTTTAGCAGACTTTCAGATAGGGGAAATGTCAGTGAGCATTCCAATTTCAGTTCCAGAGCGATTCGCCCAATGAATCCTTGATATTTAGCCCTTTTCATCCAATTTTCTGGATTTTTGAAAATTTCACTTTTTTGTGAAAATATCCACTAAATGAGGGAATAATATGTGTGAGGGTACCCCAGGAGAGTTCCAAATGTGCGTGGGTAAAATATATATCCCACGGAGGTAAAATTGAAAAAAGTTGAAAAAATATTTTTTTTGTACTTAGTCATTTTTCCGGCGTTTATCAGACTTTCAGATAGGGGAAATGTCAGTGAGCTTTTCGATTTCAGTTCCAGAGCGATTCGGCCAATGAGTCCTTGATATTTAGTCGTTTTCAGCCAATTTTCTGGATTTTTGAAAATTTCACTTTTTTGTGAAAATATCCACTAAATGAGGGAATAATATGTGTGAGGGTACCCCAGGAGAGTTGCAAATGTGTGTGGGTAGAATATATATCCCAAGGGGGTAAAATTGAAAAAAGTTGAAAAATTTTTTTTTTTGGTCTTAGTCATTTTTCCGGCGTTTATCTCACTTTCAGATAGGCGAAATGTCAGTGAGCATTCCGATTTCAGTTCCAGAGCGATTTGCCCAATGAGTCCATGATATTTAGTCGTTTTCAGCCAATTTTCTGGATTTTTGAAAATTTCACTTTTTTGTGAAAATATCCACTAAATGAGGGAATAATATGTGTGAGGGCACCCCAGGAGAGTTCCAAATGTGTGTGGGTAGAATATATATCCCACGGGGTTAAAATTGAAAAAAGCTTAAAAACATTTTTTTTTGTACTTACTCATTTTTCTGGCGTTTATCAGACTTTCAGATAGGGGAAATGTCAGTGAGCATTTCGATTTCAGTTCCAGAGCGATTCGCCCAATGAGTACTTGATGTTTAGTCGTTTTCAGCCAATTTTCTGGATTTTTGAAAATTTCACTTTTTTGTGAAATTATCCACTAAATGAGGGAATAATATGTGTGAGGGTACCCCAGGAGAGTTCCAAATGTGTGTGGGTAGACTATATATCCCACAGGGTTAAAATTGAAAAAAGTTTAAAAAAAATTTTTTTTGTAGTCATTTTTCTGGCGTTTATCAGACTTTCAGATAGGGGAAATGTCAGTGAGCATTCCGATTTCAGTTCCAGAGCGATTTGAGCAATGAGTCCATGATATTTAGTCGTTTTCAGCCAATTTTCTGGATTTTTGAAAATTTCACTTTTTTGTGAAAATATCCACTAAATGAGGGAATAATATGTGTAAGGGTACCCCAGGAGCGTTCCAAATGTGTGTGGGTAGAATATATATCCCACGGAGGTAAAATTGAAAAAAGTTGAAAAAATGTTTTTTTTGGACTTAGTCATTTTTCCGCCGTTTATCAGACTTTGTGATAGGGGAAATGTCAGTGAGCTTTTCGATTTCAGTTCCAGAGCGATTCGGCCAATGAGTCCTTGATATTTAGTCGTTTTCAGCCAATTTTCTGGATTTTTGAAAATTTCACTTTTTTGTGAAAATATCCACTAAATGAGGGAATAATATGTGTGAGGGCACCCCAGGAGAGTTCCAAATGTGTGTGGGTAGACTATATATCCCACAGGGTTAAAATTGAAAAAAGTTTAAAAAAATTTTTTTTTGTAGTCATTTTTCTGGCGTTTATCAGACTTTCAGATAGGGGAAATGTCAGTGAGCATTCCGATTTCAGTTCCAGAGCGATTCGCCCATTGAGTCCTTGATATTTAGCTCTTTTCATCCAATTTTCTGGATTTTTGAAAATTTCACTTTTTTGTGAAAATATCCACTAAATGAGGGAATGATTTGTGTGAGGGTACCCCAGGAGAGTTCCAAATGTGTGTGGGTAGAATATATATCCCACGGGGGTAAAATTGAAAAAAGTTGAAAAATTTTTTTTTTTGGACTTAGCCATTTTTCCGGCGTTTATCAGACTTTTAGATAGGGGAAATGTCAGTGAGCATTCCGATTTCAGTTTCAGAGCGATTTGCCCAATGAGTCCATGATATTTAGTCGTTTTCAGCCAATTTTCTGGATTTTTGAAAATTTCACTTTTTTGTGAAAATATCCACTAAATGAGGGAATAATATGTGTGAGGGTACCCCAGGAGAGTTGCAAATGTGTGTGGGTAGAATATATATCCCACGGGGGTAAAATTGAAAAAAGTTGAAAAATTTTTTTTTTTGGTCTTAGTCATTTTTCCGGCGTTTATCTGACTTTCAGATAGGCGAAATGTCAGTGAGCATTCCGATTTCAGTTCCAGAGCGATTTGCCCAATGAGTCCATGATATTTAGTCGTTTTCAGCCAATTTTCTGGATTTTTGAAAATTTCACTTTTTTGTGAAAATATCCACTAAATGAGGGAATAATATGTGTGAGGGCACCCCAGGAGAGTTCCAAATGTGTGTGGGTAGAATATATATCCCACGGGGTTAAAATTGAAAAAAGCTTAAAAACATTTTTTTTTGTACTTAGTCATTTTTCTGGCGTTTATCAGACTTTCAGATAGGGGAAATGTCAGTGAGCATTTCGATTTCAGTTCCAGAGCGATTCGCCCACTGAGCACTTGATGTTTAGTCGTTTTCAGCCAATTTTCTGGATTTTTGAAAATTTCACTTTTTTGTGAAAATATCCACTAAATGAGGGAATAATATGTGTGAGGGCACCCCAGGAGAGTTCCAAATGTGTGTGGGTAGACTATATATCCCACAGGGTTAAAATTGAAAAAAGTTTAAAAAAATTTTTTTTTGTAGTCATTTTTCTGGCGTTTATCAGACTTTCAGATAGGGGAAATGTCAGTGAGCATTCCGATTTCAGTTCCAGAGCGATTCGCCCATTGAGTCCTTGATATTTAGCTCTTTTCATCCAATTTTCTGGATTTTTGAAAATTTCACTTTTTTGTGAAAATATCCACTAAATGAGGGAATGATTTGTGTGAGGGTACCCCAGGAGAGTTCCAAATGTGTGTGGGTAGAATATATATCCCACGGGGGTAAAATTGAAAAAAGTTGAAAAATTTTTTTTTTTGGACTTAGCCATTTTTCCGGCGTTTATCAGACTTTTAGATAGGGGAAATGTCAGTGAGCATTCCGATTTCAGTTTCAGAGCGATTTGCCCAATGAGTCCATGATATTTAGTCGTTTTCAGCCAATTTTCTGGATTTTTGAAAATTTCACTTTTTTGTGAAAATATCCACTAAATGAGGGAATAATATGTGTGAGGGTACCCCAGGAGAGTTGCAAATGTGTGTGGGTAGAATATATATCCCACGGGGGTAAAATTGAAAAAAGTTGAAAAATTTTTTTTTTTGGTCTTAGTCATTTTTCCGGCGTTTATCTGACTTTCAGATAGGCGAAATGTCAGTGAGCATTCCGATTTCAGTTCCAGAGCGATTTGCCCAATGAGTCCATGATATTTAGTCGTTTTCAGCCAATTTTCTGGATTTTTGAAAATTTCACTTTTTTGTGAAAATATCCACTAAATGAGGGAATAATATGTGTGAGGGCACCCCAGGAGAGTTCCAAATGTGTGTGGGTAGAATATATATCCCACGGGGTTAAAATTGAAAAAAGCTTAAAAACATTTTTTTTTGTACTTAGTCATTTTTCTGGCGTTTATCAGACTTTCAGATAGGGGAAATGTCAGTGAGCATTTCGATTTCAGTTCCAGAGCGATTCGCCCAATGAGCACTTGATGTTTAGTCGTTTTCAGCCAATTTTCTGGATTTTTGAAAATTTCACTTTTTTGTGAAAATATCCACTAAATGAGGGAATAATATGTGTGAGGGTACCCCAGGAGAGTTCCAAATGTGTGTGGGTAGACTATATATCCCACAGGGTTAAAATTGAAAAAAGTTTAAAAAAATTTTTTTTTGTAGTCATTTTTCTGGCGTTTATCAGACTTTCAGATAGGGGAAATGTCAGTGAGCATTCCGATTTCAGTTCCAGAGCGATTCGCCCATTGAGTCCTTGATATTTAGCTCTTTTCATCCAATTTTCTGGATTTTTGAAAATTTCACTTTTTTGTGAAAATATCCACTAAATGAGGGAATGATTTGTGTGAGGGTACCCCAGGAGAGTTCCAAATGTGTGTGGGTAGAATATATATCCCACGGGGGTAAAATTGAAAAAAGTTGAAAAATTTTTTTTTTTGGACTTAGCCATTTTTCCGGCGTTTATCAGACTTTGTGATAGGGGAAATGTCAGTGAGCTTTTCGATTTCAGTTCCAGAGCGATTCGGCCAATGAGTCCTTGATATTTAGTCGTTTTCAGCCAATTTTCTGGATTTTTGAAAATTTCACTTTTTTGTGAAAATATCCACTAAATGAGGGAATAATATGTGTGAGGGCACCCCAGGAGAGTTCCAAATGTGTGTGGGTAGACTATATATCCCACAGGGTTAAAATTGAAAAAAGTTTAAAAAAATTTTTTTTTGTAGTCATTTTTCTGGCGTTTATCAGACTTTCAGATAGGGGAAATGTCAGTGAGCATTCCGATTTCAGTTCCAGAGCGATTCGCCCATTGAGTCCTTGATATTTAGCTCTTTTCATCCAATTTTCTGGATTTTTGAAAATTTCACTTTTTTGTGAAAATATCCACTAAATGAGGGAATGATTTGTGTGAGGGTACCCCAGGAGAGTTCCAAATGTGTGTGGGTAGAATATATATCCCACGGGGGTAAAATTGAAAAAAGTTGAAAAATTTTTTTTTTTGGACTTAGCCATTTTTCCGGCGTTTATCAGACTTTTAGATAGGGGAAATGTCAGTGAGCATTCCGATTTCAGTTTCAGAGCGATTTGCCCAATGAGTCCATGATATTTAGTCGTTTTCAGCCAATTTTCTGGATTTTTGAAAATTTCACTTTTTTGTGAAAATATCCAATAAATGAGGGAATAATATGTGTAAGGGTACCCCAGGAGCGTTCCAAATGTGTGTGGGTAGAATATATATCCCACGGAGGTAAAATTGAAAAAAGTTGAAAAAATGTTTTTTTTGGACTTAGTCATTTTTCCGCCGTTTATCAGACTTTGTGATAGGGGAAATGTCAGTGAGCTTTTCGATTTCAGTTCCAGAGCGATTCGGCCAATGAGTCCTTGATATTTAGTCGTTTTCAGCCAATTTTCTGGATTTTTGAAAATTTCACTTTTTTGTGAAAATATCCACTAAATGAGGGAATAATATGTGTGAGGGTACCCCAGGAGAGTTGCAAATGTGTGTGGGTAGAATATATATCCCACGGGGGTAAAATTGAAAAAAGTTGAAAAATTTTTTTTTTTGGTCTTAGTCATTTTTCCGGCGTTTATCTGACTTTCAGATAGGCGAAATGTCAGTGAGCATTCCGATTTCAGTTCCAGAGCGATTTGCCCAATGAGTCCATGATATTTAGTCGTTTTCAGCCAATTTTCTGGATTTTTGAAAATTTCACTTTTTTGTGAAAATATCCACTAAATGAGGGAATAATATGTGTGAGGGCACCCCAGGAGAGTTCCAAATGTGTGTGGGTAGAATATATATCCCACGGAGGTAAAATTGAAAAAAGTTGAAAAAATGTTTTTTTTGGACTTAGTCATTTTTCCGCCGTTTATCAGACTTTGTGATAGGGGAAATGTCAGTGAGCTTTTCGATTTCAGTTCCAGAGCGATTCGGCCAATGAGTCCTTGATATTTAGTCGTTTTCAGCCAATTTTCTGGATTTTTGAAAATTTCACTTTTTTGTGAAAATATCCACTAAATGAGGGAATAATATGTGTGAGGGTACCCCAGGAGAGTTCCAAATGTGTGTGGGTAGAATATATATCACACGGAGGTAAAATTGAAAAAAGTTTAAAAAAATTTTTTTTTGTAGTCATTTTTCTGGCGTTTATCAGACTTTCAGATAGGGGAAATGTCAGTGAGCATTCCGATTTCAGTTCCAGAGCGATTCGCCCATTGAGTCCTTGATATTTAGCTCTTTTCATCCAATTTTCTGGATTTTTGAAAATTTCACTTTTTTGTGAAAATATCCACTAAATGAGGGAATGATTTCTGTGAGGGTACCCCAGGAGAGTTCCAAATGTGTGTGGGTAGAATATATATCCCACGGGGGTAAAATTGAAAAAAGTTGAAAAAATTTTTTTTTTGGTCTTAGTCATTTTTCCGGCGTTTATCAGACTTTCAGATAGGGGAAATGTCAGTGAGCATTCCGATTTCAGTTCCAGAGCGATTTGCCCAATGAGTCCTTGATATTTAGTCGTTTTCAGCCAATTTTCTGGATTTTTGAAAATGTCACTTTTTTGTGAAAATATCCACTAAATGAGGGAATAATATGTGTGAGGGTACCCCAGGAGAGTTCCAAATGTGTGTGGGTAGAATATATATCCCACGGAGGTAAAATTGAAAAAAGTTGAAAAAAATTTTTTTTTTGGACTTAGTCATTTTTCCGGCGTTTAGCAGACTTTCAGATAGGGGAAATGTCAGTGAGCATTCCGATTTCAGTTCCAGAGCGATTCGCCCAATGAATCCTTTATATTTAGTCGTTTTCAGCCAATTTTCTGGATTTTTGAAAATTTCACTTTTTTTGTGAAAATATCCACTAAATGAGGGAATAATATGTGTGAGAGTACCCCAGGAGAGTTCCAAATGTGTGTGGGTAGAATATATATCCCACGGGGGTAAATTGAAAAAAGTTTAAAAATATTTTTTTTGGACTTAGTCATTTTTCCGGCGTTTATCAGACTTTCAGATAAGAGAAATGTCAGGGAGCGTTACGATTTCAGTTCCAGAGCGATTCGCCCAATGAGTCCATGATATTTAGTTGTTTTCAGCCAATTTTCTGGATTTTGGAAAATTTCCCTTTTTTGTGAAAATATCCACTAAATGAGGGAATAATATGTGTGAGGGTACCCCAGGAGAGTTGCAAATGTGTGTGGGTAGAATATATATCCCACGGGGGTAAAATTGAAAAAAGTTGAAAAATTTTTTTTTTTGGTCTTAGTCATTTTTCCGGCGTTTATCTGACTTTCAGATAGGCGAAATGTCAGTGAGCATTCCGATTTCAGTTCCAGAGCGATTTGCCCAATGAGTCCATGATATTTAGTCGTTTTCAGCCAATTTTCTGGATTTTTGAAAATTTCACTTTTTTGTGAAAATATCCACTAAATGAGGGAATAATATGTGTGAGGGCACCCCAGGAGAGTTCCAAATGTGTGTGGGTAGAATATATATCCCACGGGGTTAAAATTGAAAAAAGTTTAAAAACATTTTTTTTTGTACTTAGTCATTTTTCTGGCGTTTATCAGACTTTCAGATAGGGGAAATGTCAGTGAGCATTTCGATTTCAGTTCCAGAGCGATTCGCCCAATGAGTACTTGATGTTTAGTCGTTTTCAGCCAATTTTCTGGATTTTTGAAAATTTCACTTTTTTGTGAAAATATCCACTAAATGAGGGAATAATATGTGTGAGGGCACCCCAGGAGAGTTCCAAATGTGTGTGGGTAGACTATATATCCCACAGGGTTAAAATTGAAAAAAGTTTAAAAAAAATTTTTTTTGTAGTCATTTTTCTGGCGTTTATCAGACTTTCAGATAGGGGAAATGTCAGTGAGCATTCCGATTTCAGTTCCAGAGCGATTCGCCCATTGAGTCCTTGATATTTAGCTCTTTTCATCCAATTTTCTGGATTTTTGAAAATTTCACTTTTTTGTGAAAATATCCACTAAATGAGGGAATGATTTGTGTGAGGGTACCCCAGGAGAGTTCCAAATGTGTGTGGGTAGAATATATATCCCACGGGGGTAAAATTGAAAAAAGTTGAAAAATTTTTTTTTTTGGACTTAGCCATTTTTCCGGCGTTTATCAGACTTTTAGATAGGAGAAATGTCAGTGAGCATTCCGATTTCAGTTCCAGAGCGATTTGCCCAATGAGTCCATGATATTTAGTCGTTTTCAGCCAATTTTCTGGATTTTTGAAAATTTCACTTTTTTGTGAAAATATCCACTAAATGAGGGAATAATATGTGTAAGGGTACCCCAGGAGCGTTCCAAATGTGTGTGGGTAGAATATATATCCCACGGAGGTAAAATTGAAAAAAGTTGAAAAAATGTTTTTTTTGGACTTAGTCATTTTTCCGCCGTTTATCAGACTTTGTGATAGGGGAAATGTCAGTGAGCTTTTCGATTTCAGTTCCAGAGCGATTCGGCCAATGAGTCCTTGATATTTAGTCGTTTTCAGCCAATTTTCTGGATTTTTGAAAATTTCACTTTTTTGTGAAAATATCCACTAAATGAGGGAATAATATGTGTGAGGGTACCCCAGGAGAGTTCCAAATGTGTGTGGGTAGAATATATATCACACGGAGGTAAAATTGAAAAAAGTTTAAAAAAATTTTTTTTTGTAGTCATTTTTCTGGCGTTTATCAGACTTTCAGATAGGGGAAATGTCAGTGAGCATTCCGATTTCAGTTCCAGAGCGATTCGCCCATTGAGTCCTTGATATTTAGCTCTTTTCATCCAATTTTCTGGATTTTTGAAAATTTCACTTTTTTGTGAAAATATCCACTAAATGAGGGAATGATTTCTGTGAGGGTACCCCAGGAGAGTTCCAAATGTGTGTGGGTAGAATATATATCCCACGGGGGTAAAATTGAAAAAAGTTGAAAAATTTTTTTTTTTGGACTTAGCCATTTTTCCGGCGTTTATCAGACTTTTAGATAGGAGAAATGTCAGTGAGCATTCCGATTTCAGTTCCAGAGCGATTTGCCCAATGAGTCCATGATATTTAGTCGTTTTCAGCCAATTTTCTGGATATTTGAAAATTTCACTTTTTTGTGAAAATATCCAATAAATGAGGGAATAATATGTGTAAGGGTACCCCAGGAGCGTTCCAAATGTGTGTGGGTAGAATATATATCCCACGGAGGTAAAATTGAAAAAAGTTGAAAAAATGTTTTTTTTGGACTTAGTCATTTTTCCGCCGTTTATCAGACTTTCAGATAGGGGAAATGTCAGTGAGCTTTTCGATTTCAGTTCCAGAGCGATTCGGCCAATGAGTCCTTGATATTTAGTCGTTTTCAGCCAATTTTCTGGATTTTTGAAAATTTCACTTTTTTGTGAAAATATCCACTAAATGAGGGAATAATATGTGTGAGGGTACCCCAGGAGAGTTCCAAATGTGTGTGGGTAGAATATATATCACACGGAGGTAAAATTGAAAAAAGTTTAAAAAATTTTTTTTTTGTAGTCATTTTTCTGGCGTTTATCAGAATTTCAGATAGGGGAAATGTCAGTGAGCATTCCGATTTCAGTTCCAGAGCGATTCGCCCATTGAGTCCTTGATATTTAGCTCTTTTCAGCCAATTTTCTGGATTTTTGAAAATTTCACTTTTTTGTGAAAATATCCACTAAATCAGGGAATAATATGTGTGACGGTACCCCAGGAGAGTTCCAAATGTGCGTGGGTAAAATATATATCCCACGGAGGTAAAATTGAAAAAACTTAAAAAAATATTTTTTTTGTACTTAGTCATTTTTCCGGCGTTTATCAGACTTTCAGATAGGGGAAATGTTAGTGAGCATTCCGATTTCAGTTCCAGAGCGATTTACCCAATGAGTCCTTGATATTTAGTCGTTTTCAGCCAATTTTCTGGATTTTTGAAAATTTCACTTTTTTGTGAAAATATCCACTAAATGAGGGAATAATATGTGTGAGGGTACCCCAGGAGAGTTCCAAATGTGCGTGGGTAAAATATTTATCCCACGGAGGTAAAATTGAAAAAAGTTGAAAAAATATTTTTTTTGTACTTAGTCATTTTTCTGGCGTTTATCAGACTTTCAGATAGGGGAAATGTCAGTGAGTGTTCCGATTTCAGTTCCAGAGCGATTCGCCCAATGAGTTTGTGATATTTAGTCGTTTTCAGCCAATTATCTGGATTTTTGAAAATTTCACTTTTTTTGTGAAAATATCCACTAAATGAGGGAATGATTTGTGTGAGGGTACCCCAGGAGAGTTGCAAATGTGTGTGGGTAGAATATATATCCCACGGGGGTAAAATTGAAAAAAGTTGAAAAATTTTTTTTTTTTGTAGTCATTTTTCTGGCGTTTATCAGACTTTCAGATAGGGGAAATGTCAGTGAGCTTTTCGAATTCAGTTCCAGAGCGATTCGCCCAATGAGTACTTGATATTTAGTCGTTTTCAGCCAATTTTCTGGATTTTTGAAAATTTCACTTTTTTGTGAAAATATCCACTAAATGAGGGAATAATATGTGTGAGGGTACCCCAGGAGAGTTCCAAATGTGTGTGGGTAGAATATATATCCCACGGAGGTAAAATTGAAAAAAGTTGAAAAAAATTTTTTTTTTGGACTTAGTCATTTTTCCGGCGTTTATCAGACTTTCAGATTCGGGAAATGTCAGTGAGCATTCAGATTTCAGTTCCAGAGCGATTCGCCCAATGAATCCTTTATATTTAGTCGTTTTCAGCCAATTTTCTGGATTTTTGAAAATTTCACTTTTTTGCGAAAATATCCACTAAATGAGGGAATAATATGTGTGAGGGTACCCAAGGAGAGTTCCAAATGTGTGTGGGTAGAATATATATCCCACGGGGGTAAAATTGAAAAAATTTGAAAAATTTTTTTTTTTGGTCTTAGTCATTTTTCCGGCGTTTATCAGACTTTCAGATAGGGGAAATGTCAGTGAGCATTCCGATTTCAGTTCCAGAGCGATTTGCCCAATGAGTCCTTGATATTTAGTCGTTTTCAGCCAATTTTCTGGATTTTTGAAAATTTCACTTTTTTGTGAAAATATCCACTAAATGAGGGAATAATATGTGTGAGGGTACCCCAGGAGAGTTGCAAATGTGTGTGGGTAGAATATATATCCCACGGGGGTAAAATTGAAAAAAGTTGAAAAAATTTTTTTTTTGGTCTTAGTCATTTTTCTGGCGTTTATCAGACTTTCAGATAGGGGAAATGTCAGTGAGCGTTCCGATTTCAGTTCCAGAGCGATTCGCCCAATGAGTCCTTGATATTTAGTCGTTTTCAGCCAATTGTCTGGATTTTTGAAAATTTCACTTTTTTGTGAAAATATCCACTAAATGAGGGAATAATATGTGTGAGGGTACCACAGGAGAGTTCCAAATGTGTGTGTGTAGACTATATATCCCACAGGGTTAAAATTGAAAAAAGTTTAAAAATTTTTTTTTTTTGTAGTCATTTTTCTGGCGTTTATCAGACTTTCAGAGAGGGGAAATGTCAGTGAGCTTTTCGAATTCAGTTCCAGAGCGATTCGCCCAATGAGTCCTTGATATTTAGTCGTTTTCAGCCAATTTTCTGGATTTTTGAAAATTTCACTTTTTTGTGAAAATATCCACTAAATGAGGGAATAATATGTGTGAGGGTACCCCAGGAGAGTTCCAAATGTGTGTGGGTAGAATATATATCCCACGGGGGTAAAATTGAAAAAAGTTGAAAAATTTTTTTTTGTGGTCTTAGTCATTTTTCCGGCGTTTATCAGACTTTCAGATAGGGGAAATGTCAGTGAGCATTCCGATTTCAGTTCCAGAGCGATTCGCCCAATGAGTCCTTGATATTTAGTCGTTTTCAGCCAATTTTCTGGATTTTTGAAAATTTCACTTTTTTGTGAAAATATCCACTAAATGAGGGAATAATATGTGTGAGGGTACCCCAGGAGAGTTCCAAATGTGTGTGGGTAGAATATATTTCCCACGGGGTTAAAATTGAAAAAAGTTTAAAAACATTTTTTTTGTACTTAGTCATTTTTCTGGCGTTTATCAGACTTTCAGATAGGGGAAATGTCAGTGAGCATTTCGATTTCAGTTCCAGAGCGATTCGCCCAATGAGTACTTGATGTTTAGTCGTTTTCAGCCAATTTTCTGGATTTTTGAAAAATTCACTTTTTTTAAAATATCCACTAAATGAGGGAATAATATGTGTGAGGGTACCCCAGGAGAGTTCCAAATGTGTGTGGGTAGAATATATATCCCATGGGGGTAAAATTGAAAAAAGTTGAAAAATTTTTTTTTTAGGACTTAGTCATTTTTCCGTTGTTTATCAGACTTTCAGATAAGGGAAATGTCAGTGAACGTTCCGATTTCAGTTCCAGAGCGATTCGCCGGATGAGTCCTTGATATTTTGTCGTTTTCAGGCAATTTTCTGGATTTTTGAAAATTTCACTTTTTTGTGAAAATATCCACTAAATGAGGGAATAATATGTGTGAGGGTACCCCAGGAGAGTTCTAAATGTGTGTGGGTAGAATATATATCCCACAGGGTTAAAATTGAAAAAAGTTTAAAATTTTTTTTTTTTTGTACTTAGTCATTTTTCTGGCGTTTATCAGACTTTCAGATAGGGGAAATGTCAGTGAGCATTTCGATTTCAGTTCCAGAGCGATTCGCCCAATGAGTCCTTGATATTTAGTCGTTTTCAGCCAATTTTCTGGATTTTTGAAAATTTCACTTTTATGTGAAAATATCCACTAAATGAGGGAATAATGTGTGAGGGCACCCCAGGAGAGTTCCAAATGTGTGTGGGTAGAATATAAATCCCACGGGGGTAAAATTGAAAAAAGTTGAAAACATTTTTTTTTTTGGATTTAGTCATTTTTCCGGCGTTTATCAGAATTTCAGATAGGGGAAATGTCAGTGAGCGTTCCGATTTCAGTTCCAGAGCGATTCGCCCAATGAGTCCTTGATATTTAGTCGTTTTCAGCCAATTTTCTGGATTTTTGAAAATTTCACTTTTTTGTGAAAATATCCACTAAATGAGGGAATGATTTGCGTGAGGGTACCCCAGGAGAGTTCCAAATGTGTGTTGGTAGAATATATATCCCACAGGGGTAAAATTTAAAAAAGTTGAAAAAAATTTTTTTTTTGTACTTAGTCATTTTTCCGGCATTTATCAGACTTTCAGATAGGGGAAATGTGAGTGAGCGATCCGATTTCAGTTCCAGAGCGATTCGCCGGATGAGTCCTTGATATTTTGTCGTTTTCAGGCAATTTTCTGGATTTTTGAAAATTTCACTTTTTTGTGAAAATATCCACTAAATGAGGGAATAATATGTGTGAGGGTACCCCAGGAGAGTTCCAAATGTGTGTGGGTAGAATATATATCCCACAGGGTTAAAATTGAAAAAAGTAGAAAACATTTTTTTTTTGTACTTAGTCATTTTTCCGGCGTTTATCAGACTTTCAGATAAGGGAAATGTCAGTGAGCGTTCCGATTTCAGTTCCAGAGCGATTCGCTGGATGAGTCCTTGATATTTTGTCGTCTTCGGCCAATTTTCTGGATTTTTGAAAATGTCACTTTTTTTTTAAAATATCCACTAAATGAGGGAATAATATGTGTGAGGGTACCCCAGGAGAGTTCCAAATGTGTGTGGGTAGAATATATGTCCCACAGGGTTAAAATTGAAAAAAGTTAAAAATTTTTTTTTTTTTGTACTTAGTCATTTTTCTGACGTTTATCAGACTTTCAGATAGGGGAAATGTCAGTGAGCATTTCGATTTCAGTTCCAGAGCGATTCGCCCAATGAGTCCTTGATATTTAGTCGTTTTCAGCCAATTTTCTGGATTTTTGAAAATTTCACTTTTTTGTGAAAATGTCCACTAAATGAGGGAATAATATGTGTGAGGGCACCCAAGGAGAGTTCCAAATGTGTGTGGGTAGAATATAAATCCCACGGGGGTAAAATTGAAAAAAGTTGAAAACATTTTTTTTTTTGGATTTAGTCATTTTTCCGGCGTTTATCAGACTTTCAGATAGGGGAAATGTCAGTGAGCGTTCCGATTTCAGTTCCAGAGCGATTCGCCCAATGAGTCCTTGATATTTAGTCGTTTTCAGCCAATTGTCTGGATTTTTGAAAATTTCACTTTTTTGTGAAAATAGTAGACTATGTAGACTATCCCACAGGGTTAAAATTGAAAAAAGTTTAAAAATTTTTTTTTTTTGTAGTCAGTTTTCTGGCGTTTATCAGACTTTCAGAGAGGGGAAATGTCAGGGAGCATTCCGATTTCAGTTCCAGAGCGATTCGCCCAATGAATCCTTGATATTTAGTCGTTTTCAGCCAATTTTCTGGATTTTTGAAAATTTCACTTTTTTGTGAAAATATCCACTAAATGAGGGAATAATATGTGTGAGGGTACCCCAGGAGAGTTCCAAATGTGTGTGGGTAGAATATATATCCCACGGGGGTAAAATTGAAAAAAGTTGAAAAATTTTTTTTTTTGGTCTTAGTCATTTTTCCGGCGTTTATCAGACTTTCAGATAGGGGAAATGTCAGTGAGCATTTCGATTTCAGTTCCAGAGCGATTCGCCCAATGAGTACTTGATGTTTAGTTGTTTTCAGCCAATTTTCTGGATTTTTGAAAATTTTACTTTTTTGTGAAAATATCCACTAAATGAGGGAATAATATGTGCAAGGGCACCCCAGGAGAGTTCCAAATGTGTGATGGTAGACTATATATCCCACAGGGTTAAAATTGAAAAAAGTTTAAAAAAAAATTTTTTTGTAGTCATTTTTCTGGCGTTTATCAGACTTTCAGATAGGGGAAATGTCAGTGAGCATTCCGATTTCAGTTCCAGAGCGATTCGCCCAATGAATCCTTAATATTTCGCCGTTTTCAGCCAATTTTCTGGATTTTTTAAAATTTCACTTTTTTTGTGAAAATATCCACTAAATGAGGGAATAATATGTGTAAGGGTACCCGAGGAGAGTTCCAAATGTGTGTGGGTAGAATATATATCCCACGGAGGTAAAATTGAAAAAAGTTGAAAAAAATTTTTTTTTGGACTTAGTCATTTTTCCGGCGTTTATCAGACTTTCAGATAGGGGAAATGTCAGTGAGCATTCCGATTTCAGTTCCAGAGCGATTCGCCCAATGAATCCTTGATATTTAGCCGTTTTCAGCCAATTTTCTGGATTTTTGAAAATCTCCCTTTTTTGTGAAAATATCCACTAAATGAGGGAATAATATGTGTGAGGGTACCCCAGGAGAGTTCCAAATGTGTGTGGGTAGAATATATATCCCACGCGGGTAAAATTTAAAAAAGTTGAAAAAAATTTTTTTTTGGACTTAGTCATTTTTCCGGCGTTTATCAGACTTTCAGATAAGAGAAATGTCAGGGAGCGTTCCGATTTCAGTTCCAGAGCGATTCGCCCAATGAGTCCTTGATATTTAGTCGTTTTCAGCCAATTTTCTGGATTTTTGAAAATTTCACTTTTTTGTGAAAATATCCACTAAATGAGGGAATAATATGTGTGAGGGTACCCCAGGAGAGTTCCAAATGTGTGTGGGTAGAATATATATCCCACGGGTGTAAAATTGAAAAAAGTTGAAAAAAATTTTTTTTGTAGTCATTTTTCTGGCGTTTATCAGACTTTCAGATAGGGGAAATGCCAGTGAGCATTCCGATTTCAGTTCCAGAGCGATTTGCCCAATGAGTCCATGATATTTAGTCGTTTTCATCCAATTTTCTGGATTTTTGAAAATTTCACTTTTTTGTGAAAATATCCACTAAATGAGGGAATAATATGTGTAAGGGTACCCCAGGAGAGTTCCAAATGTGTGTGGGTAGAATATATATCCCACGGAGGTAAAGTTGAAAAAAGTTGAAAAAATGTTTTTTTTTGGACTTAGTCATTTTTCCGCCGTTTATCAGACTTTCAGATAAGAGAAATGTCAGGGAGTGTTCCGATTTCAGTTCCAGAGCGATTCGCCCAATGAGTCCTTGATATTTAGTCGTTTTCAGCCAATTTTCTGGATTTTTGAAAATTTCACTTTTTTGTGAAAATATCCACTAAATGAGGGAATAATATGTGTGAGGGTACCCCAGGAGAGTTCCAAATGTGTGTGGGTAGAATATATATCCCACGGGGGTAAAATTGAAAAAAGTTGAAAAATTTTTTTTTTTGTCTTAGTCATTTTTCCGGCGTTTATCAGACTTTCAGATAGGGGAAATGTCAGTGAGCATTCCGATTTCAGTTCCAGAGCGATTCGCCCAATGAATCCTTGATATTTAGCCGTTTTCAGCCAATTTTCTGGATTTTTGAAAATCTCCCTTTTTTGTGAAAATATCCACTAAATGAGGGAATAATATGTGTGAGGGTACCCCAGGAGAGTTCCAAATGTGTGTCGGTAGAATATATATCCCACAGGGTTAAAATTGAAAAAAGTTTAAAAAAATTTTTTTTTGTATTCATTTTTCTGGCGTTTATCAGACTTTCAGATAGGGGAAATGTCAGTGAGCGTTCTGATTTCAGTTCCAGAGCGATTTGCCCAATGAGTCTTTGATATTTAGTCGTTTTCAGCCAATTTTCTGGATTTTTGAAAATTTCACTTTTTTGTGAAAATATCCACTAAATGAGGGAATAATATGTGTGAGGGTACCCCAAGAGAGTTTAAAATGTGTGTGGGTAGAATATATATCCCATAGGGGTAAAATTGAAAAAAGTTTAAAAAAAAATTTTTTTTGGACTTAGTCATTTTTCCAGCGTTTATCAGACTTTCAGATAAGAGAAATGTCAGTGAGCGTTCCGATTTCAGTTCCAGAGCGATTCGCCCAATGAGTCCATGATATTTAGTCGTTTTCAGCCAATTTTCTGAATTTTTGAAAATTTCACTTTTTTGTGAAAATATCCACTAAATGAGGGAATAATATGTGTGAGGGTACCCCAGGAGAGTTCCAAATGTGTGTGGGTAGAATATATATCCCACGGGGGTAAAATTGTAAAAAGTAGAAAAATTTTTTTTTTTTGTCTTTGTCATTTTTCCGGCGTTTATCAGACTTTCAGATAGGGGAAATGTCAGTGAGCATTCCGATTTCAGTTCCAGAGCGATTCGCCCAATGAATCCTTGATATTTAGCCGTTTTCAGCCAATTTTCTGGATTTTTGAAAATCTCACTTTTTTTGTGAAAATATCCACTAAATGAGGGAATAATATGTGTGAGGGTACCCCAGGAGAGTTCCAAATGTGTGTGGGTAGAATATATATCCCACAGGGTTAAAATTGAAAAAAGTTTAAAAAAATTTTTTTTTGTATTCATTTTTCCGGCGTTTATCAGACTTTCAGATAAGAGAAATGTCAGTGAGCGTTCCGATTTCAGTTCCAGAGCGATTCGCCCAATGAGTCCTTGCTATTTAGCCGTTTTCAGCCAATTTTCTGGATTTTTGAAAATTTCACTTTTTTGTGAAAATATCCACTAAATGAGGGAATAATATGTGTGAGGGTACGCCAGGAGAGTTCCAAATGTGTGTGGGTAGAATATATCCCACTGGGGTAAAATTGAAAAAAGGTGAAAAATTTTTTTTTTGGACTTAGTCATTTTTCCGGCGTTTATCAGACTTTCAGATAGGGGAAATGTCAGTGAGCATTCCGATTTCAGTTCCAGAGTGATTCGCCCAATGAATCCTTTATATTTAGCCGTTTTCAGCCAATTTTCTGGATTTTTTTAAATTTCACTTTTTTGTGAAAATATCCACTAAATGAGGGAATAATATGTGTGAGGGTACCCCAGGAGAGTTCCAAATGTGTGTGGGTAGAATATATATCCCACGGGGGTAAAATTGGAAAAAGGTGAAAAAATTTTTTTTTTTACTTAGTCATTTTTCCGGCGTTTATCAGACTTTCAGATAGGGGAAATGTCAGTGAGCGTTCCGATTTCAGTTCCAGAGCGATTCGCCCAATGAGTACTTGATATTTAGTCATTTTCAGCCAATTTTCTGGATTTTTGAAAATTTCTCTTTTTTGTGAAAATATCCACTAAATGAGGGAATAATATGTGTGAGGGTACCCCAGGAGATTTCCAAATGTGTGTGGGTAGAATATATATCCCACGGGGGTAAAATTGAAAAAAGTTGAAAATTTTATTTTTTTTAGAATTAGTCATTTTTCCGGCGTTTATCAGACTTTCAGATAGGGGAAATGTCAGTGAGCATTCCGATTTCAGTTCCAGAGCGATTCGCCCAATGAGTCCTTGATATTTAGTCGTTTTCAGCCAATTTTCTGGATTTTTGAAAATTTCACTTTTTTGTGAACATATCCACTAAATGACGGAATAATATGTGTGAGGGTACCCCAGGAGAGTTCCAAATGTGTGTGGGTAGAATATATATCCCACGCGGGTAAAATTGAAAAAAGTTGAATTTTTTTTTTTTTGTACTTAGTCATTTTTCCGGCGTTTATCAGACTTTCAGATAGGGGAAATGTCAGTGAGCGTTCCGATTTCAGTTCCAGAGCGATTCGCTCAATGAGTCCTTGATATTTAGTCGTTTTCAGGGGATTTTTGAAAATTTCACTTTTTTCTGAAAATATCCACTAAATGAGGGAATAATATGTGTGAGGTTACCCCAGGAGAGTTCCAAATGTGTGTGGGTAGAATATATATCCCACGGGGGTAAAATTGAAAAAAGTTGAAAAATTTTTTTTTTTGGACTTAGTCATTTTTCCAGCGTTTATCAGACTTTCAGATAAGAGAAATGTCAGTGAGCGTTCCGATTTCAGTTCCAGAGCGATTCGCCCAATGAGTCCTTGATATTTTGTCGTTTTCAGCCAATTTTCTGGATTTTTGAATATTTCACTTTTTTGTGAAAATATCCACTAAATGAGGGAATAATATGTGTGAGGGTACGCCAGGAGAGTTCCAAATGTGTGTGGGTAGAATACATCCCACTGGGGTAAAATTGAAAAACGGTGAAAATTTTTTTTTTGGACTTAGTCATTTTTCCGGCGTTTATCAGACTTTCAGATAGGGGAAATGTCAGTGAGCATTCCGATTTCAGTTCCAGAGTAATTCGCCCAATGAATCCTTTATATTTAGCCGTTTTCAGCCAATTTTCTGGATTTTTTAAAATTTCACTTTTTTGTGAAAATATCCACTAAATGAGGGAATAATATGTGTGAGGGTACCCCAGGAGAGTTCCAAATGTGTGTGGGTAGAATATATATCCCACGGGGGTAAAATTGAAAAAGGTGAAAAAATTTTTTTTTTTACTTATTCATTTTTCCGGCGTTTATCAGACTTTCAGATAGGGGAAATGTCAGTGAGCGTTCCGATTTCAGTTCCAGAGCGATTCGCCCAATGAGTCCTTGATATTTAGTCGTTTTCAGGGGATTTTTGAAAATTTCACTTTTTTCTGAAAATATCCACTAAATGAGGGAATAATATGTGTGAGGTTACCCCAGGAGAGTTCCAAATGTGTCGGTAGAATATATATCCCACGGGGGTAAAATTGAAAAAAGTTAAAAAATTTTTTTTTTTGGACTTAGTCATTTTTCCGGCGTTCATCAGACTTTCAGATAGGGGAAATGTCAGTGAGCATTCCGATTTCAGTTCCAGAGCGATTCGCCCAATGAGTCCTTGATATTTTGTCGTTTTCAGCCAATTTTCTGGATTTTTGAATATTTCACTTTTTTGTGAAAATATCCACTAAATGAGGGAGTAATATGTGTGAGGGTACGCCAGGAGAGTTCCAAATGTGTGTGGGTAGAATATATCCCACTGGGGTAAAATTGAAAAACGGTGAAAATTTTTTTTTTGGACTTAGTCATTTTTCCGGCGTTTATCAGACTTTCAGATAGGGGAAATGTCAGTGAGCATTCCGATTTCAGTTCCAGAGTAATTCGCCCAATGAATCCTTTATATTTAGCCGTTTTCAGCCAATTTTCTGGATTTTTTAAAATTTCACTTTTTTGTGAAAATATCCACTAAATGAGGGAATAATATGTGTGAGGGTACCCCAGGAGAGTTCCAAATGTGTGTGGGTAGAATATATATCCCACGCGGGTAAAATTTAAAAAAGTTGAAAAAAATTTTTTTTTGGACTTAGTCATTTTTCCGGCGTTTATCAGACTTTCAGATAAGAGAAATGTCAGGGAGCGTTCCGATTTCAGTTCCAGAGCGATTCGCCCAATGAGTCCTTGATATTTAGTCGTTTTCAGCCAATTTTCTGGATTTTTGAAAATTTCACTTTTTTGTGAAAATATCCACTAAATGAGGGAATAATATGTGTGAGGGTACCCCAGGAGAGTTCCAAATGTGTGTGGGTAGAATATATATCCCACGGGGGTAAAATTGAAAAAAGTTGAAAAAAATTTTTTTTGTAGTCATTTTTCTGGCGTTTATCAGACTTTCAGATAGGGGAAATGCCAGTGAGCATTCCGATTTCAGTTCCAGAGCGATTTGCCCAATGAGTCCATGATATTTAGTCGTTTTCATCCAATTTTCTGGATTTTTGAAAATTTCACTTTTTTGTGAAAATATCCACTAAATGAGGGAATAATATGTGTGAGGGTACCCCAGGAGAGTTCCAAATGTGTGTGGGTAGAATATATATCCCACGGGGGTAAAATTGAAAAAAGTTGAAAAATTTTTTTTTTTGTCTTAGTCATTTTTCCGGCGTTTATCAGACTTTCAGATAGGGGAAATGTCAGTGAGCATTCCGATTTCAGTTCCAGAGCGATTCGCCCAATGAATCCTTGATATTTAGCCGTTTTCAGCCAATTTTCTGGATTTTTGAAAATCTCCCTTTTTTGTGAAAATATCCACTAAATGAGTGAATAATATGTGTGAGGGTACCCCAGGAGAGTTCCAAATGTGTGTCGGTAGAATATATATCCCACAGGGTTAAAATTGAAAAAAGTTTAAAAAAATTTTTTTTTGTATTCATTTTTCTGGCGTTTATCAGACTTTCAGATAGGGGAAATGTCAGTGAGCGTTCTGATTTCAGTTCCAGAGCGATTTGCCCAATGAGTCTTTGATATTTAGTCGTTTTCAGCCAATTTTCTGGATTTTTGAAAATTTCACTTTTTTGTGAAAATATCCACTAAATGAGGGAATAATATGTGTGAGGGTACCCCAAGAGAGTTTAAAATGTGTGTGGGTAGAATATATATCCCATAGGGGTAAAATTGAAAAAAGTTTAAAAAAAAATTTTTTTTGGACTTAGTCATTTTTCCAGCGTTTATCAGACTTTCAGATAAGAGAAATGTCAGTGAGCGTTCCGATTTCAGTTCCAGAGCGATTCGCCCAATGAGTCCATGATATTTAGTCGTTTTCAGCCAATTTTCTGAATTTTTGAAAATTTCACTTTTTTGTGAAAATATCCACTAAATGAGGGAATAATATGTGTGAGGGTACCCCAGGAGAGTTCCAAATGTGTGTGGGTAGAATATATATCCCACGGGGGTAAAATTGTAAAAAGTAGAAAAATTTTTTTTTTTTGTCTTTGTCATTTTTCCGGCGTTTATCAGACTTTCAGATAGGGGAAATGTCAGTGAGCATTCCGATTTCAGTTCCAGAGCGATTCGCCCAATGAATCCTTGATATTTAGCCGTTTTCAGCCAATTTTCTGGATTTTTGAAAATCTCACTTTTTTTGTGAAAATATCCACTAAATGAGGGAATAATATGTGTGAGGGTACCCCAGGAGAGTTCCAAATGTGTGTGGGTAGAATATATATCCCACAGGGTTAAAATTGAAAAAAGTTTAAAAAAATTTTTTTTTGTATTCATTTTTCCGGCGTTTATCAGACTTTCAGATAAGAGAAATGTCAGTGAGCGTTCCGATTTCAGTTCCAGAGCGATTCGCCCAATGAGTCCTTGCTATTTAGCCGTTTTCAGCCAATTTTCTGGATTTTTGAAAATTTCACTTTTTTGTGAAAATATCCACTAAATGAGGGAATAATATGTGTGAGGGTACGCCAGGAGAGTTCCAAATGTGTGTGGGTAGAATATATCCCACTGGGGTAAAATTGAAAAAAGGTGAAAAATTTTTTTTTTGGACTTAGTCATTTTTCCGGCGTTTATCAGACTTTCAGATAGGGGAAATGTCAGTGAGCATTCCGATTTCAGTTCCAGAGTGATTCGCCCAATGAATCCTTTATATTTAGCCGTTTTCAGCCAATTTTCTGGATTTTTTTAAATTTCACTTTTTTGTGAAAATATCCACTAAATGAGGGAATAATATGTGTGAGGGTACCCCAGGAGAGTTCCAAATGTGTGTGGGTAGAATATATATCCCACGGGGGTAAAATTGGAAAAAGGTGAAAAAATTTTTTTTTTTACTTAGTCATTTTTCCGGCGTTTATCAGACTTTCAGATAGGGGAAATGTCAGTGAGCGTTCCGATTTCAGTTCCAGAGCGATTCGCCCAATGAGTACTTGATATTTAGTCATTTTCAGCCAATTTTCTGGATTTTTGAAAATTTCTCTTTTTTGTGAAAATATCCACTAAATGAGGGAATAATATGTGTGAGGGTACCCCAGGAGATTTCCAAATGTGTGTGGGTAGAATATATATCCCACGGGGGTAAAATTGAAAAAAGTTGAAAATTTTATTTTTTTTAGAATTAGTCATTTTTCCGGCGTTTATCAGACTTTCAGATAGGGGAAATGTCAGTGAGCATTCCGATTTCAGTTCCAGAGCGATTCGCCCAATGAGTCCTTGATATTTAGTCGTTTTCAGCCAATTTTCTGGATTTTTGAAAATTTCACTTTTTTGTGAACATATCCACTAAATGACGGAATAATATGTGTGAGGGTACCCCAGGAGAGTTCCAAATGTGTGTGGGTAGAATATATATCCCACGCGGGTAAAATTGAAAAAAGTTGAATTTTTTTTTTTTTGTACTTAGTCATTTTTCCGGCGTTTATCAGACTTTCAGATAGGGGAAATGTCAGTGAGCGTTCCGATTTCAGTTCCAGAGCGATTCGCTCAATGAGTCCTTGATATTTAGTCGTTTTCAGGGGATTTTTGAAAATTTCACTTTTTTCTGAAAATATCCACTAAATGTGGGAATAATATGTGTGAGGTTACCCCAGGAGAGTTCCAAATGTGTGTGGGTAGAATATATATCCCACGGGGGTAAAATTGAAAAAAGTTGAAAAATTTTTTTTTTTGGACTTAGTCATTTTTCCAGCGTTTATCAGACTTTCAGATAAGAGAAATGTCAGTGAGCGTTCCGATTTCAGTTCCAGAGCGATTCGCCCAATGAGTCCTTGATATTTTGTCGTTTTCAGCCAATTTTCTGGATTTTTGAATATTTCACTTTTTTGTGAAAATATCCACTAAATGAGGGAATAATATGTGTGAGGGTACGCCAGGAGAGTTCCAAATGTGTGTGGGTAGAATACATCCCACTGGGGTAAAATTGAAAAACGGTGAAAATTTTTTTTTTGGACTTAGTCATTTTTCCGGCGTTTATCAGACTTTCAGATAGGGGAAATGTCAGTGAGCATTCCGATTTCAGTTCCAGAGTAATTCGCCCAATGAATCCTTTATATTTAGCCGTTTTCAGCCAATTTTCTGGATTTTTTAAAATTTCACTTTTTTGTGAAAATATCCACTAAATGAGGGAATAATATGTGTGAGGGTACCCCAGGAGAGTTCCAAATGTGTGTGGGTAGAATATATATCCCACGGGGGTAAAATTGAAAAAGGTGAAAAAATTTTTTTTTTTACTTATTCATTTTTCCGGCGTTTATCAGACTTTCAGATAGGGGAAATGTCAGTGAGCGTTCCGATTTCAGTTCCAGAGCGATTCGCCCAATGAGTCCTTGATATTTAGTCGTTTTCAGGGGATTTTTGAAAATTTCACTTTTTTCTGAAAATATCCACTAAATGAGGGAATAATATGTGTGAGGTTACCCCAGGAGAGTTCCAAATGTGTCGGTAGAATATATATCCCACGGGGGTAAAATTGAAAAAAGTTAAAAAATTTTTTTTTTTGGACTTAGTCATTTTTCCGGCGTTCATCAGACTTTCAGATAGGGGAAATGTCAGTGAGCATTCCGATTTCAGTTCCAGAGCGATTCGCCCAATGAGTCCTTGATATTTAGTCGTTTTCAGCCAATTTTCTGGATTTTTGAATATTTCACTTTTTTGTGAAAATATCCACTAAATGAGGGAGTAATATGTGTGAGGGTACGCCAGGAGAGTTCCAAATGTGTGTGGGTAGAATATATCCCACTGGGGTAAAATTGAAAAACGGTGAAAATTTTTTTTTTGGACTTAGTCATTTTTCCGGCGTTTATCAGACTTTCAGATAGGGGAAATGTCAGTGAGCATTCCGATTTCAGTTCCAGAGTAATTCGCCCAATGAATCCTTTATATTTAGCCGTTTTCAGCCAATTTTCTGGATTTTTTAAAATTTCACTTTTTTGTGAAAATATCCACTAAATGAGGGAATAATATGTGTGAGGGTACCCCAGGAGAGTTCCAAATGTGTGTGGGTAGAATATATATCCCACGCGGGTAAAATTTAAAAAAGTTGAAAAAAATTTTTTTTTGGACTTAGTCATTTTTCCGGCGTTTATCAGACTTTCAGATAAGAGAAATGTCAGGGAGCGTTCCGATTTCAGTTCCAGAGCGATTCGCCCAATGAGTCCTTGATATTTAGTCGTTTTCAGCCAATTTTCTGGATTTTTGAAAATTTCACTTTTTTGTGAAAATATCCACTAAATGAGGGAATAATATGTGTGAGGGTACCCCAGGAGAGTTCCAAATGTGTGTGGGTAGAATATATATCCCACGGGGGTAAAATTGAAAAAAGTTGAAAAAAATTTTTTTTGTAGTCATTTTTCTGGCGTTTATCAGACTTTCAGATAGGGGAAATGCCAGTGAGCATTCCGATTTCAGTTCCAGAGCGATTTGCCCAATGAGTCCATGATATTTAGTCGTTTTCATCCAATTTTCTGGATTTTTGAAAATTTCACTTTTTTGTGAAAATATCCACTAAATGAGGGAATAATATGTGTAAGGGTACCCCAGGAGAGTTCCAAATGTGTGTGGGTAGAATATATATCCCACGGAGGTAAAGTTGAAAAAAGTTGAAAAAATGTTTTTTTTTGGACTTAGTCATTTTTCCGCCGTTTATCAGACTTTCAGATAAGAGAAATGTCAGGGAGTGTTCCGATTTCAGTTCCAGAGCGATTCGCCCAATGAGTCCTTGATATTTAGTCGTTTTCAGCCAATTTTCTGGATTTTTGAAAATTTCACTTTTTTGTGAAAATATCCACTAAATGAGGGAATAATATGTGTGAGGGTACCCCAGGAGAGTTCCAAATGTGTGTGGGTAGAATATATATCCCACGGGGGTAAAATTGAAAAAAGTTGAAAAATTTTTTTTTTTGTCTTAGTCATTTTTCCGGCGTTTATCAGACTTTCAGATAGGGGAAATGTCAGTGAGCATTCCGATTTCAGTTCCAGAGCGATTCGCCCAATGAATCCTTGATATTTAGCCGTTTTCAGCCAATTTTCTGGATTTTTGAAAATCTCCCTTTTTTGTGAAAATATCCACTAAATGAGTGAATAATATGTGTGAGGGTACCCCAGGAGAGTTCCAAATGTGTGTCGGTAGAATATATATCCCACAGGGTTAAAATTGAAAAAAGTTTAAAAAAATTTTTTTTTGTATTCATTTTTCTGGCGTTTATCAGACTTTCAGATAGGGGAAATGTCAGTGAGCGTTCTGATTTCAGTTCCAGAGCGATTTGCCCAATGAGTCTTTGATATTTAGTCGTTTTCAGCCAATTTTCTGGATTTTTGAAAATTTCACTTTTTTGTGAAAATATCCACTAAATGAGGGAATAATATGTGTGAGGGTACCCCAAGAGAGTTTAAAATGTGTGTGGGTAGAATATATATCCCATAGGGGTAAAATTGAAAAAAGTTTAAAAAAAAATTTTTTTTGGACTTAGTCATTTTTCCAGCGTTTATCAGACTTTCAGATAAGAGAAATGTCAGTGAGCGTTCCGATTTCAGTTCCAGAGCGATTCGCCCAATGAGTCCATGATATTTAGTCGTTTTCAGCCAATTTTCTGAATTTTTGAAAATTTCACTTTTTTGTTAAAATATCCACTAAATGAGGGAATAATATGTGTGAGGGTACCCCAGGAGAGTTCCAAATGTGTGTGGGTAGAATATATATCCCACGGGGGTAAAATTGTAAAAAGTAGAAAATTTTTTTTTTTTTGTCTTTGTCATTTTTCCGGCGTTTATCAGACTTTCAGATAGGGGAAATGTCAGTGAGCATTCCGATTTCAGTTCCAGAGCGATTCGCCCAATGAATCCTTGATATTTAGCCGTTTTCAGCCAATTTTCTGGATTTTTGAAAATCTCACTTTTTTTGTGAAAATATCCACTAAATGAGGGAATAATATGTGTGAGGGTACCCCAGGAGAGTTCCAAATGTGTGTGGGTAGAATATATATCCCACAGGGTTAAAATTGAAAAAAGTTTAAAAAAATTTTTTTTTGTATTCATTTTTCCGGCGTTTATCAGACTTTCAGATAAGAGAAATGTCAGTGAGCGTTCCGATTTCAGTTCCAGAGCGATTCGCCCAATGAGTCCTTGCTATTTAGCCGTTTTCAGCCAATTTTCTGGATTTTTGAAAATTTCACTTTTTTGTGAAAATATCCACTAAATGAGGGAATAATATGTGTGAGGGTACGCCAGGAGAGTTCCAAATGTGTGTGGGTAGAATATATCCCACTGGGGTAAAATTGAAAAAAGGTGAAAAATTTTTTTTTTGGACTTAGTCATTTTTCCGGCGTTTATCAGACTTTCAGATAGGGGAAATGTCAGTGAGCATTCCGATTTCAGTTCCAGAGTGATTCGCCCAATGAATCCTTTATATTTAGCCGTTTTCAGCCAATTTTCTGGATTTTTTTAAATTTCACTTTTTTGTGAAAATATCCACTAAATGAGGGAATAATATGTGTGAGGGTACCCCAGGAGAGTTCCAAATGTGTGTGGGTAGAATATATATCCCACGGGGGTAAAATTGGAAAAAGGTGAAAAAATTTTTTTTTTTACTTAGTCATTTTTCCGGCGTTTATCAGACTTTCAGATAGGGGAAATGTCAGTGAGCGTTCCGATTTCAGTTCTAGAGCGATTCGCCCAATGAGTACTTGATATTTAGTCATTTTCAGCCAATTTTCTGGATTTTTGAAAATTTCTCTTTTTTGTGAAAATATCCACTAAATGAGGGAATAATATGTGTGAGGGTACCCCAGGAGATTTCCAAATGTGTGTGGGTAGAATATATATCCCACGGGGGTAAAATTGAAAAAAGTTGAAAATTTTATTTTTTTTAGAATTAGTCATTTTTCCGGCGTTTATCAGACTTTCAGATAGGGGAAATGTCAGTGAGCATTCCGATTTCAGTTCCAGAGCGATTCGCCCAATGAGTCCTTGATATTTAGTCGTTTTCAGCCAATTTTCTGGATTTTTGAAAATTTCACTTTTTTGTGAACATATCCACTAAATGACGGAATAATATGTGTGAGGGTACCCCAGGAGAGTTCCAAATGTGTGTGGGTAGAATATATATCCCACGCGGGTAAAATTGAAAAAAGTTGAATTTTTTTTTTTTTGTACTTAGTCATTTTTCCGGCGTTTATCAGACTTTCAGATAGGGGAAATGTCAGTGAGCGTTCCGATTTCAGTTCCAGAGCGATTCGCTCAATGAGTCCTTGATATTTAGTCGTTTTCAGGGGATTTTTGAAAATTTCACTTTTTTCTGAAAATATCCACTAAATGAGGGAATAATATGTGTGAGGTTACCCCAGGAGAGTTCCAAATGTGTGTGGGTAGAATATATATCCCACGGGGGTAAAATTGAAAAAAGTTGAAAAATTTTTTTTTTTGGACTTAGTCATTTTTCCAGCGTTTATCAGACTTTCAGATAAGAGAAATGTCAGTGAGCGTTCCGATTTCAGTTCCAGAGCGATTCGCCCAATGAGTCCTTGATATTTTGTCGTTTTCAGCCAATTTTCTGGATTTTTGAATATTTCACTTTTTTGTGAAAATATCCACTAAATGAGGGAATAATATGTGTGAGGGTACGCCAGGAGAGTTCCAAATGTGTGTGGGTAGAATACATCCCACTGGGGTAAAATTGAAAAACGGTGAAAATTTTTTTTTTGGACTTAGTCATTTTTCCGGCGTTTATCAGACTTTCAGATAGGGGAAATGTCAGTGAGCATTCCGATTTCAGTTCCAGAGTAATTCGCCCAATGAATCCTTTATATTTAGCCGTTTTCAGCCAATTTTCTGGATTTTTTAAAATTTCACTTTTTTGTGAAAATATCCACTAAATGAGGGAATAATATGTGTGAGGGTACCCCAGGAGAGTTCCAAATGTGTGTGGGTAGAATATATATCCCACGGGGGTAAAATTGAAAAAGGTGAAAAAATTTTTTTTTTTACTTATTCATTTTTCCGGCGTTTATCAGACTTTCAGATAGGGGAAATGTCAGTGAGCGTTCCGATTTCAGTTCCAGAGCGATTCGCCCAATGAGTCCTTGATATTTAGTCGTTTTCAGGGGATTTTTGAAAATTTCACTTTTTTCTGAAAATATCCACTAAATGAGGGAATAATATGTGTGAGGTTACCCCAGGAGAGTTCCAAATGTGTCGGTAGAATATATATCCCACGGGGGTAAAATTGAAAAAAGTTAAAAAATTTTTTTTTTTGGACTTAGTCATTTTTCCGGCGTTCATCAGACTTTCAGATAGGGGAAATGTCAGTGAGCATTCCGATTTCAGTTCCAGAGCGATTCGCCCAATGAGTCCTTGATATTTAGTCGTTTTCAGCCAATTTTCTGGATTTTTGAATATTTCACTTTTTTGTGAAAATATCCACTAAATGAGGGAGTAATATGTGTGAGGGTACGCCAGGAGAGTTCCAAATGTGTGTGGGTAGAATATATCCCACTGGGGTAAAATTGAAAAACGGTGAAAATTTTTTTTTTGGACTTAGTCATTTTTCCGGCGTTTATCAGACTTTCAGATAGGGGAAATGTCAGTGAGCATTCCGATTTCAGTTCCAGAGTAATTCGCCCAATGAATCCTTTATATTTAGCCGTTTTCAGCCAATTTTCTGGATTTTTTAAAATTTCACTTTTTTGTGAAAATATCCACTAAATGAGGGAATAATATGTGTGAGGGTACCCCAGGAGAGTTCCAAATGTGTGTGGGTAGAATATATATCCCACGGGGGTAAAATTGGAAAAAGGTCAAAAAATTTTTTTTTTTACTTAGTCATTTTTCCGGCGTTTATCAGACTTTCAGATAGGGGAAATGTCAGTGAGCATTCCGATTTCAGTTCCAGAGCGATTCGCCCAATGAGTCCTTGATATTTAGTCGTTTTCAGCCAATTTTCTGGATTTTTGAAAATTTCACTTTTTTGTGAACATATCCACTAAATGAGGGAATAATATGTGTGAGGGTACCCCAGGAGAGTTCCAAATGTGTGTGGGTAGAATATATATCCCACGCGGGTAAAATTGAAAAAAGTTGAATTTTTTTTTTTTTGTACTTAGTCATTTTTCCGGCGTTTATCAGACTTTCAGATAGGGGAAATGTCAGTGAGCGTTCCGATTTCAGTTCCAGAGCGATTCGCTCAATGAGTCCTTGATATTTAGTCGTTTTCAGGGGATTTTTGAAAATTTCACTTTTTTCTGAAAATATCCACTAAATGAGGGAATAATATGTGTGAGGTTACCCCAGGAGAGTTCCAAATGTGTGTGGGTAGAATATATATCCCACGGGGGTAAAATTGAAAAAAGTTGAAAAATTTTTTTTTTTGGACTTAGTCATTTTTCCAGCGTTTATCAGACTTTCAGATAAGAGAAATGTCAGTGAGCGTTCCGATTTCAGTTCCAGAGCGATTCGCCAAATGAGTCCTTGATATTTTGTCGTTTTCAGCCAATTTTCTGGATTATTGAATATTTCACTTTTTTGTGAAAATATCCACTAAATGAGGGAATAATATGTGTGAGGGTACGCCAGGAGAGTTCCAAATGTGTGTGGGTAGAATATATCCCACTGGGGTAAAATTGAAAAACGGTGAAAATTTTTTTTTTGGACTTAGTCATTTTTCCGGCGTTTATCAGACTTTCAGATAGGGGAAATGTCAGTGAGCATTCCGATTTCAGTTCCAGAGTAATTCGCCCAATGAATCCTTTATATTTAGCCGTTTTCAGCCAATTTTCTGGATTTTTTAAAATTTCACTTTTTTGTGAAAATATCCACTAAATGAGGGAATAATATGTGTGAGGGTACCCCAGGAGAGTTCCAAATGTGTGTGGGTAGAATATATATCCCACGGGGGTAAAATTGGAAAAAGGTCAAAAAATTTTTTTTTTTACTTAGTCATTTTTCCGGCGTTTATCAGACTTTCAGATAGGGGAAATGTCAGTGAGCATTCCGATTTCAGTTCCAGAGCGATTCGCCCAATGAGTCCTTGATATTTAGTCGTTTTCAGCCAATTTTCTGGATTTTTGAAAATTTCACTTTTTTGTGAACATATCCACTAAATGAGGGAATAATATGTGTGAGGGTACCCCAGGAGAGTTCCAAATGTGTGTGGGTAGAATATATATCCCACGCGGGTAAAATTGAAAAAAGTTGAATTTTTTTTTTTTTGTACTTAGTCATTTTTCCGGCGTTTATCAGACTTTCAGATAGGGGAAATGTCAGTGAGCGTTCCGATTTCAGTTCCAGAGCGATTCGCTCAATGAGTCCTTGATATTTAGTCGTTTTCAGGGGATTTTTGAAAATTTCACTTTTTTCTGAAAATATCCACTAAATGAGGGAATAATATGTGTGAGGTTACCCCAGGAGAGTTCCAAATGTGTGTGGGTAGAATATATATCCCACGGGGGTAAAATTGAAAAAAGTTGAAAAATTTTTTTTTTTGGACTTAGTCATTTTTCCAGCGTTTATCAGACTTTCAGATAAGAGAAATGTCAGTGAGCGTTCCGATTTCAGTTCCAGAGCGATTCGCCAAATGAGTCCTTGATATTTTGTCGTTTTCAGCCAATTTTCTGGATTATTGAATATTTCACTTTTTTGTGAAAATATCCACTAAATGAGGGAATAATATGTGTGAGGGTACGCCAGGAGAGTTCCAAATGTGTGTGGGTAGAATATATCCCACTGGGGTAAAATTGAAAAACGGTGAAAATTTTTTTTTTGGACTTAGTCATTTTTCCGGCGTTTATCAGACTTTCAGATAGGGGAAATGTCAGTGAGCATTCCGATTTCAGTTCCAGAGTAATTCGCCCAATGAATCCTTTATATTTAGCCGTTTTCAGTCAATTTTCTGGATTTTTTAAAATTTCACTTTTTTGTGAAAATATCCACTAAATGAGGGAATAATATGTGTGAGGGTACCCCAGGAGAGTTCCAAATGTGTGTGGGTAGAATATATATCCCACGGGGGTAAAATTGAAAAAGGTGAAAAAATTTTTTTTTTTACTTATTCATTTTTCCGGCGTTTATCAGACTTTCAGATAGGGGAAATGTCAGTGAGCGTTCCGATTTCAGTTCCAGAGCGATTCGCCCAATGAGTCCTTGATATTTAGTCGTTTTCAGGGTATTTTTGAAAATTTCACTTTTTTCTGAAAATATCCACTAAATGAGGGAATAATATGTGTGAGGTTACCCCAGGAGAGTTCCAAATGTGTCGGTAGAATATATATCCCACGGGGGTAAAATTGAAAAAAGTTAAAAAATTTTTTTTTTTGGACTTAGTCATTTTTCCGGCGTTCATCAGACTTTCAGATAGGGGAAATGTCAGTGAGCATTCCGATTTCAGTTCCAGAGCGATTCGCCCAATGAGTCCTTGATATTTAGTCATTTTCAGCCAATTTTCTGGATTTTTGAAAATTTCTCTTTTTTGTGAAAATATCCACTAAATGAGGGAATAATATGTGTGAGGGTACCCCAGGAGATTTCCAAATGTGTGTGGGTAGAATATATATCCCACGGGGGTAAAATTGAAAAAAGTTGAAAATTTTTTTTTTTTTAGAATTAGTCATTTTTCCGGCGTTTATCAGACTTTCAGATAGGGGAAATGTCAGTGAGCATTCCGATTTCAGTTCCAGAGCGATTCGCCCAATGAGTCCTTGATATTTAGTCGTTTTCAGCCAATTTTCTGGATTTTTGAAAATTTCACTTTTTTGTGAACATATCCACTAAATGAGGGAATAATATGTGTGAGGGTACCCCAGGAGAGTTCCAAATGTGTGTGGGTAGAATATATATCCCACGCGGGTAAAATTGAAAAAAGTTGAATTTTTTTTTTTTTGTACTTAGTCATTTTTCCGGCGTTTATCAGACTTTCAGATAGGGGAAATGTCAGTGAGCGTTCCGATTTCAGTTCCAGAGCGATTCGCTCAATGAGTCCTTGATATTTAGTCGTTTTCAGGGGATTTTTGAAAATTTCACTTTTTTCTGAAAATATCCACTAAATGAGGGAATAATATGTGTGAGGTTACCCCAGGAGAGTTCCAAATGTGTGTGGGTAGAATATATATCCCACGGGGGTAAAATTGAAAAAAGTTGAAAAATTTTTTTTTTTGGACTTAGTCATTTTTCCAGCGTTTATCAGACTTTCAGATAAGAGAAATGTCAGTGAGCGTTCCGATTTCAGTTCCAGAGCGATTCGCCAAATGAGTCCTTGATATTTTGTCGTTTTCAGCCAATTTTCTGGATTATTGAATATTTCACTTTTTTGTGAAAATATCCACTAAATGAGGGAATAATATGTGTGAGGGTACGCCAGGAGAGTTCCAAATGTGTGTGGGTAGAATATATCCCACTGGGGTAAAATTGAAAAACGGTGAAAATTTTTTTTTTGGACTTAGTCATTTTTCCGGCGTTTATCAGACTTTCAGATAGGGGAAATGTCAGTGAGCATTCCGATTTCAGTTCCAGAGTAATTCGCCCAATGAATCCTTTATATTTAGCCGTTTTCAGCCAATTTTCTGGATTTTTTAAAATTTCACTTTTTTGTGAAAATATCCACTAAATGAGGGAATAATATGTGTGAGGGTACCCCAGGAGAGTTCCAAATGTGTGTGGGTAGAATATATATCCCACGGGGGTAAAATTGGAAAAAGGTCAAAAAATTTTTTTTTTTACTTAGTCATTTTTCCGGCGTTTATCAGACTTTCAGATAGGGGAAATGTCAGTGAGCATTCCGATTTCAGTTCCAGAGCGATTCGCCCAATGAGTCCTTGATATTTAGTCGTTTTCAGCCAATTTTCTGGATTTTTGAAAATTTCACTTTTTTGTGAACATATCCACTAAATGAGGGAATAATATGTGTGAGGGTACCCCAGGAGAGTTCCAAATGTGTGTGGGTAGAATATATATCCCACGCGGGTAAAATTGAAAAAAGTTGAATTTTTTTTTTTTTGTACTTAGTCATTTTTCCGGCGTTTATCAGACTTTCAGATAGGGGAAATGTCAGTGAGCGTTCCGATTTCAGTTCCAGAGCGATTCGCTCAATGAGTCCTTGATATTTAGTCGTTTTCAGGGGATTTTTGAAAATTTCACTTTTTTCTGAAAATATCCACTAAATGAGGGAATAATATGTGTGAGGTTACCCCAGGAGAGTTCCAAATGTGTGTGGGTAGAATATATATCCCACGGGGGTAAAATTGAAAAAAGTTGAAAAATTTTTTTTTTTGGACTTAGTCATTTTTCCAGCGTTTATCAGACTTTCAGATAAGAGAAATGTCAGTGAGCGTTCCGATTTCAGTTCCAGAGCGATTCGCCAAATGAGTCCTTGATATTTTGTCGTTTTCAGCCAATTTTCTGGATTATTGAATATTTCACTTTTTTGTGAAAATATCCACTAAATGAGGGAATAATATGTGTGAGGGTACGCCAGGAGAGTTCCAAATGTGTGTGGGTAGAATATATCCCACTGGGGTAAAATTGAAAAACGGTGAAAATTTTTTTTTTGGACTTAGTCATTTTTCCGGCGTTTATCAGACTTTCAGATAGGGGAAATGTCAGTGAGCATTCCGATTTCAGTTCCAGAGTAATTCGCCCAATGAATCCTTTATATTTAGCCGTTTTCAGTCAATTTTCTGGATTTTTTAAAATTTCACTTTTTTGTGAAAATATCCACTAAATGAGGGAATAATATGTGTGAGGGTACCCCAGGAGAGTTCCAAATGTGTGTGGGTAGAATATATATCCCACGGGGGTAAAATTGAAAAAGGTGAAAAAATTTTTTTTTTTACTTATTCATTTTTCCGGCGTTTATCAGACTTTCAGATAGGGGAAATGTCAGTGAGCGTTCCGATTTCAGTTCCAGAGCGATTCGCCCAATGAGTCCTTGATATTTAGTCGTTTTCAGGGTATTTTTGAAAATTTCACTTTTTTCTGAAAATATCCACTAAATGAGGGAATAATATGTGTGAGGTTACCCCAGGAGAGTTCCAAATGTGTCGGTAGAATATATATCCCACGGGGGTAAAATTGAAAAAAGTTAAAAAATTTTTTTTTTTGGACTTAGTCATTTTTCCGGCGTTCATCAGACTTTCAGATAGGGGAAATGTCAGTGAGCATTCCGATTTCAGTTCCAGAGCGATTCGCCCAATGAGTCCTTGATATTTAGTCATTTTCAGCCAATTTTCTGGATTTTTGAAAATTTCTCTTTTTTGTGAAAATATCCACTAAATGAGGGAATAATATGTGTGAGGGTACCCCAGGAGATTTCCAAATGTGTGTGGGTAGAATATATATCCCACGGGGGTAAAATTGAAAAAAGTTGAAAATTTTTTTTTTTTTAGAATTAGTCATTTTTCCGGCGTTTATCAGACTTTCAGATAGGGGAAATGTCAGTGAGCATTCCGATTTCAGTTCCAGAGCGATTCGCCCAATGAGTCCTTGATATTTAGTCGTTTTCAGCCAATTTTCTGGATTTTTGAAAATTTCACTTTTTTGTGAACATATCCACTAAATGAGGGAATAATATGTGTGAGGGTACCCCAGGAGAGTTCCAAATGTGTGTGGGTAGAATATATATCCCACGCGGGTAAAATTGAAAAAAGTTGAATTTTTTTTTTTTTGTACTTAGTCATTTTTCCGGCGTTTATCAGACTTTCAGATAGGGGAAATGTCAGTGAGCGTTCCGATTTCAGTTCCAGAGCGATTCGCTCAATGAGTCCTTGATATTTAGTCGTTTTCAGGGGATTTTTGAAAATTTCACTTTTTTCTGAAAATATCCACTAAATGAGGGAATAATATGTGTGAGGTTACCCCAGGAGAGTTCCAAATGTGTGTGGGTAGAATATATATCCCACGGGGGTAAAATTGAAAAAAGTTGAAAAATTTTTTTTTTTGGACTTAGTCATTTTTCCAGCGTTTATCAGACTTTCAGATAAGAGAAATGTCAGTGAGCGTTCCGATTTCAGTTCCAGAGCGATTCGCCCAATGAGTCCTTGATATTTTGTCGTTTTCAGCCAATTTTCTGGATTTTTGAATATTTCACTTTTTTGTGAAAATATCCACTAAATGAGGGAATAATATGTGTGAGGGTACGCCAGGAGAGTTCCAAATGTGTGTGGGTAGAATATATCCCACTGGGGTAAAATTGAAAAACGGTGAAAATTTTTTTTTTGGACTTAGTCATTTTTCCGGCGTTTATCAGACTTTCAGATAGGGGAAATGTCAGTGAGCATTCCGATTTCAGTTCCAGAGTAATTCGCCCAATGAATCCTTTATATTTAGCCGTTTTCAGCCAATTTTCTGGATTTTTTAAAATTTCACTTTTTTGTGAAAATATCCACTAAATGAGGGAATAATATGTGTGAGGGTACCCCAGGAGAGTTCCAAATGTGTGTGGGTAGAATATATATCCCACGGGGGTAAAATTGAAAAAGGTGAAAAAATTTTTTTTTTTACTTATTCATTTTTCCGGCGTTTATCAGACTTTCAGATAGGGGAAATGTCAGTGAGCGTTCCGATTTCAGTTCCAGAGCGATTCGCCCAATGAGTCCTTGATATTTAGTCGTTTTCAGGGGATTTTTGAAAATTTCACTTTTTTCTGAAAATATCCACTAAATGAGGGAATAATATGTGTGAGGTTACCCCAGGAGAGTTCCAAATGTGTCGGTAGAATATATATCCCACGGGGGTAAAATTGAAAAAAGTTGAAAAATTTTTTTTTTTGTCTTAGTCATTTTTCCGGCGTTTATCAGACTTTCAGATAGGGGAAATGTCAGTGAGCATTCCGATTTCAGTTCCAGAGCGATTCGCCCAATGAGTCCTTGATATTTAGTCGTTTTCAGCCAATTTTCTGGATTTTTGAAAATTTCACTTTTTTGTGAAAATATCCACTAAATGAGGGAATAATATGTGTGAGGGTACCCCAGGAGAGTTCCAAATGTGTGTGGGTAGAATATATATCCCACGGGGGTAAAATTGAAAAAAGTTGAAAAATTTTTTTTTTTGTCTTAGTCATTTTTCCGGCGTTTATCAGACTTTCAGATAGGGGAAATGTCAGTGAGCATTCCGATTTCAGTTCCAGAGCGATTCGCCCAATGAATCCTTGATATTTAGCCGTTTTCAGCCAATTTTCTGGATTTTTGAAAATCTCCCTTTTTTGTGAAAATATCCACTAAATGAGGGAATGATTTGTGTGAGGGTACCCCAGGAGAGTTCCAAATGTGTGTGGGTAGAATATATATCCCACGGGGGTAAAATTGTAAAAAGTAGAAAAAATTTTTTTTTTGGACTTAGTCATTTTTCCGCCGTTTATCAGACTTTCAGATAGGGGAAATGTCAGTGAGCTTTTCGATTTCAGTTACAGAGCGATTCGGCCAATGAGTCCTTGATATTTAGTCGTTTTCAGCCAATTTTCTGCATTTTTGAAAATTTCACTTTTTTGTGAAAATATCCACTAAATGAGTGAATAATATGTGTGAGGGTACCCCAGGAGAGTTCCAAATGTGTGTCGGTAGAATATATATCCCACAGGGTTAAAATTGAAAAAAGTTTAAAAAAATTTTTTTTTGTATTCATTTTTCTGGCGTTTATCAGACTTTCAGATAGGGGAAATGTCAGTGAGCGTTCTGATTTCAGTTCCAGAGCGATTTGCCCAATGAGTCTTTGATATTTAGTCGTTTTCAGCCAATTTTCTGGATTTTTGAAAATTTCACTTTTTTGTGAAAATATCCACTAAATGAGGGAATAATATGTGTGAGGGTACCCCAAGAGAGTTTAAAATGTGTGTGGGTAGAATATATATCCCATAGGGGTAAAATTGAAAAAAGTTTAAAAAAAAATTTTTTTTGGACTTAGTCATTTTTCCAGCGTTTATCAGACTTTCAGATAAGAGAAAAGTCAGTGAGCGTTCCGATTTCAGTTCCAGAGCGATTCGCCCAATGAGTCCATGATATTTAGTCGTTTTCAGCCAATTTTCTGAATTTTTGAAAATTTCACTTTTTTGTGAAAATATCCACTAAATGAGGGAATAATATGTGTGAGGGTACCCCAGGAGAGTTCCAAATGTGTGTGGGTAGAATATATATCCCACGGGGGTAAAATTGTAAAAAGTAGAAAAAAATTTTTTTTTGTCTTAGTCATTTTTCCGGCGTTTATCAGACTTTCAGATAGGGGAAATGTCAGTGAGCATTCCGATTTCAGTTCCAGAGCGATTCGCCCAATGAATCCTTGGTATTTAGCCGTTTTCAGCCAATTTTCTGGATTTTTGAAAATCTCACTTTTTTTGTGAAAATATCCACTAAATGAGGGAATAATATGTGTGAGGGTACCCCAGGAGAGTTCCAAATGTGTGTGGGTAGAATATATATCCCACAGGGTTAAAATTGAAAAAAGTTTAAAAAAATTTTTTTTTGTATTCATTTTTCCGGCGTTTATCAGACTTTCAGATAAGAGAAATGTCAGTGAGCGTTCCGATTTCAGTTCCAGAGCCATTCGCCCAATGAGTCCTTGCTATTTAGCCGTTTTCAGCCAATTTTCTGGATTTTTGAAAATTTCACTTTTTTGTGAAAATATCCACTAAATGAGGGAATAATATGTGTGAGGGTACCCCAGGAGAGTTCCAAATGTGTGTGGGTAGAATACATATCCCACGGGGGTAAAATTGAAAAAAGTTGAAAATTTTTTTTTTTTTAGAATTAGTCATTTTTCCGGCGTTTATCAGACTTTCAGATAGGGGAAATGTCAGTGAGCATTCCGATTTCAGTTCCAGAGCGATTCGCCCAATGAGTCCTTGATATTTAGTCGTTTTCAGCCAATTTTCTGGATTTGTGAAAATTTCACTTTTTTGTGAACATATCCACTAAATGAGGGAATAATATGTGTGAGGGTACCCCAGGAGAGTTCCAAATGTGTGTGGGTAGAATATATATCCCACGCGGGTAAAATTGAAAAAAGTTGAATTTTTTTTTTTTTGTACTTAGTCATTTTTCCGGCGTTTATCAGACTTTCAGATAGGGGAAATGTCAGTGAGCGTTCCGATTTCAGTTCCAGAGCGATTCGCTCAATGAGTCCTTGATATTTAGTCGTTTTCAGGGGATTTTTGAAAATTTCACTTTTTTCTGAAAATATCCACTAAATGAGGGAATAATATGTGTGAGGGTACCCCAAGAGAGTTCCAAATGTGTGTGGGTAGAATATATATCCCATGGGGGTAAAATTGAAAAAAGTTGAAAGAATTTTTTTTTGGACTTAGTCATTTTTCCAGCGTTTATCAGACTTTCAGATTAAAGAAATGTCAGTGAGCGTTCCGATTTCAGTTCCAGAGCGATTCGCCCAATGAGTCCTTGATATTTAGCCGTTTTCAGCCAATTTTCTGGATTTTTGAAAATTTCACTTTTTTGGGAAAATATCCACTAAATGAGGGAATAATATGTGTGAGGTTACCCCAGGAGAGTTCCAAATGTGTGTGGGTAGAATATATATCCCACGGGGGTAAAATTGAAAGAAGTTGAAAAATTTTTTATTTTAGAATTAGTCATTTTTCCGGCGTTTATCAGACTTTCAGATAGGGGAAATGTCAGTGAGCGTTCCGATTTCAGTTCCAGAGAGATTCGCCCAATGAGTCCTTGATATTTAGCCGTTTTCAGCCAATTTTCTGGATTTTTGAAAATTTCACTTTTTTGTGAACATATCCACGAAATGAGGGAATAATATGTGTGAGGGTACCCCAGGAGAATTCCAAATGTGTGTGGGTAGAATATATATCCCACGCGGGTAAAATTGAAAAAAGTTTTAAAAAATTTTTTTTTGGACTTAGTCATTTTTACGGCATTTATCAGACTTTCAGATAGGGGAAATGTCAGTCAGCATTCCGATTTCAGTTCCAGAGCGATTCGCCCAATGAATCCTTTATATTTAGACGTTTTCAGCTAATTTTCTGGATTTTTGAAAATTTCACTTTTTTGCGAAAATATCCACTAAATGAGGGAATAATATGTGTGAGGGTACCCCAGGAGAGTTCCAAATGTGTGTGGGTAGAGTATATATCCCACGGGGGTAAAATTGAAAAAAGTTGAAAACATTTTTTTTTTTTGATTTAGTCATTTTTCCGGCGATTATCAGACTTTCAGATAAGAGAAATGTCTGTGAGCATTCCGATTTCAGTTCCAGAGCGATTCGCCTAATGAGTCCTTGATGTTTAGTCGTTTTCAGCCAATTTTCTGGATGTTTGAAAATTTCACTTTTTTGTGAAAATATCCACTAAATGAGGGAATAATATGTGTGAGGTTACCCCAGCAGAGTTCCAAATGTGTGTGGGTAGAATATATATCCCACGGGGGTAAAATTGAAAAAAGTTGAAATTTTTTTTTTTCACAATTAGTCATTTTTCCGTCATTTATCAGACTTTCAGATAGGGGAAATGTCAGTGAGCATTCCGATTTCAGTTCCAGAGCGATTCGCCCAATGAGTCCTTGATATTTAGTCGTTTTCAGCCAATTTTCTGGATTTTTGAAAATTTCACTTTTTTGTGAACATATCCACTAAATGAGGGAATAATATGTGTGAGGTTACCCCAGCAGAGTTCCAAATGTGTGTGGGTAGAATATATCCCACTGGGGTAAAATTGAAAAAAGGTGAAAAATTTTTTTTTGGACTTAGTCATTTTTCCGGCGTTTATCAGACTTTCAGATAGGGGTAATGTCAGTTAGCATTCCGATTTCAGTTCCAGAGTGATTCGCCCAATGAATCCTTTATATTTAGCCGTTTTCGACCAATTTTCTGGATTTTTTAAAATTTCACTTTTTTGTGAAAATATCCATTAAATGAGGGAATAATATGTGTGAGGGTACCCCAGGAGATTTCCAAATGTGTGTGGGTAGAATATATATCCCACGGGGGTAAAATTGAAAAAAGTTGAAAATTTTTTTTTTTTAGAATTAGTCATTTTTCCGGCGTTTATCAGACTTTCAGATAGGGGAAATGTCAGTGAGCATTCCGATTTCAGTTCCAGAGCGATTCGCCCAATGAGTCCTTGATATTTAGTCGTTTTCAGCCAATTTTCTGGATTTTTGAAAATTTCACTTTTTTGTGAACATATCCACTAAATGAGGGAATAATATGTGTGAGGGTACCCCAGGAGAGTTCGAAATGTGTGTGGGTAGAATATATATTCCACGCGGGTAAAATTGAAAAAAGTTGAAATTTTTTTTTTTTGTACTTAGTCATTTTTTTGGCGTTTATCAGACTTTCAGATAGGGGAAATGTCAGTGAGCGTTCTGATTTCAGTTCCAGAGCGATTCGCCCAATGAGTCCTTGATATTTAGTCGTTTTCAGGGGATTTTTGAAAATTTCACTTTTTTCTGAAAATATCCACTAAATGAGGGAATAATATGTGTGAGGTTACCCCAGGAGAGTTCCAAATGTGTGTGGGTAGAATATATATCCCACGGGGGTAAAATTGAAAAAAGTTGAAAAATATTTTTTTTTGGACTTAGTCATTTTTCCAGCGTTTATCAGACTTTCAGATAAGAGAAATGGCAGTGAGCGTTCCGATTTCAGTTCCAGAGCGATTCGCCCAATGAGTCCTTGATATTTTGTCGTTTTCAGCCAATTTTCTGGATTTTTGAATATTTCACTTTTTTGTGAAAATATCCAGTAAATGAGGGAATAATATGTGTGAGGGTACCCCAGGAGAGTTCCAAATGTGTGTGGGTAGAATATATCCCACTGGGGTAAAATTGAAAAAAGGTGAAAAATTTTTTTTTTGGACTTAGTCATTTTTCCGGCGTTTATCAGACTTTCAGATAGGGGTAATGTCAGTGAGCATTCCGATTTCAGTTCCAGAGTGATTCGCCCAATGAATCCTTTATATTTAGCCGTTTTCAGCCAATTTTCTGGATTTTTTAAAATTTCACTTTTTTGTGAAAATATCCACTAAATGAGGGAATAATATGTGTGAGGGTACCCCAGGAGAGTTCCAAATGTGTGTGGGTAGAATATATATCCCACGGGGGTAAAATTGGAAAAAGGTGAAAAATTTTTTTTTTTTACTTAGTCATTTTTTCGGCGTTTATCAGACTTTCAGATAGGGGAAATGTCAGTGAGTATTCCGATTTCAGTTCCAGAGCGATTTGCCCAATGAGTCCTTGATATTTAGGCGTTTTCAGCCAATTTTCTGGATTTTTGAAAATTTCACTTTTTTGTGAAATATCCACTAAATGAGGGAATAATATGTGTGAGGGTACCCCAGGAGAGTTCCAAATGTGTGTGGGTAGAATATATATCCCACGGGGGTAAAATTGGAAAAAGGTGAAAAAATTTTTTTTTTTACTTAGTCATTTTTTCGGCGTTTATCAGGCTTTCAGATAGGGGAAATGTCAGTGAGTATTCCGATTTCAGTTCCAGAGCGATTTGCCCAATGAGTCCTTGATATTTAGGCGTTTTCAGCCAATTTTCTGGATTTTTGAAAATTTCACTTTTTTGTGAAATATCCACTAAATGAGGGAATAATATGTGTGAGGGTACCCCAGGAGAGTTCCAAATGTGTGTGGGTAGAATATATATCCCACGGGGGTAAAATTGAAAAAAGTTGAAAAATTTTTTTTTTTGGACTTAGTCATTTTACCGGCGTTTATCAGACTTTCAGATAAGAGAAATGTCAGTGAGCATTCCGATTTCAGTTCCAGAGCGATTCGCCCAATGAGTCCTAGATATTTAGACGTTTTCAGCCAACCTTCTGGATTTTTGAAAATTTCACTTTTTTGTGAAAATATCCACTAAATGAGGGAATAATATGTGTGAGGGTACCCCAGGAGAGTTCCAAATGTGTGTGGGTAGAATATATATCCACGGGAGTAAAATTGAAAAAAGTTGAAAAAATTTTTTTTTTAGAATTAGTCATTTTTCCTGCGTTTATCAGACTTTCAGATAGGGGAAATGTCAGTGAGCGTTCCGATTTCAGTTCCAGAGCGATTCGCCCAATGAGTCCTTGATATTTAGTCGTTTTCAGGTGATTTTTGAAAATTTCACTTTTTTCTGAAAATATCCACTAAATGAGGGAATAATATGTGTGAGGGTACCCCAGGAGAGTTCCAAATGTGTGTGGGTAGAATATATATCCCACGGGGGTAAAATTGAAAAAAGTTGAAAAATATTTTTTTTTGGACTTAGTCATTTTTCCAGCGTTTATCAGACTTTCAGATAAGAGAAATGTCAGTGAGCGTTCCGATTTCAGTTCCAGAGCGATTTGCCCAATGAGTCCTTGATATTTTGTCGTTTTCAGCCAATTTTCTGGATTTTTGAATATTTCACTTTTTTGTGAAAATATCCACTAAATGAGGGAATAATATGTGTGAGGGTACCCCAGGAGAGTTCCAAATGTGTGTGGGTAGAATATATCCCACTGGGGTAAAATTGAAAAAAGGTGAAAAATTTTTTTTTTGGACTTAGTCATTTTTCCGGCGTTTATCAGACTTTCAGATAGGGGAAATGTCAGTGAGCGTTCCGATTTCAGTTCCAGAGCGATTCGCTCAATGAGTCCTTGATATTTAGTCGTTTTCAGGGGATTTTTGAAAATTTCACTTTTTTCTGAAAATATCCACTAAATGAGGGAATAATATGTGTGAGGGTACCCCAAGAGAGTTCCAAATGTGTGTGGGTAGAATATATATCCCATGGGGGTAAAATTGAAAAAAGTTGAAAGAATTTTTTTTTGGACTTAGTCATTTTTCCAGCGTTTATCAGACTTTCAGATTAAAGAAATGTCAGTGAGCGTTCCGATTTCAGTTCCAGAGCGATTCGCCCAATGAGTCCTTGATATTTAGCCGTTTTCAGCCAATTTTCTGGATTTTTGAAAATTTCACTTTTTTGGGAAAATATCCACTAAATGAGGGAATAATATGTGTGAGGTTACCCCAGGAGAGTTCCAAATGTGTGTGGGTAGAATATATATCCCACGGGGGTAAAATTGAAAGAAGTTGAAAAATTTTTTATTTTAGAATTAGTCATTTTTCCGGCGTTTATCAGACTTTCAGATAGGGGAAATGTCAGTGAGCGTTCCGATTTCAGTTCCAGAGAGATTCGCCCAATGAGTCCTTGATATTTAGCCGTTTTCAGCCAATTTTCTGGATTTTTGAAAATTTCACTTTTTTGTGAACATATCCACGAAATGAGGGAATAATATGTGTGAGGGTACCCCAGGAGAATTCCAAATGTGTGTGGGTAGAATATATATCCCACGCGGGTAAAATTGAAAAAAGTTTTAAAAAATTTTTTTTTGGACTTAGTCATTTTTACGGCATTTATCAGACTTTCAGATAGGGGAAATGTCAGTCAGCATTCCGATTTCAGTTCCAGAGCGATTCGCCCAATGAATCCTTTATATTTAGACGTTTTCAGCTAATTTTCTGGATTTTTGAAAATTTCACTTTTTTGCGAAAATATCCACTAAATGAGGGAATAATATGTGTGAGGGTACCCCAGGAGAGTTCCAAATGTGTGTGGGTAGAGTATATATCCCACGGGGGTAAAATTGAAAAAAGTTGAAAACATTTTTTTTTTTTGATTTAGTCATTTTTCCGGCGATTATCAGACTTTCAGATAAGAGAAATGTCTGTGAGCATTCCGATTTCAGTTCCAGAGCGATTCGCCTAATGAGTCCTTGATGTTTAGTCGTTTTCAGCCAATTTTCTGGATGTTTGAAAATTTCACTTTTTTGTGAAAATATCCACTAAATGAGGGAATAATATGTGTGAGGTTACCCCAGCAGAGTTCCAAATGTGTGTGGGTAGAATATATATCCCACGGGGGTAAAATTGAAAAAAGTTGAAATTTTTTTTTTTCACAATTAGTCATTTTTCCGTCATTTATCAGACTTTCAGATAGGGGAAATGTCAGTGAGCATTCCGATTTCAGTTCCAGAGCGATTCGCCCAATGAGTCCTTGATATTTAGTCGTTTTCAGCCAATTTTCTGGATTTTTGAAAATTTCACTTTTTTGTGAACATATCCACTAAATGAGGGAATAATATGTGTGAGGTTACCCCAGCAGAGTTCCAAATGTGTGTGGGTAGAATATATCCCACTGGGGTAAAATTGAAAAAAGGTGAAAAATTTTTTTTTGGACTTAGTCATTTTTCCGGCGTTTATCAGACTTTCAGATAGGGGTAATGTCAGTTAGCATTCCGATTTCAGTTCCAGAGTGATTCGCCCAATGAATCCTTTATATTTAGCCGTTTTCGACCAATTTTCTGGATTTTTTAAAATTTCACTTTTTTGTGAAAATATCCATTAAATGAGGGAATAATATGTGTGAGGGTACCCCAGGAGATTTCCAAATGTGTGTGGGTAGAATATATATCCCACGGGGGTAAAATTGAAAAAAGTTGAAAATTTTTTTTTTTTAGAATTAGTCATTTTTCCGGCGTTTATCAGACTTTCAGATAGGGGAAATGTCAGTGAGCATTCCGATTTCAGTTCCAGAGCGATTCGCCCAATGAGTCCTTGATATTTAGTCGTTTTCAGCCAATTTTCTGGATTTTTGAAAATTTCACTTTTTTGTGAACATATCCACTAAATGAGGGAATAATATGTGTGAGGGTACCCCAGGAGAGTTCGAAATGTGTGTGGGTAGAATATATATTCCACGCGGGTAAAATTGAAAAAAGTTGAAATTTTTTTTTTTTGTACTTAGTCATTTTTCTGGCGTTTATCAGACTTTCAGATAGGGGAAATGTCAGTGAGCGTTCTGATTTCAGTTCCAGAGCGATTCGCCCAATGAGTCCTTGATATTTAGTCGTTTTCAGGGGATTTTTGAAAATTTCACTTTTTTCTGAAAATATCCACTAAATGAGGGAATAATATGTGTGAGGTTACCCCAGGAGAGTTCCAAATGTGTGTGGGTAGAATATATATCCCACGGGGGTAAAATTGAAAAAAGTTGAAAAATATTTTTTTTTGGACTTAGTCATTTTTCCAGCGTTTATCAGACTTTCAGATAAGAGAAATGGCAGTGAGCGTTCCGATTTCAGTTCCAGAGCGATTCGCCCAATGAGTCCTTGATATTTTGTCGTTTTCAGCCAATTTTCTGGATTTTTGAATATTTCACTTTTTTGTGAAAATATCCAGTAAATGAGGGAATAATATGTGTGAGGGTACCCCAGGAGAGTTCCAAATGTGTGTGGGTAGAATATATCCCACTGGGGTAAAATTGAAAAAAGGTGAAAAATTTTTTTTTTGGACTTAGTCATTTTTCCGGCGTTTATCAGACTTTCAGATAGGGGTAATGTCAGTGAGCATTCCGATTTCAGTTCCAGAGTGATTCGCCCAATGAATCCTTTATATTTAGCCGTTTTCAGCCAATTTTCTGGATTTTTTAAAATTTCACTTTTTTGTGAAAATATCCACTAAATGAGGGAATAATATGTGTGAGGGTACCCCAGGAGAGTTCCAAATGTGTGTGGGTAGAATATATATCCCACGGGGGTAAAATTGGAAAAAGGTGAAAAATTTTTTTTTTTTACTTAGTCATTTTTTCGGCGTTTATCAGACTTTCAGATAGGGGAAATGTCAGTGAGTATTCCGATTTCAGTTCCAGAGCGATTTGCCAAATGAGTCCTTGATATTTAGGCGTTTTCAGCCAATTTTCTGGATTTTTGAAAATTTCACTTTTTTGTGAAATATCCACTAAATGAGGTAATAATATGTGTGAGGGTACCCCAGGAGAGTTCCAAATGTGTGTGGGTAGAATATATATCCCACGGGGGTAAAATTGGAAAAAGGTGAAAACATTTTTTTTTTTACTTAGTCATTTTTTCGGCGTTTATCAGGCTTTCAGATAGGGGAAATGTCAGTGAGTATTCCGATTTCAGTTCCAGAGCGATTTGCCCAATGAGTCCTTGATATTTAGGCGTTTTCAGCCAATTTTCTGGATTTTTGAAAATTTCACTTTTTTGTGAAATATCCACTAAATGAGGGAATAATATGTGTGAGGGTACCCCAGGAGAGTTCCAAATGTGTGTGGGTAGAATATATATCCCACGGGGGTAAAATTGAAAAAAGTTGAAAAATTTTTTTTTTTGGACTTAGTCATTTTACCGGCGTTTATCAGACTTTCAGATAAGAGAAATGTCAGTGAGCATTCCGATTTCAGTTCCAGAGCGATTCGCCCAATGAGTCCTAGATATTTAGACGTTTTCAGCCAACTTTCTGGATTTTTGAAAATTTCACTTTTTTGTGAAAATATCCACTAAATGAGGGAATAATATGTGTGAGGGTACCCCAGGAGAGTTCCAAATGTGTGTGGGTAGAATATATATCCACGGGAGTAAAATTGAAAAAAGTTGAAAAAATTTTTTTTTTAGAATTAGTCATTTTTCCTGCGTTTATCAGACTTTCAGATAGGGGAAATGTCAGTGAGCGTTCCGATTTCAGTTCCAGAGCGATTCGCCCAATGAGTCCTTGATATTTAGTCGTTTTCAGGTGATTTTTGAAAATTTCACTTTTTTCTGAAAATATCCACTAAATGAGGGAATAATATGTGTGAGGGTACCCCAGGAGAGTTCCAAATGTGTGTGGGTAGAATATATATCCCACGGGGGTAAAATTGAAAAAAGTTGAAAAATATTTTTTTTTGGACTTAGTCATTTTTCCAGCGTTTATCAGACTTTCAGATAAGAGAAATGTCAGTGAGCGTTCCGATTTCAGTTCCAGAGCGATTTGCCCAATGAGTCCTTGATATTTTGTCGTTTTCAGCCAATTTTCTGGATTTTTGAATATTTCACTTTTTTGTGAAAATATCCACTAAATGAGGGAATAATATGTGTGAGGGTACCCCAGGAGAGTTCCAAATGTGTGTGGGTAGAATATATCCCACTGGGGTAAAATTGAAAAAAGGTGAAAAATTTTTTTTTTGGACTTAGTCATTTTTCCGGCGTTTATCAGACTTTCAGATAGGGGAAATGTCAGTGAGCATTCCGATTTCAGTTCCAGAGTGATTCGCCCAATGAATCCTTTATATTTAGCCGTTTTCAGCCAATTTTCTGGATTTTTTAAAATTTCACTTTTTTGTGAAAATATCCACTAAATGAGGGAATAATATGTGTGAGGGTACCCCAGGAGAGTTCCAAATGTGTGTGGGTAGAATATATATCCCACGGGGGTAAAATTGAAAAAAGTTGAAAACATTTTTTTTTTTGGATTTAGTCATTTTTCCGGCGATTATCAGACTTTCAGATAAGAGAAATGTCTGTGAGCATTCCGATTTCAGTTCCAGAGCGATTCGACTAATGAGTCCTTGATGTTTAGTCGTTTTCAGCCAATTTTCTGGATGTTTGAAAATTTCACTTTTTTGTGAAAATATCCACTAAATGAGGGAATAATATGTGTGAGGGTACCCCAGGAGAGTTCCAAATGTGTGTGGGTAGAATATATATCCCACGGGGGTAAAATTGAAAAAAGTTGAAAAAAAATTTTTTTTGTACTTAGTCATTTTTGCGGCGTTTATCAGCCTTTCAGATAGGGGAAATGTCAGTGAGCATTCCGATTTCAGTTCCAGAGCGATTCGCCCAATGAGTCCTCGATATTTAGTCGTTTTCAGCCAATTTTCTGGATTTTTGAAAATTTTACTTTTTTGTGAAAATATCCACTAAATGAGGGAATAATATGTGTGAGGGTACCCCAGGAGAGTTCCAAATGTGTGTTGGTAGAATATATATCCCACGGGGGTAAAAGTGAAAAAAGTTGAAAAAAAATTTTTTTTGGACTTAGTCATTTTTCCGGCGTTTATCAGACTTTCAGATAGGGGAAATATCAGTGAGCATTCCGATTTCAGTTCCAGACCGATTCGCCGGAAGAGTCCTTCATATTTTGTCGTTTTCAGACAATTTTCTGGATTTTTGAAAATGTCACTTTTTTGTGAAAATATCCATTAAATGAGGGAATAATATGTGTGAGGGTACCCCAGGAGAGTTCCACATGTGTGTGGGTAGAATATATATCCCACGGGGGTAAAATTGAAAAAAGTTGAAAATTTTTTTTTTTGGGACTTAGTCATTTTTCCTGCGTTTATCAGACTTTCAGATAGGGGAAATGTCAGTGAGCGTTCCGATTTCAATTCCAGAGCGTTTCGCCGGATGAGTCCTTAATATTTAGTCATATTCAGCCAACTTTCTGGATTTTTGAAAATTTCACTTTTTTATGAAAATATCCACTAAATGAGGGAATAATATGTGTGAGGGTACCCCAGGAGAGTTCCAAATGTGTGTTGGTAGAATATATATCCCACGGGGGTAAAATTGAAAAAAGTTAAAAACTATTTTTTTTTGTACTTAGTCATTTTTCCGGCGTTTATCAGACTTTCAGATAGGACAAATGTCAGTGAGCGTTCCGATTTCAGTTCCAGAGCGATTCGCCCAATGAGTCCTTGATATTTAGTCCTTTTCAGCCAATTTTCTGGATTTTTGAAAATTTCACTTTTTTGTGAAAATATCCACTAAATGAGGGAATAATATGTGTGAGGGTACCCCAGGAGAGTTCCAAATATTTGTGGGTAGAATATATATCCCACGGGGGTAAAATTGAAAGAAGTTGAAAAAAAATTTTTTTTGTACTTAGTCATTTTTGCGGCGTTTATCAGCCTTTCAGATAGGGGAAATGTCAGTGAGCATTCCGATTTCAGTTCCAGAGCGATTCGCCCAATGAGTCCTTGATATTTAGTCGTTTTCAGCCAATTTTCTGGATTTTTGAAAATTTTACTTTTTTGTGAAAATATCCACTAAATGAGGGAATAATATGTGTGAGGGTACCCCAGGAGAGTTCCAAATGTGTGTTGGTAGAATATATATCCCACGGGGGTAAAAGTGAAAAAAGTTGAAAAAAAATTTTTTTTGGACTTAGTCATTTTTCCGGCGTTTATCAGACTTTCAGATAGGGGAAATATCAGTGAGCATTCCGATTTCAGTTCCAGACCGATTCGCCGGAAGAGTCCTTCATATTTTGTCGTTTTCAGACAATTTTCTGGATTTTTGAAAATGTCACTTTTTTGTGAAAATATCCATTAAATGAGGGAATAATATGTGTGAGGGTACCCCAGGAGAGTTCCACATGTGTGTGGGTAGAATATATATCCCACGGGGGTAAAATTGAAAAAAGTTGAAAATTTTTTTTTTTGGGACTTAGTCATTTTTCCTGCGTTTATCAGACTTTCAGATAGGGGAAATGTCAGTGAGCATTCCGATTTCAATTCCAGAGCGTTTCGCCGGATGAGTCCTTAATATTTAGTCATATTCAGCCAACTTTCTGGATTTTTGAAAATGTCACTTTTTTGTGAAAATATCCACTAAATGAGGGAATAATATGTGTGAGGGTACCCCAGGAGAGTTCCAAATGTGTTTGGGTAGAATATATATCACACAGGGTTAAAATTCAAAAAAGTTCAAAAATTTTTTTTTTTGCTCTTAGTCATTTTTCCGGTGTTTATCACACTTTCAGATAGGGGAAATGTCAGTGAGTGTTCCGATTTCAGTTCCAGAGCGATTCGCCCAATGAGTCCTTGATATTTAGTCGTTTTCAGCCAATTTTCTGGATTTTTGAAAATTTCACTTTTTTGTGAAAATATCCACTAAATGAGGGAATAATATGTGTGAGGGTACCCCAGGAGAGTTCCAAATGTGTGTTGGTAGAATATATATCCCACGGGGGTCTACTTGAAAATAGTTGAAAAAAATTTTTTTTGGTGTACTTAGTCATTTTTCCGGCGTTTATCAGACTTTCAGATAGGGGAAATGTCAGTGAGAGTTCCGATTTCAGTTCCAGAGCGATTCGCCCAATGAGTCCTTGATATTTAGTCATTTTAAGCCAATTTTCTGGATTTTTGAAACTTTCACTTTTTTGTGAAAATATCCACTAAATGAGGGAATAATATGTGTGAGAGTACCCCAGGAGAGTTCCAAATGTGTGTGGGTGGAATATATATCCCACGGAGGTAAACTTGAAAAAAGTTGAAAAAAATTTTTTTTTTGGACCTACTCATTTTTTCGGCGTTTATCAGACTTTCAGATAAGGGGAAATGTCAGTGAGCGTTCCGATTTCAGTTCCAGAGCGATTCGCCCAATGAGTCCTTGATATTTAGTCGTTTTCATCCAATTGTCTGGATTTTTGAAAATTTCACTTTTTTGTGAAAATATCCACTAAATGAGGGAATAATATGTGTGAGGGTACCACAGGAGAGTTCCAAATGTGTGTGTGTAGACTATATATCCCACAGGGTTAAAATTGAAAAAAGTTTAAAAATTTTTTTTTTTTGTAGTCATTTTTCTGATGTTTATCAGACTTTCAGATAGGGCAGGGTTCCCCAACTCCAGTCCTCAAGGCCCACCAACAGGTCATGTTTTCAGGATTTCCTTAGCATTGCACAGGTGATGGAATTATTGCCTGTGCAGGTGATGGAATTATCACCTGTGTAATACTAAGGAAATCCTGAAAACATGACCTGTTGGTGGGCCTTGAGGACTGGAGTTGGGGAACCCTGAGATAGGGGAAAAGTCAGTGAGCATTCCGATTTCAGTTCCAGAGCGATTCGCCCAATGAATCCTTGATATTTAGCCGTTTTCAGCCAATTTTCTGGATTTTTGAAAATTTCACTTTTTTTGTGAAATTATCCACTAAATGAGGGAATGATTTGTGTGAGGGTACCCTAGGAGAGTTCCAAATGTGTGTGGGTAGAATATAAATCCCACGGGGGTAAAATTGAAAAAAGTTGAAAAAATTTTTTTTTTGGACTTAGCCATTTTTCCGGTGTTTATCAGACTTTTAGATAGGGGAAATGTCAGTGAGCATTCCGATTTCAGTTCCAGAGCGATTTGCCCAATGAGTCCATGATATTTAGTCGTTTTCAGCCAATTTTCTGGATTTTTGAGAATTTCACTTTTTTTGTGAAAATATCCATTAAATGAGGGAATGATTTGTGTGAGGGTACCCCAGGAGAGTTCCAAACGTGTGTGGGTAGAATATATATCCCACGGGGGTAAAATTGAAAAAAGTTGAAAAAAATTTTTTTTTGGTCTTAGTCATTTTTCCGGCGTTTATCAGACTTTCAGATAGGGGAAATGTCAGTGAGCATTCCGATTTCAGTTCCAGAGCGATTTGCCCAATGAGTCCTTGATATTTAGTCGTTTTCAGCCAATTTTCTGGATTTTTGAAAATTTCACTTTTTTGTGAAAATATCCACTAAATGAGGGAATAATATGTGTGAGGGCACCCCAGGAGAGATCCAAATATGTGTGGGTAGACTATATATCCCACAGGGTTAAAATTGAAAGAAGTTTAAAAAAAAAATTTTTTGTAGTCATTTTTCTGGCGTTTATCAGACTTTCAGATAGGGGAAATGTCAGTGAGCATTCCGATTTCAGTTCCAGAGCGATTCGCCCAATGAATCCTTGATATTTAGCCGTTTTCAGCCAATTTTCTGGATTTTTGAAAATTTCACTTTTTTTGTGAAATTATCCACTAAATGAGGGAATGATTTGTGTGAGGGTACCCCAGGAGAGTTCCAAATGTGTGTGGGTAGAATATAAATCCCACGGGGGTAAAATTGAAAAAAGTTGAAAAAATTTTTTTTTTGGACTTAGCCATTTTTCCGGCGTTTATCAGACTTTTAGATAGGGGAAATGTCAGTGAGCATTCCGATTTCAGTTCCAGAGCGATTTGCCCAATGAGTCCATGATATTTAGTCGTTTTCAGCCAATTTTCTGGATTTTTGAGAATTTCACTTTTTTTGTGAAAATATCCATTAAATGAGGGAATGATTTGTGTGAGGGTACCCCAGGAGAGTTCCAAATGTGTGTGGGTAGAATATATATCCCACGGGGGTAAAATTGAAAAAAGTTGAAAAAATTTTTTTTTTGGTCTTAGTCATTTTTCCGGCGTTTATCAGACTTTCAGATAGGGGAAATGTCAGTGAGCATTCCGATTTCAGTTCCAGAGCGATTTGCCCAATGAGTCCTTGATATTTAGTCGTTTTCAGCCAATTTTCTGGATTGTTGAAAATTTCACTTTTTTGTGAAAATATCCACTAAATGAGGGAATAATATGTGTGAGGGTACCCCAGGAGAGTTCCAAATGTGTGTGGGTGGAATATATATCCCACGGAGGTAAACTTGAAAAAAGTTGAAAAAAATTTTTTTTTTGGACCTACTCATTTTTTCGGCGTTTATCAGACTTTCAGATAAGGGGAAATGTCAGTGAGCGTTCCGATTTCAGTTCCAGAGCGATTCGCCCAATGAGTCCTTGATATTTAGTCGTTTTCATCCAATTGTCTGGATTTTTGAAAATTTCACTTTTTTGTGAAAATATCCACTAAATGAGGGAATAATATGTGTGAGGGTACCACAGGAGAGTTCCAAATGTGTGTGTAGACTATATATCCCACAGGGTTAAAATTGAAAAAAGTTTAAAAATTTTTTTTTTTGTAGTCATTTTTCTGACGTTTATCAGACTTTCAGATAGGGGAAATGTCAGTGAGCTTTTCGAATTCAGTTCCAGAGCGATTCGCCCAATGAGTCCTTGATATTTAGTCGTTTTCAGCCAATTTTCTGGATTTTTGAAAATTTCACTTTTTTGTGAAAATATCCACTAAATGAGGGAATAATATGTGTGAGGGCACCCCAGGAGAGTTCCAAATGTGTGTGGGTAGAATATATATCCCACGGGGTTAAAATTGAAAAAAGTTTAAAAACATTTTTTTTTGTACTTAGTCATTTTTCTGGCGTTTATCAGACTTTCAGATAGGGGAAATGTCAGTGAGCATTTCGATTTCAGTTCCAGAGCGATTCGCCCAATGAGTACTTGATGTTTAGTCGTTTTCAGCCAATTTTCTGGATTTTTGAAAATTTCACTTTTTTGTGAAAATATCCACTAAATGTGGGAATAATATGTGTAAGGGTACCCCAGGAGCGTTCCAAATGTGTGTGGGTAGAATATATATCCCACGGAGGTAAAATTGAAAAAAGTTGAAAAAATGTTTTTTTTGGACTTAGTCATTTCTCCGCCGTTTATCACACTTTGTGATAGGGGAAATGTCAGTGAGCATTTAGATTTCAGTTCCAGAGCGATTCGCCGGATGAGTCCTTGATATTTTGTCGTTTTCAGGCAATTTTCTGGATTTTTGAAAATTTCACTTTTTTTGTGAAAATATCCACTAAATGAGGGAATAATATGTGTGAGGGAACCCCAGGAGAGTTCCAAATGTGTGTGGGTAGAATATATATCCCACGGGGGTAAAATTGAAAAAAGTTGAAGAAATTTTTTTTTTGGACTTAGTCATTTTTCCGCCGTTTATCAGACTTTCAGATAAGAGAAATTTCAGTGAGCATTTCGATTTCAGTTCCAGAGCGATTCGCCCAATGAGTCCTTGATATTTAGTCGTTTTCAGCCAATTTTCTGGATTTTTGAAAATTTCACTTTTATGTGAAAATATCCACTAAATGAGGGAATAATATGTGTGAGGGCACCCCAGGAGAGTTCCAAATGTGTGTGGGTAGAATATAAATCCCACGGGGGTAAAATTGAAAAAAGTTGAAAACATTTTTTTTTTTGGATTTAGTCATTTTTCCGGCGTTTATCAGAATTTCATAAAGGGGAAATGTCAGTGAGCATTCCGATTTCAGTTCCAGAGCGATTCGACTAATGAGTCCTTGATATTTAGTCGTTTTCAGCCAATTTTCTGGATTTTTGAAAATTTTACTTTTTTGTGAAAATATCCACTAAATGAGGGAATAATATGTGTGAGGGTACCCCAGGAGAGTTCCAAATATTTGTGGGTAGAATATATATCCCACGGGGGTAAAATTGAAAGAAGTTGAAAAAAAATTTTTTTTGTACTTAGACATTTTTGCGGCGTTTATCAGCCTTTCAGATAGGGGAAATGTCAGTGAGCATTCCGATTTCAGTTCCAGAGCGATTCGCCCAATGAGTCCTTGATATTTAGTCGTTTTCAGCCAATTTTCTGGATTTTTGAAAATTTTACTTTTTTGTGAAAATATCCACTAAATGAGGGAATAATATGTGTGAGGGTACCCCAGGAGAGTTCCAAATGTGTGTTGGTAGAATATATATCCCACGGGGGTAAAAGTGAAAAAAGTTGAAAAAAAATTTTTTTTGGACTTAGTCATTTTTCCGGCGTTTATCAGACTTTCAGATAGGGGAAATATCAGTGAGCATTCCGATTTCAGTTCCAGACCGATTCGCCGGAAGAGTCCTTCATATTTTGTCGTTTTCAGACAATTTTCTGGATTTTTGAAAATGTCACTTTTTTGTGAAAATATCCATTAAATGAGGGAATAATATGTGTGAGGGTACCCCAGGAGAGTTCCACATGTGTGTGGGTAGAATATATATCCCACGGGGGTAAAATTGAAAAAAGTTGAAAATTTTTTTTTTTGGGACTTAGTCATTTTTCCTGCGTTTATCAGACTTTCAGATAGGGGAAATGTCAGTGAGCGTTCCGATTTCAATTCCAGAGCGTTTCGCCGGATGAGTCCTTAATATTTAGTCATATTCAGCCAACTTTCTGGATTTTTGAAAATGTCACTTTTTTGTGAAAATATCCACTAAATGAGGGAATAATATGTGTGAGGGTACCCCAGGAGAGTTCCAAATGTGTTTGGGTAGAATATATATCACACAGGGTTAAAATTCAAAAAAGTTCAAAAATTTTTTTTTTTGCTCTTAGTCATTTTTCCGGTGTTTATCACACTTTCAGATAGGGGAAATGTCAGTGAGTGTTCCGATTTCAGTTCCAGAGCGATTCGCCCAATGAGTCCTTGATATTTAGTCGTTTTCAGCCAATTTTCTGGATTTTTGAAAATTTCACTTTTTTGTGAAAATATCCACTAAATGAGGGAATAATATGTGTGAGGGTACCCCAGGAGAGTTCCAAATGTGTGTTGGTAGAATATATATCCCACGGGGGTCTAATTGAAAATAGTTGAAAAAAATTTTTTTTGGTGTACTTAGTCATTTTTCCGGCGTTTATCAGACTTTCAGATAGGGGAAATGTCAGTGAGAGTTCCGATTTCAGTTCCAGAGCGATTCGCCCAATGAGTCCTTGATATTTAGTCATTTTAAGCCAATTTTCTGGATTTTTGAAACTTTCACTTTTTTGTGAAAATATCCACTAAATGAGGGAATAATATGTGTGAGAGTACCCCAGGAGAGTTCCAAATGTGTGTGGGTGGAATATATATCCCACGGAGGTAAACTTGAAAAAAGTTGAAAAAAATTTTTTTTTTGGACCTACTCATTTTTTCGGCGTTTATCAGACTTTCAGATAGGGGAAATGTCAGTGAGCGTTCCGATTTCAGTTCCAGAGCGATTCGCCCAATGAGTCCTTGATATTTAGTCGTTTTCATCCAATTGTCTGGATTTTTGAAAATTTCACTTTTTTGTGAAAATATCCACTAAATGAGGGAATAATATGTGTGAGGGTACCACAGGAGAGTTCCAAATGTGTGTGTGTAGACTATATATCCCACAGGGTTAAAATTGAAAAAAGTTTAAAAATTTTTTTTTTTTGTAGTCATTTTTCTGACGTTTATCAGACTTTCAGATAGGGGAAAAGTCAGTGAGCATTCCGATTTCAGTTCCAGAGCGATTCGCCCAATGAATCCTTGATATTTAGCCGTTTTCAGCCAATTTTCTGGATTTTTGAAAATTTCACTTTTTTTGTGAAATTATCCACTAAATGAGGGAATGATTTGTGTGAGGGTACCCTAGGAGAGTTCCAAATGTGTGTGGGTAGAATATAAATCCCACGGGGGTAAAATTGAAAAAAGTTGAAAAAATTTTTTTTTTGGACTTAGCCATTTTTCCGGTGTTTATCAGACTTTTAGATAGGGGAAATGTCAGTGAGCATTCCGATTTCAGTTCCAGAGCGATTTGCCCAATGAGTCCATGATATTTAGTCGTTTTCAGCCAATTTTCTGGATTTTTGAGAATTTCACTTTTTTTGTGAAAATATCCATTAAATGAGGGAATGATTTGTGTGAGGGTACCCCAGGAGAGTTCCAAATGTGTGTGGGTAGAATATATATCCCACGGGGGTAAAATTGAAAAAAGTTGAAAAAAATTTTTTTTTGGTCTTAGTCATTTTTCCGGCGTTTATCAGACTTTCAGATAGGGGAAATGTCAGTGAGCATTCCGATTTCAGTTCCAGAGCGATTTGCCCAATGAGTCCTTGATATTTAGTCGTTTTCAGCCAATTTTCTGGATTGTTGAAAATTTCACTTTTTTGTGAAAATATCCACTAAATGAGGGAATAATATGTGTGAGGGTACCCCAGGAGAGTTCCAAATGTGTGTGGGTGGAATATATATCCCACGGAGGTAAACTTGAAAAAAGTTGAAAAAAATTTTTTTTTTGGACCTACTCATTTTTTCGGCGTTTATCAGACTTTCAGATAGGGGAAATGTCAGTGAGCGTTCCGATTTCAGTTCCAGAGCGATTCGCCCAATGAGTCCTTGATATTTAGTCGTTTTCATCCAATTGTCTGGATTTTTGAAAATTTCACTTTTTTGTGAAAATATCCACTAAATGAGGGAATAATATGTGTGAGGGTACCACAGGAGAGTTCCAAATGTGTGTGTGTAGACTATATATCCCACAGGGTTAAAATTGAAAAAAGTTTAAAAAATTTTTTTTTTTGTAGTCATTTTTCTGACGTTTATCAGACTTTCAGATAGGGGAAATGTCAGTGAGCTTTTCGAATTCAGTTCCAGAGCGATTCGCCCAATGAGTACTTGATATTTAGTCGTTTTCAGCCAATTTTCTGGATTTTTGAAAATTTCACTTTTTTGTGAAAATATCCACTAAATGAGGGAATAATATGTGTGAGGGCACCCCAGGAGAGATCCAAATATGTGTGGGTAGACTATATATCCCACAGGGTTAAAATTGAAAGAAGTTTAAAAAAAAAATTTTTTGTAGTCATTTTTCTGGCGTTTATCAGACTTTCAGATAGGTGAAATGTCAGTGAGCATTCCGATTTCAGTTCCAGAGCGATTCGCCCAATGAATCCTTGATATTTAGCCGTTTTCAGCCAATTTTCTGGATTTTTGAAAATTTCACTTTTTTTGTGAAATTATCCACTAAATGAGGGAATGATTTGTGTGAGGGTACCCCAGGAGAGTTCCAAATGTGTGTGGGTAGAATATAAATCCCACGGGGGTAAAATTTAAAAAAGTTGAAAAAATTTTTTTTTTGGACTTAGCCATTTTTCCGGCGTTTATCAGACTTTTAGATAGGGGAAATGTCAGTGAGCATTCCGATTTCAGTTCCAGAGCGATTTGCCCAATGAGTCCATGATATTTAGTCGTTTTCAGCCAATTTTCTGGATTTTTGAGAATTTCACTTTTTTTGTGAAAATATCCATTAAATGAGGGAATGATTTGTGTGAGGGTACCCCAGGAGAGTTCCAAATGTGTGTGGGTAGAATATATATCCCACGGGGGTAAAATTGAAAAAAGTTGAAAAAATTTTTTTTTTGGTCTTAGTCATTTTTCCGGCGTTTATCAGACTTTCAGATAGGGGAAATGTCAGTGAGCATTCCGATTTCAGTTCCAGAGCGATTTGCCCAATGAGTCCTTGATATTTAGTCGTTTTCAGCCAATTTTCTGGATTGTTGAAAATTTCACTTTTTTGTGAAAATATCCACTAAATGAGGGAATAATATGTGTGAGGGTACCCCAGGAGAGTTCCAAATGTGTGTGGGTGGAATATATATCCCACGGAGGTAAACTTGAAAAAAGTTGAAAAAAATTTTTTTTTTGGACCTACTCATTTTTTCGGCGTTTATCAGACTTTCAGATAGGGGAAATGTCAGTGAGCGTTCCGATTTCAGTTCCAGAGCGATTCGCCCAATGAGTCCTTGATATTTAGTCGTTTTCATCCAATTGTCTGGATTTTTGAAAATTTCACTTTTTTGTGAAAATATCCACTAAATGAGGGAATAATATGTGTGAGGGTACCACAGGAGAGTTCCAAATGTGTGTGTGTAGACTATATATCCCACAGGGTTAAAATTGAAAAAAGTTTAAAAATTTTTTTTTTTGTAGTCATTTTTCTGACGTTTATCAGACTTTCAGATAGGGGAAATGTCAGTGAGCTTTTCGAATTCAGTTCCAGAGCGATTCGCCCAATGAGTCCTTGATATTTAGTCGTTTTCAGCCAATTTTCTGGATTTTTGAAAATTTCACTTTTTTGTGAAAATATCCACTAAATGAGGGAATAATATGTGTGAGGGCACCCCAGGAGAGTTCCAAATGTGTGTGGGTAGAATATATATCCCACGGGGTTAAAATTGAAAAAAGTTTAAAAACATTTTTTTTTGTACTTAGTCATTTTTCTGGCGTTTATCAGACTTTCAGATAGGGGAAATGTCAGTGAGCATTTCGATTTCAGTTCCAGAGCGATTCGCCCAATGAGTACTTGATGTTTAGTCGTTTTCAGCCAATTTTCTGGATTTTTGAAAATTTCACTTTTTTGTGAAAATATCCACTAAATGAGGGAATAATATGTGTAAGGGTACCCCAGGAGCGTTCCAAATGTGTGTGGGTAGAATATATATCCCACGGAGGTAAAATTGAAAAAAGTTGAAAAAATGTTTTTTTTGGACTTAGTCATTTCTCCGCCGTTTATCACACTTTGTGATAGGGGAAATGTCAGTGAGCATTTAGATTTCAGTTCCAGAGCGATTCGCCGGATGAGTCCTTGATATTTAGTCGTTTTCAGCCAATTTTCTGGATTTTTGAAAATTTCACTTTTATGTGAAAATATCCACTAAATGAGGGAATAATATGTGTGAGGGCACCCCAGGAGAGTTCCAAATGTGTGTGGGTAGAATATAAATCCCACGGGGGTAAAATTGAAAAAAGTTGAAAACATTTTTTTTTTTGGATTTAGTCATTTTTCCGGCGTTTATCAGAATTTCATAAAGGGGAAATGTCAGTGAGCATTCCGATTTCAGTTCCAGAGCGATTCGCCCAATGAGTCCTTGATATTTAGTCGTTTTCAGCCAATTGTCTGGATTTTTGAAAATTTCACTTTTTTGTGAAAATATCCACTAAATGAGGGAATAATATGTGTGAGGGTACCCCAGGAGAGTTCCAAATGTGTGTGTGTAGACTATATATCCCACAGGGTTAAAATTGAAAAAATTTAAAAAATTTTTTTTTTTTGTAGTCATTTTTCTGGCGTTTATCAGACTTTCAGATAAGGGAAATGTCAGTGAGCGTTCCGATTTCAGTTCCAGAGCGATTCGCCGGATGAGTCCTTGATATTTTGTCGTCTTCGGCCAATTTTCTGGATTTTTGAAAATGTCACTTTTTTTTTTAAAATATCCACTAAATGAGGGAATAATATGTGTGAGGGTACCCCAGGAGAGTTCCAAATGTGTGTGGGTAGAATATATATCCCACAGGGTTAAAATTGAAAAAAGTTAAAAAATTTTTTTTTTTTTGTACTTAGTCATTTTTCTGGCGTTTATCAGACTTTCAGATAGGGGAAATGTCAGTGAGCATTCCGATTTCAGTTCCAGAGCGATTTGCCCAATGAGTCCATGATATTTAGTCGTTTTCATCCAATTTTCTGGATTTTTGAAAATTTCACTTTTTTGTGAAAATATCCACTAAATGAGGGAATAATATGTGTGAGGGTACCCCAGGAGAGTTCCAAATGTGTGTGGGTAGAATATATATCCCACAGGGTTAAAATTGAAAAAAGTAGAAAAAATTTTTTTTTTGTACTTAGTCATTTTTCCGGCGTTTATCAGACTTTCAGATAAGGGAAATGTCAGTGAGCGTTCCGATTTCAGTTCCAGAGCGATTCGCCCAATGAGTCCTTGATATTTAGTCGTTTTCAGCCAATTGTCTGGATTTTTGAAAATTTCACTTTTTTGTGAAAATATCCACTAAATGAGGGAATAATATGTGTGAGGGTACCCCAGGAGAGTTCCAAATGTGTGTGTGTAGACTATATATCCCACAGGGTAAAAATTGAAAAAAATTTAAAATTTTTTTTTTTTTGTAGTCAGTTTTCTGGCGTTTATCAGACTTTCAGAGAGGGGAAATGTCAGGGAGCGTTCCGATTTCAGTTCCAGAGCGATTCGCCCAATGAGACCTTGATATTTAGTCGTTTTCAGCCAATTTTCTGGATTTTTGAAAATTTCACTTTTTTGTGAAAATATCCACTAAATGAGGGAATAATATGTGTGAGGGCACCCCAGGAGAGTTCCAAATGTGTGTGGGTAGACTATATATCCCAGAGGGTTAAAATTGAAAAAAGTTTAAAAAAATTTTTTTTGTAGTCATTTTTCCGGGGTTTATCAGACTTTCAGATAGGGGAAATGTCAGTGAGCATTCTGATTTCAGTTCCAGAGCGATTCGCCCAATGAATCCTTGATATTTAGCCGTTTTCAGCCAATTTTCTGGATTTTTGAAAATTTCACTTTTTTTGTGAAAATATCCACTAAATGAGGGAATAATATGTGTAAGGGTACCCCAGGAGAGTTCCAAATGTGTGTGGGTAGAATATATATCCCACGGAGGTAAAATTGAAAAAAGTTGAAAAAATTTTTTTTTTGGACTTAGTCATTTTTCCGCCGTTTATCAGACTTTCAGATAGGGGAAATGTCAGTGAGCTTTTCGAATTCAGTTCCAGAGCGATTTGCCCAATGAGTACTTGATATTTAGTCGTTTTCAGCCAATTTTCTGGATTTTTGAAAATTTCACTTTTTTGTGAAAATATCCACTTAATGAGGGAATAATTTGTGTGAGGGTACCCCAGGAGAGTTCCAAATGTGTGTGGGTAGAATATATATCCCACGGGGGTAAAATTGAAAAAAGTTGAAAAAAATTTTTTTTTTGGACTTAGTCATTTTTCTGGCGTCTATCAGACTTTCAGATAGGGGAAATGTCAGTGAGCATTCCGATTTCAGTTCCAGAGCGATTCGCCCAATGAGTCCTTGATATTTAGCTCTTTTCATCCAATTTTCTGGATTTTTGAAAATTTCACTTTTTTGTGAAAATATCCACTAAATGAGGGAATAATATGTGTAAGGGTACCCCAGGAGAGTTCCAAATGTGTGTGGGTAGAAAATATATCCCACGGAGGTAAAATTGAAAAAAGTTGAAAAAATTTTTTTTTTGGACTTAGTCATTTTTCCGGCGTTTATCAGACTTTCAGATAAGAGAAATGTCAGGGAGCATTCCGATTTCAGTTCCAGAGCGATTCGCCCAATGAGTCCTTGATATTTAGTCGTTTTCAGCCAATTTTCTGGATTTTTGAAAATTTCACTTTTTTGTGAAAATATCCACTAAATGAGGGAATAATATGTGTGAGGGTACCCCAGGAGAGTTCCAAATGTGTGTGGGTAGAATATATATCCCACGGGGGTAAAATTGAAAAAAGTTGAAAAATTTTTTTTTTGGTCTGAGTCATTTTTCCGGCGTTTATCAGACTTTCAGATAGGGGAAATGTCAGTGAGCATTCCGATTTCAGTTCCAGAGCGATTCGCTCAATGAGTACTTGATATTTAGTCGTTTTCAGCCAATTTTCTGGATTTTTGAAAATTTCACTTTTTTGTGAAAATTTCCACTAAATGAGGGAATAATATGTGTGAGGGTACCCCAGGAGAGTTCCAAATGTGTGTGGATAGAATATATATCCCACGGGGGTAAAATTGAAAAAAGTTGAAAACATTTTTTTTTGGATTTAGTCATTTTTCCGGCGTTTATCAGACTTTCAGATAAGAGAAATGTCTGTGAGCATTCCGATTTCAGTTCCAGAGCGATTCGCCTAATGAGTCCTTGATATTTAGTCGTTTTCAGCAAATTTTCTGGATTTTTGAAAATTTCACTTTTTTGTGAAAATATCGACTAAATGAGGGAATAATATGTGTGAGGGTACCCCAAGAGAGTTCCAAATGTGTGTGGGTAGAATATATATCTCACGCGGGTAAAATTGAAAAAAGTTGAAAACATTTTTTTTTTGGACTGTCATTTTTCCGGCGATTATCAGACTTTCAGATAAGAGAAATGTCTGTGAGCATTCCGATTTCAGTTCCAGAGCGATTCACCTAATGAGTCCTTGATGTTTAGTTGTTGTAACGGGTCTGGGAGGCGGAACCTCTGAGCTACTATACAAGGGGTCGGTCCTTGTAAGGGAGCGGGTGGCGACCAGGCAGGCAGTCACAGCAGGTGACCGGGACAGTCTCTGGAAGAACGGGCAGGAGATCACGACAAGTGACTGGGGCAGTCTCTGGGTGAACGGGCAGATGGTCACGGCAAGTGACCGGGACAGTCTCTGGAAGAACGGGCAGGAGATCACGACAAGTGACTAGGGCAGTCTCTGGGTGAACGGGCAGATGGTCACGGCAAGTGACCGGGACAGTCTCTGGAAGAACGGGCAGATGGTCACGGCAAGTGACCGGGGCAGTCTCTGGGTAAAGGGTTGGTACGACCTGTGGCGGCTGATGGTAGACTTGAGCTCCCAGGTGAGCAGGCGAGAGTCTCTGGATAAACGGGTGGTCACAGCATGTGACGGCGGAGCCTCCAGGAAGACCAACAGACAGGCGGCAGATGAGCGCTCCCAGATGAGCGGGCGAGAGTCTCTGGATAAGCGGGTGGTCACAGCACGTGACGGCAGAGCCTCCAGGTAGGCTAACGGACAGGCAGCAGATGAGCGCTCCCAGGTGAGCGGACAGGAGTCACTGGACAGGCAGGTGGTCACAGCACGTGACGGCGGAGCCTCCAGGTAGGCTAGCAGACAGGTAGCTCACCTGGGAGCGCACAAGCTGGTCCATAGACAGACTGACAGGAGTTGGAAGGCAGACCGTCGGACCTCAGGCAAGCAGGCAGGTAGCTGAAGTGCGCTCCCAGGTGAGCGGGCAAGCTGGTCCTTAGACAGACTGACAGGAGTTGTAAGGCAGACCGTCGGACCTCAGGCTAGCAGGCAGGTAGCGGAATATCAGGCAGGAATAAGACAGCAAGCTGGCAGGAATCTGGCAGGTATCTGGCAGGTAACTGGCAACGGGACCTGAGGGCTGAAGCAGAGTAGTGAACAGTGCAACAACATTGCTCGGGCACCTCCATTTTGGAGGAGGTGCCTTATATATGGAGAAGTCCTCCGGCCATTGGCCGGGGACTCCTTAGGACGGCGCGCGCGGCCCCTTTAAGAGGGAGGGAGAGCGCGCGCGCCCTAAGCACAGTGGCCGGGAAGGAGCGCACGCTGCCAGCAGAGCGGGAGGAGGACGCCGGGCACGGAGCAGGGAGGTGAGGGGAACAGCGTCCCTGCCTAGCAGAGGGCAGGGACGCCGGCGCTACAGTACCCCCCCCTTTGGCCCCCCCTTTTTTAGGCCAGACAGAAATTTAGCAAGGATAAGAGGGGCATGGATGTTCTCCCGGGGCTCCCACGTTCTCTCCTCAGGACCAAACCCCTTCCAATCTACTAGAAAAAAGGTCTTTCCTCTTACCCTTTTGGTGGCAAGAATGTTCTCTACCTCAAACTCGTCCTCAGCAGAAACCGGAGCAGGAGGCGTACCTGTAGACTTGGAAAAAGAGTTAAGTACCACAGGTTTGAGGAGAGATACATGGAAGGAGTTAGGGATCCGTAAGTTGGCCGGGAGTTTCAATTTATAGGCCACCGGGTTGATCTGACTGATGACCTCCAGAGGGCCGATGAACCGAGGCCCTAACTTGTAAGAAGGTATCTTGAGTCGGACATATTTAGATGAGAGCCAGACTTTATCTCCGGGACGAAATTGTGGAGGATCCAGGCGTTTTTTGTCAGCGTGTCTTTTCATCCGTTCGGACGACTGAAGGAGTGCGGATCGGGTACTCTCCCAAATGGAGGAAAATTTGCTAACGAGAGATTCCGCAGCCGGGTTGTCCACAGAGGTGGAGACAGGAAAAGGAATCCGAGGATGCTGACCGAAGACTACAAAAAACGGGGATTTGGAGGAGGATTCGCTCTCGTGATTGTTATAAGAGAACTCGGCCCATGGTAGGAAATCCACCCAGTCAGAATGATGGGCATTAACGAAGTGCCGGAGGTAACTGGTCAGGTTCTGATTGATCCGCTCCACTTGACCATTGGACTGTGGGTGGTAAGCGGAAGAGAAGTCCAGGGTGACATCTAGCAGTTTACAAGTGGCTCTCCAGAAGCGTGAGGTGAACTGTACCCCACGATCCGACGCGATGTGGAGGGGCAGGCCATGAAGACGAAAGATGTGATGAATAAAGTCTTTAGCTAGCTCGGGTGCAGACGGGAGGCCTGGCAGGGGAACGAAATGAGCCATCTTGGAGAAGTGGTCAGCGACCACCCAAATGACCGTACAACCGGCAGAGACTGGGAGGTCTGTTATAAAGTCCATTGATATATGCTGCCAGGGGGCAGCAGGTACTGGGAGCGGAAGGAGGCTACCGGCTGGCAGATGTCTCGGAACCTTGTTGCGGGCGCAGGACACACAGGCAGAAACAAAGTCTATTACGTCCTTGTGCAGGGTAGGCCACCAGTAGTGCCGGGTAATAAGCTGGAGGGTCTTTTTCTGACCGGCATGGCCAGCTAGTTTAGACGAGTGACCCCAGTGAAGGATCTTCTCCCGATCAGGTACTGATACGAACGTCTTTCCGGGAGGGAGACGATTTAGACTCACGGGAGCCACCTGCATTACTCTGGCGGGATCGATGATGTGTTTCGGATCTTCCTCGAGATCAGACACCAGAAAGGATCGAGACAAGGCGTCCGCCTTGACGTTTTTGTCAGCCGGGCGAAAATGAAGAACAAAATCAAAGCGAGCAAAAAACAAGGAACACCGGGCTTGGCGCGGGTTAAGTCTCTGGGCATGCTGGAGGTAAGCCAAGTTCTTGTGGTCAGTGTAAATTATTACCGGGTGAAGAGCCCCCTCGAGCAGGTAACGCCACTCCACCAATGCCAGTTTGATGGCCAATAGCTCTCGGTCTCCTATGGAATAATTGCGCTCAGAGGAGGAGAAGAGTTTAGAGAAGAAGCCGCAAGTTACCATCCTCCCGGAAGATGATTTTTGAGTAAGTACCGCTCCGGCTCCAGAGGAGGAGGCGTCAACTTCCAGGAAGAACTGCTTGTTGCCGTCCGGGCGATGCAGCACCGGGGCGGAAGAGAAGGCCTGTTTTAAGGAAAGAAAGGCCTCCTCTGCTTCGGGCGGCCACTCTTTGGGATTAGTACCCTTACGGGTGAGCGCGGAAATTGGGGCAGTCCGGGAAGAGAAGTGTGGTATGAAGAGGCGGTAGTAGTTGGCGAAGCCCAGGAACCGCTGAATGGCCTTCAACCCCTCCGGTCGAGGCCATTTCTCGATGGCAGACAGTTTCTCTGGATCCATTCGTAGGCCGGTCTGAGAAATAATGTAGCCCAAAAACGGAAGCGAGGTCTGCTCAAAGAGGCACTTCTCGTATTTAGCGAAGAGGTGATTCTGCCTGAGCCTGAGCAGGACCTGACGAACGTCCCTCCGGTGAGTCTGGAGATCCGGAGAGAAGACCAAGATGTCGTCCAGGTACACCACTACGCAGGAGTAGAGAAGGTCCCGGAAGATGTCATTGACCAACTCTTGAAAGACGGCAGGAGCGTTACAGAGACCAAAGAGCATTACCACATATTCATAGTGGCCGTCCCGGGTGTTGAATGCCGTCTTCCATTCATCCCCCTGACGGATACGAACCAGGTTGCACGCCCCACGGAGGTCCAGTTTGGTGAAGATTCTAGCCCCTCTCAGACGATCAAATAACTCCGGAATGAGCGGAAGGGGGTACTTATTCTTCACCGTGATCTGGTTAAGGCCTCTATTGTCTATACAGGGACGGAGAGAGCCGTCCTTCTTTTTTACGAAGAAGAAGCCTGCTCCCGCCGGGGAGGTAGATTTCCAGATGAATCCCCTGGCCAGATTCTCCTCAATATATTCGGACATCGACCGGGTCTCAGCAGCGGATAATGGATAAATACGCCCACGGGGAGGAGTAGTACCGGGTAACAAGTCGATAGGGCAGTCGTATGGTCTATGAGGGGGTAGTGTCTCTGCTTCCTTTTTATTAAAGACATCAGCATAAGACCAATAAGGAATCGGAAGTCCAGGTAGATTAGCTGGGGTAGGAGAAGGACGGACGGGATGGACGGGAACCAGACAGGTCTTATGGCAGTCCTGTCCCCAGCGAAGGACTTCTCCGGTCTGCCAGTCAAGCACGGGTGCATGTCTCTGGAGCCAAGGTAGACCTAGCAGGAGGGCGTGAGAGAGTCCAGGCAGAACATGAAAGGAGATACTCTCAGAATGCAGCATTCCCACCTGCAGAGTAATGGATTCGGTGATGAGTTGGATGGGGCGTGGTAAGAGACCCCCATCCACAGCAGCAACAGACAAGGGTACAGCCAGAGGTTTGGTGGGGATGCGGTATCTCTCTACCAGGGACTGTGAAATAAGATTCCCGGCTGCTCCAGAGTCCAGTTGGGCTAGTTCGAAATAACGGTTCTCCCCGCAGATGATTGAAACTGACAGCAGCAGAGATGGAGAGGATTTATTCTTGTCTAGGTCGACCTCTCTGAGCGAACCTAGACACAGGCGTTTCCCGACCTCTCTGGGCAGGCACGGATCCGGTGCTCCTTACTGCCACAGTAGAAGCAGCTCCCCTCGGCACGGCGTAAGTCCTGATGGGTTTTGACCATCTTGGTCTGGTCGACCTGCATAGGCTCAGGAGAGTGTACCTGGGGAGAGACGGAGGGAGTGACGGGTTTCTGAAAAGTAGGAGCTAGACGTGGAAACCTCCTCTCACGGGTGACCTCTTTGGCACGCTCCTGGAACCGTAGGTCAATCCGGGTGGCAAGAGTTATTAGGTCATCGAGAGTGGTAGGAACGTCCCGACCGGCAAGTTCATCTTTAATACGGCCGGACAGACCCTCCCAGAAGACGGATACCAGAGCGTCGTTATCCCAGGCCAGCTCCGAGGCAAGGGTACGGAACCGTATGGCATATTGGCCCACGGTGAGACTTCCCTGACGGAGGCGTAGCAGAGATGATGCGGATGAGGTCTTCCGTCCGGGTTCGTCGAAGACTTTCCGGAAAGCCGTGAGGAAGGCAGGCAAGTCGGACACCAGGGGGTCTCCTCTCTCCCATAGAGGATTTAGCCAGGCCAGGGCCTCCCCGGTGAGATGGGACATGATGAAGGCAATTTTGGCCCGGTCAGAGTTAAACTGGTGGGACAATAGTTCAAAGTGCAGGGTGCACTGATTAATGAAGCCCCGAGCCTGGGCGGAGTCGCCTCCGAAGCGAGGAGGTGCAGAAAGCCGGGGTCCGGGGTAGGATACCATGGTATTGGTGGGCAGCGGAGCTGCCGGGTTGCGAGTCATGGCACTGGCGGTGGTTGCTGGTGGAGCAGTCAGAGTGTCCAGGCGAGAATTGACATTCCGCAGGTGACCCAGGATGGACTCCTGTTGGGACCTCTGACGGGACAGTTCATGACAGAGGTCCGAGAGCGAAGGAGCTTGGGTGCCACCGGGTTCCATGGCCCGAGCAAACTGTAACGGGTCTGGGAGGCGGAACCTCTGAGCTACTATACAAGGGGGCGGTCCTTGTAAGGGAGCGGGTGGCGACCAGGCAGGCAGTCACAGCAGGTGACCGGGACAGTCTCTGGAAGAACGAGCAGGAGATCACGACAAGTGACTGGGGCAGTCTCTGGGTGAACGGGCAGATGGTCACGGCAAGTGACCGGGACAGTCTCTGGAAGAACGGGCAGGAGATCACGACAAGTGACTGGGGCAGTCTCTGGGTGAACGGGCAGATGGCCACGGCAAGTGACCGGGACAGTCTCTGGAAGAACGGGCAGATGGTCACGGCAAGTGACCGGGGCAGTCTCTGGGTACGACCTGTGGCGGCTGATGGTAGACTTGAGCTCCCAGGTGAGCAGGCGAGAGTCTCTGGATAAACGAGTGGTCACAGCATGTGACGGCAGAGCCTCCAGGAAGACCAACAGACAGGCGGCAGATGAGCGCTCCCAGATGAGCGGGCGAGAGTCTCTGGATAAGCGGGTGGTCACAGCACGTGACGGCAGAGCCTCCAGGTAGGCTAACGGACAGGCAGCAGATGAGCGCTCCCAGGTGAGCGGACAGGAGTCACTGGACAGGCAGGTGGTCACAGCACGTGACGGCGGAGCCTCCAGGTAGGCTAGCAGACAGGTAGCAGATGTGCGCTCCCAGGTGAGCGGGCAAGCTGGTCCATAGACAGACTGACAGGAGTTGGAAGGCAGACCGTCGGACCTCAGGCAAGCAGGCAGGTAGCTGAAGTGCGCTCCCAGGTGAGCGGGCAAGCTGGTCCTTAGACAGACTGACAGGAGTTGTAAGGCAGACCGTCGGACCTCAGGCTAGAAGGCAGGTAGCGGAATATCAGGCAGGAATAAGACAGCAAGCTGGCAGGAATCTGGCAGGTATCTGGCAGGTAACTGGCAACGGGACCTGAGGGCTGAAGCAGAGTAGTGAACAGTGCAACAACATTGCTCGGGCACCTCCATTTTGGAGGAGGTGCCTTATATATGGTGATGTCCTCCGGCCATTGGCCGGGGACTCCTTAGGACGGCGCGCGCGGCCCCTTTAAGAGGGAGGGAGAGCGCGCGCGCGCGCCCTAAGCACAGTGGCCGGGAAGGAGAGCGCGCTGCCAGCAGAGCGGGAGGAGGACGCCGGGCACGGAGCAGGGAGGTGAGGGGAACAGCGTTTGAAAATGATGTTTGAAAATTTCACTCTTTTGTGAAAATATCCACTAAATGAGGGAATAATATGTGTGAGGTTACCCCAGGAGAGTTCCAAATGTGTGTGGGTAGAATATATATCCGACGGGGGCAAAATTGAAAAAAGTTGAAAACATTTTTTTTTTGGACTGTCATTTTTCCGGCGTTTATCAGACTTTCAGATAAGAGAAATGTCTGTGAGCATTCCGATTTCAGTTCCAGAGCGATTCGCCTAATGAGTCCTTGATGTTTAGCCGTTTTCAGCCAATTTTCTGGATTTTGAAAATTTCACTTTTTTGTGAAAATATCCACTAAATGAGGGAATAATATGTGTGAGGATACCCCAGGAGAGTTCCAAATGTGTGTGAGTAGAATATGTATCCCACGGGGGTAAAATTGAAAAAAGTTGGAAACATTTTTTTTTTGGACTGTCATTTTTCCGGCGTTTATCAGACTTTCAGATAAGAGAAATGTCTGTGAGCATTCCGATTTCAGTTCCAGAGCGATTCGCCTAATGAGTCCTTGATGTTTAGTCGTTTTCAGCCAATTTTCTGGATGTTTGAAAATTTCACTTTTTTGTGAAAATATCCACTAAATGAGGGAATAATATGTGTGAGGGTACCCTAGGAGAGTTCCAAATGTGTCTGGGTAGAATATATATCCCACAGGGTTAAAATTGAAAAAAGTTGAAAAAAAATTTTTTTTTTGTACTTAGTCATTTTTCCGGCGTTTATCAGACTTTCAGATAGGGGAAATGTCAGTGAGCATTCCGATTTCAGTTCCAGAGCGATTCCCAATGAGTCCTTGATATTTAGTCGTTTTCAGCCAATTTTCTGAATTTTTGAAAATTTCACTTTTTTGTGAAAATATCCACTAAAGGAGGGAATAATATGTGTGATGGTACCCCAGGAGAGTTCCAAATGTGTGTGGGTAGAATTTATATCCCAAGGGGATAAAATTGAAAAAAGTTGAAAAAAATTTTTTTTTGGACTTAGTCATTTTTCTGGCGTTTATCAGACTTTCAGATAGGGGAAATGTCAGTGAGCGTTCCGATTTCAGTTCCAGAGCGATTCGCCCAATGACTCCTTGATAGTCGCTTTCAGCCAATTTTCTGGATTTTTGAAAATTTCACTTTTTTGTGAAAATATTCACTAAATGAGGGAATAATTTGTGTGAAGGTAACCCAGGAGAGTTCCAAATGTGTGTGGGTAGAATATATATCCCACGGGGGTAAAATTGAAAAAAGTTGAAAAAATTTTTTTTGGGACTTAGTTATTTTTCCGGCATTTATCAGACTTTCAGAAAGGGGAAATGTCAGTGAGCATTCCGATTTCAGTTCCAGAGCGATTTGCCCAATGAGTCCCTGAAATTTAGTCGTTTTCAGCCAATTTTCTGGATTTTTGAAAATTTCCCTTTTTTCTGAAAATATCCACTAAATGAGGGAATAATATGTGTGAGGGTACCCCAGGAGAGTTCCAAATGTGTGTGGGTAGAATATATATCCCACAGGGTTAAAATTGAAAAAAGTTGAAAAAAAAAATTTTTTTGTACTTAGTCATTTTTCCGGCATTTATCAGACTTTCAGATAGGGGAAATGTCAGTGAGCGTTCCGATTTCAGTTCCAGAGCGATTTGCCCAATGAGTCCTTGATATTTAGTCGTTTTCAGCCAATTTTCTGGATTTTTGAAATTTTCACTTTTTTGTGAAAATATCCACTAAATGAGGGAATAATATGTGTGAGGGTACCCCAGGAGAGTTCCAAATGTGTGTTGGTAGAATATATATCCCACGGGGGTAAAATTGAAAAAAGTTTAAAAAAAATTTTTTTTGGACTTAGTCATTTTTCCGGCGTTTATCAGACTTTCAGATAGGTTAAATGTCAGTAAGCGTTCCGATTTCAGTTGCAGAGCGATTCGCCCAATGAGTCCTTGATATTTAGTCGTTTTCAGCCAATTTTCTGGATTTTTAAAAATTTCACTTTTTTTGTGAAAATATTTACTAAATGAGGGAATAATATGCGTGAGGGTACCCCAGGAGAGTTCCAAATGTGTGTGGTTAGAATACATATCCAACGGGGGTAAAATTGAAAAAAGTTGAAAAAAATTTTTTTTTGGACTTAGTTATTTTTCCGGCGTTTATCAGACTTTCAGATAGCGGAAATGTCAGTGAGCATTCCGATTTCAGTTCCAGAGCGATTCGCCCAATGAGTCCTTGATATTTAGTCGTTTTCAGCCAATTTTCTGGATTTTTGAAAATTTCACTTTTTTGGTGAAAATATTTACTAAATAAGGGAATAATATGCGTGAGGGTACCCCCGGAGAGTTCCAAATGTGTGTGGGTAGAATATATATCCCACGGGGGTAAAATTGAAAATATTTTTTTTTTGGACTTAGTCATTTTTCCGGCGTTTATCAGACTTTCAGATAGGTTAAATGTCAGTAATCGTTCCGATTTCAGTTCCAGAGCGATTCGCCCAATGAGTCGTTGATATTTAGTCGTTTTCAGCCAATTTTCTGGATTTTTGAAAATGTCACTTTTTTTGTGAAAATATCCACTAAATGAGGGAATAATATGTATGAGGGTACCCCAGGAGAGTTCCAAATGTGTGTTGGTAGAATATATATCCCACGGGGGTAAAATTGAAAAAAGTTGAAAAAAAATTTTTTTTGGACTTAGTCATTTTTCCGGCGTTTATCAGACTTTCAGATAGGGGAAATATCAGTGAGCATTCCGATTTCAGTTCCAGACCGATTCGCCGGAAGAGTCCTTCATATTTTGTCGTTTTCAGACAATTTTCTGGATTTTTGAAAATGTTACTCTTTTGTGAAAATATCCATTAAATGAGGGAATAATATGTGTGAGGGTACCCCAGGAGAGTTCCACATGTGTGTGGGTAGAATATATATCCCACGGGGGTAAAATTGAAAAAAGTTGAAAAAATTTTTTTTTTGGGACTTAGTCATTTTTCCTGCGTTTATCAGAATTTCAGATAGGGGAAATGTCAGTGAGCGTTCCGATTTCAATTCCAGAGCGTTTCGCCGGATGAGTCCTTAATATTTAGTCATAATCAGCCAACTTTCTGGATTTTTGAAAATGTCACTTTTTTGTGAAAATATCCACTAAATGAGGGAATAATATGTGTGAGGATACCCCAGGAGAGTTCCAAATGTGTGTGAGTAGAATATGTATCCCACGGGGGTAAAATTGAAAAAAGTTGGAAACATTTTTTTTTTGGACTGTCATTTTTCCGGCGTTTATCAGACTTTCAGATAAGAGAAATGTCTGTGAGCATTCCGATTTCAGTTCCAGAGCGATTCGCCTAATGAGTCCTTGATGTTTAGTCGTTTTCAGCCAATTTTCTGGATGTTTGAAAATTTCACTTTTTTGTGAAAATATCCACTAAATGAGGGAATAATATGTGTGAGGGTACCCTAGGAGAGTTCCAAATGTGTCTGGGTAGAATATATATCCCACAGGGTTAAAATTGAAAAAAGTTGAAAAAAAATTTTTTTTTTGTACTTAGTCATTTTTCCGGCGTTTATCAGACTTTCAGATAGGGGAAATGTCAGTGAGCATTCCGATTTCAGTTCCAGAGCGATTCCCAATGAGTCCTTGATATTTAGTCGTTTTCAGCCAATTTTCTGAATTTTTGAAAATTTCACTTTTTTGTGAAAATATCCACTAAAGGAGGGAATAATATGTGTGATGGTACCCCAGGAGAGTTCCAAATGTGTGTGGGTAGAATTTATATCCCAAGGGGATAAAATTGAAAAAAGTTGAAAAAAATTTTTTTTTGGACTTAGTCATTTTTCTGGCGTTTATCAGACTTTCAGATAGGGGAAATGTCAGTGAGCGTTCCGATTTCAGTTCCAGAGCGATTCGCCCAATGACTCCTTGATAGTCGCTTTCAGCCAATTTTCTGGATTTTTGAAAATTTCACTTTTTTGTGAAAATATTCACTAAATGAGGGAATAATTTGTGTGAAGGTAACCCAGGAGAGTTCCAAATGTGTGTGGGTAGAATATATATCCCACGGGGGTAAAATTGAAAAAAGTTGAAAAAATTTTTTTTGGGACTTAGTTATTTTTCCGGCATTTATCAGACTTTCAGAAAGGGGAAATGTCAGTGAGCATTCCGATTTCAGTTCCAGAGCGATTTGCCCAATGAGTCCCTGAAATTTAGTCGTTTTCAGCCAATTTTCTGGATTTTTGAAAATTTCCCTTTTTTCTGAAAATATCCACTAAATGAGGGAATAATATGTGTGAGGGTACCCCAGGAGAGTTCCAAATGTGTGTGGGTAGAATATATATCCCACAGGGTTAAAATTGAAAAAAGTTGAAAAAAAAAATTTTTTTGTACTTAGTCATTTTTCCGGCATTTATCAGACTTTCAGATAGGGGAAATGTCAGTGAGCGTTCCGATTTCAGTTCCAGAGCGATTTGCCCAATGAGTCCTTGATATTTAGTCGTTTTCAGCCAATTTTCTGGATTTTTGAAATTTTCACTTTTTTGTGAAAATATCCACTAAATGAGGGAATAATATGTGTGAGGGTACCCCAGGAGAGTTCCAAATGTGTGTTGGTAGAATATATATCCCACGGGGGTAAAATTGAAAAAAGTTTAAAAAAAATTTTTTTTGGACTTAGTCATTTTTCCGGCGTTTATCAGACTTTCAGATAGGTTAAATGTCAGTAAGCGTTCCGATTTCAGTTGCAGAGCGATTCGCCCAATGAGTCCTTGATATTTAGTCGTTTTCAGCCAATTTTCTGGATTTTTAAAAATTTCACTTTTTTTGTGAAAATATTTACTAAATGAGGGAATAATATGCGTGAGGGTACCCCAGGAGAGTTCCAAATGTGTGTGGTTAGAATACATATCCAACGGGGGTAAAATTGAAAAAAGTTGAAAAAAATTTTTTTTTGGACTTAGTTATTTTTCCGGCGTTTATCAGACTTTCAGATAGCGGAAATGTCAGTGAGCATTCCGATTTCAGTTCCAGAGCGATTCGCCCAATGAGTCCTTGATATTTAGTCGTTTTCAGCCAATTTTCTGGATTTTTGAAAATTTCACTTTTTTGGTGAAAATATTTACTAAATAAGGGAATAATATGCGTGAGGGTACCCCCGGAGAGTTCCAAATGTGTGTGGGTAGAATATATATCCCACGGGGGTAAAATTGAAAATATTTTTTTTTTGGACTTAGTCATTTTTCCGGCGTTTATCAGACTTTCAGATAGGTTAAATGTCAGTAATCGTTCCGATTTCAGTTCCAGAGCGATTCGCCCAATGAGTCGTTGATATTTAGTCGTTTTCAGCCAATTTTCTGGATTTTTGAAAATGTCACTTTTTTTGTGAAAATATCCACTAAATGAGGGAATAATATGTATGAGGGTACCCCAGGAGAGTTCCAAATGTGTGTTGGTAGAATATATATCCCACGGGGGTAAAATTGAAAAAAGTTGAAAAAAAATTTTTTTTGGACTTAGTCATTTTTCCGGCGTTTATCAGACTTTCAGATAGGGGAAATATCAGTGAGCATTCCGATTTCAGTTCCAGACCGATTCGCCGGAAGAGTCCTTCATATTTTGTCGTTTTCAGACAATTTTCTGGATTTTTGAAAATGTTACTCTTTTGTGAAAATATCCATTAAATGAGGGAATAATATGTGTGAGGGTACCCCAGGAGAGTTCCACATGTGTGTGGGTAGAATATATATCCCACGGGGGTAAAATTGAAAAAAGTTGAAAAAATTTTTTTTTTGGGACTTAGTCATTTTTCCTGCGTTTATCAGAATTTCAGATAGGGGAAATGTCAGTGAGCGTTCCGATTTCAATTCCAGAGCGTTTCGCCGGATGAGTCCTTAATATTTAGTCATAATCAGCCAACTTTCTGGATTTTTGAAAATGTCACTTTTTTGTGAAAATATCCACTAAATGAGGGAATAATATGTGTGAGGGTACCCCAGGAGAGTTCCAAATGTGTGTTGGTAGAATATATATCCCACGGGGGTCTAATTGAAAAAAGTTGAAAACATTTTTTTTTGGTGTACTTAGTCATTTTTCCGGCGTTTATCAGACTTTCAGATAGGGGAAATGTCAGTGAGAGTTCCGATTTCAGTTCCAGAGCGATTCGCCCAATGAGTCCTTGATATTTAGTCAGTTTAAGCCAATTTTCTGGATTTTTGAAAATTTCACTTTTTTTGTGAAAATATCCACTAAATGAGGGAATAATATGTGTGAGAGTACCCCAGGAGAGTTCCAAATGTGTGTGGGTAGAATATATATCCTACAGGGGTAAAATTGAAAAAAATTTTTTTTTGGACTTAGTCATTTTTCCGGCGTTTATCAGACTTTCAGATAGGTTAAATGTCAGTAAGCGTTCCGATTTCAGTTGCAGAGCGATTCGCCCAATGAGTCCTTGATATTTAGTCGTTTTCAGCCAATTTTCTGGATTTTTAAAAATTTCACTTTTTTTGTGAAAATATTTACTAAATGAGGGAATAATATGCGTGAGGGTACCCCAGGAGATTTCCAAATGTGTGTGGCTAGAATATATATCCCACGGGGGTAAAATTGAAAAAAGTTGAAAAAAATTTTTTTTTGTACTTAGTCATTTTTCCGGCGTTTATCAGACTTTCAGATAGGGGAAATGTCAGTGAGCGTTCCGATTTCAGTTCCAGAGCGATTCGCCCAATGAGTCCTTGATATTTAGTTGTTTTCAGCCAATTTTCTGGATTTTTGAAAATGTCACTTTTTTGTGAAAATATTCACTAAATGAGGGAATAATATGTGTGAGGGTACCCCAGGAGAGTTCCAAATGTATGGGGGTAGAAGATATATCCCATGGGGGTAAAATTGAAAAAATTTTTTTTTTGCACTTAGTCATTTTTCCGGCGTTTATCAGACTTTCAGATAGCGGAAATGTCAGTGAGAGTTCCGATTTCAGTTCCAGAGAGATTCGTGCATTGAGTCCTTGATATTTAGTTGTTTTCAGCCAATTTTCTGGATATTTTAAAATTTCACTTTTTTGTGAAAATATCAACTAAATTAGGGAATAATATGTGTGAGGGTACCCCAGGAGAGTTCCAAATGTGTGTGGGTAGAAGATATATCCCACGGGGGTAAAATTTAAAAAAGTTGAAAAAATTTTTTTTTTGGACTTAGTCATTTTTCCGGCGTTTATCAGACTTTCAGATAGAGGAAATGTCAGTGAGCGTTCTGATTTCAGTTCCAGAGCGATTCGCCCAATGAGTCCCTGATATTTAGTCGTTTTCAGCCAATCTTCTGGATTTTTGAAAATTTCAATTTTTTGTGAAAATATTTACTAAATGAGGGAATAATATGCGTGAGGGTACCTCAGGAGAGTTCCAAATGTGTGTGGGTAGAATATATATCCCACGGGGGTAAAATTGAAAAAAAATTTTTTTTGGACTTAGTCATTTTTCCGGCGTTTATCAGACTTTCAGATAGGTTGAATGTCAGTAATCGTTCCGATTTCAGTTCCAGAGCGATTCGCCCAATGAGTCCTTGATATTTAGTCGTTTTCAGCCAATTTTCTGGATTTTTGAAAATGTCACTTTTTTGTGAAAATATCCACTAAATGAGGGAATAATATGCATGAGGGTACCCCAGGAGAGTTTCAAATGTGTGTGGGTAGAATATATATCCCACGGGGGTAAAATTGAAAAAAGTTGAAAAAATTTTTTTTTTGGACTTAGTCATTTTTCCGGCGTTTATCAGACTTTCACATAGGGGAAATGTCAGTGATGGTTCCGATTTCAGTTCCAGAGCGATTCGCCCAATGAGTCCTTGATATTTAGTCGTTTTCTGCCAATATTTTGGATTTTTGAAAATTTCACTTTTTTTGTGAAAATATTTACTAAATGAGGGAATAATATGCGTGAGGGTACCCCAGGAGAGTTCCAAATGTGTGTGGGTAGAATGTATATCCAACTGGGGTAAAATTGAAAAAAGTTGAAAAAAATTTTTTTTTGGACTTAGTCATTTTTCCGGCGTTTATCAGACTTTCAGATAGGGGAAATGTCAGTGAGAGTTCCGATTTCAGTTCCAGAGCGATTCGTCCAATGAGTCCTTGATATTTAGTTGTTTTCAGCCAATTTTCTGGATTTTTGAAAATGTCACTTTTTTGTGAAAATATCCACTAAATGAGGAAATAATATGTGTGAGGGTACCCCAGGAGAGTTCCAAATGTGTGTGGGTAGAATATATATCCCACGGGTGTAAAATTGAAAAAAGTTGAAAAATTTTTTTTTTTTGGACTTAGTCATTTTTCCGGCATTTATCAGACTTTCAGATAAAGGAAATGTCAGTAAGAGTTCCGATTTCAGTTCCAGAGCGATTCGTCCAATGAGTCCTTGATATCTAGTTGTTTTCAGCCAATTTTCTGGATTTTTGAAAATGTCACTTTTTTGTGAAAATATCCACTAAATGAGGAAATAATATGTGTGAGGGTACCCCAGGAGAGTTCCAAATGTGTGTGGGTAGAATATATATCCCACGGGGGTAAAATTGAAAAAAGTTGAAAAAAATTTTTTTTTGAACTTAGTCATTTTTCCGGCGTTTATCAGACTTTCAGATAGAGGAAATGTCAGTGAGCGTTCTGATTTCAGTTCCAGAGCGATTCGCCCAATGAGTCCCTGATATTTAGTCGTTTTCAGCCAATCTTCTGGATTTTTGAAAATTTCAATTTTTTGTGAAAATATTTACTAAATGAGGGAATAATATGTGTGAGGGTACCCCAGTAGAGTTCCAAATGTGTGTGGGTAGAATATATATCCCACGGGGGTAAAATTGAAAAAAATTTTTTTTTGGACTTAGTCATTTTTCCGGCGTTTATCAGACTTTCAGATAGGTTAAAAGTCAGTAATCGTTCTGATTTCAGTTTCAGAGCGATTCGCCCAATGAGACCTTGATATTTAGTCGTTTTCAGCCAATTTTCTGGATTTTTGAAAATGTCACTTTTTTGTGAAAATATCCACTAAATGAGGGAATAATATGCATGAGGGTACCCCAGGAGAGTTCCAAATGTGTGTGGGTAGAATATATATCCCACGGGGGTAAAATTGAAAAAAGTTGAAAAAATTTTTTTTTTTGGACTTAGTCATTTTTCCGGCATTTATCAGACTTTCAGATAGGGGAAATGTCAGTGAGAGTTCCGATTTCAGTTCCAGAGCGATTCGTCCAATGAGTCCTTGATATTTAGTTGTTTTCAGCCAATTTTCTGGATTTTTGAAAATGTCACTTTTTTGTGAAAATATCCACTAAATGAGGAAATAATATGTGTGAGGGTACCCCAGTAGAGTTCCAAATGTGTGTGGGTAGAATATATATCCCACGGGGGTAAAATTGAAAAAAGTTGAAAAAAAATTTTTTTTGGACTTAGTCATTTTTCCGGCGTTTATCAGACTTTCAGATAGAGGAAATGTCAGTGAGCGTTCTGATTTCAGTTCCAGAGCGATTCGCCTAATGAGTCCTTGATATTTAGTCGTTTTCTGCCAATATTTTGGATTTTTGAAAATTTAACTTTTTTGTGAAAATATCCACTAAATGAGGGAGTATGTGTGAGGGTACCCCAGGAGAGTTCCAAATGTGTGTGGGTAGAATATATATCCCACGGGGGTAAAATTGAAAAAAAATTTTTTTTGGACTTAGTCATTTTTCCGGCATTTATCAGACTTTCAGATAGGGGAAAGGTCAGTGAGAATTCCGATTTCAGTTCCAGAGCGATTCGCCCAATGAGTCCTTGATATTTAGTCGTTTTCAGCCAATTTTCAGGATTTTTGAAAATTTCACTTTTTTGTAAAAATATCCACTAAATGAGGGAATAATATGTGTGAGGGTACCCCAGGAGCGTTCCAAATGTGTGTGGGTAAAATATATATCCCACGGGGGTAAAATTGAAAAAAGTTGAAAAAATTTTTCTTTTGGACTTAGTCATTTTTCCGGCGTTTATCAGACTTTCAGATAGGGGAAATGTCAGTGAGCGTTCCGATTTCAGTTTCAGAGCGATTCACCAGATGAGTCCTTGATATTTCGTCGTTTTCAGCCAATTTTCTGGATTTTTGAAAATTTCACTTTTTTGTGAAAATATCCACTAAATGAGGGAATAATATGTGTGAGGGTACCCCAGGAGAGTTCCAAATGTGTGTGGGTAGAATATATATCCCACAGGGGTAAAATTGAAAAAAGTTGAAAACATTATTTTTTGGACTTAGTCATTTTTCCGGCATTTATCAAACTTTCAGATAGGGGAAATGTCAGTGAGAAATCCGATTTCAGTTCCAGAGCGATTCGCTCAATGAATCCTTGATATTTAGTCGTTTTCAGCCAATTTTCTGAATTTTTGAAAATTTCACTTTTTTGTGAAAATATCCACTAAATGAGGGAATAATATGTGTGAGGGTACCCCAGGAGATTTCCAAATGTGTGTGGGTAGAATATAAATCCCACGGGGGTAAAATTGAAAAAAGTTGAAAACATTATTTTTTGGACTTAGTCATTTTTCCGGCATTTATCAGACTTTCAGATAGGGGAAATGTCAGTGAGAATTCCGATTTCAGTTCCAGAGCGATTCGCCGGATGAGTCCTTGATATTTAGTCGTTTTCAGCCAATTTTCTGGATTTTTGAAAATTTCACTTTTTTGTGAAAATATCCACTAAATGAGGGAATAATATGTGTGAGTGTACCCCAGGAGAGTTCCAAATGTGTGTGGGTAGAATATAAATCCCACGGGGGTAAAATTGAAAAAAATTTTTTTTTGGACTTAGTCATTTTTCCGGCGTTTATCAGACTTTCAGATAGGGGAAATGTCAGTGAGCGTTCCGATTTCAGTTCCAGAGCGATTTGCCCAATGAGTCCGTGATATTTAGTCGTTTTCAGCCAATTTTCTGGATTTTTTAAAATTTCATTTTTTTGTGAAAATATCCACTAAATGAGGGAATGATATGTGTGAGTGTACCCCAGGAGAGTTCCAAATGTGTGTGGGTAGAATATAAATCCCACGGGGGTAAAATTGAAAAAAAATTTTTTTGGGACTTAGTCATTTTTCCGGCGTTTATCAGACTTTCAGATAGGGGAAATGTCAGTGAGAATTCCGATTTCAGTTCCAGAGCGATTCGCCCAATGAGTCCTTGATATTTAGTTGTTTTCAGCCAATTTTCTGGATTTTTGAAAATTTCACTTTTTTGTGAAAATATCCACTAAATGAGGGAATAATATGTGTGACGGTACCCCAGGAGATTTCCAAATGTGTGTGGGTAAAATGTATATCCCACGGGGGTAAAATTGAAAAAAGTTGAAAACATTATTTTTTGGACTTAGTCATTTTTCCGGCATTTATCAGACTTTCAGATAGGGGAAATGTCAGTGAGAATTCCGATTTCAGTTCCAGAGCGATTCGCTCAATGAGTCCTTGATATTTAGTCGTTTTAAGCCAATTTTCTGAATTTTTGAAAATTTCACTTTTTTGTGAAAATATCCACTAAATGAGGGAATAATATGTGTGAGGGTACCCCAGGAGAGTTCCAAATGTGTGTGGGTAGAATATATATCCCACGGGGGTAAAATTGAAAAAAGTTGAAAAATATATTTTTTTTTAAGTTAGTCATTTTTCCGGCGTTTATCAGACTTTCAGATAGGGGAAATGTCAGTGAGAATTCCGATTTCAGTTCCAGAGCGATTCGCTCAATGAGTCCTTGATATTTAGTCGTTTTCAACCAATTTTCTGAATTTTTGAAAATTTCACTTTTTTGTGAAAATATCCACTAAATGAGGGAATAATATGTGTGAGGGTACCCCAGGAGAGTTCAAAATGTGTGTGGGTAGAATATATAACCCACGGGGGTAAAATTGAAAAAAGTTGAAAACGTTATTTTTTGGACTTAGTCATTTTTCCGTCATTTATCAGACTTTCAGATAGGGGAAATGTCAGTGAGAATTCCGATTTCAGTTCCAGAGCGATTCGCTCAATGAGTCCTTGATATTTAGTCGTTTTAAGCCAATTTTCTGAATTTTTGAAAATTTCACTTTTTTGTGAAAATATCCACTAAATGAGGGAATAATATGTGTGAGGGTACCCCAGGAGAGTTCCAAATGTGTGTGGGTAGAATATATATCCCACGCGGGTAAAGTTGAAAAATATTTTTTTTTTGGGCTTAGTCATTTTTCCGGCGTTTATGAGACTTTCAGATAGGGGAAATGTCAGTGAGCGTTCCCATTTCAGTTCCAGAGCGATTCGCCCAATGAGTCCTTGATATTTAGTCGTTTTCAGCCAATTTTCTGGATTTTTTAAAATTTCTCTTTTTTGTGAAAATATCCACTAAATGAGGGAATAATATGTGTGAGGGTACCCCAGGAGAGTTCCAAATGTGTGTGGATAGAATATAAATCCCACGGTGGTAAAATTGTAAAAAGTTGAACAAAATTTTTTTTTTGTACTTAGTCATTTTTCCGACGTTTATCAGACTTTCAGATAGGGGAAATGTCAGTGAGCTTTCCGATTTCAGTTCCAGAGCGTTTCACCCAATGAGTCCTTCATATTTAGTCGTTTTCAGCCAATTTTCTGGTTTTTTGAAAATTTCACTTTTTTGTGAAAATATCCACTAAATGAGGGCATAATATGTGTGATGGTACCCCAGGAGAGTTCCAAATGTGTGTGGGTAAAATATATATCCCACGGGGGTAAAATTGAAAAAAGTTGAAAAATTTGTTCTTTTGGACTTAGTCATTTTTCCCGCGTTTATCAGACTTTCAGATAAGGGAAATGTCATTGAGCGTTCCGATTTCTGTTCCAGAGCGATTCGCCCAATGAGTCTTTGTTATTTAGTCGTTTTCACCCAATTTTCTGGATTTTTGAAAATTTCACTTTTTTGTGAAAATATCCACTAAATGAGGGAATAATATGTGTGAGGGTACCCCAGGAGAGTTCCAAATGTGTGTGGGTAGAATATATATCCCACGGGGGTAAAATTGAAAAAGTTGAAAAAAATTTTTTTTTGGACTTAGTCATTTTTCCGGCGTTCATCAGACTTTCAGATAGGGGAAATGTCAGTGAGCGTTCCGATTTCTGTTCCAGAGCGATTCTCCCAATGAGTCCTTGATATTTAGTCGTTTTCAGCCAATTTTCTGGATTTTTGAAAATTTCACTTTTTTGTGAAAATATCCACTAAATGAGGGAATAATATGTGTGAGGGTACCCCAGGAGAGTTCCAAATGTGTGTGGGTAGAATATATATCCCACGGGGGTAAAATTGAAAAAAGTTGAAAAAATTTTTCTTTTGGACTTTGTCATTTTTCCGGCGTTTATCAGACTTTCAGATAGGGGAAATGTCAGTGAGCTTTCCGATTTTCAGTTCCAGAGCGATTCACCCAATGAGTCCTTGATATTTAGTCGTTTTCAGCCAATTTTCTGGATTTTTGAAAATTTAACTTTTTTGTGAAAATATCCACTAAATGAGGGCATAATATGTGTGATGGTACCCCAGGAGAGTTCCAAATGTGTGTGGGTAGAATACAGTGCCTACAAGTAGTATTCAACCCCTTGCAGATTTAGCTGGTTGACACATGCCTAATTAACTTGACATTGTGACATTTGTACTGTAGATCAGCCTGGAAGTGGGAAATGCACTGCAGCAAATTTTTTTATTTTTTATTTTTTTTAAAAAGTTAAAAGTTAATTCAGCGTGTCATTTATTATTCAACCCCTCAAACCACAAGAATTCTGTTTGGTCCCCCTAAAGTATTAAGAAGTAGTTCAGGCACCAAGAATAATGAGCTTCACATGTGTGGATTAAAGATCTCTTTTGCCAGCCTTTTCTGACTATTTAAGACCCTCCCCAAACTTGTGAACAGCACTCAGACATGGTCAACAAGGGAAAGACAAAGGAGCATTCCAAGGCCATCAGAGACAAGATCGTGGAGGGTCACAAGGCTGGCAAGGGGTACAAAACCCTTTCCAAGGAGTTGGGCCTACCTGTCTCCACTGTTGGGAGCATCATCCGTAAGTGGAAGGCTAATGGAACTACTGTTAGCATTCCACGGCCTGGACAGCCTTTGAAAGTGTCCTCCCGTGCCGAGGCCAGGCTTGTCCGAAGAGTCAAGGCTAACCCAAGGACAACAAGGAAGTAGCTCCGGGAAGATCTCATGGCAGTGGGGACATTGGTTTCAGTCAATACCATAAGTAACGTACTCCACCGCAATAGTCTCCGTTCCAGAAGAGCCTGTATGGTACGTTTACTTTCAAAGCGTCATGTCAAGGCTCGTCTACAGTTTGCTCATGATCACTTGGAGGACTCTGAGACAGACTGGTTCAAGGTTCTATGGTCTGACGAGACCAAGATCGAGATCTTTGGTGCCAACCACACACGTGACGTTTGGAGACTGGATGGCACTGCATACGACCCCAAGAATACCATCAATACAGTCAAACATGGTGGTGGCAGCATCATGCTGTGGGGCTGTTTCTCAGCCAAGGGGCCTGGCCATCTGGTCCGCATCCATGGGAAGATGGATAGCACGGCCTACCTGGAGATTTTGGCCAAGAACCTCCGCTCCTCCATCAAGGATCTTAAGATGGGTCGTAATTTCATCTTCCAACAAGACAACGACCCAAAGCACACACCCAAGAAAACCAAGGCCTGGTTCAAGAGGGAAAAAGTCAAGGTGTTGGAGAGGCCTAGTCAGTCTCCTGACCTTAACCCAATTGAAAACTTGTGGAAGGAGCTCAAGAATAAAGTCCACATGAGACACCCAAAGAACCTAGATAACTTGGAGAAGATCTGCATGGAGGAGTGGGCCAAGATAACTCCACAGACCTGTGCCGGCCTGATCAGGTCTTATAAAAGACGATTATTAGCTGTAATTGCAAACAAGGGTTATTCCACAAAATATTAAACATAGGGGTTGTATAATAATTGACCCACACTTTTATGTTTAAAATTTAATAAAATTCAACTGAGCAACATAATTTTTTGGTTTGTAAGATTTATGCTTCTGTTCATAAAACCTACTCTCGTTTGCAGTTTGAAGGCTCTAACTTATTTGCATCTTATCAAACCAGCTAAATCTGCAGGGGGTTGAATACTACTTGTAGGCACTGTATATATCCCACGGGGGTAAAATTGAAAAAAGTTGAAAAAATTTTTTTTTTGGACTTAGTCATTTTTCCGGCGTTCATCAGACTTTCAGATAGGGGAAATGTCAGTGAGCGTTCCGATTTCAGTTCCAGAGCGATTTTCCCAATGAGTCCTTGATATTTAGTATTTTTCAGCCAATTTTCAGAATTTTTGAAAATTTCACTTTTTTGTGAAAATATCCACTAAATGAGGGAATAATATGTGTGAGGGTACCCCAGGAGAGTTCCAAATGTGTGTGGGTAAAATATATATCCCACGGGGGTAAAATTGAAAAAAGTTGAAAAATTTTTTCTTTTGGACTTAGTCATTTTTCCGGCGTTTATCAGACTTTCAGATAGGGGAAATGTCAGTGAGCGTTCCGATTTCTGTTCCAGAGCGATTCGCCCAATGAGTCTTTGTTATTTAGTCGTTTTCAGCCAATCTTCTGGATTTTTGAAAATTTCAATTTTTTGTGAAAATATTTACTAAATGAGGGAATAATATGCGTGAGGGTACCCCAGGAGAGTTCCAAATGTGTGTGGGTAGAATATATATCCCACGGGGGTAAAATTGAAAAAAATTTTTTTTTGGACTTAGTCATTTTTCCGGCGTTTATCAGACTTTCAGATAGGTTGAATGTCAGTAATCGTTCCGATTTCAGTTCCAGAGCGATTCGCCCAATGAGTCCTTGATATTTAGTCGTTTTCAGCCAATTTTCTGGATTTTTGAAAATGTCACTTTTTTGTGAAAATATCCACTAAATGAGGGAATAATATGCATGAGGGTACCCCAGGAGAGTTTCAAATGTGTGTGGGTAGAATATATATCCCACGGGGGTAAAATTGAAAAAAGTTTAAAAAATTTTTTTTTTGGACTTAGTCATTTTTCCGGCGTTTATCAGACTTTCAGATAGGGGAAATGTCAGTGAGCGTTCCGATTTCAGTTCCAGAGCGATTCGCCCAATGAGTCCTTGATATTTAGTCGTTTTCTGCCAATATTTTGGATTTTTGAAAATTTCACTTTTTTGTGAAAATATTTACTAAATGAGGGAATAATATGCGTGAGGGTACCCCAGGAGAGTTCGAAATGTGTGTGGGTAGAATATATATCCCACGGGGGTAAAATTGAAAAAAAACTTTTTTTCGACTTAGTCATTTTTCCGGCATTTATCAGACTTTCAGATAGGGGAAATGTCAGTGAGAGTTCCGATTTCAGTTCCAGAGCGATTCGTCCAATGAGTCCTTGATATTTAGTTGTTTTCAGCCAATTTTCTGGATTTTTGAAAATGTCACTTTTTTGTGAAAATATTCACTAAATGAGGAAATAATATGTGTGAGGGTACCCCAGGAGAGTTCCAAATGTGTGTGGGTAGAATATATATCCCACGGGGGTAAATTTGAAAAAAGTTGAAAAAAATTTTCTTTTGGATTTAGTAATTTTTCCGGCGTTTATCAGACTTTCAGATAGGGGAAATGTCAGTGAGCGTTCCCATTTCAGTTCCAGAGCGATTCGCCCAATGAGTCCTTGATATTTAGTCGTTTTCAGCCAATTTTCTGGATTTTTTAAAATTTCAATTTTTGTGAAAATATCCACTAAATGAGGGAATAATATGTGTGAGTGTACCCCAGGAGAGTTCCAAATGTGTGTGGGTAGAATACATATCCCACGGGGGTAAAATTGAAAAAAAAATTTTTTTGGACTTAGTCATTTTTCCGTCGTTTATCAGTCTTTCAGATAGGGGAAATGTCAGTGAGCATTCCGATTTCAGCTCCAGAGCGATTCGCCAGATGAGTCCTTGATATTTCGTCGTTTTCAGACAATTTTCAGAATTTTTGAAAATTTCACTTTTTTGTGAAAATATCCACTAAATGAGGGAATAATATGTGTGAGGGTACCCCAGGAGCGTTCCAAATGTGTGTGGGTACAATATATATCCCACGGGGGTAAAATTGAAAAAAGTTGAAAACATTATTTTTTGGACTTAGTCATTTTTCCGGCATTTATCAGACTTTCAGATAGGGGAAAGGTCAGTGAGAATTCCGATTTCAGTTCCAGAGCAATTCACCCAATGAGTCTTTGATATTTAGTCGTTTTCAGCCAATTTTCTCTATTTTTGAAAATTTCACTTTTTTGTGAAAATATCCACTAAATGAGGGAATAATATGTGTGAGGGTACCCCAGGAGATTTCCAAATGTGTGTGGGTAGAATACAGTGCCTACAAGTAGTATTCAACCCCCTGCAGATTTAGCTGGTTGACACTTGCCTAATTAACTTGGCATTGTGACATTTGTACTGTAGATCAGCCTGGAAGTGGGAAATGCACTGCAACAAATTTTTTTTTTTTTTTAAAAGTTAAAAGTTAATTCAGCGTGTCATTTATTATTCAACCCCTCAAACCACAAGAATTCTGTTTGGTCCCCCTAAAGTATTAAGAAGTAGTTCAGGCACCAAGAATAATGAGCTTCACATGTGTGGATTAAAGATCTCTTTTGCCAGCCTTTTCTGACTATTTAAGACCCTCCCCAAACTTGTGAACAGCACTCAGACATGGTCAACATGGGAAATACAAAGGAGCATTCCAAGGCCATCAGAGACAAGATCGTGGAGGGTCACAAGGCTGGCAAGGGGTACAAAACCCTTTCCAAGGAGTTGGGCCTACCTGTCTCCACTGTTGGGAGCATCATCCGTAAGTGGAAGGCTTATGGAACTACTGTTAGCCTTCCACGGCCTGGACAGCCTTTGAAAGTGTCCTCCCTTGCCGAGGCCAGGCTTTTCCGAAGAGTCAAGGCTAACCCAAGGACAACAAGGAAGAAGCTCCAGGAAGTTCTCATGGCAGTGGAGACATTGGTTTCAGTCAATACCATAAGTAACGTACTCCACCGCAATGGTCTCCGTTCCAGACGAGCCTGTATGGTATGTTTACTTTCAAAGCGTCATGTAAAGGCTCGTCTACAGTTTGCTCATGATCACTTGGAGGACTCTGAGACAGACTGGTTCAAGGTTCTATGGTCTGATGAGACCAAGATCGAGATCTTTGGTGCCAACCACACACGTGACGTTTGGAGACTGGATGGCACTGCATACGACCCCAAGAATACCATCCCTACAGTCAAGCATGATGGTGACAGGATCATGCTGTGGGGCTGATTCTCAGCCAAGGGGCCTGGCCATCTGGTCCGCATCCATGGGAAGATGGATAGCACGGCCTACCTGGAGATTTTGGCCAAGAACCTCCGCTCCTCCATCAAGGATCTTAAGATGGGTCGTAATTTCATCTTCCAACAAGACAACGACCCAAAGCACAAACCCAAGAAAATCAAGGCCTGGTTCAAGAGGGAAAAAGTCAAGGTGTTGGAGAGGCCTAGTCAGTCTCCTGACCTTAACCCAATTGAAAACTTGTGGAAGGAGCTCAAGAATAAAGTCCACATGAGACACCCAAAGAACCTAGATAACTTGGAGAAGATCTGCATGGAGGAGTGGGCCAAGATAACTCCACAGACCTGTGCCGGCCTGATCAGGTCTTATAAAAGACGATTATTAGCTGTAATTGCAATCAAGGGTTATTCCACAAAATATTAAACATAGGGGTTGTATAATAATTGACCACACTTTTATGTTTAAAATTTTAAAAAAATTCAACTGAGCAACATAATTTTTTGGTTCCTAAGATTTATGCTTCTGTTCATAAAACCTACTATCGTTTGCAGTTTGAAGGCTCTAACTTATTTGCATCTTATCAAACCAGCTAAATCTGCAGAGGGTTGAATACTACTTGTAGGCACTGTATATATCCCACGGGGGTAAAATTGAAAAAAGTTGAAAAAAATTTTTTTTTGGACTTAGTCATTTTTCCGGCGTTTATCAGACTTTCAGATAGGGGAAATGTCAGTGAGCGTTCCGATTTCAGTTCCAGAGCGATTGTCCCAATGAGTCCTTGATATTTAGTATTTTTCAGCCAATTTTCAGAATTTTTGAAAATTTCACTTTTTTGTGAAAATATCCACTAAATGAGGGAATAATATGTGTGAGGGTACCCCAGGAGAGTTCCAAATGTGTGTGGGTAGAATATATATCCCACGGGGGTAAAATTGAAAAAAGTTGAAAAAATTTTTCTTTTAGACTTAGTCATTTTTCCGGCGTTTATCAGACTTTCAGATAGTGGAAATGTCAGTGAGCATTCCGATTTCAGTTCCAGAGCGATTTGCCCAATGAGTCCGTGATATTTAGTCGTTTTCAGCCAATTTTCTAGATTTTTTAAATTTTCACTTTTTTGTGAAAATATCCACTAAATGAGGGAATAATATGTGTGAGTGTACCCCAGGAGAGTTCCAAATGTGTGTGGGTAGAATATAAATCCCACGGGGGTAAAATTGAAACAAGTTGAAAACATTATTTTTTGGACTTAGTCATTTTTCCGGCATTTATCAGACTTTCAGATAGGGGAAATGTCAGTGAGAATTCCGATTTCAGTTCCAGAGCGATTCGCCGGATGAGTCCTTGATATTTAGTCGTTTTCAGCCAATTTTCTGGATTTTTGAAAATGTCACTTTTTTGTGAAAATATCCACTAAATGAGGGAATAATATGTGTGAGTGTACCCCAGGAGAGTTCCAAATGTGTGTGGGTAGAATATAAATCCCACGGGGGTAAAATTGAAAAAAATTTTTTTTTGGACTTAGTCATTTTTCCGGCGTTTATCAGACTTTCAGATAGGGGAAATGTCAGTGAGCGTTCCGATTTCAGTTCCAGAGCGATTTGCCCAATGAGTCCGTGATATTTAGTCGTTTTCAGCCAATTTTCTGGATTTTTTAAAATTTCACTTTTTTGTGAAAATATCCACTAAATGAGGGAATGGTATGTGTGAGTGTACCCCAGGAGAGTTCCAAATGTGTGTGGGTAGAATATAAATCCCACAGGGGTAAAATTGAAAAAAGTTGAAAAATATTTTTTTTTTGAAGTTAGTCATTTTTCCGGCGTTTATCAGACTTTCAGATAGGGGAAATGTCAGTGAGAATTCCAATTTCAGTTCCAGAGCGATTCGCTCAATGAGTCCTTGATATTTAGTCGTTTTCAACCAATTTTCTGAATTTTTGAAAATTTCACTTTTTTGTGAAAATATCCACTAAATGAGGGAATAATATGTGTGAGGGTACCCCAGGAGAGTTCAAAATGTGTGTGAGTAGAATATATAACCCACGGGGGTAAAATTGAAAAAAGTTGAAAACGTTATTTTTTGGACTTAGTCATTTTTCCGGCATTTATCAGACTTTCAGATAGGGGAAATGTCAGTGAGAATTCCGATTTCAGTTCCAGAGCGATTCGCTCAATGAGTCCTTGATATTTAGTCGTTTTAAGCCAATTTTCTGAATTTTTGAAAATTTCACTTTTTTGTGAAAATATCCACTAAATGAGGGAATAATATGTGTGAGGGTACACCAGGAGAGTTCCAAATGTGTGTGGGTAGAATATATATCCCACGGGGGTAAAGTTGAAAAATATTTTTTTTTTGGGCTTAGTCATTTTTCCGGCGTTTATGAGACTTTCAGATAGGGGTAATGTCAGTGAGCGTTTCCATTTCAGTTCCAGAGCGATTCGCCCAATGAGTCCTTGATATTTAGTCGTTTTCAGCCAATTTTCTGGATTTTTTAAAATTTCTCTTTTTTGTGAAAATATCCACTAAATGAGGGAATAATATGTGTGAGGGTACCCCAGGAGAGTTCCAAATGTGTGTGGATAGAATATAAATCCCAAGGTGGTAAAATTGTAAAAAGTTGAACAAAATTTTTTTTTTGTACTTAGTCATTTTTCCGACGTTTATCAGACTTTCAGATAGGGGAAATGTCAGTGAGCTTTCCGATTTCAGTTCCAGAGCGTTTCACCCAATGAGTCCTTCATATTTAGTCGTTTTCAGCCAATTTTCTGGTTTTTTGAAAATTTCACTTTTTTGTGAAAATATCCACTAAATGAGGGCATAATATGTGTGAGGGTACCCCAGGAGAGTTCCAAATGTGTGTGGGTAGAATACAGTGCCTACAAGTAGTATTCAACCCCCTGCAGATTTAGCTGGTTGACACATGCCTAATTAACTTGGCATTGTGACATTTGTACTGTAGATCAGCCTGGAAGTGGGAAATGCACTGCAGCAAATTTTTTTTTTTTTTTTAAAAAGTTAAAAGTTAATTCAGCGTGTCATTTATTATTCAACCCCTCAAACCACAAGAATTCTGTTTGGTCCCCCTAAAGTATTAAGAAGTAGTTCAGGCACCAAGAATAATGAGCTTCACATGTGTGGATTAAAGATCTCTTTTGCCAGCCTTTTCTGACTATTTAAGACCCTCCCCAAACTTGTGAACAGCACTCAGACATGGTCAACATGGGAAAGACAAAGGAGCATTCCAAGGCCATCAGAGACAAGATCGTGGAGGGTCACAAGGCTGGCAAGGGGTACAAAACCCTTTCCAAGGAGTTGGGCTTACCTGTCTCCACTGTTGGGAGCATCATCTGTAAGTGGAAGGCTTATGGAACTACTGTTAGCCTTCCACGGCCTGGACAGCCTTTGAAAGTGTCCTCCCGTGCCGAGGCCAGGCTTGTCCGAAGAGTCAAGGCTAACCCAAGGACAACAAGGAAGGAGCTCCGGAAAGATCTCATGGCAGTGGGGACATTGGTTTCAGTCAATACCATAAATAACGTACTCCACCGCAATGGTCTCCGTTCCAGACGAGCCTGTATGGTACGTTTACTTTCAAAGCGTCATGTCAAGGCTCGTATACAGTTTGCTCATGATCACTTGGAGGACTCTGAGACAGACTGGTTCAAGGTTCTATGGTCTGATGAGACCAAGATCGAGATCTTTGGTGCCAACCACACACGTGACGTTTGGAGACTGGATGGCACTGCATACGACCCCAAGAATACCATCCCTACAGTCAAACATGGTGGTGGCAGCATCATGCTTTGGGGCTGTTTCTCAGCTAAGGGGCCTGGCCATCTGGTCCGCATCCATGGGAAGATGGATAGCACTGCCTACCTGGAGATTTTGGCCAAGAACCTCCGCTCCTCCATCAAGGATCTTAAGATGGGTCGTAATTTCATCTTCCAACAAGACAACGACCCAAAGCACACACCCAAGAAAACCAAGGCCTGGTTCAAGAGGGAAAAAGTCAAGGTGTTGGAGAGGCCTAGTCAGTCTCCTGACCTTAACCCAATTGAAAACTTGTGGAAGGAGCTCAAGAATAAAGTCCACATGAGACACCCAAAGAACCTAGATAACTTGGAGAAGATCTGCATGGAGGAGTGGGCCAAGATAACTCCACAGACCTGTGCCGGCCTGATCAGGTCTTATAAAAGACGATTATTAGCTGTAATTGCAAACAAGGGTTATTCCACAAAATATTAAACATAGGGGTTGTATAATAATTGACCCACACTTTTATGTTTAAAATTTAAAAAAAATTCAACTGAGCAACATAATTTTTTGGTTTGTAAGATTTATACTTCTGTTCATAAAACATACTCTCGTTTGCAGTTTGAAGGCTCTAACTTATTTGTATCTTATCAAACCAGCTAAATCTGCAGGGGGTTGAATACGACTTGTAGGCACTGTATATATCCCACGGGGGTAAAATTGAAAAAAGTTGAAAAAAATTTTTTTTTGGACTTAGTCATTTTTCCGGCGTTTATCAGACTTTCAGATAGGGGAAATGTCAGTGAGCGTTCCAATTTCAGTTCCAGAGCGATTCGCCCAATGAGTCCTTGATATTTAGTCGTTTTCAGCCAATTTTCAGGACTTTTGAAAATTTCACTTTTTTGTGAAAATATCCACGAAATGAGGGAATAATATGTGTGAGGGTACCCCAGGAGAGTTCCAAATGTGTGTGGGTAGAATATATATCCCATGGGGGTAAAATTGAAAAAATTAAAAAAAATTTTTTTTTGGACTTAGTAATTTTTCCGGCGTTTAGCAGACTTTCAGATAGGGGAAATGTCAGTGAGCGTTCCAATTTCAGTTCCAGAGCGATTCGCCCAATGAGTCCTTGATATTTAGTCGTTTTCAGCCAATTTTCAGGATTTTTGAAAATTTCACTTTTTTGTAAAAATATCCACTAAATGAGGGAATAATATGTGTGAGGGTACCCCAGGAGCGTTCCAAATGTGTGTGGGTAAAATATATATCCCACGGGGGTAAAATTGAAAAAAGTTGAAAAAATTTTTCTTTTGGAGTTAGTCATTTTTCCGGCGTTTATCAGACTTTCAGATAGGGGAAATGTCAGTGAGCGTTCCGATTTCAGTTCCAGAGCGATTCGCCCAATGAGTCCTTGATATTTAGTCGTTTTCAGCCAATTTTCTGGATTTTTGAAAATTTCACTTTTTTGTGAAAATATCCACTAAATGAGGGAATAATATGTGTGAGTGTACCCCAGGAGAGTTCCAAAAGTGTGTGGGTAGAATATAAATCCCACGGGGGTAAAATTGAAAAAAAATTTTTTTTTGACTTAGTCATTTTTCCGGTGTTTATCAGACTTTCAGATAGGGGAAATGTCAGTGAGCGTTCCGATTTCAGTTCCAGAGCGATTCGCCAGATGAGTCCTTGATATTTAGTATTTTTCAGCCAATTTTCAGAATTTTTGAAAATTTCACTTTTTTGTGAAAATATCCACTAAATGAGGGAATAATATGTGTGAGGGTACCCCAGGAGAGTTCCAAATGTGTGTGGGTAGAATATATATCCCACGGGGGTAAAATTGAAAAAAGTTGAACAAAATTTTTTTTTTGTACTTAGTCATTTTTCCGGCGTTTATCAGACTTTCAGATAGGGGAAATGTCAGTGAGCTTTCCGATTTTCAGTTCCAGAGCGATTTACCCAATGAGTCCTTGATATTTAGTCGTTTTCAGCCAATTTTCTGGATTTTTGAAAATTTAACTTTTTTTGTGAAAATATCCACTAAATGAGGGCATAATATGTGTGAGGGTACCCCAGCAGAGTTCCAAATGTGTGTGGGTAGAATACAGTGCCTACAAGTAGTATTCAACCCCTTGCAGATTTAGCTGGTTGACACATGCCTAATTAACTTGACATTGTGACATTTGCACTGTAGATCAGCCTGGAAGTGGGAAATGCACTGCAGCAAATTTTTTTTTTTTTCTTTTTAAAAAGTTAAAAGTTAATTCAGCGTGTCATTATTATTCAACCCCTCAAACCACAAGAATTCTGTTTGGTCCCCCTAAAGTATTAAGAAGTAGTTCAGGCACCAAGAATAATGAGCTTCACATGTGTGGATTAAAGATCTCTTTTGCCAGCCTTTTCTGACTATTTAAGACCCTCCCCAAACTTGTGAACAGCACTCAGACATGGTCAACATGGGAAAGACAAAGGAGCATTCCAAGGCCATCAGAGACAAGATCGTGTAGGGTCACAAGGCTGGCAAGGGGTACAAAACCCTTTCCAAGGAGTTGGGCCTACCTGTCTCCACTGTTGGGAGCATCATCCGTAAGTGGAAGGCTTATGGAACTACTGTTAGCATTCCACGGACTGGACAGCCTTTGAAAGTGTCCTCCCGTGCCGAGGCCAGGCTTGTCCGAAGAGTCAAGGCTAACCCAAGGACAACAAGGAAGTAGCTCCGGGAAGATCTCATGGCAGTGGGGACATTGGTTTCAGTCAATACCATAAGTAACGTACTCCACCGCAATGGTCTCCGTTCCAGATGAGCCTGTATGGTACGTTTACTTTCAAAGCGTCATGTCAAGGCTCGTCTACAGTTTGCTCATGATCACTTGGAGGACTCTGAGACAGACTGGTTCAAGGTTCTATGGTCTGACGAGACCAAGATCGAGATCTTTGGTGCCAACCACACACATGACGTTTGGAGACTGGATGGCACTGCATACGACCCCAAGAATACCATCCCTACAGTCAAACATGGTGGTGGCAGCATCATGCTGTGGGGCTGTTTCTCAGCCAAGGGGCCTGGCCATCTGGTCCGCATCCATGGGAAGATGGATAGCACGGCCTACCTGGAGATTTTGGCCAAGAATCTCTGCTCCTCCATCAAGGATCTTAAGATGGGTCGTAATTTCATCTTCCAACAAGACAACGACCCAAAGCACACACCCAAGAAAACCAAGGCCTGGTTCAAGAGGGAAAAAGTCAAGGTGTTGGAGAGGCCTAGTCAGTCTCCTGACCTTAACCCAATTGAAAACTTGTGGAAGGAGCTCAAGAATAAAGTCCACATGAGACACCCAAAGAACCTAGATAACTTGGAGAAGATCTGCATGGAGGAGTGGGCCAAGATAACTCCACAGACCTGTGCCGGCCTGATCAGGTCCTATAAAAGACGATTATTAGCTGTAATTGCAAACAAGGGTTATTCCACAATATATTAAACATAGGGGTTGTATAATAATTGACCCACACTTTTATGTTTAAAATTTAATAAAATTCAACTGAGCAACATAATTTTTTGGTTTGTAAGATTTATGCTTCTGTTCATAAAACCTACTCTCGTTTGCAGTTTGAAGGCTCTAACTTATTTGCATCTTATCAAACCAGCTAAATCTGCAGGGGGTTGAATACTACTTGTAGGCACTGTATATATCCCACGGGGGTAAAATTGAAAAAAAATTTTTTTTTGACTTAGTCATTTTTCCGGTGTTTATCAGACTTTCAGATAGGGGAAATGTCAGTGAGCGTTCCGATTTCAGTTCCAGAGCGATTCGCCAGATGAGTCCTTGATATTTAGAATTTTTCAGCCAATTTTCAGAATTTTTGAAAATTTCACTTTTTTGTGAAAATATCCACTAAATGAGGGAATAATATGTGTGAGGGTACCCCAGGAGAGTTCCAAATGTGTGTGGGTAAAATATATATCCCACGGGGGTAAAATTGAAAAAAGTTGAAAAATTTTTTCTTTTGGACTTAGTCATTTTTCCGGCGTTTATCAGACTTTCAGATAGGGGAAATGTCAGTGAGCGTTCCGATTTCTGTTCCAGAGCGATTCGCCCAATGAGTCTTTGTTATTTAGTCGTTTTCACCCAATTTTCTGGATTTTTGAAAATTTCACTTTTTTGTGAAAATATCCACTAAATGAGGGAATAATATGTGTGAGGGTACCCCAGGAGAGTTCCAAATGTGTGTGGGTAGAATATATATCCCACGGGGGTAAAATTGAAAAAAGTTGAAAAAATTTTTCTTTTGGACTTTGTCATTTTTCCGGCGTTTATCAGACTTTCAGATAGGGGAAATGTCAGTGAGCGTTCCGATTTCAGTTCCAGAGCGATTCGCCCAATGAGTCCTTGATATTTAGTCGTTTTCAGCCAGTTTTCTGTATTTTTGAACATTTCACTTTTTTGTGAAAATATCCACTAAATGAGGGAATAATATGTGTGAGGGTACCCCAGGAGAGTTCCAAATGTGTGTGGGTAGAATATATATCCCACAGGGGTAAAATTGAAAAAAGTTGAAAACATTTTTTTTGGACTTAGTCATTTTTCCGGCGTTTATCAGACTTTCAGATAGGGGAAATGTCAGTGAGCGTTCCGATTTCTGTTCCAGAGCGATTCGCCCAATGAGTCCTTGATATTTAGTTGTTTTCAGCCAATTTTCTGGATTTTTGAAAATTTCACTTTTTTGTGAAAATATCCACTAAATGAGGGAATAATATGTGTGAGGGTACCCCAGGAGAGTTCCAAATGTGTGTGTGTAGAATATATATCCCACGGGGGTAAAATTGAAAAAAGTTGAAAAAAAATTTTTTTTTTGACTTAGTCATTTTTCCGGCGTTTATCAGACTTTCAGATAGGGGAAATGTCAGTGAGCATTCCGATTTCTGTTCCAGAGCGATTCGCCCAATGAGTCTTTGTTATTTAGTCGTTTTCACCCAATTTTCTGGATTTTTGAAAATTTCACTTTTTTGTGAAAATATCCACTAAATGAGGGAATAATATGTGTGAGGGTACCCCAGGAGAGTTCCAAATGTGTGTGGGTAGAATATATATCCCACGGGGGTAAAATTGAAAAAAGTTGAAAAAAATTTTTTTTTGGACTTAGTCATTTTTCCGGCGTTCATCAGACTTTCAGATAGGGGAAATGTCAGTGAGGGTTCCGATTTCTGTTCCAGAGCGATTCTCCCAATGAGTCCTTGATATTTAGTCGTTTTCAGCCAATTTTCTGGATTTTTGAAAATTTCACTTTTTTGTGAAAATATCCACTAAATGAGGGAATAATATGTGTGAGGGTACCCCAGGAGAGTTCCAAATGTGTGTGGGTAGAATATATATCCCACGGGGGTAAAATTGAAAAAAGTTGAAAAATTTTTCTTTTGGACTTTGTCATTTTTCCGGCGTTTATCAGACTTTCAGATAGGGGAAATGTCAGTGAGCGTTCCGATTTCAGTTCCAGAGCTATTCGCCCAATGAGTCCTTGATATTTAGTCGTTTTCAGCCAGTTTTCTGTATTTTTGAACATTTCACTTTTTTGTGAAAATATCCACTAAATGAGGGAATAATATGTGTGAGGGTACCCCAGGAGAGTTCCAAATGTGTGTGGGTAGAATATATATCCCACGGGGGTAAAATTGAAAAAAGTTGAAAAAAAATTTTTTTTTTGACTTAGTCATTTTTCCGGCGTTCATCAGACTTTCAGATAGGGGAAATGTCAGTGAGCGTTCCCATTTCTGTTCCAGAGCGATTCTCCCAATGAGTCCTTGATATTTAGTCGTTTTCAGCCAATTTTCTGGATTTTTGAAAATTTCACTTTTTTGTGAAAATATCCACTAAATGAGGGAATAATATGTGTGAGGGTACCCCAGGAGAGTTCCAAATGTGTGTGGGTAGAATATATATCCCACGGGGGTAAAATTGAAAAAAGTTGAAAAATTTTTCTTTTGGACTTTGTCATTTTTCCGGCGTTTATCAGACTTTCAGATAGGGGAAATGTCAGTGAGCGTTCCGATTTCAGTTCAAGAGCGATTCGCCCAATGAGTCCTTGATATTTAGTCGTTTTCAGCCAGTTTTCTGTATTTTTGAACATTGCACTTTTTTGTGAAAATATCCACTAAATGAAGGAATAATATGTGTGAGGGTACCCCAGGAGAGTTCCAAATGTGTATAGGTAGAATATATATCCCACGGGGATAAAATTGAAAAAAGTTGTAAAATCTTTTTTTTTGGACTTAGTCATTTTTCCGGCGTTTATCAGACTTTCAGATAGGGGAAATGTCAGTGAGCGTTCCGATTTCTGTTCCAGAGCGATTCGCCCAATGAGTCCTTGATATTTAGTTGTTTTCAGCCAATTTTCTGGATTTTTGAAAATTTCACTTTTTTGTGAAAATATCCACTAAATGAGGGAATAATATGTGTGAGGGTACCCCAGGAGAGTTCCAAATGTGTGTGGGTAGAATATATATCCCACGGGGGTAAAATTGAAAAAAGCTGAAAAACATTTTTTTTTGGACTTAGTCATTTTTCCGGCATTTATCAGACTTTCAGATAGGGAAAATGTTAGTGAGCGTTCCGATTTCAGTTCCAGAGCGATTCGCCCAATGAGTCCTTGATATTTAGTCGTTTTCAGCCAATTTTCTGGAATTTTGAAAATTTCACTTTTTTGTGAAAATATCGACTAAACGAGGGAATAATATGTGTGAGGGTACCCCAGGAGAGTTCCAAATGTGTGTGGGTAGAATATATATCCCACAGGGTTAAAATTGAAAAAAGTTGAACAAAATTTTTTTTTGTACTTAGTCATTTTTCCGGCGTTTATCAGACTTTCAGATAGGGGAAATGTCAGTGAGCTTTCCGATTTCAGTTCCAGAGCGATTCACCCAATGAGTCCTTGATATTTAGTCGTTTTCAGCCAATTTTCTGGATTTTTGAAAATGTAACTTTTTTGTGAAAATATCCACTAAATGAGGGCATAATATGTGTGAGGGTACCCCAGGAGAGTTCCAAATGTGTGTGGGTAGAATACAGTGCCTACAAGTAGTATTCAACCCCCTGCAGATTTAGCTGGTTGACACATGCCTAATTAACTTGGCATTGTGACATTTGTACTGTAGATCAGCCTGGAAGTGGGAAATGCACTGCAGCAAATTTTTTTTTTTTTTTAAAAAGTAAAAAGTTAATTCAGCGTGTCATTTATTATTCAACCCCTCAAACCACAAGAATTCTGTTTGGTCCCCCTAAAGTATTAAGAAGTAGTTCAGGCACCAAGAATAATGAGCTTCACATGTGTGGATTAAAGATCTCTTTTGCCAGCCTTTTCTGACTATTTAAGACCCTCCCCAAACTTGTGAACAGCACTCAGACATGGTCAACATGGGAAAGACAAAGGAGCATTCCAAGGCCATCAGAGACAAGATCGTGGAGGGTCACAAGGCTGGCAAGGGGTACAAAACCCTTTCCAAGGAGTTGGGCCTACCTGTCTCCACTGTTGGGAGCATCATCCGTAAGTTGAAAGCTTATGGAACTACTGTTAGCCTTCCACGGCCTGGACAGCCTTTGAAAGTGTCCTCCCGTGCCGAGGCCAGGCTTGTCCGAAGAGTCAAGGCTAACCCAAGGACAACAAGGAAGGAGCTCCGGGAAGATCTCATGGCAGTGGGGACATTGGTTTCAGTCAATACCATAAGTAACGTACTACACCGCAATGGTCTCCGTTCCAGACGAGCCTGTATGGTACGTTTACTTTTAAAGCGTCATGTCAAGGCTCATCTACAGTTTGCTCATGATCACTTGGAGGACTCTGAGACAGACTGGTTCAAGGTTCTATGGTCTGATGAGACCAAGATCGAGGTCTTTGGTGCCAACCACACACATGACGTTTGGAGACTGGATGGCACTGCATACGACCCCAAGAACACCATCCCTACAGTCAAGCATGGTGGAGGCAGCATCATGTTGTGGGGCTGTTTCTCAGCCAAGGGGCCTGGCCATCTGGTCCGCATCCATGGGAAGATGGACTGCACGGCCTACCTGGAGATTTTGGCCAAGAACCTCCGCTCCTCCATCAAGGATCTTAAGATGGGTCGTAATTTCATCTTCCAACAAGACAACGACCCAAAGCACACACCGAAGAAAACCAAGGCCTGGTTCAAGAGGGAAAAAGTCAAGGTGTTGGAGAGGCCTAGTCAGTCTCCTGACCTTAACCCAATTGAAAACTTGTGGAAGGAGCTCAAGAATAAAGTCCACATGAGACACCCAAAGAACCTAGATAACTTGGAGAAGATCTGCATGGAGGAGTGGGCCAAGATAACTCCACAGACCTGTGCCGGCCTGATCAGGTCTTATAAAAGACGATTATTAGCTGTAATTGCAAACAAGGGTTATTCCACAAAATATTAAACATAGGGGTTGTATAATAATTGACCCACACTTTTATGTTTAAAATTTAATAAAATTCAACTGAGCAACATAATTTTTTGGTTTGTCAGATTTATGCTTCTGTTCATAAAACCTACTCTCGTTTGCAGTTTGAAGGCTCTAACTTATTTGCATCTTATCAAACCAGCTAAATCTGCAGGGGGTTGAATACTACTTGCAGGCACTGTATATATCCCACGGGGGTAAAATTGAAAAAAGTTGAAAACATTTTTTTTTTGGACTTAGTCATTTTTCCGGCGTTCATCAGACTTTCAGATAGGGGAAATGTCAGCGAGCGTTCCGATTTCAGTTCCAGAGCGATTCTCCCAATGAGTCCATGATATTTAGTATTTTTCAGCCAGTTTTCTGGATTTTTGAAAATTTCACTTTTTTGTGAAAATATCCACTAAATGAGGGAATAATATGTGTGAGGGTACCCCAGGAGAGTTTCAAAGGTGTGTGGGTAGAATATATATCCCACGGGGGTAAAATTGAAAAAAGTTGAAAACATTTTTTTTGGACTTAGTCATTTTTCCGGCATTTATCAGACTTTCAGATAGGGAAAATGTTAGTGAGCGTTCCGATTTCAGTTCCAGAGCGATTCGCCCAATGAGTCCTTGATATTTAGTCGTTTTCAGCCAGTTTTCTGGATTTTTGAAAATTTCAGTTTTTTGTGAAAATATCCACTAAATGAGGGAATAATATGTGTGAGGGTACCCCAGGAGATTTCCAAATGTGTGTGGGTAGAATATATATCCCACGGGGGTTAAATTGAAAAAAGTTGAAAAAATTTTTTTTTTTGGACTTAGTCATTTTTCCGGCGTTCATCAGACTTTCAGATAGGGGAAATGTCAGTGAGCGTTCCGATTTCAGTTCCAGAGCGATTCTCCCAATGAGTCCTTGATATTTAGTATTTTTCAGCCAATTTTCAGAATTTTTGAAAATTTCACTTTTTTGTGAAAATATCCACTAAATGAGGGAATGATATGTGTGAGGGTACCCCAGGAGAGTTCCAAATGTGTGTGGGTAGAATATATATCACACGGGGGTAAAATTTAAAAAAGTTGAAAACATTTTTTTTTGGACTTAGTTATTTTTCCGGCGTTTATCAGACTTTCAGATAGGGGAAATGTCAGTGAGCGTTCCAATGTCAGTTCTAGAGCGATTCACCCAATGAGTCCTTGATATTTAGTCGTTTTCAGCCAATTTTCTGGAATTTTGAAAATTTAACGTTTTTGTGAAAATATCCACTAAATGAGGGAATAATATGTGTGAGGGTACCCCAGGAGCGTTCCAAATGTGTGTGGGTAAAATATATATCACACGGGGGTAAAATTGAAAAAAGTTGAAAAAATTTTTCTTTTGGACTTAGTCATTTTTCCGCCGTTTATCAGACTTTCAGATAGGGGAAATGTCAGTGAGCGTTCCGATTTCAGTTCCAGAGCGATTCGCCCAATCAGTCCTTGATATTTAGTTGTTTTCAGCCAACTTTCTGGATTTTTGAAAATTTCACTTTTTTGTGAAAATATCCACTAAATGAGGGAATGATATGTGTGAGGGTACCCCAGGAGAGTTCCAAATGTGTGTGGGTAGAATATATATCCCACGGGGGTAAAATTGAAAAAAGTTGAAAACATTTTTTTTTGGACTTAGTTATTTTTCTGGCGTTTATCAGACTTTCAGATAGGGGAAATGTCAGTGAGCGTTCCAATGTCAGTTCTAGAGCGATTCGCCCAATGAGTCCTTGATATTTAGTCGTTTTCAGCCAATTTTCTGGAATTTTGAAAATTTCACTTTTTTGTGAAAATATCCACTAAATGAGGGAATAATATGTGTGAGGGTAGCCCAGGAGAGTTCCAAATGTGTGTGGGTAGAATATATATCCCACGGGGGTAAAATTGAAAAAAGTTGAAAACATTTTTTTTTTTGGACTTAGTCATTTTTCCGGCGTTTATCAGACTTTCAGATAGGGAAAATGTTAGTGAGCGTTCCGATTTCAGTTCCAGAGCGATTCGCCCAATGAGTCCTTGATATTTAGTCGTTTTCAGCCAATTTTCTGGATTTTTGAAAATTTCACTTTTTTGTAAAAATATCCACTAAATGAGGGAATAATATGTGTGAGGGTACCCCAGGAGCGTTCCAAATGTGTGTGGGTAAAATATATATCACACGGGGGTAAAATTGAAAAAAGTTGAAAAAAATTTTCTTTTGGACTAAGTCATTTTTCCGGCGTTTATCAGACTTTCAGATAGGGGAAATGTCAGTGAGCGTTCCAATGTCAGTTCCAGAGCGATTCGCCCAATGAGCCCTTGATATTTAGTCGTTTTCAGCCAATTTTCTGGAATTTTGAAAATTTAACTTTTTTGTGAAAATATCCACTAAATGAGGGAATAATATGTGTGAGGGTACCCCCGGAGTGTTCCAAATGTGTGTGGGTAGAATATATATCCCACGGGGGTTAAATTGAAAAAAGTTGAAAAAATTATTTTTTTTGGACTTAGTCATTTTTCCGGCGTTCATCAGACTTTCAGATAGGGGAAATGTCAGTGAGCGTTCCGATTTCAGTTCCAGAGCGATTCTCCCAATGAGTCCTTGATATTTAGTATTTTTCAGCCAATTTTCAGAATTTTTGAAAATTTCACTTTTTTGTGAAAATAACCACTAGTGTTGAGCATTCCGATACTGAAATATCGGGTATCGGCCGATATTCACTGTATCGGAATTCCGATACTTAATTCCGATACTTTTATAATATCGAATACCGGAATCGGAAGTTCCCATAATGCCTGCGCTCTGCAGTGTCTGTGAAGGATGACAAGCTGGATGGCAGCGCTCAGCTGCGATCCAGCTTGTCATCAGAATGGGAGTGGGAGAATTCTCCTGATTGTTTAAAAGCCGGCGCGCGGTAAAAAGCCGCCGGCTTTTAAACAATCACGCAGCCCCATACTGCTTCCCCGCAGCCTCCCACCCCGATCCTCCGCTCCCCTCGCCACCTCCAATCCCAATCGTAAATTAGGACCGGGCGGGGAGCGCAGCACCAAGGAGCGAAGGACCCGGGCGGGGAAGCCGGCAGTGAAAAGACTTCACCGCCGGCTTTCCCGTTCTGTGCTGCGCTTTCCCGCCGGTTATTTCAAATGAACAGCTGAGGTATCAGGTGATGCCGATCAGCTGTTCATTTGAAGTAGCCGCGGTGCCCTCAGAGGGTTCATGTGAGTTCATGCTTGACTGCATGAACTCACATCAACTTTCCCACGGCCGCACAGGTCAGCCACTCCTCCCAAACCCGTCATGATTAGTGTGTGCGGGGTGTGTGTGCGGGGTGTGTGTGTGTGCGGGGTGTGTGTGTGTGCGGGGTGTGTGTGTGCGGGTGTGTGTGCGGGTGTGTGTGCGGGGTGTCTGTGCGTGCAGGCAGACATAGGCCGATGTGACACTACTACTCCCATCGGCCTATGTCTGTCCCCCGTCCACTCCTGCCAGCAAGATCAGCTCGATGGGAGCAGTAGTTCCCATCAGCCTGATCCTGCTATTTAAATTGCCCTACTGTGTACCCAATAAATTTTAAATACATGTCATTGGTGGCCAGTGGTTACCTAAAAGAAATTAGTTCATACATTACCTGTCCCCGCCGATCGCCACCTAAAATAAAGTAAAAAATAAAAAACTACACCTATACTCACCTAGACACCTAATTCCCCGAAGCCATCGATCTCCTGTAATAAAATATAAAATAATAAACCACAACCTTATCCTTACCCCTCCGTAGCAGTCCACGAGTGTCCCACGAAGATCTCCAGTTCAGAGCAGCCACATAGAATGTGACCGCTCTGAACCGCTGCCGCCGCTAGAATGACGGGGCCGTAAGGGTTCACCGGAGTTCAGGCAGCGCTGCTCCGGTTAGCTCCTTTACGGCACTGCTGTATCGTGAGAAATTCCCACGGTACAGCACTGCCGTAAAGGAGGTCTCCGGAGCTGCGCTGCCTGAATGCACTCCGGTGACCTCAGTCAGTGGCTCCCGCTGCCGGGAGCGGACGTGTTCCCGGCAGCGTGAGCTTACAGCAGCCATGCACAGCTGTCACCATCTCCAGATGTGACAGCTGTGCATGGGAGAACAGCGCAGGAACGTGGACAGGTAACTATTTTTTTTTTAGTAAACTAAGAATTAAATAAAATGGTGTTTTATTTCAAATAAATTATTTTTTTCTGGGTGTAGTGTGTTTTTTCTTTTTAACACTTTGTAGGTTAGTAATGGGGGTGTCATATAGACGGCCATCAATAATAACCTGGGCTTCATGGCAGCTGGCGCTGACATGAACCCCACCACTATTACCCCCTGACACCGCACCAGGGCAGCGTGGAAGAGCGAGGCTAAGTGCCAGAATTGGCGCATCCTATGGATGCGCCATTTCTGGGGCGGCTGACGGCTGGTGTTTCTAGCCTGGGAGGGGGCCAATATTCATGGCACCCTTCCTGAGCTATTAATATCAGCCCCCAGCTGTCTGCCTAGCCTTTGCTAGCTATTAAAATAGGGGGGACTCCACGTCATTTTTTTTGGGGGGGTCCCCCATTTTAATAGCTAGTAAAGGCTAGGTATTCAGCTGGGGGCTGATATTAGTAGACTGGGAAGCTCCGTGGGTTTTACCCCCTTCCCAGGCTTCAAACATCTGCCCCAGCCGTCTGCTTAACCTCCGCTAGAGACTAAAATTAGGGGGGCCCCCACGTCATTTTTTTGGGGGGGGTCCTCCATTTTAATAGCTAGTAAAGGCTAGGTATTCAGCTGGGGGCTGATATTAGTAGCCTGGGAAGCTCCGTGGGTATTACCCCCTTCCCAGGCTTCAAACATCTGCCCCAGCTGTCTGCTTAACCTCCGCTAGAGACTAAAATTATGAGGGATCCCACGCCATTTTTTTTTTAAATAAATCCTTTATTTTAACACTAAATGACATTTGAGGACTTAATAAAGATGCAGTCCCTAAATTATTATTCATTTTTTAATAAATTTTTCCCAAAACTTTGGACGTGGGCTTCGCCATATTTTTGTATGCCAGCCAGGTACAGCATCCAGCTTCTATGAACGCGCCATTTTCCGGGGCGGCCGCGGACTGCAATTTTCAGCGGGGGGGGGGGCAGAAAGCTTGGGCCTCCCTGCGCTGCAGATTCCATCCCCCAGCTGCCTAGTTGTACCTGGCTGGACACAAAAATAGGGAGAAGCTCCACGTTTTTTTTTTTTTAATTATTTCATGAAATTCATGGAATAATTAAGAAAAAAAGGGCTTCCCTATATTGTTGTGTCCGGCTAGGTACAAATAGGCAGCTGGTGGTTGGGGGCAGCCCGTTCCTGCCTGCTGTACCTGGCTGGACACAAATATAGTGTGAAGCCCCACGTCAATTTTTTTTTAATTATTTCAGGAAATTCATGAAATAATTAAAAAAAAATTATGTGGGGCTTCGCCCTATATTTGTGTCCAGCCAGGTACAGCAGGCAGGAACGGGCTGCCTCCAACCACCAGCTGCCTATTTGTACCTAGCCGGACACAACAATATAGGGAAGCCCTTTTTTTCTTAATTATTCCATGAATTTCATGAAATAATTAAAAAAAAAAATGTGTGGCGCTTCGCCCTATTTTTGTGTCCAGCCAGGTACAACTAGGCAGCTGGGGGCTGGAATCTGCAGCGCAGGGAGACCCAAGCTTTCTGGGCCCCACCCGCTGCAAATTGCAGTCCGCAGCCGCCCCGGAAAATGGCGCGTTCATAGAAGCGCCATCTTCTGGCGCTGTACCCAACTCATCCAGGGCCCTGGTGCGGTGGCTCACTGGGTAATAAAGGGGTTAAGGCCAGCTTGGCATTATCAGCTGGCCCTAAGCCCGAAATTCATGGGGTCACGCCAATATTAGACATGACCGCCATGAATTTCTAATAAAGTATTTAAAAAAAACACAAACACCCAGAAAAAAGTCCTTTAATTGAAATAAAGACACAATTCTTTATTGTTCTAAATTAAACCATACTTACCGCCACGCCCATTCCAGCTGAAGCCAACGATCTCCTGCAATAAAAGTAAAATAATAAAGCAACCTCATCCTTACCTTTCCATGGTTCCCAGGACAGCTTCAGCTCTGCTACATCGAGATGACAGGCTGGACCGCAGCAGAACGCTGCCATCCAGCCTGTCATCCCGCGGACACTGAGAAGCGCAGGCATGCTTGCGCTCCTCAGTGTCTCTCTGTGACGTCATCCAGATGAGCCGAGGTCATGTCCAATGAACTCAGCTCACCTCATGTACGTCACTGACAGCGTGGGAAAATTCTCCTGCACTCAGCGCTTCAGCGTGAGAATTCTCCCACGCTGTCAGTGACGTGCATGAGGTGCGCCGAGTTCATTGGACATGACCTCACCTCATGCACGTCACTGACAGCGTGGGAAAATTCTCACGCTGAAGCGCTGAGTGCAGGAGAATTCTCCCACGCTGTCAGTGACGTACATGAGGTGAGCCGAGTTCATTGTCGGCTCATCTGGATGCCGTCACAGCCAGACACTGAGGAGTGGAAGTATGCCTGCGCTTCTCAGTGTCTGCGGGATGACAGGCTGGATGGCAGCGTTCTGCTGCGGTCCAGCCTGTCATCTCGATGTAGCAGAGCTGGAGCCGTCGTGGGAGCCATGGAAAGGTAAGGATGAGGTTGCTTTATTATTTTTCTTTTATTGCAGGAGATCGTTGGCTTCAGCTGGAATGGGCGTGATGGTAAGTATGGTTTAATTTAGAACAATAAAGAATTGTGTGTTTATTTCAATTAAAGGACTTTTTTCTGGGTGTTTGTGTTTTTTTTAAATACTTTACTAGAAATTCATGGTGGTCATGTCTAATATTGGCGTGACCCCATGAATTTCGGGCTTAGGGCCAGCTGATAATGCCAAGCTGGCCTTAACCCCTTTATTACCCAGTGAGCCTCCGCACCAGGGCCCTGGATGAGTTGGGTACAGCGCCAGAAGATGGCGCTTCTATGAACGCGCCATTTTCCGGGGCGGCTGCGGACTGCAATTTGCAGCGGGTGGGGCCCAGAAATCTTGGGCCTCCCTGCGCTGCAGATTCCAGCCCCCAGCTGCCTAGTTGTACCTGGCTGGACACAAGAATAGGGCGAAGCTCCACGTTTTTTTTTTTTAAATTCATGAAATTCATGGAATAATTAAGAAAAAAAGGGCTTCCCTATATTGTTGTGTCCGGCTAGGTACAAATAGGCAGCTGGTGGTTGGGGGCAGCCCGTTCCTGCCTGCTGTACCTGACTGGACACAAATATAGGGCGAAGCCCCACATCAATTTTTTTAAATTATTTCATGAATTTCCTGAAATGATTTAAAAAAAATTGACGTGGGGCTTCGCACTATATTTGTGTCCAGCCAGGTACAGCAGGCAGGAACGGGCTGCCCCCAAACACCAGCTGCCTATTTGTACCTGGTTGGACACAACAATATAGGGAAGCCCTTTTTTTCTTAATTATTTCATGAATTTCATGAAATAATTAAAAAAAAAAAAAACGTGAAGCTTCTCCCTATTTTTGTGTCCAGCCAGGTACAACTAGGCAGCTGGGGGATGGAATCTGCAGCGCAGGGAGGCCCAAGCTTTCTGCCCCCCCCCCCCCCCCCGCTGAAAATTGCAGTCCGCAGCCACCCCGGAAAATGGCGCGTTCATAGAAGCTGGATGCTGTACCTGGCTGGCATACAAAAATATGGCGAAGCCCACGTCAAAAGTTTTGGGAAAAATTAATTAAAAAATAAATAATAATTTAGGGACTGCATCTTTATTAACTCCTCAAATGTCATTTAGTGTTAAAATAAAGGATTTATTTAAAAAAAAATTGACGTGGGGCTTCGCCCTATATTTGTGTCCAGCCAGGTACTGCAGGCAGGAACAGGCTGCCCCCAACCACCAGCTGCCTATTTGTACCTGGCCGGACACAACAATATAGGGAAGCCCTTTTTTAAAAAAATTATTTCATGAAATAATAAAAAAAAATTGACGTGGGGCTTCGCACTATATTTGTGTCCAGCCAGGTACAGCAGGCAGGAATGGGCTGCCCCCAACCACCAGCTGCCTATTTGTACCTGGTTGGACACAACAATATAGGGAAGCCCTTTTTTTCTTAATTATTCCATGAATTTCATGAAATAATTTAAAAAAAAAATGCGTGGGGCTTCGCCCTATTTTTGTGCCCAGCCAGATACAACTAGGCAGCTGGGGGCTGGAATCCGCAGCGCAGGGAGACCCAAGCTTTCTGGGCCACCCCCGCTGCAAATTGCAGTCCGCAGCCGCCCCAGAAAATGGCGCGTTCATAGAAGCGCCATCTTCTGGCGCTGTACCCAACTCATCCAGGGCCCTGGTGCGGTGGCTCACTGGGTAATAAAGGGGTTAAGGCCAGCTTGGCATTATCAGCTGGCCCTAAGCCCAAAATTCATGGGGTCACGCCAATATTAGACATGACCACCATGAATTTCTAGTAAAGTATTTAAAAAAACACAACACCCAGAAAAAAGTCCTTTAATTGAAATAAACACACAATTCTTTATTGTTCTAAATTAAACCATACTTACCACCACGCCCATTCCAGCTGAAGCCAACGATCTCCTGCAATAAAAGTAAAATAATAAAGCAACATCATCCTTACCTTTCCATGGCTCCCACGACAGCTTCAGCTCTGCTACATCGAGATGACAGGCTGGACCGCAGCAGAACGCTGCCATCCATCCTGTCATCCCGCAGACACTGAGAAGCGCAGGCATACTTCCACTCCTCAGTGTCTGGCTGTGACGGCATCCAGATGAGCCGAGGTCATGTCCAATGAACTCAGCTCACCTCATGTACGTCACTGACAGCGTGGGAAAATTCTCCTGCACTCAGCACTTCAGCGTGAGAATTTTCCCACGCTGTCAGTGACGTGCATGAGGTGAGCTGAGTTCATTGGACATGACCTCACCTCATGTATGTCACTGACAGCGTGGGAGAATTCTCACGCTGAAGCGCTGAGTGCAGGAGAATTTTCCCACGCTGTCAGTGACGTGCATGAGGTGAGCTGAGTTCATTGGACATGAACTCGGCTCATCTGGATGACGTCACAGAGAGACACTGAGGAGCGCAAGCATGCCTGCGCTTCTCAGTGTCTGCGGGATGACAGGCTGGATGGCAGCTTTCTGCTGCGGTCCAGCCTGTCATCTCGATGTAGCAGAGCTGGAGCTGTCCTGGGAACCATCGAAAGGTGAGGATGAGGTTGCTTTATTATTTTTCTTTTATTGCAGGAGATCGTTGGCTTCAGCTGGAATGGGCGTGATGGTAAGTATGGTTTAATTTAGAACAATAAAGAATTGTGTCTTTATTTCAATTAAAGGACTTTACTCTGGGTGTTTGTGTTTTCTTTTAACTTTGACTATGGGGTTAGTAATGGGGGTGTCTTATAGACGCCTCTCCATTACTAACCTGGGCTTGATGTCAGCTGGCATTATAAGCTGACATCAACCCCAACCCTATTACCCCCTGCCACCGCACCAGGGCAGCGTGGAAGAGCGAGGCTAAGTGCCAGAATTGGCGCATCCTATGGATGCGCCATTTCTGGGGCGGCTGACGACTGGTGTTTCTAGCCTGGGAGGGGGCCAATATTCATGGCACCCTTCCTGGGCTATTAATATCAGCCCCCAGCTGTCTGCCTAGCCTGTGCTAGCTATTAAATTAGGGGGGACCCCACGTTATTTTTTTGGGGGGGTTCCCCCATTTTAATAGCTAGTAAAGGCTAGGTATTCAGCTGGGGGCTGATATTAGTAGCCTGGGAAGCTCCGTGGGTATTACCCCCTTCCCAGGCTTCAAACATTTGCCCCAGCTGTCTGCTTAACCTCCGCTAGAGCCTAAAATTAAGGGGAACCCCACGCCAATTTTTTTTTAAATAAATCCTTTATTTTAACACTAAATGACAAGTACAGTAATCAACACTGTCACTGTACTTCATATATATGTGACTGACATGTTTCTATCTATCTAATCTATGTGTGATTCTCTATTCCTTCTATTCTAAATTGTCGGGTACAGATGCTGAATTGCCGGCCGGCTTTCTTAAAGAGACGGTGCATGAAAACACTATTATTTTTTTAAATAAATCCTTTACACTAAATGACAAGTACAGTAAGCAACACTGTCACTGTACTTCATATATATGTGACTGACATGTTTCTATCTATCTAATCTATGTGTGAAGCTCTATTCTTTCTGTTATAAATTGTCGGGTACCGCTGCTGAATTGCCGGCCGGCTTTTTTAAAGAGACGGTGCACGAAAACACTAATATTTTTTTTAATAAATCCTTTACACTAAATGACAAGTACAGTAAGCAACACTGTCACTGTACTTCATATATATGTGACTGACATGTTTCTATCTATCTAATCTATGTGTGATTCTCTATTCTGTCTGTTATAAATTGTCGGGTACAGATGCTGAATTGCCGGCCGGCTTTTTTAAAGAGACGGTGCACGAAAACACTAATATTTTTTTTAATAAATCCTTTACACTAAATGACAAGTTCTGTAAGCAACACTGTCACTGTACTTCTTATATATGTGACTGACATGTTTCTATCTATCTAATCTATGTGTGAAGCTCTATTCTGTCTGTTATAAATTGTCGGGTACAGATGCTGAATTGCCGGACGGCTTTTTTAAAGAGACGGTGCACGAAAACACTAATATTTTTTTTAATAAATCCTTTACACTAAATGACAAGTACAGTAAGCAACACTGTCACTGTACTTCATATATATGTGACTGACATGTTTCTATCTATCTAATCTATGTGTGAAGCTCTATTCTTTCTGTTGTAAATTGTCGGGTACCTGTGTATGCCGCTGATGAATTGCCGGCTTTTCATGTCATTCTACATTATTCTTAGTTGTTTTACTTCATGTAGAATTAACCTACAAGGAAAGAAAGGGTTTATTTTCATTCCGATATTTGTGTCCCATTGACTTGCATTGGTTTCCGGTATCGGAATCGGCGATATCCGATACTTTTTGGGTATCGGCCCGATCCAATCCGATACGATATTTCCTGATATCGGAAGGTATCGCTCAACACTAATAACCACTAAATGAGGGAATGATATGTGTGAGGGTACCCCAGGAGAGTTCCAAATGTGTGTGGGTAGAATATATATCCCACGGGGGTAAAATTGAAAAAAGTTGAAAACAATTTTTTTTTGGACTTAGTTATTTTTCTGGCGTTTATCAGACTTTCAGATAGGGGAAATGTCAGTGAGCGTTCCAATGTCAGTTCTAGATCGATTCGCCCAATGAGTCCTTGATATTTAGTCGTTTTCAGCCAATTTTCTGGAATTTTGAAAATTTCACTTTTTTGTGAAAATATCCACTAAATGAGGGAATAATATGTGTGAGGGTACCCCAGGAGAGTTCCAAATGTGTGTGGGTAGAATATATATCCCACGGGGGTAAAATTGAAAAAAGTTGAAAACATTTTTTTTTTTGGACTTAGTCATTTTTCCGGCGTTTATCAGACTTTCAGATAGGGAAAATGTTAGTGAGCGTTCCGATTTCAGTTCCAGAGCGATTCGCCCAATGAGTCCTTGATATTTAGTCGTTTTCAGCCAATTTTCTGGATTTTTGAAAATTTCACTTTTTTGTAAAAATATCCACTAAATGAGGGAATAATATGTGTGAGGGTACCCCAGGAGCGTTCCAAATGTGTGTGGGTAAAATATATATCACACGGGGGTAAAATTGAAAAAAGTTGAAAAAATTTTTCTTTTGGACTTAGTCATTTTTCCGGCGTTTATCAGACTTTCAGATAGGGGAAATGTCAGTGAGCGTTCCGATTTCAGTTCCAGAGCGATTCGCCCAATGAGTCCTTGATATTTAGTCGTTTTCAGCCAGTTTTCTGGATTTTTGAAAATTTCACTTTTTTGTGAAAATATCCACTAAATGAGGGAATAATATGTGTGAGGGTACCCCAGGAGAGTTCCAAATGTGTGTGGGTAGAATATATATCCCACGGGGGTAAAATTGAAAAAAGTTGAAAACATTTATTTTTGGACTTAGTCATTTTTCCGGTATTTATCAGACTTTCAGATAGGGAAAATGTTAGTGAGCGTTCCGATTTCAGTTCCAGAGCGATTCGCCCAATGAGTCCTTGATATTTAGTCGTTTTCAGCCAGTTTTCTGGACTTTTGAAAATTTCACTTTTTTGTGAAAATATCCTCTAACTGAGGGAATAATATGTGTGACGGTACCCCAGGAGAGTTCCAAATGTGTGTGGGTAGAATATATATCCCACGGGGGTAAAATTGAAAAAAGTTGAAAACATTTTTTTTTGGACTTAGTCATTTTTCCGGCATTTATCAGACTTTCAGATAGGGAAAATGTTAGTGAGCGTTCCAATTTCAGTTCCAGAGCGATTCGCACAATGAGTCCTTGATATTTAGTCGTTTTCAGCCAATTTTCTGAATTTTTGAAAATTTCACTTTTTTGTGAAAATATCCACTAAATGAGGGAATATTATGTGTGAGGGTACCCCAGGAGCGTTCCAAATGTGTGTGGGTAAAATATATATCACACAGGGGTAAAATTGAAAAAAGTTGAAAAAATTTTTCTTTTGGACTTAGTCATTTTTCCGGCGTTTATCAGACTTTCAGATAGGGGAAATGTCAGTGAGCGTTCCGATTTCAGTTCCAGAGCAATTCGTCCAATGAGTCCTTATTATTTAGTCGTTTTCAGCCAGTTTTCTGGATTTTTGAAAATTTCACTTTTTTGTGAAAATATCCACTAAATGAGGGAATAATATGTGTGAGGGTACCCAGGAGAGTTCCAAATGTGTGTGGGTAGAATATATATCCCACGGGGGTAAAATTGAAAAAAGTTGAAAAAATTATTTTTTTTGGACTTAGTCATTTTTCCGGCGTTCATCAGACTTTCAGATAGGGGAAATGTCAGTGAGCGTTCCGATTTCCGTTCCATAGCGATTCTCCCAATGAGTCCTTGATATTTAGTATTTTTCAGCCAATTTTCAGAATTTTTGAAAATTTCACTTTTTTGTGAAAATAACCACTAAATGAGGGAATGATATGTGTGAGGGTACCCCAGGAGAGTTCCAAATGTGTGTGGGTAGAATATATATCCCACGGGGGTAAAATTGAAAAAAGTTGAAAACATTTTTTTTTGGACTTAGTTATTTTTCTGGCGTTTATCAGACTTTCAGATAGGGGAAATGTCAGTGAGCGTTCCAATGTCAGTTCTAGAGCGATTCGCCCAATGAGTCCTTGATATTTAGTCATTTTCAGCCAATTTTCTGGAATTTTGAAAATTTCACTTTTTTGTGAAAATATCCACTAAATGAGGGAATAATATGTGTGAGGGTACCCCAGGAGAGTTCCAAATGTGTGTGGGTAAAATATATATCACACGGGGGTAAAATTGAAAAAAGTTGAAAAAATTTTTCTTTTGGACTTAGTCATTTTTCCGGCGTTTATCAGACTTTCAGATAGGGGAAATGTCAGTGAGCGTTCCGATTTCAGTTCCAGAGCGATTCGCCCAATGAGTCCTTGATATTTAGTCGTTTTCAGCCAGTTTTCTGGATTTTTGAAAATTTCACTTTTTTGTGAAAATATCCACTAAATGAGGGAATAATATGTGTGAGGGTACCCCAGGAGAGTTCCAAATGTGTGTGGGTAGAATATATATCCCACGGGGGTAAAATTGAAAAAAGTTGAAAACATTTATTTTTGGACTTAGTCATTTTTCCGGTATTTATCAGACTTTCAGATAGGGAAAATGTTAGTGAGCGTTCCGATTTCAGTTCCAGAGCGATTCGCCCAATGAGTCCTTGATATTTAGTCGTTTTCAGCCAGTTTTCTGGATTTTTGAAAATTTCACTTTTTTGTGAAAATATCCACTAAATGAGGGAATAATATGTGTGAGGGTACCCCAGGAGAGTTCCAAATGTGTGTGGGTAGAATATATATCCCACGGGGGTAAAATTGAAAAAAGTTGAAAACATTTATTTTTGGACTTAGTCATTTTTCCGGTATTTATCAGACTTTCAGATAGGGAAAATGTTAGTGAGCGTTCCGATTTCAGTTCCAGAGCGATTTGCTCAATGAGTCCTTGATATTTAGTCGTTTTCAGCCAGTTTTCTGGATTTTTGAAAATTTCACTTTTTTGTAAAAATATCCACTAAATGAGGGAATAATATGTGTGAGGGTACCCCAGGAGAGTTCCAAATGTGTGTGGGTAGAATATATATCCCACGGGGGTAAAATTGAAAAAAGTTGAAAACATTTATTTTTGGACTTAGTCATTTTTCCGGTATTTATCAGACTTTCAGATAGGGAAAATGTTAGTGAGCGTTCCGATTTCAGTTCCAGAGCGATTCGCTCAATGAGTCCTTGATATTTAGTCGTTTTCAGCCAGTTTTCTGGATTTTTGAAAATTTCACTTTTTTGTGAAAATATCCACTAAATGAGGGAATAATATGTGTGAGGGAACCCCAGGAGAGTTCCAAATGTGTGTGGGTAGAATATATATCCCACGGGGGTAAAATTGAAAAAAGTTGAAAACATTTTTTTTTGGACTTAGTCATTTTTCCGGCGTTTATCAGACTTTCAGATAGGGGAAATGTCAGTGAGCGTTCCGATTTCAGTTCCAGAGCGATTCGCCCAATGAGTCCTTGATATTTAGTCGTTTTCATCCAGTTTTCTGGATTTTTGAAAATTTCACTTTTTTGTGAAAATATCCACTAAATGAGGGAATAATATGTGTGAGGGTACCCCAGGAGAGTTCCAAATGTGTGTGGGTAGAATATATATCCCACGGGGGTAAAATTGAAAAAAGTTGAAAACATTTATTTTTGGACTTAGTCATTTTTCCGGTATTTATCAGACTTTCAGATAGGGAAAATGTTAGTGAGCGTTCCGATTTCAGTTCCAGAGCGATTCGCTCAATGAGTCCTTGATATTTAGTCGTTTTCAGCCAGTTTTCTGGATTTTTGAAAATTTCACTTTTTTGTGAAAATATCCACTAAATGAGGGAATAATATGTGTGAGGGTACCCCAGGAGAGTTCCAAATGTGTGTGGGTAGAATATATATCCCACGGGGGTAAAATTGAAAAAAGTTGAAAACATTTATTTTTGGACTTAGTCATTTTTCCGGTATTTATCAGACTTTCAGATAGGGAAAATGTTAGTGAGCGTTCCGATTTCAGTTCCAGAGCGATTCGCCCATTGAGTCCTTGATATTTAGTCGTTTTCAGCCAGTTTTCTGGATTTTTGAAAATTTCACTTTTTTGTGAAAATATCCACTAAATGAGGGAATAATATGTGTGAGGGTACCCCAGGAGAGTTCCAAATGTGTGTGGGTAGAATATATAACCCACGGGGGTAAAATTGAAAAAAGTTGAAAACATTTATTTTTGGACTTAGTCATTTTTCCGGTATTTATCAGACTTTCAGATAGGGAAAATGTTAGTGAGCGTTCCGATTTCAGTTCCAGAGCGATTCGCCCAATGAGTCCTTGATATTTAGTCGTTTTCAGCCAGTTTTCTGGATTTTTGAAAATTTCACTTTTTTGTGAAAATATCCACTAAATGAGGGAATAATATGTGTGAGGGTACCCCAGGAGAGTTCCAAATGTGTGTGGGTAGAATATATATCCCACGGGGGTAAAATTGAAAAAAGTTGAAAACATTTATTTTTGGACTTAGTCATTTTTACGGTATTTATCAGACTTTCAGATAGGGAAAATGTTAGTGAGCGTTCCGATTTCAGTTCCAGAGCGATTCGCTCAATGAGTCCTTGATATTTAGTCGTTTTCAGCCAGTTTTCTGGATTTTTGAAAATTTCACTTTTTTGTGAAAATATCCACTAAATGAGGGAATAATATGTGTGAGGGTACCCCAGGAGAGTTCCAAATGTGTGTGGGTAGAATATATATCCCACGGGGGTAAAATTGAAAAAAGTTGAAAACATTTATTTTTGGACTTAGTCATTTTTCCGGTATTTATCAGACTTTCAGATAGGGAAAATGTTAGTGAGCGTTCCGATTTCAGTTCCAGAGCGATTCGCCCAATGAGTCCTTGATATTTAGTCGTTTTCAGCCAGTTTTCTGGATTTTTGAAAATTTCACTTTTTTGTGAAAATATCCACTAAATGAGGGAATAATATGTGTGAGGGTACCCCAGGAGAGTTCCAAATGTGTGTGGGTAGAATATATATCCCACGGGGGTAAAATTGAAAAAAGTTGAAAACATTTATTTTTGGACTTAGTCATTTTTCCGGTATTTATCAGACTTTCAGATAGGGAAAATGTTAGTGAGCGTTCCAATTTCAGTTCCAGAGCGATTCGCTCAATGAGTCCTTGATATTTAGTCGTTTTCAGCCAGTTTTCTGGATTTTTGAAAATTTCACTTTTTTGTGAAAATATCCACTAAATGAGGGAATAATATGTGTGAGGGTACCCCAGGAGAGTTCCAAATGTGTGTGGGTAGAATATATATCCCACGGGGGTAAAATTGAAAAAAGTTGAAAACATTTTTTTTTGGACTTAGTCATTTTTCCGGCGTTTATCAGACTTTCAGATAGGGGAAATGTCAGTGAGCGTTCCAATGTCAGTTCCAGAGCGATTCGCCCAATGAGCCCTTGATATTTAGTCGTTTTCAGCCAATTTTCTGGATTTTTGAAAATTTCACTTTTTTGTGAAAATGTCCACTAAATGGGGTAATAATATGTGTGAGGGTACCCCTGGAGAGTTCCAAATGTGTGTGGGTAGAATATATATCCCACGGGGGTAAAATTGAAAAAAGTTGAAAACGTTTTTTTTTGGACTTAGTCATTTTTCCGGCATTTATCAGACTTTCAGATAGGGAAAATGTTAGTGAGCGTTCCGATTTCAGTTCCAGAGCGATTCGCCCAATGAGTCCTTGATATTTAGTCGTTTTCAGCCAGTTTTCTGGATTTTTGAAAATTTCACTTTTTTGTGAAAATATCCACTAAATGAGGGAATAATATGAGTGAGGGTACCCCAGGAGAGTTCCCAATGTGTGTGGGTAGAATATATATCCTTCGGGGGTAAAATTGAAAAAACATTTTTTTTTGGACTTAGTTATTTTTCCGGCATTTATCAGACCTTCAGATAGGGAAAATGTTAGTGAGCATTCCGATTTCAGTTCCAGAGCGATTCGTCCAATGAATCCTTGATATTTAGTCGTTTTCAGCCAGTTTGCTGGATTTTTGAAAATTTCACTTTTTTGTGAAAATATCCACTAAATGAGGGAATAATATGTGTGAGGGTACCCAGGAGAGTTCCAAATGTGTGTGGGTAGAATATATATCCCACGGGGGTAAAAATGAAAAAAGTTGAAAAAATTATTTTTTTTGGACTTAGTCATTTTTCCGGCGTTCATCAGACTTTCAGATAGGGGAACTGTCAGTGAGCGTTCCGATTTCCGTTCCAGAGCGATTCTCCCAATGAGTCCTTGATATTTAGTATTTTTCAGCCAATTTTCAGAATTTTTGAAAATTTCACTTTTTTGTGAAAATAACCACTAAATGAGGGAATGATATGTGTGAGGGTACCCCAGGAGAGTTCCAAATGTGTGTGGGTAGAATATATATCCCACGGGGGTAAAATTGAAAAAAGTTGAAAACATTTTTTTTTGGACTTAGTTATTTTTCTGGCGTTTATCAGACTTTCAGATAGGGGAAATGTCAGTGAGCGTTCCAATGTCAGTTCTAGAGCGATTCGCCCAATGAGTCCTTGATATTTAGTCGTTTTCAGCCAATTTTCTGGAATTTTGAAAATTTCACTTTTTTGTGAAAATATCCACTAAATGAGGGAATAATATGTGTGAGGGTACCCCAGGAGAGTTCCAAATGTGTGTGGGTAGAATATATATCCCACGGGGGTAAAATTGAAAAAAGTTGAAAACATTTTTTTTTTTTGGACTTAGTCATTTTTCCTGCGTTTATCAGACTTTCAGATAGGGAAAATGTTAGTGAGCGTTCCGATTTCAGTTCCAGAGCGATTAGCCCAATGAGTCCTTGATATTTAGTCATTTTCAGCCAATTTTCTGGATTTTTGAAAATTTCACTTTTTTGTAAAAATATCCACTAAATGAGGGAATAATATGTGTGAGGGTACCCCAGGAGCGTTCCAAATGTGTGTGGGTAAAATATATATCACACGGGGGTAAAATTGAAAAAAGTTGAAAAAATTTTTCTTTTGGACTTAGTCATTTTTCCGGCGTTTATCAGACTTTCAGATAGGGGAAATGTCAGTGAGCGTTCCGATTTCAGTTCCAGAGCCATTCGCCCAATGAGTCCTTGATATTTAGTCGTTTTCAGCCAGTTTTCTGGATTTTTGAAAATTTCACTTTTTTGTGAAAATATCCACTAAATGAGGGAATAATATGTGTGAGGGTACCCCAGGAGAGTTCCAAATGTGTGTGGGTAGAATATATATCCAACGGGGGTAAAATTGAAAAAAGTTGAAAACATTTATTTTTGGACTTAGTAATTTTTCCGGTATTTATCAGACTTTCAGATAGGGAAAATGTTAGTGAGCGTTCCGATTTCAGTTCCAGAGCGATTCGCCCAATGAGTCCTTGATATTTAGTCGTTTTCAGCCAGTTTTCTGGATTTTTGAAAATTTCACTTTTTTGTGAAAATATCCACTAAATGAGGGAATAATATGTGTGAGGGTACCCCAGGAGAGTTCCAAATGTGTGTGGGTAGAATATATATCCCACGGGGGTAAAATTGAAAAAAGTTGAAAACATTTTTTTTTGGACTTAGTCATTTTTCCGGCGTTTATCAGGCTTTCAGATAGGGGAAATGTCAGTGAGCGTTCCGATTTCAGTTCCAGAGCGATTCGCCCAATGAGTCCTTGATATTTAGTCGTTTTCAGCCAGTTTTCTGGATTTTTGAAAATTTCACTTTTTTGTGAAAATATCCACTAAATGAGGGAATAGTATGTGTGAGGGTACCCCAGGAGAGTTCCAAATGTGTGTGGGTAGAATATATATCCCACGGGGGTAAAATTGAAAAAAGTTGTAAACATTTTTTTTTGGACTTAGTCATTTTTCCGGCGTTTATCAGACTTTCAGATAGGGGAAATGTCAGTGAGCGTTCCGATTTCAGTTCCAGAGCGATTCGCCCAATGAGTCCTTGATATTTAGTCGTTTTCAGCCAGTTTTCTGGATTTTTGAAAATTTCACTTTTTTGTGAAAATATCCACTAAATGAGGGAATAATATGTGTGAGGGTACCCCAGGAGAGTTCCAAATGTGTGTGGGTAGAATATATATCCCACGGGGGTAAAATTGAAAAAAGTTGAAAACATTTATTTTTGGACTTAGTCATTTTTCCGGTATTTATCAGACTTTCAGATAGGGAAAATGTTAGTGAGCGTACCGATTTCAGTTCCAGAGCGATTCGCCCAATGAGTCCTTGATATTTAGTCGTTTTCAGCCAGTTTTCTGGATTTTTGAAAATTTCACTTTTTTGTGAAAATATCCACTAAATGAGGGAATAATATGTGTGAGGGTACCCCAGGAGAGTTCCAAATGTGTGTGGGTAGAATATATATCCCACGGGGGTAAAATTGAAAAAAGTTGAAAACATTTTTTTTTGGACTTAGTCATTTTTCCGGCGTTTATCAGACTTTCAGATAGGGGAAATGTCAGTGAGCGTTCCAATGTCAGTTCCAGAGCGATTCGCCCAATGAGCCCTTGATATTTAGTCGTTTTCAGCCAATTTTCTGGAATTTTGAAAGTTTAACTTTTTTGTGAAAATATCCACTAAATGAGGGAATAATATGTGTGAGGGTACCCCCGGAGAGTTCCAAATGTGTGTGGGTAGAATATATATCCCACAGGGTTAAAATTGAAAAAAGTTGAAAAAAATTTTCTTTTGGACTTAGTCATTTTTCCGGCGTTTATCAGACTTTCAGAAAGGGGAAATGTCAGTGAGCGTTCCGATTTCAGTTCCAGAGCGATTCGCCCAATGAGTCCTTGATATTTAGTCGTTTTCAGCCAGTTTTCTGGATTTTTGAAAATTTCACTTTTTTGTGAAAATGTCCACTAAATGGGGTAATAATATGTGTGAGGGTACCCCTGGAGAGTTCCAAATGTGTGTGGGTAGAATATATATCCCACGGGGGTAAAATTGAAAAAAGTTGAAAACATTTTTTTTTGGACTTAGTCATTTTTCCGGCGTTTATCAGACTTTCAGATAGGGGAAATGTCAGTGAGCGTTCCGATTTCAGTTCCAGAGCGATTCGCCCATTGAGTCCTTGATATTTAGTCGTTTTCAGCCAGTTTTCTGGATTTTTGAAAATTTCACTTTTTTGTGAAAATGTCCACTAAATGAGGGAATAATATGTTTGAGGGTACCCCAGGAGAGTTCCAAATGTGTGTGGGTAGAATATATATCCCACGGGGGTAAAATTGAAAAAAGTTGAAAACATTTATTTTTGGACTTAGTCATTTTTCCGGTATTTATCAGACTTTCAGATAGGGAAAATGTTAGTGAGCGTTCCGATTTCAGTTCCAGAGCGATTCGCCCAATGAGTCCTTGATATTTAGTCGTTTTCAGCCAGTTTTCTGGATTTTTGAAAATTTCACTTTTTTGTGAAAATATCCACTAAATGAGGGAATAATATGTGTGAGGGTACCCAGGAGAGTTCCAAATGTGTGTGGGTAGAATATATATCCCACGGGGGTAAAAATGAAAAAAGTTGAAAAAATTATTTTTTTTGGACTTAGTCATTTTTCCGGCGTTCATCAGACTTTCAGATAGGGGAACTGTCAGTGAGCGTTCCGATTTCCGTTCCAGAGCGATTCTCCCAATGAGTCCTTGATATTTAGTATTTTTCAGCCAATTTTCAGAATTTTTGAAAATTTCACTTTTTTGTGAAAATAACCACTAAATGAGGGAATGATATGTGTGAGGGTACCCCAGGAGAGTTCCAAATGTGTGTGGGTAGAATATATATCCCACGGGGGTAAAATTGAAAAAAGTTGAAAACATTTTTTTTTGGACTTAGTTATTTTTCTGGTGTTTATCAGACTTTCAGATAGGGGAAATGTCAGTGAGCGTTCCAATGTCAGTTCTAGAGCGATTCGCCCAATGAGTCCTTGATATTTAGTCGTTTTCAGCCAATTTTCTGGAATTTTGAAAATTTCACTTTTTTGTAAAAATATCCACTAAATGAGGGAATAATATGTGTGAGGGTACCCCAGGAGCGTTCCAAATGTGTGTGGGTAAAATATATATCACACGGGGGTAAAATTGAAAAAAGTTGAAAAAATTTTTCTTTTGGACTTAGTCATTTTTCCGGCGTTTATCAGACTTTCAGATAGGGGAAATGTCAGTGAGCGTTCCGATTTCAGTTCCAGAGCCATTCGCCCAATGAGTCCTTGATATTTAGTCGTTTTCAGCCAGTTTTCTGGATTTTTGAAAATTTCACTTTTTTGTGAAAATATCCACTAAATGAGGGAATAATATGTGTGAGGGTACCCCAGGAGAGTTCCAAATGTGTGTGGGTAGAATATATATCCCACGGGGGTAAAATTGAAAAAAGTTGAAAACATTTTTTTTTGGACTTAGTCATTTTTCCGGCGTTTATCAGACTTTCAGATAGGGGAAATGTCAGTGAGCGTTCCGATTTCAGTTCCAGAGCGATTCGCCCAATGAGTCCTTGATATTTAGTCGTTTTCAGCCAGTTTTCTGGATTTTTGAAAATTTCACTTTTTTGTGAAAATATCCACTAAATGAGGGAATAATATGTGTGAGGGTACCCCAGGAGAGTTCCAAATGTGTGTGGGTAGAATATATATCCCACGGGGGTAAAATTGAAAAAAGTTGAAAACATTTATTTTTGGACTTAGTCATTTTTCCGGTATTTATCAGACTTTCAGATAGGGAAAATGTTAGTGAGCGTTCCGATTTCAGTTCCAGAGCGATTCGCTCAATGAGTCCTTGATATTTAGTCGTTTTCAGCCAGTTTTCTGGATTTTTGAAAATTTCACTTTTTTGTGAAAATATCCACTAAATGAGGGAATAATATGTGTGAGGGTACCCCAGGAGAGTTCCAAATGTGTGTGGGTAGAATATATATCCCACGGGGGTAAAATTGAAAAAAGTTGTAAACATTTTTTTTTGGACTTAGTCATTTTTGCGGTATTTATCAGACTTTCAGATAGGGAAAATGTTAGTGAGCGTACCGATTTCAGTTCCAGAGCGATTCGCCCAATGAGTCCTTGATATTTAGTCGTTTTCAGCCAGTTTTCTGGATTTTTGAAAATTTCACTTTTTTGTGAAAATATCCACTAAATGAGGGAATAATATGTGTGAGGGTACCCCAGGAGAGTTCCAAATGTGTGTGGGTAGAATATATATCCCACGGGGGTAAAATTGAAAAAAGTTGAAAACATTTTTTTTTGGACTTAGTCATTTTTCCGGCGTTTATCAGACTTTCAGATAGGGGAAATGTCAGTGAGCGTTCCAATGTCAGTTCCAGAGCGATTCGCCCAATGAGCCCTTGATATTTAGTCGTTTTCAGCCAATTTTCTGGAATTTTGAAAGTTTAACTTTTTTGTGAAAATATCCACTAAATGAGGGAATAATATGTGTGAGGGTACCCCCGGAGAGTTCCAAATGTGTGTGGGTAGAATATATATCCCACAGGGTTAAAATTGAAAAAAGTTGAAAAAAATTTTCTTTTGGACTTAGTCATTTTTCCGGCGTTTATCAGACTTTCAGAAAGGGGAAATGTCAGTGAGCGTTCCGATTTCAGTTCCAGAGCGATTCGCCCAATGAGTCCTTGATATTTAGTCGTTTTCAGCCAGTTTTCTGGATTTTTGAAAATTTCACTTTTTTGTGAAAATGTCCACTAAATGGGGTAATAATATGTGTGAGGGTACCCCTGGAGAGTTCCAAATGTGTGTGGGTAGAATATATATCACACGGGGGTAAAATTGAAAAAAGTTGAAAACGTTTTTTTTTGGACTTAGTCATTTTTCCGGCATTTATCAGACTTTCAGATAGGGAAAATGTTAGTGAGCGTTCCGATTTCAGTTCCAGAGCGATTCGCCCAATGAGTCCTTGATATTTAGTCGTTTTCAGCCAGTTTTCTGGATTTTTGAAAATTTCACTTTTTTGTGAAAATATCCACTAAATGAGGGAATAATATGAGTGAGGGTACCCCAGGAGAGTTCCCAATGTGTGTGGGTAGAATATATATCCTTCGGGGGTAAAATTGAAAAAACATTTTTTTTTGGACTTAGTTATTTTTCCGGCATTTATCAGACCTTCAGATAGGGAAAATGTAAGTGAGCGTTCCGATTTCAGTTCCAGAGCGATTCGTCCAATGAGTCCTTGATATTTAGTCGTTTTCAGCCAGTTTTCTGGATTTTTGAAAATTTCACTTTTTTGTGAAAATATCCACTAAATGAGGGAATAATATGTGTGAGGGTACCCAGGAGAGTTCCAAATGTGTGTGGGTAGAATATATATCCCACGGGGGTAAAATTGAAAAAAGTTGAAAAAATTATTTTTTTTGGACTTAGTCATTTTTCCGGCGTTCATCAGGCTTTCAGATAGGGGAACTGTCAGTGAGCGTTCCGATTTCCGTTCCAGAGCGATTCTCCCAATGAGTCCTTGATATTTAGTATTTTTCAGCCAATTTTCAGAATTTTTGAAAATTTCACTTTTTTGTGAAAATAACCACTAAATGAGGGAATGATATGTGTGAGGGTACCCCAGGAGAGTTCCAAATGTGTGTGGGTAGAATATATATCCCACGGGGGTAAAATTGAAAAAAGTTGAAAACATTTTTTTTTTTGGACTTAGTCATTTTTCCTGCGTTTATCAGACTTTCAGATAGGGAAAATGTTAGTGAGCGTTCCGATTTCAGTTCCAGAGCGATTAGCCCAATGAGTCCTTGATATTTAGTCGTTTTCAGCCAATTTTCTGGATTTTTGAAAATTTCACTTTTTTGTAAAAATATCCACTAAATGAGGGAATAATATGTGTGAGGGTACCCCAGGAGCGTTCCAAATGTGTGTTGGTAAAATATATATCACACGGGGGTAAAATTGAAAAAAGTTGAAAAAATTTTTCTTTTGGACTTAGTCATTTTTCCGGCGTTTATCAGACTTTCAGATAGGGGAAATGTCAGTGAGCGTTCCGATTTCAGTTCCAGAGCGATTCGCCCAATGAGTCCTTGATATTTAGTCGTTTTCAGCCAGTTTTCTGGATTTTTGAAAATTTCACTTTTTTGTGAAAATATCCACTAAATGAGGCAATAATATGTGTGAGGGTACCCCAGGAGAGTTCCAAATGTGTGTGGGTAGAATATATATCCCACGGGGGTAAAATTGAAAAAAGTTGAAAACATTTTTTTTTGGACTTAGTCATTTTTCCGGCGTTTATCAGACTTTCAGATAGGGGAAATGTCAGTGAGCGTTCCGATTTCAGTTCCAGAGCGATTCGCCCATTGAGTCCTTGATATTTAGTCGTTTTCAGCCAGTTTTCTGGATTTTTGAAAATTTCACTTTTTTTGTGAAAATGTCCACTAAATGAGGGAATAATATGTGTGAGGGTACCCCAGGAGAGTTCCAAATGTGTATGGGTAGAATATATATCCCACGGGGGTAAAATTGAAAAAAGTTGAAAACATTTATTTTTGGACTTAGTCATTTTTCCGGCGTTTATCAGACTTTCAGATAGGGGAAATGTCAGTGAGCGTTCCGATTTCAGTTCCAGAGCGATTCGCCCAATGAGTCCTTGATATTTAGTCGTTTTCAGCCAGTTTTCTGGATTTTTGAAAATTTCACTTTTTTGTGAAAATGTCCACTAAATGAGGGAATAATATGTTTGAGGGTACCCCAGGAGAGTTCCAAATGTGTGTGGGTAGAATATATATCCCACGGGGGTAAAATTGAAAAAAGTTGAAAACATTTATTTTTGGACTTAGTCATTTTTCCGGTATTTATCAGACTTTCAGATAGGGAAAATGTTAGTGAGCGTTCCGATTTCAGTTCCAGAGCGATTCGCCCAATGAGTCCTTGATATTTAGTCGTTTTCAGCCAGTTTTCTGGATTTTTGAAAATTTCACTTTTTTGTGAAAATATCCACTAAATGAGGGAATAATATGTGTGAGGGTACCCCAGGAGAGTTCCAAATGTGTGTGGGTAGAATATATATCCCACGGGGGTAAAATTGAAAAAAGTTGAAAACATTTTTTTTTGGACTTAGTCATTTTTCCGGCGTTTATCAGACTTTCAGATAGGGGAAATGTCAGTGAGCGTTCCAATGTCAGTTCCAGAGCGATTCGCCCAATGAGCCCTTGATATTTAGTCGTTTTCAGCCAATTTTCTGGAATTTTGAAAATTTAACTTTTTTGTGAAAATATCCACTAAATGAGGGAATAATATGTGTGAGGGTACCCCCGGAGAGTTCCAAATGTGTGTGGGTAGAATATATATCCCACAGGGTTAAAATTGAAAAAAGTTGAATAAAATTTTTTTTTTGTACTTAGTCATTTTTCCGGCGTTTATCAGACTTTCAGATAGGGGAAATGTCAGTGAGCTTTCCGATTTCAGTTCCAGAGCGATTCACCCAATGAGTCCTTGATATTTAGTCATTTTCAGCCAATTTCCTGGATTTTTGAAAATTTAACTTTTTTGTGAAAATATCCACTAAATGAGGGAATAATATGTGTGAGGGTACCCCAGGAGAGTTCCAAATGTGTGCGGGTAGAATATATATCCCACGGGGGTAAAATTGAAAAAAGTTGAAAAAATTTTTTTTTTTGGACTTAGTCATTTTTCCGGCGTTTATCAGACTTTCAGATAGGGGAAATGTCAGTGAGCGTTCCGATTTCAGTTCCCGAGCGATTCGCCCAATGAGTCCTTGATATTTAGTCGTTTTCAGCCAGTTTTCTGGACTTTTGAAAATTTCACTTTTTTGTGAAAATATCCTCTAACTGAGGGAATAATATGTGTGACGGTACCCCAGGAGAGTTCCAAATGTGTGTGGGTAGAATATATATCCCACGGGGGTAAAATTGAAAAAAGTTGAAAACATTTTTTTTTGGACTTAGTCATTTTTCCGGCATTTATCAGACTTTCAGATAGGTAAATGTTAGTGAGCGTTCCGATTTCAGTTCCAGAGCGATTCGCCCAATGAGTCCTTGATATTTAGTCGTTTTCAGCCAATTTTCTGAATTTTTGAAAATTTCACTTTTTTGTGAAAATATCCACTAAATGAGGGAATAATATGTGTGAGGGTACCCCAGGAGCGTTCCAAATGTGTGTGGGTAAAATATATATCACACGGGGGTAAAATTGAAAAAAGTTGAAAAAATTTTTCTTTTGGACTTAGTCATTTTTCCGGCGTTTATCAGACTTTCAGATAGGGGAAATGTCAGTGAGCGTTCCGATTTCAGTTCCAGAGCGATTCGCCCAATGAGTCCTTGATATTTAGTCGTTTTCAGCCAGTTTTCTGGATTTTTGAAAATTTCACTTTTTTGTGAAAATATCCACTAAATGAGGGAATAATATGTGTGAGGGTACCCCAGGAGAGTTCCAAATGTGTGTGGGTAGAATATATATCCCACGGGGGTAAAATTGAAAAAAGTTGAAAACATTTATTTTTGGACTTAGTCATTTTTCCGGTATTTATCAGACTTTCAGATAGGGAAAATGTTAGTGAGCGTTCCGATTTCAGTTCCAGAGCGATTCGCCCAATGAGTCCTTGATATTTAGTCGTTTTCAGCCAGTTTTCTGGATTTTTGAAAATTTCACTTTTTTGTGAAAATATCCACTAAATGAGGGAATAATATGTGTGAGGGTACCCCAGGAGAGTTCCAAATGTGTGTGGGTAGAATATATATCCCACGGGGGTAAAATTGAAAAAAGTTGAAAACATTTTTTTTTGGACTTAGTCATTTTTCCGGCGTTTATCAGACTTTCAGATAGGGGAAATGTCAGTGAGCGTTCCAATGTCAGTTCCAGAGCGATTCGCCCAATGAGCCCTTGATATTTAGTCGTTTTCAGCCAATTTTCTGGAATTTTGAAAATTTAACTTTTTTGTGAAAATATCCACTAAATGAGGGAATAATATGTGTGAGGGTACCCCCGGAGAGTTCCAAATGTGTGTGGGTAGAATATATATCCCACAGGGTTAAAATTGAAAAAAGTTGAATAAAATTTTTTTTTTGTACTTAGTCATTTTTCCGGCGTTTATCAGACTTTCAGATAGGGGAAATGTCAGTGAGCTTTCCGATTTCAGTTCCAGAGCGATTCACCCAATGAGTCCTTGATATTTAGTCATTTTCAGCCAATTTCCTGGATTTTTGAAAATTTAACTTTTTTGTGAAAATATCCACTAAATGAGGGAATAATATGTGTGAGGGTACCCCAGGAGAGTTCCAAATGTGTGCGGGTAGAATATATATCCCACGGGGGTAAAATTGAAAAAAGTTGAAAAAATTTTTTTTTTTGGACTTAGTCATTTTTCCGGCGTTTATCAGACTTTCAGATAGGGGAAATGTCAGTGAGCGTTCCGATTTCAGTTCCCGAGCGATTCGCCCAATGAGTCCTTGATATTTAGTCGTTTTCAGCCAGTTTTCTGGACTTTTGAAAATTTCACTTTTTTGTGAAAATATCCTCTAACTGAGGGAATAATATGTGTGACGGTACCCCAGGAGAGTTCCAAATGTGTGTGGGTAGAATATATATCCCACGGGGGTAAAATTGAAAAAAGTTGAAAACATTTTTTTTTGGACTTAGTCATTTTTCCGGCATTTATCAGACTTTCAGATAGGTAAATGTTAGTGAGCGTTCCGATTTCAGTTCCAGAGCGATTCGCCCAATGAGTCCTTGATATTTAGTCGTTTTCAGCCAATTTTCTGAATTTTTGAAAATTTCACTTTTTTGTGAAAATATCCACTAAATGAGGGAATAATATGTGTGAGGGTACCCCAGGAGCGTTCCAAATGTGTGTGGGTAAAATATATATCACACGGGGGTAAAATTGAAAAAAGTTGAAAAAATTTTTCTTTTGGACTTAGTCATTTTTCCGGCGTTTATCAGACTTTCAGATAGGGGAAATGTCAGTGAGCGTTCCGATTTCAGTTCCAGAGCGATTCGCCCAATGAGTCCTTGATATTTAGTCGTTTTCAGCCAGTTTTCTGGATTTTTGAAAATTTCACTTTTTTGTGAAAATATCCACTAAATGAGGGAATAATATGTGTGAGGGTACCCCAGGAGAGTTCCAAATGTGTGTGGGTAGAATATATATCCCACGGGGGTAAAATTGAAAAAAGTTGAAAACATTTATTTTTGGACTTAGTCATTTTTCCGGTATTTATCAGACTTTCAGATAGGGAAAATGTTAGTGAGCGTTCCGATTTCAGTTCCAGAGCGATTCGCCCAATGAGTCCTTGATATTTAGTCGTTTTCAGCCAGTTTTCTGGATTTTTGAAAATTTCACTTTTTTGTGAAAATATCCACTAAATGAGGGAATAATATGTGTGAGGGTACCCCAGGAGAGTTCCAAATGTGTGTGGGTAGAATATATATCCCACGGGGGTAAAATTGAAAAAAGTTGAAAACATTTTTTTTTGGACTTAGTCATTTTTCCGGCGTTTATCAGACTTTCAGATAGGGGAAATGTCAGTGAGCGTTCCGATTTCAGTTCCAGAGCGATTCGCCCAATGAGTCCTTGATATTTAGTCGTTTTCAGCCAGTTTTCTGGATTTTTGAAAATTTCACTTTTTTGTGAAAATATCCACTAAATGAGGGAATAATATGTGTGAGGGTACCCCAGGAGAGTTCCAAATGTGTGTGGGTAGAATATATATCCCAAGGGGGTAAAATTGAAAAAAGTTGAAAACATTTTTTTTTGGACTTAGTCATTTTTCCGGCGTTTATCAGACTTTCAGATTGGGGAAATGTCAGTGAGCGTTCCAATGTCAGTTCCAGAGCGATTCGCCCAATGAGCCCTTGATATTTAGTCGTTTTCAGCCAATTTTCTGGAATTTTGAAAATTTAACTTTTTTGTGAAAATATCCACTAAATGAGGGAATAATATGTGTGAGGGTACCCCCGGAGAGTTCCAAATGTGTGTGGGTAGAATATATATCCCACAGGGTTAAAATTGAAAAAAGTTGAACAAAATTTTTTTTTTGTACTTAGTCATTTTTCCGGCGTTTATCAGACTTTCAGATAGGGGAAATGTCAGTGAGCTTTCCGATTTCAGTTCCAGAGCGATTCACCCAATGAGTCCTTGATATTTAGTCATTTTCAGCCAATTTTCTGGATTTTTGAAAATTTAACTTTTTTGTGAAAATATCCACTAAATGAGGGAATAATATGTGTGAGGGTACCCCAGGAGAGTTCCAAATGTGTGCGGGTAGAATATATATCCCACGGGGGTAAAATTGAAAAAAGTTGAAAAAATTTTTTTTTTTGGACTTAGTCATTTTTCCGGCGTTTATCAGACTTTCAGATACGGGAAATGTCAGTGAGCGTTCCAATTTCAGTTCCAGAGCGATTCGCCCAATGAGTCCTTGATATTTAGTCGTTTTCAGCCAATTTTCTGGATTTTTGAAAATTTCACTTTTTTGTAAAAATATCCACTAAATGAGGGAATAATATGTGTGAGGGTACCCCAGGAGCTTTCCAAATGTGTGTGGGTAAAATATATATCCCACGGGGGTAAAATTGAAAAAAGTTGAAAAAATTTTTCTTTTGGACTTAGTCATTTTTCCGGCGTTTATCAGACTTTCAGATAGGGGAAATGTCAGTGAGCGTTCCGATTTCAGTTCCAGAGCGATTCGCCCAATGAGTCCTTGATATTTAGTCGTTTTCAGCCAGTTTTCTGGACTTTTGAAAATTTCACTTTTTTGTGAAAATATCCTCTAACTGAGGGAATAATATGTGTGAGGGTACCCCAGGAGAGTTCCAAATGTGTGTGGGTAGTATATATATCCCACGGGGGTAAAATTGAAAAAAGTTGAAAACATTTTTTTTTGGACTTAGTCATTTTTCCGGCATTTATCAGACTTTCAGATAGGGAAAATGTTAGAGAGCGTTCCGATTTCAGTTCCAGAGCGATTCGCCCAATGAGTCCTTGATATTTAGTCGTTTTCAGCCAATTTTCTGAATTTTTGAAAATTTCACTTTTTTGTGAAAATATCCACTAAATGAGGGAATAATATGTGTGAGGGTACCCCAGGAGAGTTCCAAATATGTGTGGGTAGAATATATATCCCACAGGGTTAAAATTGAAAAAAGTTGAACAAAATTTTTTTTTTGTACTTAGTCATTTTTCCGGCGTTTATCAGACTTTCAGATAGGGGAAATGTCAGTGAGCTTTCCGATTTCAGTTCCAGAGCGATTCACCCAATGAGTCCTTGATATTTAGTCGTTTTCAGCCAATTTTCTGGATTTTTGAAAATGTAACTTTTTTGTGAAAATATCCACTAAATGAGGGCATAATATGTGTGAGGGTACCCCAGGAGAGTTCCAAATGTGTGTGTGTAGAATACAGTGCCTACAAGTAGTATTCAACCCCCTGCAGATTTAGCTGGTTGACACATGCCTAATTAACTTGGCATTGTGACATTTGTACTGTAGATCAGCCTGGAAGTGGGAAATGCACTGCAGCAATTTTTTTTTTTTTTTTTAAAGTTAAAAGTTAATTCAGCGTTTCATTTATTATTCACCCCTCAAACCACAAGAATTCTGTTTGGTCCCCCTAAAGTATTAAGAAGTAGTTCAGGCACCAAGAATAATGAGCTTCACATGTGTGGATTAAAGATCTCTTTTGCCAGCCTTTTCTGACTATTTAAGACCCTCCACAAACTTGTGAACAGCACTCAGACATGGTCAACATGGTAAAGACAAAGGAGCATTCCAAGGCCATCAGAGACAAGATCGTGGAGGGTCACAAGGCTGGCAAGGGGTACAAAACCCTTTCCAAGGAGTTGGGCCTACCTGTCTCCACTGTTGGGAGCATCATCCGCAAGTGGAAGGCTTATGGAACTACTGTTAGCCTTCCAAGGCCTGGACAGCCTTTGAAAGTGTCCTCCCGTGCCGAGGCCAGGCTTGTCCGAAGAGTCAAGGCTAACCAAAGGACAACAAGGAAGGAGCTCCGGGAAGATCTCATGGCAGTGGGGACATTGGTTTCAGTCAATACCATAAGTAACGTACTCCACTGCAATGGTCTCCGTTCCAGACGAGCCTGTATGGTACGTTTACTTTCAAAGCGTCATGTCAAGGCTCGTCTACAGTTTGCTCATGATCACTTGGAGGACTCTGAGACAGACTTGTTCAAGGTTCTATGGTCTGATGAGACCAAGATCGAGATCTTTGGTGCCAACCACACACGTGACGTTTGGAGACTGGATGACACTGCATACGACCCCAAGAATACCATTCCTACAGTCAAGCATGGTGGTGGCAGCATCATGCTGTGGGGCTGTTTCTCAGCCAAGGGGCCTGACCATCTGGTCCGCATCCATGGGAAGATGGATAGCACGACCTACCTGGAGATTTTGGCCAAGAACCTCCGCTCCTCCATCAAGGATCTTAAGATGGGTCGTAATTTCATCTTCCAACAAGACAACGACCCAAAGCACACACCCAAGAAAACCAAGGCCTGGTTCAAGAGGGAAAAAGTCAAGGTGTTGGAGAGGCCTAGTCAGTCTCCTGACCTTAACCCAATTGAAAACTTGTGGAAGGAGCTCAAGAATAAAGTCCACATGAGACACCCAAAGAACCTAGATAACTTGGAGAAGATCTGCATGGAGGAGTGGGCCAAGATAACTCCACAGACCTGTGCCGGCCTGATCAGGTCTTATAAAAGACGATTATTAGCTGTAATTGCAAACAAGGGTTATTCCACAAAATATTAAACATAGGGGTTGTATAATAATAGACCCACACTTTTATGTTTAAAATTTAATAAAATTCAACTGAGCAACATAATTTTTTGGTTTGTCAGATTTATGCTTCTGTTCATAAAACCTACTCTCGTTTGCAGTTTGAAGGCTCTAACTTATTTGCATCTTATCAAACCAGCTAAATCTGCAGGGGGTTGAATACTACTTGCAGGCACTGTATATATCCCACGGGGGTAAAATTGAAAAAAGTTGAAAAAAATTTTTTTTGGACTTAGTCATTTTTCCGGCATTTATCAGACTTTCAGATAGGGGAAATGTCAGTGAGCGTTCCGATTTCAGTTCCAGAGCGATTCTCCCAATGAGTCCTTGATATTTAGTATTTGTCAGCCAATTTTCAGAATTTTTGAAAATTTCACTTTTTTGTGAAAATATCCACTAAATGAGGGAATAATATGTGTGAGGGTACCCCAGGAGAGTTCCAAATGTGTGTGGGTAGAATATATATCCCATGGGGGTAAAATTGAAAAAAGTTAAAAACATTTTTTTTTGGACTTAGTCATTTTTCCGGCATTTATCAGACTTTCAGATAGGGGAAATGCCATTTAGCGTTCCGATTTTAGTTCCAGAGCGATTCGCCAAATGAGTCCTTGATATTTTGTCGTTTTCAGCCAATTTTCTGGATTTTTGAAAATTGCACTTTTTTGTGAAAATATCCACTAAATGAGGGAATAATATGTGTGAGTGTACCCCAGGAGAGTTACAAATGTGTGTGGGTAGAATATAAATCCAACGGGGAAAAATTGAAAAAAATTTTTTTTGGGACGTAGTCATTTTTCTGGCGTTTATCAAACTTTCAGATAGGGGAAATGTCAGTGAGCGTTCCGATTTCAGTTCCAGAGCGATTTGCCCAATGAGTCATTGATAATTAGTCGTTTTCAGCCAATTTTCTGGATTTTTGAAAATTTCACTTTTTTGTGAAAATATCCTCTAACTGAGGGAATAATATGTGTGACGGTACCCCAGGAGAGTTCCAAATGTGTGTGGGTAGAATATATATCCCACGGGGGTAAAATTGAAAAAAGTTGAAAACATTTTTTTTTGGACTTAGTCATTTTTCCGGCATTTATCAGACTTTCAGATAGGGAAAATGTTAGTGAGCGTTCCGATTTCAGTTCCAGAGCGATTCGCCCAATGAGTCCTTGATATTTAGTCGTTTTCAGCCAATTTTCTGAATTTTTGAAAATTTCACTTTTTTGTGAAAATATCCACTAAATGAGGGAATAATATGTGTGAGGGTACCCCAGGAGCGTTCCAAATGTGTGTGGGTAAAATATATATCACACGGGGGTAAAATTGAAAAAAGTTGAAAAAATTTTTCTTTTGGACTTAGTCATTTTTCCGGCGTTTATCAGACTTTCAGATAGGGGAAATGTCAGTGAGCGTTCCGATTTCAGTTCCAGAGCGATTCGCCCAATGAGTCCTTGATATTTAGTCGTTTTCAGCCAGTTTTCTGGATTTTTGAAAATTTCACTTTTTTTTGAAAATATCCACTAAATGAGGGAATAATATGTGTGAGGGTACCCCAGGAGAGTTCCAAATGTGTGTGGGTAGAATATATATCCCACGGGGGTAAAATTGAAAAAAGTTGAAAACATTTATTTTTGGACTTAGTCATTTTTCCGGTATTTATCAGACTTTCAGATAGGGAAAATGTTAGTGAGCGTTCCGATTTCAGTTCCAGAGCGATTCGCCCAATGAGTCCTTGATATTTAGTCGTTTTCAGCCAGTTTTCTGGATTTTTGAAAATTTCACTTTTTTGTGAAAATATCCACTAAATGAGGGAATAATATATGTGAGGGTACCCCAGGAGAGTTCCAAATGTGTGTGGGTAGAATATATATCCCACGGGGGTAAAATTGAAAAAAGTTGAAAACATTTTTTTTTGGACTTAGTCATTTTTCCGGCGTTTATCAGACTTTCAGATAGGGGAAATGTCAGTGAGCGTTCCAATGTCAGTTCCAGAGCGATTCGCCCAATGAGCCCTTGATATTTAGTCGTTTTCAGCCAATTTTCTGGAATTTTGAAAATTTAACTTTTTTGTGAAAATATCCACTAAATGAGGGAATAATATGTGTGAGGGTACCCCCGGAGAGTTCCAAATGTGTGTGGGTAGAATATATATCCCACAGGGTTAAAATTGAAAAAAGTTGAACAAAATTTTTTTTTTGTACTTAGTTATTTTTCCGGCGTTTATCAGACTTTCAGATAGGGGAAATGTCAGTGAGCTTTCCGATTTCAGTTCCAGAGCGATTCACCCAATGAGTCCTTGATATTTAGTCATTTTCAGCCAATTTTCTGGATTTTTGAAAATTTAACTTTTTTGTGAAAATATCCACTAAATGAGGGAATAATATGTGTGAGGGTACCCCAGGAGAGTTCCAAATGTGTGTGGGTAAAATATATATCCCACGGGGGTAAAATTGAAAAAAGTTTAAAAAATTTTTTTTTTGGACTTAGTCATTTTTCCGGCCTTTATCAGACTTTCAGATAGGGGAAATGTCAGTGAGTGTTCCGATTTCAGTTCCACAGCGATTCGCCCAATGAGTCCTTGATATTTAGTCGTTTTCAGCCAGTTTTCTGGACTTTTGAAAATTTCACTTTTTTGTGAAAATATCCTCTAACTGAGGGAATAATATGTGTGAGGGTACCCCAGGAGAGTTCCAAATGTGTGTGGGTAGAATATATATCCCACGGGGGTAAAATTGAAAAAAGTTGAAAACATTTTTTTTTGGACTTAGTCATTTTTCCGGCATTTATCAGACTTTCAGATAGGGAAAATGTTAGAGAGCGTTCCGATTTCAGTTCCAGAGCGATTCGCCCAATGAGTCCTTGATATTTAGTCGTTTTCAGTCAATTTTCTGAATTTTTGAAAATTTCACTTTTTTGTGAAAATATCCACTAAATGAGGGAATAATATGTGTGAGGGTACCCCAGGAGAGTTCCAAATGTGTGTGGGTAGAATATATATCCCACGGGGGTAAAATTGAAAAAAGTTGAAAAAATTTTTCTTTTGGACTTAGACATTTTTCCGGCGTTTATCAGACTTTCAGATAGGGGAAATGTCAGTGAGCGTTCCGATTTCAGTTCCAGAGCGATTCGCCCAAAGAGACCTTGATATTTAGTCGTTTTCAGTCAGTTTTCTGGACTTTTGAAAATTTCACTTTTTTGTGAAAATATCCTCTAACTGAGGGAATAATATGTGTGAGGGTACCCCAGGAGAGTTCCAAATATGTGTGGGTAGAATATATATCCCACAGGGTTAAAATTGAAAAAAGTTGAACAAAATTTTTTTTTTGTACTTAGTCATTTTTCCGGCGTTTATCAGACTTTCAGATAGGGGAAATGTCAGTGAACTTTCCGATTTCAGTTCCAGAGCGATTCACCCAATGAGTCCTTGATATTTAGTCGTTTTCAGCCAATTTTCTGGATTTTTGAAAATGTAACTTTTTTGTGAAAATATCCACTAAATGAGGGCATAATATGTGTGAGGGTACCCCAGGAGAGTTCCAAATGTGTGTGGGTAGAATATATATCCTACTGGGGTAAAATTGAAAAAATTTGAAAAAAATTTTTTTTGGACTTAGTCATTTTTCCGGCATTTATCAGACTTTCAGATAGGGGAAATGTCAGTGAGCGTTCCGATTTCAGTTCCAGAGTGATTCTCCCAATAAGTCCTTGATATTTAGTATTTGTCAGCCAATTTTCAGAATTTTTGAAAATTTCACTTTTTTGTGAAAATATCCACTAAATGAGGGAATAAAATGTGTGAGGGTACCCCAGGAGATTTCCAAATGTGTGTGGGTAGAATATATATCCCACGGGGGTAAAATTGAAAAAAGTTAAAAATTTTTGTTTTTGGACTTAGTCATTTTTCCGGCGTTTATCAGACTTTCAGATAGGGTAAATGTCAGTGAGCATTCCGATTTCAGTACCAGAGCGATGCGCCCAATGATTCCTTGATATTTAGTCGTTTTCAGCCAATATTTTGGATTTTTGAAAATTTAACTTTTTTGTGAAAATATCCACTAAATGAGGGAATAATATGTGTGAGGGTACCCCAGGAGAGTTCCAAATGTGTTTGGGTAGAATATATATCCCATGGGGGTAAAATTTAAAAAAGTTGAAAAAAAATTTTTTTGGACTTAGTAATTTTTCCGGCATTTATCAGACTTTCAGCTAGGGGAAATGTCAGTGAGTGTTCCGATTTCAGTTCCAGAGCGATTCACTCAATGAGTCCTTGATATTTAGTCGTTTTCAGCCAATTTTCTGGATTTTTGAAAATTTTACTTTTTTGGGAAAATATCCACTAAATGAGGGAATAATATGTGTGAGGGTACCCCAGGAGAGTTCCAAATGTGTGCGGGTAGAATATATATCCCATGGGGGTAAAATTGAAAAAAGTTGAAAACATTTTTTTTTGGACTTAGTCATTTTTCCGGCGTTTATCAGACTTTCAGATAGGGGAAATGTCAGTGAGCGTTCCAATTTCAGCTCCAGAGCGATTCGCCAGATGAGTGATTGATATTTCATCGTTTTCAGACAATTTTCAGAATTTTTGAAAATTTCACTTTTTTGTGAAAATACCCACTAAATGAGGGAATAATATGTGTGAGGGTACCCCAGGAGAGTTCCAAATGTGTGTGGGTAGAATATATATCCCATGGGGGTAAAATTGAAAAAAGTTAAAAACATTTTTTTTTGGACTTAGTCATTTTTCCGGCATTTATCAGACTTTCAGATAGGGGAAATGCCATTGAGCGTTCCGATTTTAGTTCCAGAGCGATTCGCCAAATGAGTCCTTGATATTTTGTCGTTTTCAGCCAAT